>NC_092755.1:63441681-64137797 GCF_047496795.1 Chiloscyllium punctatum
GTACGTCAGATGGATTGGTCTTTGTCCAATGTGTGCAGAAGGGTTTCCTGACACAGTATGTTGAAAGACCGACAAGAGAGGAGGCCACACTGGATCTGGTGCTTGGTAATGAACCAGGCCAGATGTTTGATTTAGTGGTAGGTGAGCACTTTGCAGAAAGTGACCATAATTTGGTTAGGTTTAGATTAGTGATGGAAGGGGAAGGGCAATTATAATGCAATTAGGCAAGACTTAGGATGCACAGAATGGGGTAGCAAAATGCAGGGGATGGGGACAATCGAAATATGGAGCTAGTTTAAGGAACAGATATTGAGTGTCCTTGATAGGTATGTCCCGATCAGGCAGGTAGGAAGTGATAAGTAAGGGAACTACAGAAATTGCATTTCTTGTTAAGTGGAAGAAGGAGGCTTATGTGACAATAAGACAAGATGGTTCAGATGAGGCGATGGAGAGTTACAAATTAGCTAGGAAGGATTTAAAGAGAGGGAGTTAAGAAGAGCCAAGAGGGATCAGCAGTCTTTCGCAGGTAGAATAAAGGAGAACCCTAAAGCATTCGATAGGTACGTGAGGAATAAAGGGATAACTAGGGTAGGAATAGGGCCAAAGACAAAGGTGCGAAGTTGTGTGTGGACTTTGTGGAGATCAGAGAGGTGCTAAACGAATGTTTCTCATCGGTTTTCACTCATGAAAAGGAGAATATTGTAGAGTAGAAGTATGAGATACGAGATTTTAGACTAGAAAGGATCGAGGTTAGTAAGGAAGAGGGGTTATCAATTCTAGAAGAAGAGAAAGTAGACAAGTGCCGTGGGCCGAATAGAATTTATCCGAGGTTTCTCTGGGAAGCTAGGGAGGAGGCGTTGGAGTCTTTGGCTTTGATCTTTGAGTTGTTATTGCCTACAGGTTTAGTACCAGAGGACTGGAGAATTGCAAATTTTGAGCCCTTGTTCAAGAAGGGCAGTAGAGATGATCCAGGTAATGATAGACCAGTGAGCCCTACGTCTGTTGTAGGAAAAGTGTTGCAAAGGATTATGAGAGATAGGATTTATAATCATCTAGCAAGCAACAATTTGATTGCAGATAGTCAACACTGTTTCTTCAAGAGCAGACCATGTCTTTTTTTTAAAATTAGATTACTTACAGTGTGGAAACAGGCCCTTCGGCCCAACAGTCCACACCACCCCGCCGAAGCGCAACCCACCCATACCCCTACATTTACCCCTTACCTAACACTATGGGCACTTTAGCATGGCCAATTCACCTGACCTGCACATCTTTGGATTGTGGGAGGAAACCAGAGCACCCGGAGGAAACCCACACAGACACGGGGAGAATGTGCAAACTCCACACAGTCAGTCGCCTGAGGCGGGAATTGAACCCGGGTCTCTGGTGCTGTGAGGCAGCAGTGCTAACCACTGTGCCACCGTGCCGCCCACGTCTTACAACCTGAGTTTTTTTGAGATGATGACCAAGCATGTGGATGAGGGTAGGGCAATTGACGTGGTGTACATGGACTTCAGTAAGACCTTTGATAAAGTTCCACATGGTAGGCTGTTGAAGAAAATGCAGAGGCATGGGATTGAGGGTGATTAGAAACTGGCTTTCTGTAAGAAGGCAGCGAGTGGTGGTTGATAGAAAATATTCAGCATGGAGTCCGGTTACTAGTGGTGTGCCACAAGGATTGGTTTTGGGACCACTGCTGTTGCCATTTTTATAAATGGCTTAGACGCAGGCATAGGTGGATGGGTTAGTAAGTTTGCAGGCGACACTAAAGTCGGTGGAGTAGTGGACAGTGTCAAAGAATGTTGCAGGGGAACTTGGATAAACTGCAGAATTGGGCTGAGAGGTGGCAAATGGAATTCATTGCAAATAAATATGACGTGAATCACTTTGAGAAGCACAACAGGAAGGCAGAATATTGGGTCAATAGGAATATTCTTGGTAGTGTGGATATGCAGAGGGATCTTGGAGTCCATTACATAGATCCCCGAAAGTTGCCACCCAGGTTGAGAAGTGCTGATAAGAAGGCATACGCTGTGTTATGTTTTATTGGTAGAGGGATTGAGTTCCAGACCTGTGATGCCATACTGCAAATAAACAAAATGCTAGTGCGGCTGTACTTGGAATATTGTGTACAGTTGTGGTCGCCCATAACAGGAAGGATGTGGAAGCATTGGAAAAAGGTGATGAGGAGATTTACCACGATGTTGCCTGGTCTGGAGGGAAGGTTTTATGATGAAAGGCTGAGAAACATGGGTCTGTTCTCATTGGAAAGAAGAAGGCTAAGAGGGGATTTGATCGTGACATACAAGACAATCAGAGGATTAGATAAGGTGGACAGTGAAAACCTTTTTTCTTAGGATGATGACATCAGCTTGTACGAGGGGGCATAGGTACAAATTGAGGAGTGATAGATTTAAGGCAGGTTCTTTACTCAGAGTGATAAGGGTGTGGAATGGCCTGCCAATGTAGTTAACTCAGCAACATTAGGAAGATTTAAACAATCCTTGGATAAGTACATGGATGATGATGGGATAGAGTAGGGGGATGGGCTTAGGTTAGTTTACAGGTCGGCGCAACATCTAGGGCCTTAGGGCCTTTTCTGCACTGTATTGTTCTATGTTCTAAGTAAACCAACCAAAATCAACACCCAGAACAAAAGACACTAACACCTACTACTCGCTGCCTTCGAGCCCCGCAATCCTAATTCCAAAATCGGAAGTATAGAACAAACCCCAATCTGTTATGGACCAGACCAGACTCCCTCAAAACATTTCAAGAAAGTAGCCCAGAGCCTAACTTCGCCAGTTGATTTAAGCAGGTGTAAATTGGATATTCCAGGAGTGACACAGCTGGTCAAGCCACTTATTTTCAAACAAAGCAGAATTTATTTACAGGATTACCAATGAAACACAAACAAAAAAGAGAACAGAATATAGAATAAGTTAAACTATCCGAAAACCCAATTTAATGGTGCTGTTCCAAATACTTGCAACAATCCCCATAAACACCCCTTGGCAAAATAAGGTAAAATCAAACATAAGTCTTACACAAGAGAGAGATGGCGCTGGGATTCAGCATGAAAGACCTTCTTCCATATAGCTGCTTCTTGGACCAGTAGCCTCAAACTGACTGCCTGCTTTTAGTGAACAGCCAGACTCTAAAAGACCAAACCGAAGAAAAACTGGCCACTTCCCATTTGTCATTCAAGTTTTTAAAAAAACACTTGTAAGACATTTTTCCTGAGGCAGCATCTGTTAGCTATAATCAAACTGGCCCTAAAACCCTTCAGATCTAGACTTTACAGAATCACTGCTTTTATGACCTCTCTGAAAGAAAAAGCCAAGGACAGCATAACTTTGTTAAAGGAGCAGCAGCATCACAAGGGATTGAGTTTAAAAGCAGAAAAGTCATGTTGTAGCTGTATGGAATATTGGTGAGGCTACACCTGGAATACTGCATGCAGTTTTGGTCTCCTTACTTGAGCAAGGATATACTGGCACTACAAGGGGCGCAGAGGAAGTTCATTAGATTGGTTCCAGAGTTGAGGGGGTTGGCTTATGAGGAGACACTGAGTAGACTGGAATTATATTCATTGGAATTTAGAAGAATGAGGGGGAATCTTATAGAAACACATAAAATTACGAAGGGAATAGATAAAATAGAAGTAGAGAGAATGTTTTCACTGGCGGGTGAAACTTGGAGAAGAGGGCATAGCCTCAAAATTAGGAGCAGCTCATTTAGAACTGAATTGAGAAGAAACTTCTTCACCCAGAAGGTGATGTAGTTGAATGTTCTTAAAGCAAAGATCGATACTTTTTAAAAATAGTAAAGGAATTAAGGGTATTGTGTGCGGGAGGGTAAATGGAGCGGAGACCACGAATAGATCAGCCATACCCTTATTGAATGGTGCCTCAAAGGGCCAGGTGGCCTACTCCTTGTTCTTATGTAGGGATAATTTCTAATGTGGCTCCATCAAAAAAGTCTTAGATAGCCATTCAGTAGTGTGTATCATGAATTATGCCAGACAATATGACCTTGAGCTTTAGGTAATACTCCATAATGAAGCCCTGACTTAAATACAAAAGTAGGCTGTGTAATGCAGAGCAAAAGGGGGAATAATTGACAGTAACTCAAAATGTTGTGCCATATTTTGTGGCCTAATTCTGTTTACGCTTTAGGGACTCTCCACCAACATGACACACATATCTGGAGAGAAATCAGAGTTAATGTTTTGGGTCCAGTGATCCTTCATGTTAACTACCATGGCTGACCCATCTAGCCTGCACAACCCTGAATAACATGGAATTTAGCTTGGCCGATCCACCTAACCTGCACATTTTTACTGAGGGATTAAACAGAAAGAAAGCCACACAGATGCAAGGTGAACGTGCAAACTCCACACAGACAGTCACCCAAGGCTGGAATCGAATCGAGGCAGAATTGCTAACTACTGAGCCACCAGTTAACTAATTTCAATCCCTCATTACGTAAATAACTTTTATCTGTACATCAATCCTGGTGAAATACTAAGAACCAATTTGTTAATATGTAGCTAATCAGAGAAAACCTCATGTCCTGCAATTCACAGTACTTTAAATATACGTAGGACCAAAATATCAATGTGTTACTTATGGCTTAAAAATAGCCCACTTGCCTATGAGTCAGAAGGCCATGGGCTCAAATTCCAGAGGCTTAAGCACTTGGTACTTCACTGCAATACTGAAGCATGTTACATCATCACGGGGTCATCGTCTGGATTACCTGTCTCACAGATGGATCTAAAAGATTTCATGACAGTATTTTGAAGAAGGACATGAAAATGTCCCCAGTGTCCTTGGCAACATTTATCCCTCAAACAGCATTACAAAGAACAGATCTCATCATTTTAATATTACTATTTGGAGGTATTACTGCTAGTCCCAAATTGGTGCTGTGTTGCCTACATTATAACAGTCACTACATTTCAAAAGTTGGTTGTAAAGTACTTTGGGACATCCCAAGTGGTACATTTCAGATAGCCATGGGGCACAGGAGAACTGAATCTTTATGCATTTTGAAACGCTCATTTACAAAGATACAAATTACAAACATGCATTGCAAACTCAAACCTGCAGTTTTAGTAAGCTACTCTAAGAAGCAATAGGAACTCAAATTAATCTCTAGTTAATGCCCACCATTTCCATAATCACATCATGCTGGAAAAACAAAACATTTCAAGAGTCATGCAACACCCAAAACAGACAACATACAAGGAATACACTTTGCAGCAGCATCCACTGGCAAGAATAAACCTCACTGAAAACGGAATAAAATTATTCACATTAAACTCTACATAGACCTCATAAAAACACTTTCAAATAATTGCAATTCAAGATATTCTTAAACTCATGCAGTTATCTGATGCATTCATTAGATTGTACCTTTCAGTCCTCCCAGATATGCATTATTCTTTATCAAGAATTTAATTGCTCTGCAACATTGTTAAAAATCACCAAGTACTAAAATATTTTAAATGTTTTCTTACCCAGAAACTACCAATCCATTGCATGAGTGTGCCTCACATAATATTCCTCCCTCATCATACTGCAACTGGCTTGCAGCTCCAATACGGTTCTGTTGGAAATAAAAGACCTGATAGAACATCAAATAAAGCATTCTGAATGCTACATATTCAAATATCATGCACAAAACAATTCCTGGACATGATATTTAGTGAAAATTGTCAAAATAAAGCTGCCAGTGGTGTGCAAATGTATTCCATAGAAGACTATTGTAGCTTTCTAGAGACAATATAAAATAGAGTTTGAGTGTGCTAATGTATAACAACCAGCCAAATGTTAATAAGTATGCACTGACTTGATCAATGTTGACAATTTACAAGTGTCACTAACATACAAGTCTGCCTTAGGAAACTTTGCAGGACAGAAAGAGAATAGGACACAGAACTGCGTGGGAAGAAACTTGGGCAGGGAGAAAAAAAAACTGCTACAGAAATATTTAAAGGAGTTTGAAGATGAAATCAAAGATGCTTTTGAAAGTAACATTAGTAGTTAATGTCAAAACGGACCAAAAAGTCAAACTCTGATGGTGACAATGGAAAGAACAAAAAGATCTGTACACTATTCCAGAGTCAAACGCCTGGTGTATTTTGAGCATATGGCCAGTGAAGGATGCTCTTTGGTTTACCCGAAACCTGCTGGTCTTCCAGATCAAGGGGATGACCTTGACTGAGTGTTGCAGACTGGCATATTCCAAAGTCTAGGACTACTTGCTGAGGGACACACTAACACTAGAGGCAGCTGCCACCAAGGCACAGTTGGGAAAGCTGCCGAAGTTAAACGTGGGTCCATTCAGTTATTGGACTCTCCCGATGCCTCAAATATATGTAAATATTGTCTTGTACAAGTAAGAGATGTGTTTTGTTTGCTTGTTAGATAGAGTCAAACTCCAATGTTAGTTTGTTTCTTCATATGATATTGTACAGAATAACTGCTTCAGTGATTATGTATATAAAAGAAACTTTATGAATTAGGTACATTTTTGAAATTTAAAAGAATAGATGGAAATTTTGCAGATAAAGTGAAATGAGATTTGAGAGAGGTTTGAGAATAAGAATGAGCTCCCTAAAATTAATTTGTGGGGCCAAAAGAAATCAGAGAAATTTAACAGACTATTTGAATCATTGACAAAATAAAGTCACCAGTGATAATCCAGGCACAAAGGAAATGGCCAACAAACATTTGCCAGTATTGAGCTGTGAAAGATTTTATCTAAATGTGTCTTGTGTGATGAAGACTGTGTGATTTATTTATAGACACTATATTTAATATTATTTATTACAAATCTGAGTTTTTTACTTTTGAGTTAGTAACATTTGGGTTTCCTGTGACTCTGAAGTGATTAATTAGTTTGTAAGTATTTCTGTAGCCATAGTGATTTCTTTTTAAATAGATTTTTAGAATTAATAGGCTTTTAGCACTGAATTGGATAAACATGTTCCAATTTAGAAAATCAGGAGAGTTTTTTTAAGCTTAAGGGTAACACACATAGCTTAGAGCTTTTTTTGTTTTACTTTGGAGTTTAAAGTAGTCTTGTACAGCACTTTGATGAAAATGCTTATATAAACCAGTTCTCCTCAGAAGGGAAGGGTATAGTGAAATTAGATTAAGAGTAAAGAATTATGATGTAGTAGGCATCACAGAGACTTGGTTACAGGGGGGTCAGGACTGGCAGTTAAACCTCCATGGTTTTTCAACTTATCGAAAAGACAGAGAGGTGGGCAGAGGGGGTGGGGTTGTCTTGTTAATTAAGAACAAAATTAAATCTATGGTATTGAATGACATAGCGTCGGATGATGTGGTGTGGAAGATGTAGCGTCGGATGATGTAGCGTCAGATGATGTGGAGTCTGTGTGGGTGGAATTGAGGAACCACAAAGGCAAAAAAACCATAATTGGAGTTGTGTATAGACCTCCTAACAGTGGTCAGGACCAGGGACGCAACATGTACCGGGAGATAGAGAAGGCATGTCAGAAAGGCAAGGTTACATTGATCATGGGAGACTTCAATATGCAGGTGGACTGGGTAAATAATGTTGCTAGTGGATCTAAAGAAAGGGAATTCATGGAATGCTTACAGGATGGCTTTTTGGAACAGCTTGTCATGGAGCCCACAAGAGAGCAGGCTATTCTGGACCTAGTGCTTTGCAATGAACCAGACTCTATAAAAGATCTTCAAGTAAGGGAACCCTTGGGAAGTAGCGACCATAATATGGTAGAGTTCAGTCTGGAGTTTGAAAGGGAGAAGGCAAAATCGGATGTAATGGTGTTACAGTTGAATAAAGGTAATTATGAGGGCATGAGAGAGGAACTGACTAAAATAAGACTGGAAGCAGAGGCTAACTGGGAAGACAGTAGAGCAAAAATGGCAGGAGTTTGTAGGTATAATTGAGGACACTGTACAGAGGTTCATTCCCAAGAAAAGAAAGATTAACCGGGGAGGGATTAGACAACCTTGGCTGACAAAGGAAGTCAGGAAATGTATTAAAGAAAAAGAGAGATCCTATAAAGTGGCTAAGAACAGTGGGAAATCAGAAGATTGGGAAGGATACAAAAGCAAACAGAGGATAACAAAGAGTGTAATAAGAAATGAGAGGATCAAATATGAAGGTAGGCTAACCAGTAATATTAGAAATAATAGTAAAAGTTGCTTTCAGTACATAAGAAACAAACGACAGGCAAAAGTAGACATTGGGCCACTTCAAACTGATGCAGGAAGCCTAGTGATGGGAGATAAGGAAATAGCAGGAGAACTTAACAAGTACTTTGCGTCAGTTTTCACAGTGGAAGACATGAGTAATATCCCAACAATTAAAGGGTGTCACTGGGCTGAGTTGAGTATGGTTGCCATTACGAAAGAGAGAGTGCTAGAAAAGTTAAAAAGTCTTAAAATTGATAAATCTCCTGGCCCCGATGGGATACACCCTAGAGTTCTGAGAAAGGTGGCTGAGGAAATAGCAGAGGCATTGGTTGAGATCTTTCAAGAGTCACTGGAGTCAGGAAAAGTCCTGGATGATTGGAAGATGGCTGTTGTAACCCCCTTGTTCAAGAAAGGATCAAGGCAAAAGATGGAAAATTATAGGCCAATCAGTTTAACCTCGGTTGTTGGTAAAATTCTAGAATCCATCATTAAGGATGAGGTTTCTAAATTCTTGGAAGAGCAGAGTCTGATTAGAACAAGTCAACATGGATTTAGTAAAGGGAGGTCATGCCTGACAAACCTGTTGGAATTTTTTGAAGAGGTAACAAGTAGGTTAGACCAGGGAAACCCAGTGGATGTGGTCTATCTGGACTTTCAAAAGGCCTTTGATAAGGTGCCACACGGGAGGCTGCTGAGCAAGGTGAGGGCCCATGGTGTTCGAGGTGAGCTGCTGGGATGGATTGAGGATTGGCTGTCTAACAGAAGGCAGAGAGTTGGGAGAAAAAGGTTCTTTTTCAGAATGGCAGCCGGTGACGAGCGGTGTCCCGCAGGGTTCGGTGCTGGGGCCACAGCTGTTCGCATTATATATTAATGATTTGGATGAGGGAACCGGGGGCATTCTAGCGAAGTTTGCCGATGATACAAAGTTAGGTGGACAGGCAGGTAGTACTGAGGAAGTGGGGAGGCTACAGAAGGATCTAGACAGGTTGGGAGAGTGGTCCAGGAAATGGCTGATGGAATTTAACGTGAGCAAGTGTGAGGTCTTGCACTTTGGCAAAAAGAATAAAAGCATGGACTACTTTCTAAATGGTGAGAAAATTAATAAAGCCAAAGCACAAAGGGATCTGGGAGTGCTAGTCGAGGATTCTCTAAAGGTAAACATGCAGGTTGAGTCTGTGATTAAGAAAGCGAATGCAATGTTGTCTCTTATCTCAAGAGGGTTGGAATACAAAAGCAGAAATATACTACTAAGACTTTATAAAGCTCTGGTTAGGCCCCATTTGGAGTACTGTGTCCAGTTTTGGTCCCCACACCTCAGGAAGGACATACTGGCACTGGAACGTGTCCAGCGGAGATTCACACGGATGATCCCTGGAATGACAGGTCTAGCATATGAGGAACGGCTGAGGATACTGGGATTGTATTCGTTGGAGTTTAGAAGATTGAGGGGAGACTTAATAGAGATGTACAAAATAATACATGGCTTGGAAAAGGTGGATGCTAGGAAATTGTTTCCGTTAGACGAGGAGACTAGGACCCGTGGACACAGCCTTAGAATTAGAGGGGGTCATTTCAGAACAGAAATGCGGAGACATTTCTTCAGCCAGAGAGTGGTGGGCCTGTGGAATTCATTGCCACGGAGTGCAGTGGAAGCCGGGACGCTAAATGTCTTCGAGGCCGAGATTGATAGGTTCTTGTTGTCTAGAGGAATTAAGGGCTACGGGGAGAACGCTGGTAAGTGGAGCTGAAATGCGCATTAGCCATGATTGAATGGCGGAGTGGACTCGATGGGCTGAATGGCCTTACTTCCACTCCTATGTCTTATGGTCTTAATAGTACCAGGAAGTATTGAGATAAAACCATGAAGGTGTTACCTAAAGCCGAGTAATGTTAAGTTCCAGAAAAAAAAAATGTTATCTATAGTTCCAGTCTATACATTACTTGTCACTTAAATATTGTGGCACTATGAGACAGAGACTCTGTTGTAAGTACTGTATGAGTGTGAATTTGGGTACCGTGCCAAACATAAGTTTCAGGTACAATACAAAAATTGTTGCTTTTCTTTTTAGTTTCAAAAAATTTGATTTGTGATTAACAGAATTATATTTTTACTGTATTCTCAAAAATATTTAAATTTGCATTTTAGGTAGACAGTTTGGTTTATACTCTTACCTTCATTTATTGTTAGTAAACTTCTCTTTTATTGTTAAAGCAAAATCTGTAGCAGTGTGTGCTTATGTTTCAGCAAGAAGTTACTTTGTTCAAACCAAACAAAAACAACACAATAAAAAATGATTTATCAAGCCAGGTTTTCAGTTTGAGATATGACTTGTCCAGTAATAACATCAGCTAGATCATAATAATATTTGCTGCCGGACAAATTGTCAGAGCGTACAACATAATGCTTGAATGGCAGAGTTGAAGAGTTAGATTTCATCAATGCACATGTAGATATTGAGTTAAGTTTGAAGATGACATTTCCAAAATGATAGCACATTGATGATGAACAGCATGTGTCAGGATTTGGAATCTTTGGTATTTATGGTTGGCACAACAAAAGAAACTATTTCAAGACATGCAATATTTGCTCAGACAGGTGGGAGTAAAATCACAAATGCACTCCAGAGGTGGACAGTCAAAGAGAGGCAATGGTACAGTCAGCTATGAGGAAGGCAATAACAATTCAAGGAGAATCAGATCAGTCACACATGCCACTGGTAAGGCGGCAGTTGAATGCAACTTCGTAATCAAAAAGGATACCACATAAGTTACAAATAGAGGGAAGAGTGGTGAAGGCTGAACTTTAAGAAGTTATAATATACTGGTAGCTCTGATAAAGATAGAAATGATATCCAAGGATGAGGAAAAGATTTAAAAGTATTATTAAACATGAGACCAAGATTTGGAGATTAATCAGTTGAGTGCATTTTTTAGCCTCTTTATCATTCCAAAACTTTAATATGCAAGTTTCTGAAGCCAGGTAGTAACATCAGAGCATTGGGGTAATTGGCAAGCAAGAATTCCCTGTGGTTCATAGAACCCTGACAAAATACACTTGTACAAGTTTGGGAAAATCATTCAGGCCACTTCAAGACTCTAATGCCTGGTTCAATAGTGGAGTTAGCTAAGGACATTGAGCAGATTGCCTGCCTTTTTGTGATTAATTAAGAACAACAATAGGTCAGTCAGCCTTTTGAGCCTGTTCCGTCATTTGCTAAAATGGTGGCTGCTCTGAATACTCATATTCCCATCTCACCCTTTCACTCCCTGGCTTATCAAAAACTATCCTGCCCCCCTCGCACCCCCCCCCCCCCCAAATATTCAGATTCTGCTTCCAGCACCTTTTGAAGAAGAGAATTCCAAGGATTCACAACCTTCTGTGAGAAAACATCTTTCATTATCTGTCTTAAATAGGCAGTTCCTTATTTTTGATTTATTTTAAAATGGGATCCAGTGAGAGACAAAACAGAAATTGCTGGGATGCAAAATTCCCTGTCTCGTCAGACCCAACATATTTTTGTTCAAACATATCTCTGTAATTGAAAAAGCTACAATCATATTCATTCCTTTTATCTTCAGTAATAACGATTTACTTCAAAGTACAGAACTGTGCAACAATAGGTTATCAGAGAGTCACAGAAATGTACAACATGGAAACAGACCCTCCGGTCCAATCCGTCCATGCCGACCAGATATCCCAACCCAATATAATCCCATCTGCCACAACCCGGCCCATATCCTTTCTGTTCATATACCCATCCAGATGTTGCGATCATTCTTGCCTCCAACACATCCTCTGGCAGCTCATTCCATATGTGTACCAACCTCTGCATGAAAACGTTGCTCCTTCGGTCTCTTTTATATCTTTCCCCTCTCGCCCTAAACCTATGCCCTCTAGTTCTGGACTCCCCAACCCCAGGGAAAAGACTTTGTCTATTTACCCTATCCATGCCCCTCATGATTTTGTAAACCTCTATAAAGGTCACCCCGCAGCCTCCAACGCTCTGGGAAAACAGACCCAGCCTATTCAGCCTCTCCCTACAGCTCAAATCCTCCAACCCTGGCAATATCCTTGTAAGTCTTTTCTGAACCCTTTCAAGTTTCACAACATCTTTCCGATAGGAATGGAAAACACAGAATTGCACGCAATACTCCAACAGTAGCCTAACCAATGTCCTGTACAGCTGCAACATGACCTCCCAACTCCTGTACTCAATAATCTGACCAATAAAGGAAAGCATACCAAACGCCTTCTTCACTATCCTATCTACATGCGACTTTACTTTCAAGGAGCTATGAACCTGCACTCCATGGTCTCTTTGTTCAGCAACACTCCCTAGGACCTTACCATTAAGTGTATAAGTCCTACTAAGATTTGCTTTCCCAAAATGCAGCACCTCACATTTATCTGAATTCAACTCCATCTGCCACTTCTCAGCCCACTGGCCCATCTGATCAAGATCCTGTTGATGTCATCTGAAGGTGTCATCTGCAAACTTACTAACTATACCTCTTATGCTCGCATCCAAATCATTTAACCAGATAAATTTATTCCCAGTCATTATTCCAGTTTTATCCCCAACCAATGAGATAAACTAAGTTTGACATCTCATGCACACAAAGTAAACCACTCACCATTCATACCAAACCTAAATCACATCAATTTGTAGAAACAAAGGACACATTCAAATGTTCTTACAACTTATAATTCTTTTTCTCATCATAAAAAAGAAAACATTTCAATACTTCTGCGATTTTCAAAGAAAAAGAGTACTGGCTTGCCTACAAGTGTCTTATCCAAGTCGATCAGCTCAAACAGAAGAGGTTTTTTTTGGCTCCAAACCTTTTGGAAGGCTTGGAGCAGATTTTAACAATACTGACAAACGCAATCTATACATGTTGCTATCACTAGCACAAATGTGAGCTACATGCAGGACGGCAACGAAAGGAACCAACACCAACTTTACTTTCCTGATCAGTATATATTCATCGAAATGTCCCATTGTCTTTCAGTTGAGGAAGGGTCACTGGGACCCGAAACATTAACTTTGATTTCTCTTCGCAGGTGCTGCCAACTGCTAACCTTTTTCCAGCAACTTCTGTTTTTGTTTCTGATTTAGAGCATCCACACCTTTTTCCATTTTTATTCCTCATAGTTCTGGGCTGACTGAAAAGTGGAGACATCCTTTCAACATACATCTTGTTAAGACTATTCAGGATCCATTGCAATCAAGTCACCCCTAACTCTTAAACTTCTGTGAAAGTGTGCCCAGTCTGTCCAAACCATTCTCACAATAGAATTTACTCATTCCAGGTATCAAATGAATAAACCTCCTCTGAAACTATTCCAGCATTTTCCAAGAATTAGAACAGTTCAAAAATATATACTTGTTCTGCTCCCTTCTGTTGTTCACACCAGTGAATGCTCCAAGACCATCCAAAACTGACAATCAGAACTGTGTAAGCAAAGTGTTTAACAAGAAGAATTAAATAAAACAAGAAAGAAAGGAAATATTATTTTAAAATAATTATGATTATACAAACCACTAAAACCATACTTCCAGTAGTTTGTCTGCAAAAATGAAACACCCAACTTTCAATTCTTCTACTACCACCATGTTCCCTGGCCAACATCTCTGTTTCAGGCATTCTGCTGCCTTTTTTCCAAGCAAAGATCAGCCCAAGTTGGAAAAAACAGCATTTAATTTTCTGCTTGAGGACCCTGGAGCTTTCAGAACTCAAGTTCAATAATCTTAGTGCCTGAGCACCTTGTCCCATGTCCTTTACCCATCCCCACACCACAGGTCCCCATTAGCAGTTATTGATTCTCCCAGGCTGACCATTACCCATTCCATTGTCTGCCCAACTGCTGTGTTACTTCTCTTTCGCTGGGCGCCATCATCATCTATTGTTTACTCCTTCCCCTCACCTCCATCTTATACCTTGTTTCTTGGCTACAAATCGGTTCTGAAGGTGGTTAACCCATTGGACTTGAAATTAACTCTGTTTCTCTTTCTACAGATGCTGCCAGACCTGCTGAGTTTCTCCAGCAATTTCTGTTTGTGCTCCTGTAGTTTTATTTGAAAAAATAGCATCTAGATAATATGTCAGTTCTGAGGTATCACTCTAAGTCAGATAAATCCATTACTTGTAATCTGTTGATACTACAAAAAAAAGTGGAAATACGAATACAAGAGTATCAAATTACAAACTTGCTTCAAAATTAATAAATAAAATTAAGTTTCTAACATAATGTAAAACAATTATATCAAGATAACGTCAATACAAAATTATCAACAGGTACAAGCATGACCGATAGGTTACACATTAATCATTTTAAAGAGAAAGAGTTAATCTGCCTTCGAGGATTAATTATCCAGAAAATTGAGCAATCAGCAATCTACTTTTTTAAACAATGGAACACATTACTTTATAGTACAATCTTATTATCTGTACATAGAAAAGCAAATTATAAACTGAGAACAGTCATGAATATTTTGATTAAAAAATCCAAAGTGAATAAGTACAAAACACCAGCAAAGTCAAAGAGAGAAAACAAAGTTAATCAAGAAATTATAATCAAGTATAGATGATGCAATTCCATGTGTCTTAACAAACGGTTAAAGTATCATTCTTCACTTGAATTTTTTTTTATACCAAGTTACATTATATTGTTTCGACATACAAACTAAATTTTGATATACAATGGTATTTAAGAAAATTATACTTAAACTGTACTATTACAGGGAATTCTTAAATCCAATAAATGGAAAATTGAATAAAATATTCAAACAAAATAAACCAATAATTGGTTTGTGATAGTTTATTCATCGTACTGCAGCTGTTATTTGTATTTGTATTTGTAATTTCAAATAGATGGTTATAAAGTGAACTTCGTGATTTCTGAACATGTTTCAATATAATGCTCTGTGACACAAGTGCTGGGTATCTGCAACAGTGAATCCAACCATCTCCTCTCGATATTCAATGGCACTACTATTACTGAATCACCCATTACCAACATCTTGGGGGATATTACTGACAGAAACTGAACTGGATTTGACATTTAAATGCATTGGCCACAAAAGCAAATCAGAAACTGGAGATTCAGGCACGTAACTCAACTCCTGTTTTTCCAAACCTTGTCCTCCATCTACAAGTAGCAAGTCAGCATTGTGATGCAATACTTTCTATTTGGATCAGTGCACTTCCAACAGCATTCAAGAAGCCAACTCCATGCAGGACAAGACAGTCTGTTTGATTATCACCCCATCTACCAACTTGAACTTTCACTTCCTCTACCACTGAAGCACAGTGACAGCAACGTGCAATATTGATAAGATGCCTTGCAATAACTCATTGGTTCCTTCAGCAACTTAAAAACTCAACAGCCTATTACTTCTGGAAGTAACTTCATATGCAGAGAACACTACCACCTGCAAGCTCCCCTTCAAGCCATGCACCATCCTAACTTGGAATTGTATTACAGATTCACCACTGTCTGCTGCTTTTAGGGTAAATAAGAATTTACTTCGAATAAAAACAAACAGGAGGAACATAAGATAAATATCTTATCTAAATGGTGAGAAGTTACAGTACTCTGAGACACAGTGATCTATGCATCCCACAGTATGAATCTCCTAAGGTTAGTATGCAGGTATTGTAAGTAATCATGAAAGCTAATAGAATGTTATGTTTTATTGTGAGGGAAATTTAATGCAAGAATAGAGAGGTTATGCTTCAATTACACAGGATATCAATCAAACCACTTCTGGAATACTGTGTACAGTCCAGATATTTACAGAAGGATATTAATATGCTGAAAGCAATTCAGAGATGGTAACACATGAAAATGCCTTGAGGAAAGGCTAGGCTGGCTAAGCCTGTAGCTTCCGATTTGAGAAGAATCAAAGGTCACTTAATTGAAACGCATACAATCTTGAGGGACTTGACGGGATGGGTGTTGAAAGGAAATTTCCTCTTGTGATAGAATTTAGGTCATAGTTTCAAACTATGTGGGTTGCCCATTTGATAGATGAGGAAAAAACATTTCTGTCAGAGGGTGAGCCTTTGAAATTCTCCTCCTTAAAAAGGAAGAAGGTGTAGAATCTTTACATATTTTTAAGGTAGAGGCAGACAGATCCTTACTGAAAACAATAAATGCTGGAGATCACAACAGGTCAGACAGCATCCATGAAGAGAGAGCAAGCTAACGTTTCAAGTCTAGATGACTCTTCATTAGAGCTGAAGTGAAGTAAAGTATGCAGTGCATAGATCCTTGATTAACATGAGGATGAACTGTACAATTGAGATCAGAATCAGATTGGCCATGATGTTTTTGAATGGCGGAGCTGGCTTGAAGGGCTGAGTGGCAAACTCTCGTTCTTTGTTCCAACAGCATTTACTAATGCTTTGGAAAGTTAGATTTAGAGGAGGTGAAGCAGGTCCAATGTTTCAAGATCCAAGGAGTACACTTGAAAACATGGTAAAAAACCAAGACCATCATCCATAAAGAAGCAGGCACGAGCAGACTCTTCATTCTGGTAGTCTTCAGCAGAATACTGCTCCCCTCTGTGAGCAGAGAGCAGCCATACAAAAATATATAGATACTCCTCAGTCTTCAACATATGGATGAGGATGTGGCATACTAAAATCAACACCTGCAAAATGGCTCCAAGTCTTGTCTAACATTCCACGTCCTGCTGTGCAGGACTAAAACACTGCAGGATCTATTGACCATATTGCAGCCAACCCAGACCCATCAAACCATGCAGAAATTAAGAAAAAGAAAATACAACTGAAATCCCCTAAATTACTTCTGGAACTCTGCAAATGCTTTAACAGATATATATTTTGACAAAAATAAACAACTGTGCAAACGCTCGACTGACACCCAGCATTGACAAAAATTGGGCAAGTGATTAGATAGTGAGGCACCTAGGATTTGAACTCCCTCAAAGACTGTAGTCTACATTGAACAGGATCTTCACTCTCCATGCTTGGCCATTACATCTCTTGCACAAATGGAATTTCAAAGACAACCCATTGCACAACTTTGGTCACCCAGATCAGATGTTTCACCATATTGTAAATGAATATAGCCTATGAAAATTTGCTGCAGGATTTACTGATAACAACAAAATACTGACTTAATTGTCCAACTTGAACTTGAAGTTGCAAGATATATGCAAGAATCATTGTTGAAAAAATTTATTACATAAAAAGTCATGAAACACAAAGAAAATTTTTCAACACCTGAAACAAACTAAACAGCTCCATACAAACACATATTTTCATAAACCTAACAATGGATGTTCAAATCTATCTGCTGTTATGATACATGCTAATGCTTCACAGAAAACAAAGGTGAACAGTGAGAGTGAGAGATTGTGTACATGAACATAACTTTTAAAATTTTGTTAAGGTCATTGTAGCTGGGAGAGTGGGTGACAGCTAAATCACAAGCAAGAACTGAAGATAACAAAAACCAAATCAGTAACATTAAAGTCACAGCATAGGAAAATTATCTATTGTAAAGAATTTGTTATTAGAGTTCTCTTTTCAAAACATAAAATACTATATTTAATATTTCTTGAATCATTATGACCATTTTAATGCTCACCTCAAAATGAAATATATTTCAAAGACAGATGAATCGCCTCTGGGTAGATAGCCTGCCTGACAAATACCAGATGCAAAGTTCATCCAGGTGCTGGAAATAATTATTACTGATCCACAGGGCATTCACTGACTTACTTCCACTTATAGTTTGTAATCAGTCCGTCAAAGGGAAGAATGTCATTTTGTTTTTTTTTTCCCCGACAGGTGTAAATTTCACAATCTGCAAAATCAGTGATGCAGTTGCTCATGTGTTTTTGGAAACTATTCACTATTGACGATTTTTAATTTTTCAAGATATTGATGTAACAGATGAAATATCTCTAAGTTTCTTCTGTGATTACTTTTCTTGACAGGCAGCTAAGAAGTTCAGATTAGTGAAAAGCTTTGTAAGCAGCTAAATGTACATTTTGTATCATGGACAGGTCCAGAATAAAAAGATAATACTACAGAAAAATTGCCAACATTGAGGCATTTTATTATTTTTAAACAAAGGCAGTGTTAACGAAATAAAATTCTAGAATCAAGCAAAATTTGCAGCATTTGCTCTTAATTTGGTTTCATAATACACCTGATGCGCAGTTTGTTGCTCTGATCTGCCAGCATATTACGTGTTCCTTAATTGGAAAAGGAAGAGCTTATGGTAGTAAATTAATGTGTACCTCAGGGAAGATGGGCTTGATAAGATGTTATATTTCAAGTCATGAGAGAGCACTGCCTTGCCTGTGGAAATCATCTTTGACCATTAGAACCAAGAAGTTATATTTGTATTGCATCCAAATTGTACTGAAGTTGTGGTATCCTGTAACACTTAGTCTGAAATGTTCTATCATTTAAGACTGAAGTTTTGAAATGATTATTACACATAATCTAGTGCTTAGAGTACAGAATATAACAGATTGACAGAAAAAAAGACAATAACTTGATAAACAGAAAATAGTTACATGTATACAGTGCATTTTATATCTTCTGTTCTCCAAAGTGCTGCTTGGCCAATTAATTATTTACAATTTTGTTATATATGCACATAAAAGCAAATGTGGTTACTAATTTGCACACAGTAATGTCAAGGCAAAATGAGATGTGTTGGGAATGACAGCAAAAACCCATGCAGTCAAATTTCTGACAAACCCATTCACAACTGTATTCTAAAAATTACAGTGAAACTGTTTTGTCGAATGACAGTTGCAATGAACATTCAATAGCTTCTCTGTTAAAACAGAAAATCATATTTTATTCCAAATTAAAAATGTAATAGTGTATATCTATAGCTGTTTTGCCAACAGAAGAAGTCAAACAGCTCACATGTTCCTCTCTCATTCACTTATTACAAAAATATTCAAGGTTTCACAGTAGGAGCTCAATTTTAAAACTACACATGGTTTGTTCAAGTTGCTGATCTATATCCTAGACATTTTAATGATCAAATTTATAAAGTGGTGCAATGAGCAAACTGCAACTTTATATATACCGTATATTCCTGAAACTGAAGTATATAGAAATGTTGAAGATAGGAGTAGGCCATTCAATCCCTTCAACAAGCTCTACTATTCATTATGATTATGATTGGCCATCCAGTGCAATACTCTAATCCACCCATCCCCCAATAACCTCTGCAAAGAGGTGAATTATAGAATGATGGTTTATTCAGTGTTAAAGTATGCATAAGAGGATTTTTTGAGAAAGAATATTCTTTTCCTTACTGTTATAAAAAATACAATAATCAGGCCTTAAACTAAATATTTTTGGAATACATCATAATCAAATATTCCTTTTACTAATAATATTTAAGCAATTTACATCTCAAAATGTATGTTATGAAAGTTGATCATTGTATATATATTTTCAAGAATGCATGCAGAAAATTAACAGCCCCTTGTAAAAAGGACTGTGAAATTTAGGGACATTGGAGTGACCATGAAATAAATAAATAAATAAATAGTAATTCAAACCAATGTCATTATATTCTACTATAAACAGGTTCACTAAACATCCCAGCAATTTTTCCTTAGCTTGTATTATAAGCATCACTGCATGCAAATACATATTACATGCATAGACAAACTGAAAATGCCTTGGGGGGAGCTATTTGTGGTAAATACATGCTATTTTGTGGAGGTGTTCAGTTCACTCTGTGGTAAATGCTGTTTTTGTTTTGTTGCACGAATCAACAGCCATCATGAAAGCTCCTCACATGTACTGGTGTCAGTGAGGTCACCCTTCTAACATTATTTCCAACTGGCTAGGCAGATCATTAAATTTAAAAGGAGCAGGACAAATGTATTGGCTCCAAAATAAAACAATTACAATTACAGATTGTTAGGACAGACAAACTATATTTAATTACTTCAAGTATTGAAATTTTTTTTTAAAATGCAGATCTATTAACATGCAGGAGTACCAAACTGAGGCAGAAATGTTCATCCAGCAACAGTCGGGGTAGGGCACAAGGGAAGGAAAATTTGTGGAACAGTCATCTCAGGATGTATGATAAATACTCTAGACATCCAAAAACAAGTAATATTTATGGAAACAGATCTGTAATTTGCCTCTAAAGTAGCAAACCATACAAAATAAGCACAAGAAATTTACATTTACCCATAAATACAAGAAAGATTCGCACAACTAAAATTTGACTAGAAAGCTTTGTTACTCAACATAACATATTTACTAATGTAACAAAGTTTCAAAAAAGGGAAAATGCACCTCTTTTAATCACAGAGCAACAGATAAATGCACTGCCTGAACTTAATCAAACCTTAGGCACCTACTACCATTCAGTTCATTTTCCAGTTTATGTGAAGTTCATAAATTATCTTGGATTGGACAAATAACCATGTGGAGCCACAAAGAGAAAGATTCAGACATAATTTCTACTCTGGATGAGATGGAATACTTTCCATGTCCCTGGATGAGTGCAGTTCCAACAACACTCAAGAAGCTTACCATAATTTCATAAGACTAAAAGATGTAGGAGCAAAAGTAGGTAATTCTGCAGATAAATCAGAACACCAAAAACAGCAATTTCCCCTCCAAACAGTACAGTATTCTAACTTGGATGTATATTGCCGTTCCTTCAGTGTCACTAGGTCAAAATACTGGAACTCCTTCCCTAACAGCATTGTTCGTCTACTTATAGTGGATGGATTGCACCAGTTCAAGAAGGTGCCTCACCACTACCATTTCAACAGCAACTGGGAATGGAAAATAAATGCTGCCACAGTCAGTGATGCTCACATAGCATAAATAAAAATATTTGAGCGAGGTTCTGAAGGATAGCTGTCATATGAAAGAATTAAATCCTAGTTACAGTTATTGCTTTCATGGTGGCTCAGTGGTTAGCACTGCTGCCTCACAGCACCAGGGTCCCAGGTTCAGTCCTAGCTTTGGGCGACTGTCTGTGTGGAGTTCGCACATTCTCTGCGTGGGTTTCCTCTGGGTGTTCCAGTTTCCTCCCTCAGTCCAAAGATATGCAAGTCAGGTGAACTGGCCATTCTAAATTGCCCATATGTTAGGTGCATTAGTCAAAAGGAAATGGATCTGGTTGGGCCGAAGGGCCTGTTTCCACACTGTAGGGAATCTAATACATCTAATAAATATTTACACAAATGTACTTTCACTAGAGATCCCTGAACAGTAACTGAAAACCAGAAACTTTGTGAATCTACACCATGAACACCAAAGGATTTCTGAGGCTATAGCACCCATATCATTTACTCCTGTTGAAGTATGTTAACTCAGCAGAGTTTGGGACCTCTCCAATTTTACTTTCAGATAAATGGTGGTGCTGAAAGGAAGAAGTGCTATTTTTAAAGAACAAAACATTATTGTGGATATACACTACGTGCTATTTGTAGCCAAAATGCAGAGGCATAAAATCTGGTGTGTCCTTTAGGATCAAAAATCAAATTGCCTTACTGAGGTCAATAAAGCCTCATGGTATTCAAAGTTTTTTTAACAACATATTCATGCATGGAACGAGGATGTCGCTGGCTAGACCAGCATTTATTGCCCACCTAATTGTCCAGAGGTCAATTAAGAGTCAATCACATTGTAAATGAGAAATGCTGGGGCTTCATTTTTGTTTAATGAAAACATGTTTTAGAAATTTGAAAGTACACAATTTGAAGCATGACAGTGTATTTCAAACTTTTATGTAGATATAACAATTTAAATGCTAATGCTTGTAGTTCAGCTACAGGAGAACACAACTAATAACACTTCAAACAATTATGAGATGTACCTTCCAGTTGGCTTGTAATGTTTGTTCCTTCTTCATGGAATCTCGCATAACTGCCTTCCAGCATATGAAGTCGCCAATGTCTGCCTTCACCTGGTAGCCTGCTTTCAAGCAATGCTTGTACCAAAGCACTTCATCTTCTGCAATAACTTTCCAGGCTTTACTCACCTAAGAAAGGAAAGGATCCCATATTGTTATAAAGATCAAATATTCCAGGCTACCAATGTCATTCATGACGAAGCTAACAAACTCCAACTTACAGTAACGGTACAGTTAGTTGCCAAATATGCAAGGACACAAATGTACTACTTTCCATGTCAGGGAATGCAAACAAAATCAAAAAGTTAATTGGCCTAAATTATTTATTCAATTTCTGAAGTCTTCTGAACAGAGGTCTGTAGTTACCTGCTCTGACTGCTTGTAATGCACTTTATGGAAAGGGCTGGTACACTTATTCTCTCCTAAGGCACCAAGATGAAGGATCTGTCAGTTTTCAAAAATACAAAATCAGAACTGAAATCTGGGGGCCAAAAATCACAAAGCTGCGCTAAAGCTTGAAGCCAAAAGAACTGCGGATGCTGCAAATCAGAGACAAAAATAGAAATTGCTGGAAAATCTCAGCAGGTTTGGCATCATCGGTGGAGAGAAATCAGAGTGAATGTTTGACTGAGGATGTGTCACTCGACCCAAAATGTTAACTCTGATTTCTCTCCACCGATGCTGCCAGATCTGCCGAGCTTTTCTACCAATTTCAATTTTTGTCTCTAAAACTTGAAGCACTACATACAGCTCTGTCAGCTGTTTTTCTGATATGTCTTTACACTGAGGGAGTTTTTAAAAATTCCATTGCCAGTAACAATATACTTTAAACAGTGACAGCATGGTATGGCCGATGTTAATTCCATGGGAGTTGCATTGATACAGAGATGTTCAAGCACTAATGAAGAGCTGGACTTTGAGGAATTATTAGGACTTGTGTGCCTTGCTGCTGCTGGTGGTAATGTTGTACAATGCAACAACCCCCTTGTCGTGACAAAAATAAAACAGACAAATAGTGAGCAGGCATTTCTGCAACAAAAGGGTAATTGTGAAGGGTGATTGTTATTTGGAAACTCTGCAGATTGTGTGATCTGAGATTCTGGCACCATGTACTACCCTTTGGCAATACCATTAATTACTGCTAAAGCATGCTTTTAGGTGTGGACATATACTCAGCAGGATGCTAGGCAGTTAATAAATGCCTCAATATTTGGAAGGCCTCCTTTGAATCATAGAATAGAATCATAGAATCCCAACAGTGTGGAAACAGACCACTTGACCCAACAAGTCCACACTGACCCTCTGAAGAGTATCCCATGCAGACCCATTCCTCGACATTTCCCCCTACTAATGCACCTAGCCTATACCCCTGACCACTTTGGGCAATTTAGCATGGCCAATCCACCTAACCTGCACATATTTGGATTGTGGGAGGAAACCAGAGCACCCAGTGGAAACCCACACAGACATGAGTAGAATGTGCAAACTTCACACAGTCGTTGAAGGCTAGAATCGAACCTAGGTCCTTGGCGCTGTGAGGTAGCAGTGCTAACGACTGAGCCACTGTGCCCACTAGCCTTCATTTCGATGAATATGCACGGTCAAGCAAACTTTTAAAAAATACTAAGTGGAATTTGCACATGTCTGCAAATGGCATATTTGAAGATGTCTTTTACTCTATACATTGTTTGCAATGGGAATTGCACGAAGTAGCAATTCCACCCACAGAACAACTTGTTTTTTTGATAACATATGCATAGATTTTACAGAAAAGAATTACTAGGATGTTGCCAGAGTTGGAGGGTTTGAGCTATAGGGAGAGGCTGAATAGGCTGGGACAGTTTTTCCTAGAGTGTCGAATGCTGAGGGTTGACCTTATAAAAGATTTATAAAATCATGAGAGGCATGGATAGGGTAAACAGACAAGGTATTTTTCCTGGGTAAGGGGAGTCCAGAACTAGAGTGCATAAGTTTAGCGTGAGAGGGGAAAGATTTAAGAGGGACCCCAAAAGCAACCTTTTTCACACAGAGGGTGATGTGTGTATGGAATGAACTGCCAGAGGAAGTGGTGGAGGCTGATATAATCATAACATTTAAAAGGCATCTGGAAGGGTATATGAATAGGAAGAGTTTAGAAGGATATGGGCCAAGTGCTAGCAAATGGGACTAGATTGGGTTGGGATAACTGGTCAGCATAGGGTCTGTTTCTGCGCTGTACATCTCCATGACTCTATAACAGCATAAGGCACTTGAGCTTTATATCAAAATGTGTTGCATTCCAAACTTTCATGTTAGAAGCAAATTAAATGGAACTGAATAATTACAAATCCTTGAGCTGATCTCAGTTGTCAAATCATTTATTCACTGACTCCCATTTGTTCACAAACTCCCTTCCTGTCCGCTATTGTTCGAGCCACTTCACAAAAACCTTTCCCATTGAATGATATTCTGTAATTTTTGATCCAAATTGTAAAAGTTTAATATAATAGAAAAGTGTACATTGATAAATTATAATCAAGCTTGCATGAAAAATTTAATAGCTTTATAGACTTAATCAAACTTTTACATTTACCTGAGCACATCTTGCAAGTTCAGTTTTGCCAAGATACGCAAATATTTTCAGTGCTAGCTCATAAGGAAGGTCAATATCAAAAAATGGGATTTCATTTATTTCATTCTGCAATAGAACAACAAATACAGTATGTATTATACACTCCAAAAGCAACAGATTACATGTATTTTAAAAAAAGACATAATTACCCATGTCTGAATAATTATACTGGAGATAATCAGAGCACTTTCCCCTCCTGTGCCCTTTTTACCCAAATCTCTCAACTGAATGTATAACTGAAATTCCAGTGTGGAAACTTGTTACTATGATCCTACTTGCAATCTTCTGGGAAATAGAAGGCCCAGAGAACTGGTAATTCAATATCGAAAACACAAAGCCATAAGAGTTTTAGCCTATCCCTTTTACCCATCTTAGAGAACTGTCTTATGTTGAAAAATAATACAATCTTAAGCCATGACTAGAGTTTTGTCCTTATTTCTGGGTATCAAATTTCAGCAAGAATGTTAAGACCTTGATGAAGGTGCAGAGAAAACTTATTAAAAAGTATATATGACATAAGAAATGTTGGTTTATGTTGAGAGACTAAAGAAGCTGCAGCTGATTACTTAGAAATCAATCTTCATTATTCAATATGGTGGTATTTGACAGAGAAATTGGTAGAAGACAGGTAATCACAGCACACAACGCAAAAGGTAATTCTTGAAAGAACTGAAGAAGTGATGGATAGAAATTTAAGTAGTGATTTGTCATTTAGAATACACTGCCAGTAAAGGGGCTGATGTAGATACAGTTGGCTGACGGATGTCAGTGTATCTGCAGGTTAGTGACAGTGGATATAAGGTGTCAGCGCACAATAGATGATTGTGGTGCCCCATGACAACAGATCTCCTGGTCGAAGTAGCTACAAGCAGCAGTAGTTAGAAAGGGTGGTGGAAGCACATTCAATGGTAACTGGCAAATGAACTGGATACATACTTGAAAAGAAGAAAAGTTGCAGGATTATGGAGGAGAGTGGGACAACTCTGCCAAAATACTCAGTCAATGGAACTTATTGTAATGCGAGATTATTTGACTGCACTGAGTTATTTTTAACTACAAGATACATAAATCAATTACATTAAGTAATTTGCTTTAAACCATGATTTGTAGCAGCTCCTTTATCCAAGTACTGAATACTACATTATTCATTGGAATGGAGGTGGAAAATAGCTTAAGGCCCAAAGAGAGTGCTTCAGATCTTTGGGAGTGAAAGTAATTCTTATTTTTACTTAACTGTTCATGTCCATATTTAATCCCCCATCTGAATTTTAAACAACTCAATTTAAATAGTTTAAACTAAGTGATTACGTTTTCATTTCATTTCTTCTAATTCAATGAAAGAAACTTAAGATGTCACAACCTGAAGTTTAACTGATCACAGGTGAAATATGGTGCAAGAGGTTGAAAGGGAATCCTACGAGATAAAAAATAAAGGATGTTACCAGGAAAATTAGTGTAGTCTATTTCCAAGGTTTCATTATACATTTCCAATCCGACAGTTTCCCTTTGAAGTTATTTGTTATTGTGTAGGAAAATACAATAATCAGTTTGCGCACTGCAAAATTCAACAACCTGCAAATGAGATGAATAACCTGTTAATCTGTTTTTGATGTTACTAGGTTGGGGAAGAATCAGCATAACACTGGAGTGAAGGCTTAGATGCATCAAGGTGTGAATCATTTGGATTGAGGTAAATCTGGAAAATGAAGTAGAATTTCAACGGAATTACTGAATAAAGAGAGGACCAGTTATCACCTAATACACCTTCTACCATTCTGACTGTCAAGTAGTCCAATGATAATGGAGTTGTTGACAAATCATAGCAAATCAGTCCTTGGCAATAGATCTGATGTGAGGACATTTGTAACAGTGCGAAACTTTGGAAACCATATGTCTGAAGTCATGAGTTTCCCAGGAGTATGCAACACATATTTTAAAATTGTTCACACTATATACCAAAATGTTACTTTCTGAAATAAATCTAATCAGAATTTGATTGACTCAATATTAGTTTTTTTCTGATATCTACCATAGATTGTAACGTAGAAAATAGCAAATTTGAGACAGAAAATCAATGCAGCAGGTGTTAAGATGTAGTAAGGAATGAGTGAATTTTCAGTAGTTTTGATACACAGAAGGCTTCAGATCGACTAACTGTTCACTGCCAACCAGCCATTCATTATGCTAAAATTACACGTTGTACAGTACCATATGAAATCTAGTTATACTAAATTTATGGGATTGAGAATATATTTCACTAGTCCAAAACTTTTAAGACTGGAACTTCTTGAGCACAAGGCACTACCCTCTTTTAAAACAAAACGTGTACTCAAATCGACACAAACTCTCCACAAGTAAAACAGAAGTGCACATAGATACCTCATACAAGTTGATTAAAGTAATGCTGTTGGTGTGTACAGAGTATTTGTTTGCAATGCAAATTCTGTGATACCTGCCTGTACATGGAAACAGTTACAATAATGAAAAGCTAACAAAATTTACATTGTAAAACAAAGTAGCTCTTCTTCACAAAGGTGCCTTTTCATAAAATATTTGTAGTTCTGCACCTTTACAATTGGAGGGCTTTAGTTCAACTGATATCAGAGACACTGCATTGAATTATACTGATGGCTGTATGCAATTCTCTAAACAGGCAAAACAAGTATTGGCAAACACAGTTGTAGAATCTTGCAAACCAACAGCCAAATGCTGGTTACATTTTAAATGAAGAAGAAGAAGGTCTTTTTAGGACATGTACAGCGGCACGGTGGCACAGTGATTAGCGACATGGGGCGGCACGGTGGCACAGTGGTTAGCACTGCTGCCTCACAGCACCAGAGACCCGGGTTCAATTCCCGCCTCAGGCGACTGACTGTGTGGAGTTTGCACATTCTCCCCGTGTCTGCGTGGGTTTCCTCCGGGTGCTCCGGTTTCCTCCCACAGTCCAAAGATGTGCAGGTCAGGTGAATTGGCTATCCTAAATTGCCCGTAGTGTAGGTAAGGGGTAGATGTAGGGGTATGGGTGGGTTGCGCTTCGGTGGGGTGGTGTGGACTTGTTGGGCCGAAGGGCCTGTTTCCACACTGTAAGTAATCTAATCTAATCTAAAGCTCTTTAAACTTGGGAATAATTTTAAATGTTTAGTCGTTGCGGTTATTTGGAGAACCAAACATCTCATCTGTTCCCTTTCAATATTTAAAATAAAAAATCCAACTTTAAGAATCTCCAAGATAACTGATTTTTTTAAACTTGGTTTACATACAAGATAGTCTCATGTTGTCAACACATACATTCCTAACCAAATACAGTTTGCACAAATATAAAATTTGCAACAAAATAATGTTATACAGAGCTTAATTTTCTTACATCAGTTATATTGTCCTAATGGAGTTGCAGCAGTATATTTTCATCAAGTTTAAAGCTGACAAAGCAAAAGCTATTCAAAATGAAACAAGAATCAACAGAAACTAGCTTTCTAATGATAGTACTGTGTATTTGACAATGTGATTCCTGCACTCACCAACATCCTTTTTCACCACTTCATCATTTGAAGGTGCTAATTCTGTGCCAGACCCATCCCAGTATCTCTTTCACTGAAAATGCAAGTACTAGCAAGGAACTAGAACATTTTATCCTCACGTTTCATCCATACAGGTACCCTGTTAGCAGATGACAAGGGGATCCCAGTTCTCCTCCACAACTCTGATCTAACTGTGATTCCCCTTGACATCTACCAACTCAATATAGACCAGTGGTTAGCCCCCAAAGCTGTCCTGGTCTGTACTACTCAGCTGCTTGCTGGGTCAACCAGCTAAGCTATTTGGGAAGCCAAATGACAGGACATTCTTTGATGTTCCTAAACCTTTTGCAATAGAATTCTATTTATTTTGATTTCCTTTTCCTAACTCCTAGATTATAGTCAGGAGATATATGACAATTTGATACATATGAAAATTCTAACTATTAAGGTCAAAACTCAAGCAGCTGTCCAACTATATAGATTAATGTTATCATTAAGATTGCATCAGATCTACTTAAGTTATAAATGCTTAAGGAGCATCCTTGATCATTAAATTACAGGGAAAGAGCTCCAAGTCGTATTAAAAGGAAAAAAATCTCTCAAAAAAAATATTTAAAGTTATGCATTTTTTCACACCAGAAATGAGTCCAAATTTTACAAACGATACTTGATTTTACTTGATGAATTGATGGCAAGGGACTGGAGAGTCAGAAGCTAAGAAAAAGAGAGAGCCTGGAGTAAGCTGGAATGAGAGATGCAGTTAAAAAGGTACAAAAGTTCAATTTGTACATTTGTTTACTAGCAAAATTTTGAGAAATGAACTAAAAAAATCCCTTTCCTTATCTAATAAACATTATTAGTTTTAAGATTTAGAGAAAATATATGAATTTCAATATTAAAATTCAAAGACAATAGAGGAGGTCATGATTGAAAGTTTAATTCTCTTCCACACGCATCCTGTTATCTTATTTTGCCAGAACAAATGATTGCAATTCTGAAACAACATTTAAACTATTCACAGTGCCCGCTTTGAACTCCAGTGCCTTGGGTGATCTCACAAATAACAATCTTCAATTAGCTTTATGGCTTGCCAATGCCACAGTGCTTTCGCACATGTAATGAAGAGGCAGTAATTGTGCCCTTGGGATCCCTTGGTGGTTAGTGCCTAATGTCTTTCACTCCTCCACACAGCTCAGTTTCTAAACAAAGTTAATTTCCCTCTCGTAAATAACATTTATAGAGCACAACACAATTTTCATTAATTCGAAAATTGCAGCTTTTGAAATGGTTGCTTTTCGACTGTCAGCTGCGTCTGTGACCTTAACTAAACAGTGAACAAACAGTTTGACTCATAGTGCATTACCACCGCAAACAACCAGATTGCAGCGTTATCGACCCTCGAGAACCTCCCCAGGGAATTCCACATCTTCAGGTTTTACCAGTTCCGTTATCCGGCAATAGCACAAACCTCTAATTATATTTGTTTTTATAATAAGCTAAAGCGGAACAAAATTACCACATATGCAGAAACCCGGAACAAAATTCTTGTTTGGATCTCGACTGGAGATTGTGGTAGTGGTGTCACTGTGCGCCCAGAAAACGCCACCGGCCAGGAAATCCACATTAAAGTCTTTAAATGAAGGGCTGGCTATCGCGGTGAGGCGGACAGGTAGAAGTTACAGTAATTTACCAAGTCATTGATGAGCTGATCGAGCAGGTTCTCCTTGTGGCCGGGGGCCTGAGCGGATTGGCCCTGGGGCCCTCCCCGAGCCTCGGACCCGGTCTCAGTCCCTCCGCCGCATCGCCCATCTTCCAGGCGCTCCCTGAGCGGGCTGCTCCGGCCCTCCAGCAGGCTTTCGGCCAGGTAGAAATAATCATCGGCTGCTCGCTGCCGACCGCTCGGCCCCTCCACCACCCCCTCCCCGTCTCCATGGTCACCGGGCCCCGGCTCGCGCTGCTGGCGCCGCTTTTTGCTGCTCCTTTCGCCGCAGGTCGCCCGCCCGCGCCGGTTCCGCTCCCAAATCTCTTCTCTCCACTGCAGCCGGAATTTCTCCAGCTCCTTATCGCCCATCCTCCATACCCAGAAACGACTAAACAGCAGCAGCGGGGAGAGAGGGAACCCGCTTCACCAGCTCTCGCCGCCCGGAGACATTCTCTGGATGCACTGTTCCCTCCCTTCAAACGGCGCCGTGTGGAGTTGTACATCCTCAACATCCAGTTCCGATCCACAAATCTTCCCCTCGGACTTTAAACTCGCTTTGATCCTGGTGGGTGGCACAACACAGTCGCTGTCATTTGGAAATGTCATTGCATCCACTTTAAGAGATGAATGGTTTCTTCCTATATCTGTATTTTATGTAGGCTACTTGCTGCTTTCATCTACTTCTGGATACAGTTTTTATGTTTGTAAAAGTGGATGCGAGACGTAATGTCGTTCCGAAATTGCTCGAAAAGCTCAGCAGGTCTGGCAGCAACTGTGCAGAGAAATCAGAATGACCCTTCCTCGCCACAGCTGCTGCCAGACCTGGTGAGCTTCTCCTGTAATTTCTGGGGATTTTTGCATCTCGTTTCCAACATCCGCAATTCTTTCGATTTTTATAATGTTGTTCAGCTTTACAGCGCTTCCTTTTAATTGCTTCTTGTTTTTGCTCCAAAGTCGAATCATTAAACTTTCAGCGAATGCATTTGATACTGATAATGTGAAAAATATTTTTTTTGTTTTTGTTTCCATGATATACTCGTTTGAAAACTTGCAGTTGTTTTTTTTTTGTCATTGATAATTATATCTCGTCTTTTTTTTCAATAAAGTGCTTTAGACACTTTAGCATTATAAAGCAAATACAATTACTTCTCAACGTCAGGCAATCACATTTCATTGTCCTGTGAGAGGATTTAATTTGTATAAAGCTGTTTGAAAATCGCATAAAACAAAACAAAGAACTGCAGATGCTGGAGATATGAAACAACAAAAAGAAGGAAGTGCTGGAGAAACTCAGCAGGTCTGGAGAAACTGCAACATGGGTTGCAAAAGCAAAATGGCTAAGAGGCCAATCCATGGATTATGAAGGGAATTTGAGTTAGTATCCAATCCAAGGAAGAAACATACAGATTGGAGAAGAAAAATAATAGGTCTGAGGATTGGGATCAGTTTAGAATTCTTCAAAGGAGGATGAATGGGAATACAGTACGAAAGTAAGATTGCAGGGAACATAAATACGGAAACTAAGAGTTCCTATATGTATGTGAAGAGAAAGAGATTAGTGAAGACAAATATAGGTCATTCAGATACTACTGAAACACCAGAGAAAAGGAAAGGACTCCAATTTATCTATGCTGGATCTGCTCTTCAATAGCTCCAGCAACCTTTTTTCATCACTACAGCTGCATAAGGAAGAACTGATTATTTGGATTCAAAAGTTAAATGAAGAAAATAAATTTGAAAAAAAGAAGGATTAGGTCGGTCATGTGAGAGGTATCAGATAGGCCCAGGACCCTGAACAATTCCTACCCTGCCACCTCTGGCATCTTCCTGTCTGCAAACAAAAGAAAACCATAAGAGGGGGAAGATGGGGAAAAATGAGGACAGAGTTCATGAAGTTGCAGATGTCAATATTGAGTCTAGAATTTATAAGGTGCCTAAAAAGAGAATAAATTGGTGCCCCGCTAGCTTATGCTGGGCTTCACTGGAAAACTGCAGCAGGAACTACACAGAAATGTGAGCATGAGAGAAAGATGGTATATTCATGATGGTACAGGCCCTTCAGCCAACAATGTTGTGCTGAGCATTTATCTTAATCTAAGATCGACCTAATCTACACACCCCTCAATTTACTACTATCCATCTGCTTGTCCAGCAGTCGCTTAAATGTCCCTAATGTCTCTACCTCTACTGCCACCGCTGGCAGTGCATTCCATGCACCCACCACTCTCTGTGTAAAGAACTTACCTCTGACATCTCTCCGAAACCTTCCTCTAATCACCCTAAAATTATGACCCCTCGAGACAGCCATTTCTGCCCTGGGGAAAAGTCTCTACTCCATCTTTACCTCTCATTACCTTGCACACCTCTATCAAGTCATCTCTCTTTCTTCTTCTCTCCAGTGTGAAAAGCCCTAGCTCACTTAACCTCTCTTCATAAGACAAACAAATGTCAACCTCAATGTCACCTCAATGTTGCACTTTAGCATAAGCTGTGTCCAAATAACTTTCATAGAAAAATGGTTAAAAATCCAAAATATTTTGTATGGGCATTAGAATTTATGGCAAAAGCTGACTCAGAATTGTGATGAGAATAGAACAACAGGAGATAAGGTTCTAAAGTAAGAGAGTGGTTGCCAATGCAAGTCTTGTAAGATATATTTTCCTGGTATCAACAAATTCTGAGCTGAAAGTACGTTTGTGATTGCTGGCTCTCTTGGCTATTAAGAAATGTAAATGACACCCAACAAATTAATCTTGACAGCCAATATTATCGGATCAGCAATTTTCCATCTACCATGCAATTATGTCAGTGCTAAATGTGATTCACAAAGTATAGGATTTGAAGCTACTTGTGTTCTAGGACAAATCAAAAATTGCACAATGAAAATGTGCCCCTTTATCTGACATAGAAATGATTGTACACAAGACACAATGAACTGCACCTGATTCTTGTTGTAATGATAATAATAATTGTTTTGATGACTTACCTTTATGATACATTGCATTACCTAGTACCGTGTTACTCAATCAACAGAACTGCTGACTTGGACTGCGATGCTGATGCGATTGACATTTTCTGGGATAACAGTGACAGAACTGTGTCTTAGACTGTAGTAGCAGAACAATAAAGCTCAAATTCATGCTTGTGAACTGAGTGGTGCAGAGCTCTCTATAGTTAAATAAAAATCTGGGTCAGATCCTTGAAGAAAAAGTGTCTCTTAATCACATTGCCTCTAGACTAGACCTGACTACACTGCCATTCTTATATATGCTGATCCAAGCATCTGCAGTCAATGGCACATGCAGTTGGCACACTCCAGCACACATACTAGGTACACCAAAGCCAATAACAATAACTGTACCCAAAATAAAAGTTTACAGAACCTCAGAAGTATGACAGTCTATTTACATCAATCACCTTCTCTACAAACATAACATGCATCAAAAAGTAAATCATCTTCAAATAAACATTTCTCGTAAAATGCTGGTGTCTGTACTCAGGATGCACACCATTGATAATGCAAGTTTCTTATCAAAATCAGAAAGTTTTGGAACCCTACTTCAAAATGATACAGCTCCTGGACACAAAGTTTGAGCATCTGTTGTGGAATGTTAAAAAGATCAGAGCCATCAAATAGAATTTCAACTCATTTCACAGATTCCAAGGCTGCCTGGAGTTTTTGCTTTTTGATTGGTTAGGAGTAGAAGAGAGATATTTTCAGTGTATTCTGGGAATCTCCTACCAAACATCTTAAATATAATTGTGCATAAAACATACAACAGTGTATTAACATATACCTCTAGTATATTTTATGCATGTTGTTACATTGTTAGCATTTTCCACTCGGCAGTCTTAGCTCTATATCTATTGGTAGTGCTGTTGGAATTGGAAATTTATGGGTGCAAATGCCAGTTTAGCAATTTGAGCTCAAAATCTCCAAGTAGAGCAGTGAGAGATTGCTGCATTACCATAGGTGTCAGCTTTTGATTAAACCAAGACCCCTCCCCCAACCGAATTGCATCGTAAAGATGTCATAACAGCATTTTGAAGGAGATTGGGTAATACTCCTTGGTAATACTCATTTTTCAGCTTACAACCCTGAAATAGGTAATTTGGTCATTATCTCATTGATGTTTATGGGATCTTGCTATGTGTAAATCGACTGTTATGTTTCCCACATTACAAATGTGGCTACACTTCAAGAAGTATTTAATTGGCTGTGAAGTTCTTTGGGATACCATAAGATCGTGAAAAGGTGCTCTATTAAATTCTTCTTTCTCTTTTCTAGCAGGCTTCCAATGGACTATTTTAAAGACATTTTAAATATGGTAGTGTATCATGCTCTTTCATAAGTTTACAAGGATGGTAACATTTTTTTGTATGTTATACTAAAAACATTCATTATTATAATGCTCCCTTAGCTTAATGGAGAAATTAAGAAAGCAGTTAAGAGATTTCAAAAATATATGCAGCCATTTGATTGTGTTTCTTTTTTTCTTTTATTTACAGATTATGTTTTTTTTCTAAAGTAAGGACCTTGCAGATCATCTTAGTGAATTTCTTTTAAATTTTAATTTTGAACTTCTTCCCATCATTCCTTGTGTTTGACTTATATGTTCCTTACTGTTGCGACTGTGATTGTTGCTGTTTTATAAGTAATTAGTTTACACCAATTAGATGCACACATACAAACCTGATTCCCATACTGTGATGGAGTAAATGTGCACAGGGCATAAGAATATAACAGATCTCTTGTGACAGTTGTTTGTATAAAGCAGATGATACATTTTATAATGACCAGATCAGTCTATGCAAGCTATTTTGTTCTGTTGATAAAGTGGTCCTTATCCTCTAAAACCACGATATATGTTCATTGTTTGGTGGGCAAAACCACAGATCGATAAGATCTAGTGCGGGCACAATGGAGGGTAAGGTCAATCAGAATTTAATTATGCTTCTCTCTGTAAACCAAAATCAGGGACAAAGTTAAAAAAAAAGACTCAGTTGCTCAGGCAGCATCACTGGAGAAAAAACAGAGCTATCATTACAAATTCATTAATCTGAGACAGTCAACTTTCAGTTTAGATTTTCAGCATCTCACAGAATATTACTTTAGCACCAGAACAGAAGATCAGGACTACTCTATGTTTGTGATTAGCTTGTTATTTTAAGACAACACTTCTCATTTATACATAGAGTCATAGAGATGTACAGCATGGAAACAGACCCTTCGGTCCAACCCGTCCATACCGACCAGATATCCCAACCCAATCTAGTCCCACCAGCCAGCACCCGGCCCATATCCCTCCAAACCCTTCCTATTCATATACCCATCCAAATGCCTCAGGAAGGTAGATCATTCATATGGTGCCCATAATAGAGAGAAGATTTGGAAACTGGAGATAATGTTATACTCTCTTTCTGGGACATCTCTGGTATACTGTGAGTATAGATCAAAGATAAGTTTTTGTTTCATTTTGGTTAGGTGAGAAGTGTGTTTTTTTTTATTAAAGCAATCAATTGAAACCTAGCAGATACTTTGAGTCAAGCAAGCAGGGAATCTGTTAGGAGCTGCAGATCATAGCAGAGGGTAATCAGAAACCAAGGGTGTTTTCTGATTTGAAGTTACTAAACAAGAAACAGTGAAGCCTGTGTTTTAGGTATACAGATGAAGTACTGCAGTAGAGTTGAAGGGTTATCCATCTGGATGATAGTTGTCGGAAATCTCATAATTTTGAGAACAGTGGAAGACTTACGAGAATCAATTGAATTCCTGAGATCTGCAGCACACCTCGATTTGATCCCTGGAGAAGTCAAGGAGTCCACAAGACTGAATAAAGAACAGGGAAACTCTTGGTTGGAATATAAAACCAGATCAAATAGTCTTTTGTTGAGATTAAGAAGTATAAATGTTTACAAAATATGCATGAAGTTAACAGCCCTTGCTTTATTTAACTTTTTTACAGTAAAAGATTTTTTGTTTAAGATGTGAAATCATTTGGTTTTTTTCAGTTAATAACTCAGTGTTCAAATTTATTTTTAAAAAAGTTATTGTTCTCATCACAATCATAACATTTTATAATTGTATCAGATTATGATTTACGATAAAAGCTTTAGCCCCCTTTTCTACACGTCTTTGCCACTGGTTTGCTTACAATTGAAGACATTCCCTTAATGGATATTCTTTACAAATTGGCAGCTCCGATGAGTAGTCTCTCAAGGTTATTTGGTTACATAGGTTATCAAAGTTCTTTCCCACTTTGGCCTCCTTTGCCCTGCATGCACAAGCATTTCTGACAGAGTTCATTACATAACAGTCAGAAATGAGTGTCACTCCAGTTTGTTTTCAACTCCTTAACCTCGGTGTTCTGAGTTAATGATAGAGGCGTCATCTGCGTTCCTGTGGAGACAAACCCCTGAAGCCCTTGGAGAAGTTCAAAACATTACATCTACTATCAATTCAGGTTATCAGGTCTCTCAGGTTAGTAAGGCCACTGATAAGAAGCAGGAATACAACCCAAATGTTTGAGAGGACATTTCTGTGATGAAGGCATGGAAGATGGTGTTGGAAACCACAATTGTCATTGTTTCTGTCACGCTATGTTCAACAAGCTACAATTATGCAAAGCTCTGACAACAAAGGGCAGCACAATGAAGCCAACCAACCTGATGATGAGGCTTTTCCCTCACTATCAGGGATGGTGTGGGAATATCAGCAAGGACAAACATGGAAAAGTGTGTTGAGATGGATGACACTGTACGCAACAGAACTGAAAGATGATACAATCAGAGATGCACCCCAGTCTTGAATGGAGGAGGCCAGGCAGCTGATGACGTTAAAGTGTCTGCAGAATGCACACTTGCTGACCTTCTCTTTCCCCAACTGGAGTCACAAAGGCCACAGAGATGCTGTGAGATTTCACACTGCAGCATAAAAATGTGGAGACGATGTGTGACTATATTGATAACATGGCAGACTGCATCGCACTTGGCCAAAGGTTTTGTTCCATCTGTTTAGCTTAACAACAAATATGTAGGTTCAGCTGACAACTGATTGCAATTCCTAGGACTGGCAAGAGTGAGCAAGGTCAATTTTGTCAGCCAGATTGATTCGTATTGTCATGCTAATCTCTAGATTTGGATGCATCTGTCAGTTTACAGTGCATGCACCATTAAGTCTACCAATCACTCTATCTATAGCCATGAACTTCTAGGCACAAATCATGTACTCATTATGCACCTTTTCTATATTTACATCTGCATGTGTGTATGTAGCGAATATTACTTACTTACGAAGTTACAAACAAGGAAGAGTAGACCATTCAGCCCTTCAAGTCTGTTCTACCAATCCATACAATCACAGTTGATCTGATTATAACCACTAATCCACATTCCTGCAAACTCTTGATGACCTTTCACCACTTTGCTTAGCAATAATCTATCCACCTTTGCCTTAAAAATATTTCAGAACCCTGCTTCCATCAGCTTTTCAGGAATACAGTTCTAAAGACTGAAGTCCCTCTAAGAGAAAAAAAATATACTTCATATCTGTTTTAAATGGGCCAATCCCTAATATTTAAACAGTGAATCCTAGCTTTAGATTCTCCCGTGAGAGGAAACATCCTCTCCACATCTACCATGACAAGACCCTTCATGATCTTATATGTTTTTTGAACAATTAAATAAATCCAAGGCTTCCAACCTTTCTACTACTTATAGAAGTTCCGAAACTAAAGTCAAGCATTGAGAAAACAAGACATTATTTTCCAAAAAAATTGGAATGGAGGTAAATATTTCAATGGATTAAGTGTGGTATCCTCTTGATAACATTAATATTTAAATACCATGTTACAGCCGGAATTTTAGTTATGTTACAAAAGGAAACATAATTCACATAGTTAGAGTTGCAGAATCAGGTACAGAAGGAAGCCTTTTAGCTCACTATGACTGCACTGGCTCTCTAAGTGTGCATCATGACTTAATGCCCATTCTCCTGCCTTTTCTTGACACCCTTACACATTGTTTCTATTTAAATATTCATCTAATACCCTCTTGAATGCCTCAATTGATCTTGCCTCCATCACACTTCCAGGGAGACCCAAACAATTCAATCTGTGAAAAATATTTTCCTCACATCACATGTATTTCTTTTAAGAATCACTTTAAATCTGTGCCTACTTATTCTTGATCTTTTACAGGCAGGAATGCTTTTCTTTTACTATTCTATCCAGTTCTGTCATGATTATGAAAATTTCTATCAGATCTCCTCTTCGGCTTCTTCACTCCAAGGAGAATATTTGCAGTCTCTCCAATCAATCCTCCTTACTGAAGTTTCTCATCCCCCTAACTATTCTTGCAAATCTCTGCTCCACTCTCTCCAATGTGTTCACATTATCTCTATAGTGTGGTACCCAGAGCTGTACACAACATTCTAGCTGAGGTCCAGTGTAACCTTTCTTTTTTATTTTATGTCCCTATTAGTAGATCCTGGAATACCTTATGCTTTATTCACTGCCTCAGCACCTTTTCTGCTACCTTCAATGCTTTGAGTACAGATGTTTCTAAGTCCCTCTGTTCAAGCACCCTCTTTAGAATTGTACTTATTTATATTGTATATTCATATCTTCCTGCAAAATACATCACCTCGCACTTACCTGCATTGAATTTCATCTGCCACGCATCCATAAACTTTATCTGTATTCTTCTAAGGTTTTACATTGCCCTCCATGCAGTTTACTTTCATATCATCTACAAACTTATAAATTGCCCTCTGCATACCAAGATTTAGAACATTAATATGTATAAGAAGAGCAAAGGTTCCCATACTGATCCCTGGAAAATTCAACTACAAGCCTTCCTCCAACCCAGAAATAAATCCATAATTTTCTGTTTCCAATGACAACTTCATATCTGCAGCTCCTTTATTCTATTACCTACAACGTTGCCAACAAATCTGTTGTATGCCACTGTTTCAAATGCCTTCTGGAAGTTGACATAAACCTCGTCAACAGCATTACCTTGCTGATTCTTTCTGTAACCTCTTCAAAATTCTCCAAAAAGTTAGTTAAACATAATTTCCAATTTGAAGATCCATGTTAACTCTTCCTAATTGTAACATTAAGGTTTTTAGAGTCATGGCATTCTTTCAGATGTGATTGAAAAATGGTCAAGGACAAAGAATCTTATTCTACTATAATGATTAACTTTAATAATTCAAATAACATTTATTAAAAGAGAAACAAAGCAACTAAAGAGTCTCATCCTTCTGCACATCAGGGACCCCACAGGATTGGTTAACCTGAAGGCTCAATTTCTGTAGTTTTCTGCACCATTCATGGCCCAGTCCTGACGTGATGCCCCACGTACTTTGAAGAGCACCCAATTGTCACAAAACTAGTCCTTTTTTTCTAAGTGCTTGGCTCAAGGATATTTTGTCCTTGATTTTTTTAAGAGGGGTAATAAACCAGGCCGGGCTCCAATCAAACTGGTTTGGTACAGAGATGAAAAGCATTTTGAGAGGCCTTTTGTTTTTGTGTAAACAGATGAGACTTCAGGCCAAAGTGGTCATGTTTTAGAAGTGACCTGTAGAATGAAAGTGAAGTGGTCAGCTCCTCAACTGAGCAGTTTCATTCAGTCCAGAACTGCTTGGGAGTTCAACAGTGAGCTGTGTGGAAACTCTCTTTTCTGCCCTTCTAACTTCAATCTGTAAGCATTTGACCATTTTTTGTACTGTTTTTTAAAGGGGGTTTGCTTATTGGGACTGTTGTGTATATTCGGAACAACATATTTAAATCTGTTTTTTTAGACTGAGCTCTGTAGGGGTTCTTTATTCTGTTCTTCATGTTTCATTGTGTAATTTTGTGAATAAATCTTTTGTCTGTTTTAAAACCTGTAGTCAACCTCACTAACCTAATCCGGGTAATTTTCACTGTACACTTACCAAAACAAATTGCAAAGTTATGGTCTGGGCTGCCTGCTTAAGAATGTTTTGAGTGGTCTGGCCTAATACACAACAGATTGGGGGCTCTTTGCCGGATTTTAAACAGTGAGTGCTAGGTGTTGTTGTCATTATTTCGCATGTTGGTTTGATTGGGTAGACAAAGCTTGGGAGTTGAGAGCCTGAATGGCTCTTACATTCGTCAAAAGTTTTCTGGATGTGGATATGGTGACGTTGGAAGTGTTGCAAAAAGTGAATAAGACCAAGCTGCAGGAATTGGCAGAGAAGCTGGAATTGGATTAGCCTGCTTCTGTGAGGAAAGGAGCGATAACTACTGCAGTAGCTCAGCATTTAAACTTGCTGGAGAAACCATCAGAATCTATAGAGATGGCAAGAATTCAATTGCAAATGAAGCAGCTTGCGTTAGAGGCAAGAGATATGGAGAGAGCAGCCGAAATGAAACAGTTTGAGTTATGATTAAAAGCAGAAGAGAGGGAAAAAGAGAGGGCAGAGAAAAAAAAAGAGAGAACTTTTGAACTTCAAAAGCCGACACTTAAAAAGGAAAGTCAGCTTAAAAGGCTGGAGGTAAAGGCTGAGGATAGGCCTAGTGAGGAAGAGAGTGAGGATGAGCAAGGCCCTGGTAGTCAGATGTCTAGTGAGAACCTGTTTAAGTATTGTTCAAGTATTGCCTAAATTTGATGAGAAGGATGTGGAAGCCTTTTTCATCTCATTTGAAAAGGTGCCTAAACAAATGCAGCGGTCAGTGGATTTTGTTGATCCAACAAAAACTTATAGGTAGGGCAGGTGAGGTGTTCACATCACTATCAGAGGAGCTATCTGGGGACTATGAGGAGTTGAAAAAAGCCATTGTAAGTGTTTAGGGAGCTTGTACCAGAAGCCTATAGATAACCTTTCAAGAATCTAAGGATGGACCTTGGTTGATATTGATATTGAAAGGATCAGAGTAATTTCAATAGATGAATAAGAGCTTTAAAAATCAAGCAAACCTATGATGCCTTTAGAGAGGTAACTATTTTGGAGGAATTCAAACATTCACTGCCTTAAGTAGTGCGAACTCATGTGAAAGAGCAAGGTTAGCAGCTGAAGTGGCTGATGACTATGAGCTGGTCCATAAAACTCGGTTTGGCTTCCAGAAATTTGGCTCGGTGGTTACCACTGCTGCCTCACAGCACCAGGGACCTGGGTTCGATTCCCACCTTGGGCAACTGTCTGTGTGGAGTTTGCACGTTCTCCCTGTGTCTGCATGGATTGCCTCCGAGTGCTCCGGTTTTCTCCCACAATCACAAAGATGTACAGGTCAGATGAATTGGCCATAGTTTTAGGTGCCTTGGTCAGGGGTAAATGTAGGGGGAATGGGTCTGGGTGGGTTACTCTTCGGAGGGGTAGAGTGGACTTGTTGGGCCAAAGGGCCTGTTTCCATTCTGTAGAGAATCTAATCTAATCACAGTGTTGGTGGGCTAGGAGAAAGCCAGATGTAGGAAAACCAGACAAGCCTGGAAGTATTGTTGGACTAGTAACAAAAAACACAAGGGAAATTAGATAACTGCCTCAGAGTGTACAAGGTGATCAGAGGTTTATTAAGGAGGAAGTGCCAGATCTGTTTAAAAAATATACACGCAAGGGTAAAGTTTATTCACATAGGCCAGCAGTAACAGGTAAAGGGACACCGGCTCCTCTCAGTCTGTAATGCTGAAGGATGAGGAGACATATACTCCTGATGGACAATTGCGTGAAAAGGTACTGGTAACAGGAATTCATGGTGAGACAAAAAGTGCTCAATTATGTAAAGTGGGGCTAAAGAGGCCAGAGAAGAGTGGAAAATTTGTGGTAGGAATACTGGACTAACTCCCAGCTCCAGGAATACAATTTGTCCTTGCAAATTATATAGCTGACTCACCAGTAGGCGTGCTGCTTACTCTAGTTGAAAAGCCAATGGAGATGCAGCCAACTAAAGAAATGAAGAATGTTTATCCAGGAAGTTTCCCTGACTGTGTGATCACAAGATCACAGAGGCAAGCTGAACTGGAGGGATCAAAAGCCACACATAAGGAAGCTGACATAGTGTTATCGAGACTTTATTTGATCAGGTAAGTGGCACAGAGAAGGTAAACGTGCAAGTATCTTTAGCTCTGCTGAGCTGATTGAATTACCAAAGATGGGAACTTAAAACTGTTATATCAAAGGGCATTTACAGAGGAGAGTGAATGCATTCATGTGTGTTATTGCTTAACAAATGATGGCCTAAAGAGGAAATGGAGACCATCACACATTCAAGCAGATGAGAAATGGGCACAGATTCATCAATTTGTTTTGCCAGTAGGGTACAGCAAGGAAGTGCTGCGAGTGGTTCATGAGCTATCACTTGGAGGTCAGTTAAGGGTGAGGAAAACACAGGCTAAAATACAACAACATTTTTTACTGGTGTGGACTACACAAAGATGTAGATGAATTTTGTTAGCTATGTCATACATGTCAGCTAATCACACAACCACATACAGTAATAAAACCTGCACTTTTAATACCTATTCCAGCATTTGAGGAACCTTTCACAAGAGTCTTGATTGATTGTGTAGGGCCCCTCCCTCAAACAAAAAGTGGGAATATGTATTTATTAACAATAATAGATGTGTCGACTAGATTTCCAGAGGCAATCTCATGACACAATATGACAGCAAAAAGGGCTGTAGAAGAATTACTTAATTGTTTTTACTAGATACTGTCTGGCAATAGAGACCCAATCAGATCAAGGATCAAACTTTACATCCAAACTATTCAAGGAGTTTATGGATAACTTGGAAATAAAGCAATTCAAATCTATTGTGTACCATCTGGAATCACAGGGAGTGCTAGAGAGATGGCATCAAACACTAAAGACCAGGTTGAAGGCTTAGGGTCAGAATTATCCAGATGATTTGGGATAAGGGAACTCTGTTTTTATTTTTTGTGATCAGAGATGCACCAAATGAATTGACCAAAGTCAGTCCATTTAAATTAATTTTTGGGCATGAAGTAAGAGGACCATTAAAATTGATTAAGAAGAAATTAATAAGTTAGAATTCAGAGACCGCCCATTTGGACTATGTGTCAAATTTTACACAATGATTAAATAGAGCTGGAGAGTTGGTTAGACAACATTTAAAAGTATTACAGCATACAATGAAACAGGAAGTGGATAAGAAATCACAAATTTGCAATTTTGCAATTGGGTATAAGGTATTGGTGTTACTTCCAGTGACAGATCAACTTTTAAAAGCCAGGTTTAGTGGACCTTATCAAATTAAGAGGAAATTGAATGATGTGAACTACTTAATAAGGACTCAAGACAGGCCAAAATCTCACAGAGTGTGTCATGTGCATATGCTCAAAAGGGAAGGAAAGCAAGAGGTGGAGGTGTTAATGATTACAGCACAGAAGGAAGAACCAAGTTCAGAGGATTCTGAATTGGACATTCCTCAAATCAAATTGGACAATGAGGAAGTTGTCAAAAATTGGAATAAGTTATTTAGTTACCTTCCACAGCAAAATCGAAATGACCTGAAAGTTATTACTATCACATGGGGAGATATGCGGAAATATACTGGGAAATACAAACCTAATTCTACCTAATGGTGTAGATATAGGTGATGCTGTTCCGATTAAGCAACCCTCTAAAGTTGGCACAAGTTCAGAAGGAGATAGAGCGCATGCTCCAAGATGGCATAATTGAAGTGAGTTACAGTGACTGAAGCTTACCCAAAGCCAGATGGTACCCAACGGTTATGTGTGGACTATCGCAAAGTCAACGCCATTGTAAAGACTGATGCATATCCAAATCCACCATTGGAGGACTGTGTTGAAAAAGTGGGACAAGCAACTTACATTTCTCAGTTGGACTTGCTCAGATGCTATTGGCAAGTACCTCTGTCAGAGAGACCAAAGGCAATTTCGACTTTCATAACACCAAATGGACTATATCAGTTCAAAGTCATGCGATTTGTTATGAAAAACATTCCAGTCACATTTCAGAGACTGACTAAGATCATTGCCCGATTACCCAACTGTGTGGTGTATATTGATGACCTCGTGACTTTTAGTCACTCATGGAAGGAACATTTACAGCATTTATCAGACTTGTTCAATCTTCAGAAGGCAGGCTTGGTGGTACACCTAGCTAAAAGTGAATTTGCCAAGGCCCAAGTCACCTTCCTGGGCCATGTTATTGTACATGGACAAATAGCCCCACGGGATACAAAAACAAAAGTAATTGGAGAATTTCCCACACTGTCGCTGAAAAAAGCAGTACTACGGTTCCTGGGATTGAGTGGATTTTACCAGAAGTTTGCGCTGAACTTTAGCAGTGTGGATGCTCCATTCAGTGGATTGCTAAAAAAGGGCAACAAGTTTCAGTGGACAGCAGTCTATCAAAAGGCATTTGACAGCCTAAAAACTGTGTTAACCACTGCCCCAGTATTAGACACACCAGAGTACATGAAGCCTTTCAAGGTGGCTATCGATGCCAGTGATGTGGGTATCGGTGCGGTGCTCCTGCAGGAGGATGATAAGGGAATAGGAAGACCCATTGGGTGTTTTTCCAAAAAGTTGAATGTTCATCAACAGAAATTTTCAATGGTGGAGAAAGAAACTTTAAGCTTGGTGTCAGCATCACATTACACTGTTGATATTACCAGCAATGCATCTGAGACAATCGTATACACTGATCATAACCCATTGGCATTTGTGGAAAAACTTAAGGACAGAAATGCCAACCTGTTTAGATGGGGCTTGTTGTTGCAGCCATTCAATTTGACAATTGTGCATGTGGCAGGTCGTGAAAACATGATTGCCAATGTGTTATGGAGACATTCGGTGGTGGGTGTACCACGGCCTGAATTTGCATGTGGTTGTGCATGTTTGCATATTTATAGTTAATATAGTGTGTATGTGTATTTAGACTACTAACCGAATTTTTGAAGGGTTAAAAAATGAAGTCATCTTTTTGTATTGATGATTTTTTTTTTTAAGAGGGGAGGTGTTGCAAAGCTGGAGTTTTTTTTTCTAAGAGCTGTTCTTTTGCTCAAGGAGACTCTGTCCTTGATTTTTTCAGAGAGATAATAAACCAGGCCGGGCTCCGATCAGACTGGTTTGGTACAGAGATGAAAAGGATTTTGAGAGGCCTTTTGTTTATATGTAAACAGAAGAGACTTCAGGCCAAAGTGGTCATGTTTTAGAAGTGACCTGTAGAATGAAAGGGTTGTGGTTAGCTCACCAGCTAAGCAGTTTCATTCAGTCCAGAATTGCTTGGGAGTTTAACAGTGAGCTGTGCGGAAACTCTCACTTCTGCCCCTCTAACTTCAACCTGTAAGCATCTGACCATTTTTTTGTTCTGTGTTTTAAAGGGGGTTTGCTTATTGAGACTGTTGTGTATATTTGGAACAGCACACTTAAGTCTAGTTTGGATAGACTGAGTTCTGTAGGAGTTCTTTATTCTGTTCTTCGCGTTTCATTGTGTAATTTTGTGAATAAATCTTTTGTCTGTTTTAAACCTGGTAGTCAACCTCACTAACCTAATCCGGGTAATTTTCACTGTATACTTACTGAAACAAATTGCAAAGTTATGGTCTGGGCAGCCTGCTTCAGAATGTTTTGAGTGGTCTGGCCTGGTCCATAACACAGTATTAACAGCAGGCTGAATTTGATGTTATGTGCTGAATTACACATTTGCTTTCTCTTAATCTTCTGAGTAGTTTTCCTATAGTCCTTGATTGTTATAAACATGTTAATCTTCATGCAAAATGGCCTGTTCTCACACATTTCCATAAGCCACTCTCCATCAATTGGTTATTGCCATTTTCCATTCACACTTTGTAATCTGGTTTGGACTTATCATTTTGGTATCATAGACTACACTAATCAGCTTGCTTTTTCTCATGTGACTACTAATTCTATCCCAAATAATTCAAGACCTTCCCCACCTTTGAAGTTAAACTAACTGCTCTGTATTGTTGGGCTTAACCTTATCACCTGTCTTTGAACAATGGCATTAGGTCTGCAATTCTCCAGTCTTCTGGCACTTCTCCTGAGCCTCAGGAAGACGGAAATATTATGGTTAATACCTCTGCAATTTTCACTTCCTTCTAACGTTCCCATTATTTTTCCTTTGTGCAGACCTCTAAAGTCCATGTGTGTCAGTGACTTTAGAACCAGAAGTTAATGCTGCAAATATTATTGGCATATCAATTAACATGTATGGACCCTCAGAGACACCATACACAAACACAGCTGTGCAGCTTTGAGGGAACATTGCTTCCTTCAATGTCCTTGGATATATCTCATCTGGTCTTGATGCTCTGCCAACTTTAAGCACCAATTGTCTATCCAACTCTTCTTTTTTATTTGTTCGAAACACTTCCGGTAACAGAGTTTTCTTCTCTATTGCTATATGTAGATTCCTATTTTGGTCCTTAATTGGTCTCCTCCTCTTTTTAACACTCTTTTACTTTTTTTATATGCCTATGTGGCATTGGGGTTCTTTTCTCACATTCCTCTATGCTTCTCTAATACTCCATTTCACCTCCCCCACCCCTCTGAATCTCCAATATTTCTCAGTTACATTTTATACCCAACACTTGTCATAAATATATATTTTCTTCATCTTAATTTATATCAACTTTTGACCAAACAGGGAGCTCTGTTTGTCCTTCCTTTCTCTTTTCAGGGAATATGCATTGTCTGCACCTTAACCATTTCAACTTTGTAGAGAGCCCACTATTAACTCAGAGTAGCCACATAGTTACACAGCTGGATCCCTTTCCGGTCATTAGTAACACTCAGGATATTGATAATGGGGGACTCAGTGATGGTAACACCACTGAATGTCAAGGAATGGTAGTTAGATTTTGGAGATGGTCATTGTCTGGCATTTGTTTGGCATGGATGTGACTTGCCATTGCCACATTTGGGGTTCTGTTTGCTCATTTACTATCTAGTTTCAATAGTGTGTTGTTGAGATTGACTTCCAAATAATGTGGCTACAACAGTAGATCAAATGCTAAGAATACTGCAGCAAGTAACTCACCCCCTGACTCCCCTTGGCCACCACTTACCTGGATGAATGTTTTGTGTTTTTAAATTCTAAATATTCAGTTCTCGACTGTCAGGATTAATTTGCTGCCACAGTTGAGCTGGAAATGCAGTAGATTGGAGGTTTAAAGATGAGTAATTCATCAACAAGGATGGATTTTGCACCTTTAAAGTGAAAAATGGATAAACATTTGAAGGTACAATGTCTGAAGAGAGCATTGGACATCTGAACTGGTTTCAGAGTACTCCAGCAAAGAATTGTTACAGATAGGACAGCTAAATAGCCTTGTAAACTGCAAGTTCGATGATACTAATAATCAGAGACATGACAGTCATTGGCTCTAAATTGCTGAATAAAATTCATGCCTTGTATAGCTTCGCTTCTCCACCATTGTACATTAATTTGAGCAGATTAAGACAAATCTGTGTTTCAAACTTGTGGCGGCTTTCAAAATGTGACAGATTATGTCAGTGAGGCTGGTAGTGTAGCGTCTGCTCTACACAACCAAAAACTGTAGTTTCACACAGTGACATTGTTTAAATAAGCCTCCTCTACTGCGCTGGGTTAGATCCTGTTCTTTATCAAAGGTGGTTATTGTGGTCGCATGTTGCATGAAGAACTTTTCTGTCTCTACAACGACCTGCATATAATGCAACCACATCCTACTTTACATTTTCAATCTCAGTTACAATGATGAAAGCCACCTGGTATACTTCAGGCTTTGATTCACTCCAATTTCAGTTTTCCTTTTTGGTACGTAACCAGTGCAGAAGCGATTCCTCGGAAGTGGAACAATGCAGATCATCACAACATTGATTGTAGTTCTTTGTCGACGACCTCTCAACAACGAGTGTCCATCAACTTGAGTTTGAAGTTCGTTCTGAGAGTTCTTCTAATGCTCCAGCGATACAAGCTTCAGAGATAAGCATTGTGTGTGTGTTTTTAACTGCAATTAGGAAGAATTTAATGGCAACAATCTCGGACCGGAAGAGAATTGGAGAAAGTTTACTTTGCATTTGGGCCAGGTGCAACTATACTGAGAGCAGGAAGAGAGGATATTCTGAAATGCAGTGGGATAGAGAGATTACCTGGTGTGTTTTACAGCAGATTGTGTTCACTTCACTGAAGCCCATTCAATAATGAATGACGCCGATTATAGAGTCATAGAGATGTACAGCATGGAAACAGACCCTTCGGTCCAACCCGTCCATACCGACCAGATATCCCAACCCAATCTAGTCCCACCTGCCAGCACCCGGCCCATATCCCTCTAAACCCTTCCTATTCATATACCCATTCAAATGCCTCTTAAATGTTGCAATTGTACCAGCCTCTACCATCTCCTCTGGCAGCTCATTCCATACATGTACCACCTTCTGCGTGAAAAGGTTGCCCCTTAGGTCTCTTTTATATCTTTCCCCTCTCACCCTAAATCTATGCCCTCTAGTTCTGGACTCCCCCAACACCAGGGAAAAGACTTTGTCTATTTATCCTATCCATGCCCCTCATAATTTTGTAAATCTCTATATGGCCACCCCTCAACCTCCGACGCTCCAGGGAAAACAGACCCAGCCTGTACAGCCTCTCCCTGTAGCTCAGATCCTCCAACTCTGGCAACATCCTTGTAAATCTTTTCTGAACCCTTTCAAGTTTCACAACATCTTTCCGATAGGAAGGAGACCAGAATTGCACACAATATTCCAACAGTGGCCTAATCAATGTCCTGTACAGCCGCAACATGACCTCCCAACTCCTGTACTCAATATTCTGGCCAATAAAGGAAAGCATACCAAACGCCTTCTTCACTATCCTATCTACCTGTGACTCCACTTTCAAAGAACTATGAACCTGCACTCCAAGGTCTCTTTGTTCAGCAACACTCCCTTGGACCTTACCATTAAGTGTATAAGTCCTGCTAAGATTTGCTTTCCCAAAATGCAGCACCTCGCATTAGTTTACTTTCAGGGTGAGAAAGATCATTTTAACCGAGATAACGAACATTTTTGACTTTCTTACCCTGGTGTGTTTATAATTTAATACAAAGTCCTTGTTTATTTTACTTTCGTCTCACCCCAATGGGATTTGTTTCTCTGTTGATTTAAAATGGCACCCTATCTGGCCAGCATCCAATAGCGTGTCTTCCAGAACCCAAGTGTGAAATGCCCCTCTTCTGACATTATTACCTGAGGCGCAAGCTCGATGGAAAAGTGCCTGACCCTTCGGCAGACTCAACTCGAACCCGTCGTCAGGGTAATGCCATTATTTCTAAACACACCTACGCGCGCGCACACACACTTGTGAGTAAAGTTCAAATTCTCATCGTTGCCAGATTGTGTATTGAATAGAATCGATGATAGTGACTGAGATTGACCAAAGATTTTGGAATCCTACAACTCCATCCTCGCTTGGATGGCTCTTGGTCCTCAGCCTGAAAGCTGTGAAGAGCCGAGAAATTATCTCCCATTTTAAAGTACTGTCCACTCACACTCGCACCAAACTGAAATATTTCTTGAAACGTAACATTTGCTAATCGTGCAATCGTCCCCTAAATGGTATCTCCCGGTTTCAAGGACGCTTATGAAATATGGGTGATCCAATCCAGACTGTAAAACCGGCCTACTGACAAACTGTAACAAGTTACATTGTTTTACAAAGTTCCAGGTCTTTGAACTTAATGAATTGACGTGACGCTGTTCCGGTTTCAAACTGAACTATCAGATAGTCAAACTCATTTCCAGTTGCGCCAACTCTTGCCATTTTCACAATTACCTACTAGGATCTTAGCACCGAATATGCATCATCTTATTTTACAACGAAGAGTTTTAGTAAATGATACAACTTCTCGACTTTAGCACAAAGCATTTAGTAACAGATTTAGCGATTCCCCTCGCTCCCTTGGTTCGGGATGAAATTCCTATGCCGGTCAACATTTATTTATTCCACCTTCGCTGAAAGAGCATTGTGATGATGATCAATCAATCTGTTTTTGTAATGTTGTATGAGAGATAAGTATTAAGTATTACTGAAAAGTGAGACGTTGCTGAAGCCTTCCATCAGGACATATTCAAGAATGCCAAATTTTAAATTATTGCAACAATTTAAGTAAATGTTATTTCCCCCCTCCCCAAAATGCTCTGTATTTATATAATTATATATTATGTGTGGTGACACAGTTAAAAAAAAACACTTTATTTTATATTTTTCAACCACCAGGAAAACACCCATAAGTCCAATGAAACATTAACAAGCAAAGCGTGATGAAGGCAATGCGTACATCTGGCCAACATTTATTTCTTAATCAACATAATTGAACAGATTATCTGCTCATTCACCTTTGTGGGAATTGGCTGTGTACAGATTGGCTGCTACCTTTCCCACGTCACAAGTGACCATATTAACATATTCACTTCTTCTACCACCAATGCTCAGTAACAGCAGTGTCTACCATCTACAAGATGCACTGCTGAAGGTCCTTGGACAGCATCTTCCCAATCCAAGAACATTTTCGTCTAGAAGGACAAAGGGAGCAGATACTTGGGAACCTCACCACCTGCAGGTTACCCTCCAAGCCACTCACCATCCTGACTTGGAAATATATCGGAGGAGAAAGTGAGGACTGCAGATGCTGGAGATCAGAGCTGAAAAATGTGAAGGGCTTATGCCCGAAACGTCGATTCTTCTGCTCCTTTGATGCTGCCTGACCTGCTGCGCTTTTCCAGCAACACATTTTTCAGCTCGGAAACATATCGCCATTCCTTCTCTGTTGCTGGGTTAAAATCCTTGAACTGCCTTCCTCGACACATTGTGGGTCAACCTACAACACATGGACTGCAACGGTTCAGGAGGTCTGCTCTCCATCACCTTCTCAAGGGCAACTACGGTTGGGAAATAAATGCTGGCCTAGCCAGCGTTGTCACGTCCTGCAAGTGAATATTAAAAAGGGATTTGAGACAGCTGGTGGTCGTTTTCCTCCATTCAATGAGATCAGGGTTGAGCTATGTACTGAAGCCACATATACCTTTTCGCTCATGCCCCTTAATAACTTATGCTAACAAAAATAAAACACAAATACCAGTTGCGAGCTGGGTTTTATAGCTTAATATTAGACACGGTTGTATGGATATATATTGAAAGAAAGCTCATTTCCAAATAAGACCGATGGGCGATGATGAAGAGTGTAATGCCCAGTTTGTATTAGGAGTTGGATCAGATAAATTAAAACTGAGAATACAATTTCCAGAAATTTATTCAAATATTTATATATAAATATTTGAATAAATATAGTTGGTCTGTTGCTCACGATGTATCTTCAATTTTCCTGCCGTGGAAATTTCAATATATTTGCTTTTCAAAAATGAAAATTTACTTCAGTATTAAACATGCCCAACACTTACAAGAAGGGAATAGTGCAATCATAAAACATCTACTTGTGATTTCTTCATTGAATTACAGGGTCGTCTGTAGAGCTGATTTAAACTGAATAAACATCCGTCAGATTTTACTGACTAGTTAGTGTTGTGCGGCAAATATAAGGGATTTCTTTTTCTCTTTAAAAAAGCTTGCAGTGAAACGCCGTCTTCCATGACCCCAGGAAGCCCCGAATCACTTCGGGGCCCAAAAAGTACTTCTGATGAGCTGCCACTCTCTGTGCTAAAATGAAATAACGTTTGATTTAGTTTTTGGTAAGAATTATGATGGAAGGCTAGTTGTAATATTCCCTATGTGGATAGCTGCCAACTTCAAAAACAATCTCGGTGATTGTGACTGTCTAGATTAATTGAACCCTTTTCTTGGGACTCTTGCACTCGAATTACGGAGGCATTGTGGATAATCAATTCTACCTGAAGATAACAAAATCCAATGTATTGCTAAATTTGTCTGTGTTGAGGAACTGAACGCAGCTTCCAGTTCTTTGCCACCCATATAGCCACACAGAGCATTCCAATATCGAGATGATGTTCAGAGATATACTATTACGACGTTTCAGTGTGCAAGTATATAAAATATAAGTGGAGTGCTAATTTCATGTCACAGTGTGACACAACCCTAGTGTGGCCGGATTCTAGCTGTCAACATAGATTGCTTGCGCGAATGCCTGGTAATTCCCAAACCGAACATATTTGTTTCAGTTATCTGAAATACATTATTATTTAAGAAGTTGACAGATAGCCAATCTTAAAGAACTATGCGGTTCTCAATTACTGTAACTTTCACTGGCTTGAGTTTGGAATACTTTGGGATCAAAAGTCACTTAGAGAATATAATCCATGTTGGAGAAGGTGCAGAGTGCGGAGGGTGTGCTGCAGAGTCGGAGATACACCCATCTCATCCCTCCCTTCCAGGGTTACATGATAGACTCCATCACTTACTTCTGGCGTCCTCGTTAACAACGCTCTTCTATCTCCACTATCACAAACAGATTTTCCAACCTTTATCTTGCAGTTTATGGGTGCCTTGCTAAGCACCGTTTTATATATAGTAATGGCAAGGCCAATTCCAAAACTTTTCATCAACTGGAATGCGTTCACGTTTATTGTTGTCGTGTGTGGACAATCTAGTTACAAGTTATTTCTCCTTGCCTGACTACTCTTTGTCCCTTCACGTTTTACTTTTTAGTTCAATGTTTAAAGTAAATCAAATAATTTTGAAATGGAATGGTCTTTAGACCCTTTAGAGAAAAAAAGGAGGACATTACAGCTGTCACATAATCGCTCAATGCCAAGATGAAGGATGTGGCCTGTCAAGGCTAAAGATGCCAGCTTTGCAATCCTCAAGGCCCTTGGCTTTCAGTCCTATTTGTTCTAACTGTCTGGGGCAACTGTGAAGAATACCAGAATGCGGACATAAGATTAGGGACATGGATTTAAAGGAGGTTATGGGTTTCCACAATAAGTGCTTACATAGTCTGCTCAGTCAAAACCTTCAGTTCCCTCAAATTAATGAAAAGTGATTGTATTCAGTACTATCAACTAATTCAGATACATCATTGTCAACGACAGAGTAGCACTCCGTCTCCCTCCGTAATGTGCTTCTGTCGTTACTGCAGTAGGAGTTCACATCTCATTAACTTAAGTAGTATTACTCTTGCCCCCTGTCAGTGTAAAAATGCCAGTCCAATTAGAGGATGGGGAAATTTCTGTGCCGGTGAACTTGCACATGTCAAGATTTGGATCTGGGCTGTCCAAACTAATTGGACCTAGGATTTTGCAGCCAGTGAGCGATCCTCGAGGAGTAGGATGGGTTAACTTTAGAGAAGCCCCGCAGAAATAGGTGGGGAAAGGAAAACAATTCTTCGGGCTGGAAGCTGCCAAATAAGCGTGTGGTGAGAATGAGATGCTGCCATAACAGTTGCAGAGTTTGGAGTGTGTGAAATAATGGCGAATGGAAGAAAATATAGGATGGATGGTTATATCATCCATCGCATTTCACCAGTGGACGTTATTTTGGATTCCAATCTTGATTATAAAACAATGTGAAGCGGCAGCGTGCTAACCCAACGCAACAATTAGTCCTTGCAAACATCTGATCTAAATATCTCCTTTCAACACCATGTAACCCGATAAATACCATATACACACGCCGAATGACTCCCTGCAGTAACATCGAGTTGAAATACAAACTTTGCTAAATGTCCGCGAGAACTGTGAAAGTAAAACACGCCCATCGTTTGCTTTCATGCTTGGTTAATGTTGACAACAGGGTTTTACAGAGAACATAACACATTTGCAGGTATAAATTCCTAATGCGCCTCAAGGGGGGAAATTAGCCATCTGTCCTGGCATCTTTTGGAAGGGAAATTTATTTGCATCCAGTAGCTTCCCTCCAAAGGAAAAGGGAAGTTTTATTGAAAAATGAAGTACACGATAAACGTATAGAGTACCATGACAAATTAATTGTACAAAATGAAAGATGGATCAAGTGCGTTAGAAAGTGCTGTTTTCTCCAGCGCTCAGAACTTTAATTACAGTCAGTGCATTACAAAAAAAAAGTCCAGAAAACTAACCAAAAAGAAATACTTCGACGCTACAAAGCAAAATGATTGCTTCTCATTGTGGTAAAAGTATACCTTACATATAATCTTGGGACAACGTGAGAAACAGCAGTTGAAATGATAGTTCTAGCAACTAAACGGTTAAGGAATACCTTCCAGCACAAGCTCAACACGAAATTGTTGGTGGTGGTGGGAGGGAGGGTAGGGGGGAGGAAGAGATGATGTAAATCCCTCGAACGCCATGTGACACTTGGAGGCAGCTTTAATTAATAATCGAGCTCCTAACGACAGAGACACTGACTTTTGAGGTTTATCGTGCTCGCTCTTGGTTACCAATGTGTCAGCAAGCAGACGATGTGGATAAGACGATGTGTGTGTGCCCCTCCGGCCGAGCAGGGGAACGTTGCTCCGAAGTGCAGGAGGTCGCCAGGAGGTTAAGGATAATAGGGGACCATTTGCAAGAGAGGGCGCTGAGGAAAGCCGCGGGCAGGAACAGAATCCATACCCATGTCAACAACAGGCATCTTTATACCATTTGCACACTCGTCCATGTCACAGCGCTCCTTATACTCATCAGAAACAAACACCTGTAGGAAGTTTGACACTTGGTGATCTGGACTTCAACAGGTAAGACTCTTTAAATCCCCTTACAATCGTGATTAATGAGTCCGACTGCAGTACTGATATTTCTCGGATAAGAGCGGCGTTATCAGCTTTAAGTTGAAATGTTTATTCTTCTTCTTCTCACCAATTTTGACAATGATATTTCTTTTTGGGAGAAACGTGTTTGAAATGTGCAAAACATTCCTCTGTGGAGGGGGAACTGCCGGTGATTCATTATTTTTGACCATAACAAGTTATGCTCAGATCTCCAAAAGGTAATGGTGGTAGGGGGCTCAGACACTTTGAAGAGTGAATCTGAGAGCTAACTTCGAGGTAACCTCGTAGCGCTACTATGAATGATATTGAGGAACATCCTGGCTGAACCGAGAGCTGATCTCAGCTGGACAGTTACATGGGGATGCTACAATTAGCGTGACCATCTCTGAGCTGAGGGTGAGAGTCAGTGAGCGTTCCCTTTGATTCACAGCCAGTCACCCCAGCTGCAACGTGTGGAGGATACAGTCGCTCTCAGTCGTGCTCTCTTCCATCCATGCTATAGTCTGCCAACTCCCGCTCTCTGGGGCCACTATGTGCGAACAGTGTGTCAGTGCCTGTGGTGCGCCATTGCATGAGCTACCTCCCAAAGACATTGAGGAAAAGAACAAGAGCGTATCTGGATCACATTCAAGATACGTTCCCCCGGAGTTGCGGGCCATAGTAACTTTTTTTTTGCATGCACCGTACTCAGTTACTTATGAAGCGACTATACAGCGCAGAACTGGTCCTTCGGCCCATCAAGTCCCACTTGCGACATTTATTCCAGCATTTATGGGTTTGATGGCATCTTTGGTCAGGAAGCGAGGGTTCTCTTCTAGAAATGATTGTCAAGTGACCAGCATCAATCCAAAATCATGCGGTCAAACTACAAATTTCGCTTTAAAAAATGTTCAAGGTGCCTTACTCATGAGAAGTGTCACATGAGACTATTGAGGAAAGAATGTCATTTGTGCTTGCGATAACTTCGGTTCTTTTCAGCTAGTAATATTTTACGTTTAAATATGAGAAAACAGTCAATAGCAAGAGAATGAACTATTCCTTTACTTTGCAGATGGCAGGTGCAGAATCCGTCGTTCCGCGGACGCAGTGAAGGTTGCTTGAGAGTGCAACTCAGTCCCAAACTTGGGCTGAACAAACCACCGGAATGTGAAGGAGTTGGATTGGAAAATTGCACTGGTTACATTTTACAAAACATGGGAACAAAATACAGAGAAAAAAAAATGCATGCTTTGAAAATTTGCGATGTAACATTTGATACCACAATTTTATACCAGTTGATGTTACTGCATGTAATTACAAGCATATGATTTTTAAAAAAAAGTCTTCGTATCTTTATGTAAATATATTTATGGCGATTTTTTTCAGTCAATTGTTTCATAGAATTGTTGAAAGTTAACGTGAACATTCTGAATAAATGCTTCACAACCAGAATAGCCTCTGTACCCTCACTTAAATGACATTGCAAATCCAGTGAGTGAAATCAAATATTTAATGAAGATTACAGATCACAGCAATCAAGAGAGAAAAAGAACATCATTCACTGAATATTGCTCGCACAATGTACATTGTTGCTGAAAAAAAACACTCGAATACATTTACTTTGTTTGGTAAGGTGTTTTATCTATCATTAAGAATGCCTTTACCGAATAGGCGCTGATTTTGAAACATTGTTATGATTATTGTTCCACGTGGAGTCTGTATACTTTCTTCGCGATAAATAACAGGCAGCTTTATCCCAGCTGTTGTACAGCTGCATTTCCTCACCTCCCCGAGGGCTGGTCTCCACGCCACGGCTGGCCGTCAGTACACCTGGAAGTGCGCCGAGGTGCTTCCGTCCTTCCAGTACCGCAGGCTTTCACTGACAGCGGTTCGGCACATTGGACAGCTCCTCTCTCGGTCAAACCACAGGCAAGCGCACTCGTCGCAGAAGACGTGCTGGAGAAACGGCGAGAGAAAAGAACAAAGCGCGCACTTTAAAAAAAAACACCCAGGCAGATCCGTGCATGTGAAAAGCTGCGAGAAATGCACCAGTCAGTGAAGGTAAAAGTCACGTCGGCTGTGAGCCCGCGCAGTTGAGCTCTCTACACTCGAACAGAAAGCATTCAGTCCTTTCACCTGTGTGTGCGTGTGTGTGTTTGTGTGTGTGATAGGATATAGGCCTTATTTACTGCAATTTCATCTTCTAAAAACATTCACATTTTCATTAGATCTCCCAACTCGCCCGCAAACAATTACAAATACGAGTTCAACCGAATGGTGAATGATCATATCATAGAATCTCTACAGTGTGGAAGCAGGCCATTCGGCCCAGTGAGTCCACACCGACCCTCCGAAGAGCATCCAGCCCCCTATCTGTCCCTGTAAGCCTGTATTTCCCACGGCTAACCACGGCTGTGGGAAGAAACTGGAGCACCCAGAAGAAACAGACGTGGGCAGAACTTGCAAACTTCACATTCCCTGGCTCTGTGAGGGAACAGTGCTAACCACTGAGTCACCGCGCCGCCCGTTACCTTGAAAGCAGATTTTAATTGTAAGGCTGCATGTGAACAGTTTACGCTGCCCTTTCTATACTTGGCGCTGAGTTGATAATCACAGGTGGACGAAATACTGAAGCTCATTGATGAAAATAACTTATTCTAACTTGTCATCAATATAAAGTCAGACGGAAAGTACTGGAGATCTTTAGCAAATCTGTCAGTTTATGTGGGGAAAGGAAACGAGTTAATCTTTCAGTTCGGTTACCTCTCCACTGAAGCCGAGTATTTGTTAAAAATATTCTTTTCTAGAGTTCACAGAATTTTCTTTTCTCTAACAATAGCATGCATTTGTGTGGCATCTTCCAATGTGATAACACCTCAAAGTGCCTTAGAGGACAGCTATTAAATAAAAATTGACAAGGAATTACAAAAGGAACTCTTACATCAGATGACCAGAAGCTTCGTCAAAGGAGTAGGTTTTGAGTGACATCTTTAAAGTGGGGTAGAGTGGATGAGAACCAGAGGGCATCCTGCACTTCACAATTTGACAGTTAAAGGCATGGTTGTCAATGCTGGTAAATTAAAATTGGGAATGTTCAACAGACCAGATAGAAATGTTAAGATCTGGAAAGAGCCAGGTCATTTGGGAATGGAAGAGATTTCAGAGATAGGGCAGGATCTGAAAACAAGGATGAGGATTTTAAAATTGATGCATTGGATAACAAGGAACCAACTTCTCGAGATTCTATTCCTTTTAAACTAGTGACGATACAACATTACTCCTGGCTCATGTATTATTTGATGTTATTAACAGTTATTTACCCTTTGGTACTGTCACCTTCTCTGTCAGAAGATGGTGTCATCACCTCTCTCCAACAATAAAACTCTTGATCCCCATCCTTGTCAACTTCTGCCCCATCGCCAAATTCACTTTCCTCTCGAAAATCCTTGCATGTCTTGTTGCCTCCTAACTCTCTGTACACCATGTCCAGAACATCATTGTGAAGCTCTCCAGTCAGGTTTTTGCCACTGACACCATACTGAAATAACCGTTATGAAAGTCACAAATGACTTCCTTCTTGACCTGGCTGCAGCCTCTGGACATGACTGACCACAAAATTCTGCTCCAAACCTGCTCCATTGTCCACCAACTGTGCAGGAACTACATTCAGAATTTTTATATTAAAAAAACTCTCTTGGAATGTGGGTGTTGCTGGCTAGACTACACTTTTATTGCATATCTTAATTACCCTTGAAAAGGTAATGGTTAGGCATATTCTTGAGCTGATCCAGTCCATTTGGTGCTGTTAGGGTGTTCCAGGATTTTGACCCAGCCACACTGAAAGAACAGCAATGCAGTTGCAAGTGAAGATGGTACAAGGCTTAGGGGGAAACTAGCAGGTGACAAAATTCCCATATATCTGTTGCTCTTGTTCTTCTAGGTGGTAGAGATTCATGGGTATGGGAAGTGCCGTCTAAGCAGCCTTGGTGAATTGGCGTGCATCTTGGAGATGGGGAGCACTGCTATCGCTTTCACATCAGTGGCAAAGACAATGAATGTCGTAGGTGGTGGATGGGATGCCAGTCAAGCAGGCTGCTTTGTCCTGGATAATGCTGAGCTTCTTGAGTGTTATTTGAGTGCACTCAGGCTGGCAAGTGGCGAGTAGTCCGTTACACTCCAAGCCTGCATTTTGCAGATAATGAATAGGCTTTGGGGAATCTGTATGAGAGTTACTCACCATGAGACTTCCAATCTCTAACTAGCTTTTGTACCCAGGGCATTTCTTTGAATAGTTCAGTTCAGGTTTTGGTCAATAATAATATTCCGAATGTTGATAGTGGGTGATTCAGGAATAGTAATGGCATTGAACATCAAGGAGATATGGTTAAATTCTCTCTTATTGAGATGGTCATTGTTAACAAATATATATTGCAAATGTTACTTGCCACTTATCAACCCATGATTTCATTCTCATCTATCCAGTTGTTGACAGGGAATTAAGTACAAAGACTTCTTTTGCCACTCCTACATTGATACTCCTGATATCTCTCAAGAGTCTATTCCCTTCTCCTCCTATTTCTTATTACAATACATCAAGTTGCAAAGCTCAATATGACTACAATCAATAAGAGTTTTTTAAATGCTGGAAATCCCCATAAAAGACATAAAAAATGTTGGGAATACTCAGGTTGGGTGACCTCTATGGAAAAGAATTAATGTCTAAGATTAAAGAGATCTTAAAGGTTATCATCAACATGCAATGTTAACTGTTTCACTCTCCATAGATACTGCCTGATTCTGTTGAGTATTTCCAACATGTTTATTTTCTTAATACACTGTGAGTCGTGCTTTGGGTTGCACAGTTCACTGCACAATAATCACCCTATAATCTTTTTCTCCACTGGTTTCTTTATATATTTCAACAATTATATTTTTGTCATGCTTCCCAAAGCAACATTGATAAATGCTACTTATTCATGCATCATCAGAGTTGTTGTTTGATAATGACTGACCTCCTATGTTTGTAACAAAAATTATTGCTAATATTGCATCTGTGGATCAGGTAATTAAAATCATGAAAGTTTCCCTGAGCAAGATTTCAGTCAATACCGACAATGCCAGATTTAACAAATCATCAAGGACATAATTGATTTGAATACAGAACAATTATCCTTTCCATATCAACTAAAAACAATCCAAGGTCTGTCTTGTTTACTCCTCTTTCCCCCTACCTGGCAAATCAACACCACAGGTTCTCGAAATTCTGCCTGGCAGATTGGACAGATATCTCCAGCTTCACTGCACTGCTGGCTGGTAGCTGGTACACCACAGCTCTGCCAAAACAGAAGGCAATTGCAATGAGAAGCACAGCTTTTATATTGATGTTTTCCAACAAAAATGAGATGCAGATCATTGTCAATATTAAGGCTTCTGTTGAAGAACGGCTGAGAGTTTGGGGATTTAAAAAATATATTTTCCAGTATTAAGGCAATCTTTGGAAAACAGCAGATTTATTTCGAGCGACTGATGATAGACGTGAAATAAGTAATTGCTCCCAATAAGAAATTACATCTAAAAACCAATATGAAAGTTTCACTTTGTGTAACAGAAGTACAGCTGACATAATGCTAATTGTGCTGATCTAACACCAACAAAACCCTTTCATAGTTCTTAAGTCAGAGCCATATAACCTAATTAGAATAGACTTTATATCCAACTCGTAACATAAATGCTCCTCTTGAATTGATTACATCATCAGTAGCTGTAAAATTAACACAGCATTTTGTCTCAGACATCAATTATGCTGTAAAGTTCCAGAATCCTTTTTTTTCGCAGGGATAGCTATCTTGACTTGGTACAGATTTTGCTTTTGCCCCCATTAAAAAATGTATTTTCTTCTTCAATATTACCTTACCTTCTTCATTGCTCTACCCTACTCCCTCTCTTGCAAAGATAGAATGTTGACCTGCTCCCAGGCATTTTGCCAATGCCATTTATCATCTCCCTCTGTTGTTCTCAGAAGATAGTATTGGTTGTTTTGCATAAGCGACTTGCTCATCCACTTCAGAGGGCAACAAGAATTAACCACTTAGTGAGAGATTGGGATCTCACACCAGGCAGACCACGCAGGGGTAGCAAATTTCCTTTCCTGAAGGACATTCGGGCACCATCTGGGTTTTTAACCACAATCTGGCAGCTTTTCCAATCATTATTATGCTGCCAGTTCCACAAATTATCAGATTTGCTGAATTCAATTTCTTAATGAGATTTCAGTTCTGAAATGCTTTCTTCAATCCTTGACATGGTACACTACTGTACTTGCATTCACTTGCCCATGATTTCATCCTAAAAGCATGTGATTCCTGTCATCTCAACTGGAATCATGCTTGTACCTCTGGCTTTTGCTCAGAATTCTTTCCCCAGCAGGGCTGGAATTTCTGCAAGTTCAAAGCAGCGCTTGAGAATTTATAAAATGTACCAAAGAGAGCAAAGAAACCTGTAGACACTTTTAAAGAAACATATTACATATAACTGGAGTTATAATCATGGGGTGTCAAGCCCAGTATTGTTAAATTGTCTGAATAGATCTCATTGCTTTGAAATCAGGTAGGGATCCAATTCGGGAATGGTACTGTCATGTTTGCACAGCTATAAGACAGATATTTCTTGGTCTTCCAACCTGACCTCTAACCATTTTTTCCTGAAGGCAATAAGTCATGTTAGGTATAACTGCACTAGCATTAATGAGGTCTCTGCTACATTGTTCATTTAGATATATTGCACTTTTCAGCATAAACAGTGTGTTCATGACTTAATAAATCATAACTGGTATCATAAATATTGAATGCTGCCCACACATAAACTGTTTCAACTTGGAGTAATAAAGAAGTAGACTCCCTTCAACTTTTGCACTCTATCCTTACTTAGGAATACTTGGAATCATTGAATGGTTACAACAAACAAGGAGACCATTCAGCCCATCAAGTTCACTTTGGTTGTCTGCAAGAGAAATTCAACTAGTCCCACTCTTCTGCCATTTCCCCAAAACCCTACAATTCTTCTTCCTTCAGGTGTTTATTCTATTCACTTTGAAAGCCATGACTGAATTTGCCTCTCATACCCTCAGACAGTGAATTCCAGATCTTAACCTGTACAAAACAGCTTTTCCTTATATTCCCACTGGTTCTACTGTCAGTCAAATTAAATCCATGAAGTCTGGTTTTCAACTCTTCCATTAATGGCAATAGTTTCGCTCTATGTACTTGATCTAGACCCTTATTTTGTTTTAAATTTCCGTTCAATGATTTGTTCTCTGAAGAGAACGACCCCAGGTTCACATCATTGGTTCCATGGATGAGGAACTTCATTCTAATGAATCTTTTCTGCATCGTCTGATAAATCTTCACAACGTCCCTAACTGCAATGCCCAGGATTGCTCAGTTGAGGTCGAATTATTGTGTTAAAGAAGATTGATTACAACTATTACTTGCTTGTATTTGCACTCTATGCCTCTATTTATAAAACCTAAAATCCCATATACCTTTTTAATAATTTTCTTTACTTGCCCTGTTTTTGTCAATGATTTGTGCAAAAAAACAATCTTTTTGTTCCTGCAAAATCTTTAGAATTGCACCTTTATTTAAATCATCTTTCCTCATTCTTACTACCAAAAATATATTACTTTGCATTTCACTGATTTGAATTTCATTTGCCACCCGTCTGTCTATTCTATCAACCAATGTTACCCTGAAGTCTATCACCATCATCTGCAATACTTCCAAGTTTTGTGTCATTTGCAAATTTTGAAGTTCTGCTCTGTTACCCTAGTCTAAATTATAGCATATATCAAATATAGCAGTGGGAAACCCCACTTTATTATTTTTCTAGTCTGAAAAACAATTGTTCACAACTTCATTGTAAGACTAAATTCTGTAAATCTTACTAACACTGAAACATGACAAAAAGCATATTTGTAAATACTTTCTAACAACTAGAATGAGCTGCCAGAGGAAGTGCTGGAGGTTGGTACAATTACAACACTTAAAAGGCATCTGAATGGGTATATGAATAGGAAAGGTTTAGAAGGCCAAATGCTGGCAAATAGGACAAGATTTATTTAAGATTTCTGATCGGCACGGACGAGTTCGACCAGAGGGTCTGTTTCCATGCTGTACAGCTCAATGACTAACTAACATTTAATAATAAATAATGAAACAAACTTACAACTTCTGGCAGATTTCTGTACAGAATGAGAGCACTTGCATGAAGTCAGGATACACTGACAAACATGCTTCTATGGAATTGTTCCCTCCTTTGGAATTCTGAATGCATGTACTCTGATCAACTTCAGATCTCAGGTTTTATGGTAACATTAAATAATGTTAATGAAACATATATCTGAGTTCAGAGCTCAAAAAGCAAATTTAAAATACTCTCTGTTTCACTTTTATTTGCATTATTGTTAGGTGCCACTGTAATTTTGGTAAGAGGTTTAGAACAGACCACTTGCTGCCATGTTCTGCTAGTGCTCTCATATGGCTTCCAGGGATGTAGCAGCAGCAACAGGTGAAGTGCTCTCCAATGTTCCTTTCCACCCCATAAGGAAATACCTGGTTTCCATTTAATACTTTTATAGTTACAAGTATAGGTGATATGAAGCATGATTTACCTGCGATTTACACAGGATCTTCAAGGCCTTTCGCAAACCCCCTATTCGACCACAAACATCCAAGAGCTGCAGCAATTTGCAAACAGACAATACGCAGTCAATCAAAAGAAAGAAAATTGGATAAATTGTCAAAAACAAGCAATATGCATTAAAACACTAAGATCCCCCATGCCACTGTGATTTGAAACATTTTGGTTGTTTGTGATTTGTAACAAGATTGTGGATTTGATTATAAAAGGAGATACATATGATCTTACAACAAACTTCAAGCTGCAAACATATCTCCAAAATGTTGGGAACTTAGCTAGTGTTCTTGGGGAGAAATTGAACCAAATCAACAGAGCTGTGGGAAACAAGACAGAATATCAGAAATGGCTACTAGGATACTTAGAATACCAGCACAGCCAGGTCACACTAGAATAGAGAGCAGGAAATGAACAGGTGGAGGCAAAATAAGGGATCATTGAGAAATAAGCCATTGTAATGCTGGGTTATAGTGCATGTATGTGAATGCAAGGATTAAAGAGGCAAATTCACTATGGTCCTACCAGGCTGTTGGGCTGCTGTCTCATTAGCGTGAGGTACTGTTACGAGTGGTGGCTTAATCTGAGGGTCACCATGTCTCAGGTGAGGGGAGAAGTTAAGAAAGCAAGTCCTTCATGGTACCTTCAGCTGGTGCTTGAATTGAACCCACGCTGTTGGCATCACTCTGCATTGTGAACTGCTGTCCAGCCAACTAAGCTAACTGACCCCCAAATGCAAGCAGTATATTAAATAACTTAGCTGAGTTACAGGTGCAGATTGCCATGTAGTGTATTATGGTATATGGTTATTTCAGAGACCTGGTTCAAGAAAAAGCCAATTGGGTATTAGATATTCCTGATACTGGTATTCAGAAAGGAGAGGAAAGGAAGAAAAGAAGGAAGGGTGGTGGTATTTGTTAAGAGTGCTGCAGTCCTCCAGAATAATATCCCAGAAATTCAAGAATAAAAGGGGCAAGCAGTCTTAAATTGTGATCAGGAAAATTTTCTAGAGCAGAATATGTTCAGTCCAATCAGAAAGTGGCAACACTTGACCTGGGTTTTTGGAATGATGTGGGCCAAATACAGCAGTGTCTATGGGGAACATTTAGGGGACAAAGATAATTTTGTCATAAGGTTTGGATGATAGTAGAAAAGAACAAATAACAATCTGGACTAAGAATAATTAACTGTGGGAGAGCTCATTCCAATGTCGCAAGGACAAAGTGTAGCTGAACAACGGGCTGTCTTCAAAGATGGTGCAGTTTTGCCGTAGTTCAAAAGATCTAAAACACAGAAAAAGCTCTTCAGCCCATCAAGTTTGCACTTGTCAAAAGAAATCTACCTATTCTAATCCTATTTCCCAATATTTGATCCATAGCCTCGTATGCTTTGGCATCACAAGTGTACATCTAAATAATTCATGAAGGGTTTCTGCCTATATCACCCTGACAGACAGTGAGGTCCAGAATGCCACTTTACTCACATTCTCTCTAAATCTTCTACCTGTTATCTTAAATCCTTGCCTTGGGTCATTGATCCCTAACCAAGCTATACACACTCAAAATGGAAAGGTAGGGCAAACATATCCAGAGATCTCTAGATGAAAAACAGAGATAAAAATTAAAGTAAAGAAAGCAGTAGTTATGATAGATGTCAGGCAGAAAAACAATCGATAACCAAGCTGAATATAGAACGCTCAGACGAGAAGTGTAAAAGCAAATTAAAGAAGAGGTGTTATGAAGGGGAACGGCAGCTAACATAAAAGGGAATTCCAAAGTCTCTTTTCGTTACAAATAGTAAAAGAATGGTAAAAAGAAAAGCAAGGCAGTTGGGATGAAAGAGGAATTTGACAATGGAAGCAGGAAGCATGGCACTACCTAGACCAGATTAACAGAGAACGAAATTCAGTCACTGGAAGGATTCAAAATTGATAAGGAGCTGGCATTGGGTAGACTTCTGCACTTAAAATGGACAAGAAACCAGGATCAGATGAAATGCATGCAAGAATAATGAGTGGCGTGAATGTGGAAACTGTGGAGACACTGGCTAAATCTTTTCAGTCTTCCTTAGACTTAGGAATAGTGCAAGAATTGCAAATGTTAAGCACTTGTTCAAAAAAAAAGTGCAAGGATAAGGCAGCAATTACAAACCAGTCAGTTTAATCTTGCTTGTGATGAAACTTCGAGAATAAATAGAATGAATTGTCACATGGATAAATGGACCTTCCCAGGGATGGCTACTGGGACCTTTGTTTTTCTTGATATATAAATGATCTAGACCTTAGTTTGGAAGGGCCCATTTCAATTTTTACAGAGAAGACAAATCTTGGAAAAATGGTAAAGTGTGAGAAAGACAGTGCAGTACTACAAAAGGACATTGACAAATTGACGGAGAGGACAGACACGTCGCAAATGAAATTTAAAAAAGAGAAATGTGAGGTGAGATATTTTGGTAGAAAGAACATAGATAGAATAAAATTAAAGAACAAGCTAATACTCTAAAGGTTGTGTAGGAGCAGCAAGATCTGAGTGTATATGTACTCAAGACATTAAAGGAAACAGGTCAGATGAGGTCAGCAGTTGATAAAGATATTCTTATCTTTATTAATGGGGAACATAAACTATAAGAACAGTGAGGTTACACTAAATGAGGACAAAATAGTAGCTAGGCCTCAGTTGAAGTACTGTGCACAATGTGCAAATCACACTTCAGGAAGAATGCAAACATCTTGAAAAAAAATGCCAAAGAGACTTATGAGAATAGTTCCAGTGATGAGAAACTTCAACAATGAAGGTGGATTGTGGATGTGGGGACTATTTTCTTTGGAGTGGAGAAGGCTAAGACGAAATTGGATTGAAATTTTTAAAGTCATGAGGGCTCTGGACAGAGTAGATTGGGAGAAACTATTCATCCTTGTAAAAGGGTTTGGAACAAGAAATCATCGATTTAAAACATTTTTCAAAAGGACCAAGTGCTGTGGAAAAAAAACGCTCATATTAATTAGTTGGGGCCTGGAATGCATTGCCTGAAAGAATGGTGAAGTTAGGTTCTATTGAGGCTTTTACAGAGTATTAGATTATTATTTTAATAGAAACAATTTGCGGGGGAATGGAGAAAAGGACAGAAGATTGGCATTAGGTCATAATGCTCAATTGGAGACAAATGCTGATATGGTGAGCTGAATAGCTCTCTTATGCACTATACGAGTTCTGTGATTCTATAAATGTGCCCAAGTTACAACTGTTCCAAATTGCACCTACCAGTCTTGATTTTATACTTATTTAGTGAAACTATTTGCTCCTTTAAGAAGATTACTTCTACAGAAAAGCTATTTAGGGAAAAATCTGGAGTAGTGTCAATGGCCAATACACAATAAATTTACTTTTAATCTCATATCACGTGCCACAGTGGTTCATTGACTGAACGCAAATTGAAAATGCATCCTTTGGAACCGACATGAAAGAAGAAAGCAAGAAAATCTTTCTGAATATTCACCTTGCAAAGACTGTACAGAACAATCAGGGTGCCTTCCAACAAGTAACTATTGATGGAGTCTTCTCCCATTATGCATTTGTACCACAGCTGCACAGGCATCAAGGATCTCAATAACTGACTCGTCTCTTCTATTAGGAGGTAAAGTGTTCCCTGTAAAAACAATTTTAGCAGATTTTAATTAGCCACAAATTTTATGTTTGCTTCTGAAGCAACCATATACTTATATTCCACTGTCAGTGTTTACAGAAATGCTGTGCAAGTTTTATTCAATCCATAAGTTTAAAATGGAACACAAGAAGGAAATGGAGGATTATTCTTGATATTTAAAAAAACACTCCATATATATGATTTTTAAACATTTCCTTTGTAAATGCTTAACCCAGACTCCTTAATTTCAGCTTGAAGGATAGACCCAATATTCAGTCTGTTAAGTCTGTCTAATGTTCTATTTTGGAATTCCTCCAGGCTGTCTATGGGTATGGATCATTCAGTTCACCCCACTAACATGTAAAACACCATCCTAGGAATTTATTAGAAAAGCTACTCTGTCGTTTTTTAAAATCCAATTTGCCCCCTTTCACTTCTAAAGGACACAATTTACATTGGAGTACAGTTCCACTACAACCATCGAGGTACTTTGTCCAAGAGGATATACCTCATGTGAGGTCAGAACTCTGAACAATATCTTTTCCTTCATCCATACATATACACTTTCCAGGCAGTTACTTAAGAACAATCAGGATAAAGGATCCTTTACCATTTTCCTTCTAATGAAGGAACAGCAAATGTGTTGTTGCATCTCTAATGTTATCCTGGCTAAGGTGAGTGAGCTAACAGAACAAGAACTACAGATAAAACTAGAGATCCCTGATCAGTATGGTTCAGCATTTTACCACACCACATGGTGTTTTGACATTCATAGTGTCATTAACGACAGGATGAATTAATGCATTTTAAAAAGGTAGTACATTTAAATTATCTATGTCAAAATGTTGCTGCTGGGCATAATCGACAACTTATGGTATTTGTATACCTCTCCTTTTACACAAACATTTAACTGATTATTACACAATAATAGGAAAAACTCTACCCGAGACATTTATTTACTATTAAAAGTGGGTGGGGAACATAATATCCCTTAAAGCAGTCAAAAGCAATACTGCTTTAATTTAAATAATATTTTACAATTAACTGATGCATCTAATAAATGATTAAACATTTTATTTCATTTTAAACAATTCTCCTCATTAATACGGTTTTTCAAGTTGAAGAGTAGCAAGGTAAAAAAATGGACAGTTTCTATCCACTTTTAGCATAAAGCACTCCCCGGTCAGGCACATATGGTGACTCGAGGTAGAATAAAAGTTCCTCTTTGTACTACCTCAACAAGAAACTTTCATCCAACATCAGAAGTATGCCCCCTACTGCATCAATATGACAATTTGTATTTCAAATCAGGCATTCTTGTCTGTGCATTTCCCATTGAGTGCCAATTAATGAAGAATTGTTCAACGCTCATCATTCAAAGATCTCGAATTGAAGACACTGGGAATTCATTGAGTGCCCAAACTCACTTTAATTAGAACTCTTACAACTAGGACAGTGAGAACTTTTGTTTTATTCATTTTTATAAGTTGGTCTGAGTTCAAACTTCTTTCCCATTTACAAAAAGATAGCCTTTGACTATTTTTGTTCTTGTCAATGGACAGCACCTGTGATATTTTGCATTATTGAGATAGTGATTTAAAGAAATGGAAGTAAAACAAATATACTTTTATTTTTAAAATGATATAATAACATGTTTATGGCAGCAAAACTTTAAGTAAACCTGGTTGTTATTCACTTTAGCCAGCACTGCTAATATAAATATAGGATCTCAGTGTTTAAAATTGAGGGGTTGCTTTCTTCAATAAAGTAACAAGCTCCATATTATTTAATTCGTAAATGTAATTTATAGATAATTTAAGTTCCACTTTATAGCTCATAATGAGAACATAAAAATAATCTTGTTTCTCTAAAGTGAAAATCAGTAGAAATAGAAATGTAACAAATTAGCTCTGGAGACCAGCACCACCAATAAAAAAAAACTACAAATGCTGAAGATCTGGGAGAAAATACTGAAAACATACAGGTGCACCACAGAGGTTAACATTAACATTGTTAATGAAAGTTTCTTGCTGAGGTAGTACAAAGAGGAACTTTTATTCTACCTCTAGTCACCATAGTGCTTTATGCTAATTGTTCTGTCTTTTCATAGCACTTTGCAAATGCTACAAACACCACCTTACACCACAGTGATTTGGATTGTTCCTCCAAATACTTGATTATCAAAACTTTGGAGCATTTAATTCCTCCTATTGTCTATTTTTCATGCTCCATCTTGAGCGAATTGACTATTTGCATTTATATAGCATCTTTCAGATTCTTATGATGACCCAAATTATTCTGTATGTAATAAAATACCTTTGATATGCAGTCTCTATTGGTTAAGCCAATTACACATAGCAAGATCCCACAAATAACAGAGTTAAACAGCAAGATAATCCTTTATACAGTAATATTGTTTGAGGAATAAATATTGCCAAGAACATTGGGAGAACACTCCTATTTTTTGGAAGAGGGCAGGTGAAGCATTAATTTGACATCGTACCCAACAAATTGGTACTTCTAATAATGCAGTTTTCTCTAAGTACTACAATAAAGATCCAGCTCAATGATGTGCTTAAGTCTCTAAAATGGAGTTTGAAGCTACAATATTCTACTCAGAGAATGTTCCTTTAAGACATGTCAGACTTGCTCACATCACCAGCTCTTAAATCTATTCTTATCTAACTTTGTAGAAATGACATTTCCACAAATAGTTTCCTAATTATTTGAAACCTGTGCTCCATCTTTGATCCCATATTTATCAACATCTTATCTTTCCTGCACACCACACCCCACCATCCCAGAATCAGTTACCACATATATGCAGCAAAGTCAAAATTAAGTGTTCCCAGGTAACCAACAGATGCAGCAAGATTAGTGATGTTACCCAAGTGTCCATTTAGTGCAAAGTCTTGGGTGCAAAATCGGAGCAACAAAGTTTCAATTGTGCCCCTAATCTTACCATTTTCTGCCTGAAATACTGTTTTAACACAATAATTAAGTTCCCATACATGTACCTCACTATCCTCCCTTCTCTCACCAGCAGTATAGTAAATGGATTGTTCTATTTCCACTCTCTTTGGAAGACACTCTGTAAGCTATTTAGCATTGCTACCTTTTACCCTTCCTCCTAAAGTCTCTTTAAAGACCTATTTGCGTGACTGCATTTTATTCTCCCTCATCTTTAATTATTCCCACCTGCAGTCAACAACCCTTGATAAAGTACTCAGATGTACTTCAGAGTCAGAATGCAAGCTGTTTTTGTCTTTGCTCTTTCAAATGCTGACAGATTGGCTTGTACAGCCCAGCAATGTTTTTGCTTATATTCCAATTAATGTCTTGATTCTTAACAACTGTTTTTATCCCACAAATCTAAACCAGGGAATTAAGTTTTCTTAAACTGACTGCTTGAATGCTGGAAGTGAAATATTTACAGGTATAAACACAAATTACACCAAGGACAGCTGCATCACAACAGTTGACATGGAAACCATGGCTCCTCGTGAAGATAGCATGATGTCACTGCTACAGGAATAAAAAGTCACCTGCTTTCCTTCCAAAGACCATGAGTCAAGTTAACACAGCCACATTCACGTGTCATCCTTCTCCCCCACGTCTGGTGCTGCAGGATAGGCTCCATGCTGGAACACCCAATAAAACAGCACAGATATCTCATGGGTCTTGGAGATGAGATCATATAACAAGCTGTCACTCTAATCTTTTGTGCTTTGAACAATTATAATCATTCAGACCTTGGCATTCTTGTGATCTCATATCCCTAGGGAACTGAGTGATGTCAATTCTGCAGCAGGCAGCCAGTACAGTTTGTGCAGCTGACAGCTTAGGACAAATATATAACAGCAATCGTTTTAGTCCTAAGATCTCCACTCATCTACAGGCCCATTACTCTGGCAAAGAATTTGTGATGTGAGACTTTCAGCTCAAAGAACAGAGTATTAGAAGTATTTCTCCTTCTCACAAGTAGCCTAAACCTTACAGAAAGCAGGACTGAAGCAAAAAACCTAGCTAGTTACATAACACTAGGTTTTGTTGACATGACTCAAATGACTCATTCTATTTCCAGATGAGATGCTTAATTCAGAATTGACAAATGCTAGGAAAAACAACCACAGTAGTTTTGTTTAAAAATAAGGTTGTTGCTACAATTAGTCTCCGCATCCCTGAGCTTGGAGAGAGAGGGATAAAAAGCTGGCCTGGATTCCCCACTCCTGATTACTATCCAGTGACCCCTGCTGGATAGTGTGTGTGGATGACAGGTGCAGACAGGATCTGCTTTGGCTGTGATGGGTCTGACAGTCGAGCTTGCTGGCAATCACCGTCCAACCTCAAACATAAAGAACGGCCACTTGGGCAAAGAATGGGATACTTGCCAGCACCCCTGGATCCATATTCCAATATAATTAACTGTCCTTGGAGTGGAAGGCTAAATCAAAGAGGAGGCTGGACAAAGAAATTTGAAATAAAACAATGTTTTTGCTGAACAGTACTCTATTACATAGAATTTTGAACAGAAAATTAGACCATTCGGCCCAAATGATCATTGCAAGTTTTAATGAGCCACATGAGTCTTGTTCATTGTATTTAATGAGCATATCATATTGTTAAATTGCTTTCTCCTTCATGCACTTACCTAGTTTTCTCGTAAATGACTTGTTAAAATTAAACATAAACTATTTTTTGCTTAAAGTACAGAGTGATTACATCGTGAAGACAAATTGAGTTGGAGCAGTGTTGGAGTCCAGTGGCTTAAGGGAGCTAAAATTAACCTAGACCATACAATTAAAACCAGGGTTATCCTGATTAATGGTTCAATCTCCAATGACTCTAGCTCTTCCAAGCAAAGGTCCCTCAATGATGTAATCACCACCTACAGTTAAAACAAGTGTATACACGTGAAAATAATAAACAAATGCTTAAGTTGAACTGTTATTAACAATCCATTTTTGAAAAAAAGTTTCAGATAATAATATTCACTCTCCAGGCATACAACTTCTGTGCAGTTGATCTAGTTAATGGATTTGTTTTGCACCAAAATCTGAGTTTATGCCTTTACTTCCAGTAGAAAAGGTTCTGTAATATATAGCTTCAGGGAATTTGTTTAGCTCAGTTGGCTGGATCATTGGTTTGCAGAGCAATGTGATACCAACAGTGTGGGTTCAATTCCCATCACCAGTTTGAGGTTACTTTGAAGGACTCTCCTTCTCAACGTCTTCCCTTGCCTGAGGTCTGGTGGCCCTCAGATTAAGTCATGGCCATTTGCTTCTCTCTAATAAGAAGGCAGCTCCTATGGGCTGGTAAGACTATAATGACAACAACATAGCAACAGTGCTGGATTCTCCTGATTCATATAATGTGGTACATTTAGTTAAAGTGAAATGATCCAAATGCCTTAATATGTGTGCACTCACTGGAGTTTCTTATAATTGTTGTAAAGTTGCTTCTGCATTCTGATGAATAGTGGTGAACGTAAGACATTAACTCTGCTTTGCTACCTACAAGGGCTGCCAAACTTCCTGAGCTTTCCACCACCTCAGTTTTGTTTCTCATTCTTAGGTTCTTGGACATTTATAGCACAGGATGTGTCCATTTGGTCCATATGTCCATACCACTCACCTGACTGACTGATCTCATTTTCCAGCTCTTGGCCTGTTGCCTTGAGACTATGGGAAAACAAGTGAATATCTAAATACTACTTAAATGTTACATCGACTGAGAGATATTAAAAGAATATTGTCTTGGACAAAATCAAAACTGTGGAGTCAGTTGCAAAACTGTTTGTGTGTCAGCAGCAATTTTGGAGCAAGAGTGATCAACTTACTGGGGATGAAGTTTTGCAACTGAGTCCACAGTTTTGATTTTGAAGTATGAGAGTGGATGGCATCTATAACAATGGAACTGGATTGTTTATGTTGTAGGTTTTCATTCCATACCACAATTGTCTTCAAAACCAATCTTAGAAGGTTATGAGGCTTTCAAATGAAATGAATACAATTTTTCTGTGACCTAATGTTCAGTGCAAAATTCCTTAAATGCCATGCATTGGAATAGATTTTGACTAAATGTTAACAAAAAGTGGGTGATAATAAATCCTAAGTCTGGTTTACTTTGCTCCAGACTTTTATTTCCTCAGCAATAATTCAGAACAATGCAGCTTCAACTTTTATCAAAATATGCAAAATTGTTTGCGATTAGGATTTAAATTCATGGGTAATTATTATTTTTATATATATATATATATGTACATTTTAAACTTATAGTTTTGAATCTGCTTGCCAATAAAGGAAGGCAGTAAGGTAAAGTGAGTAAAATGAGTGATGCAGAGCCAAATATTATACAGCATAGCATAGCCAGTACTAGAAACATGTTTTATAGTATGTTAAAGTACAAAGAAACCTGTAATCCATCAGATGTGGATGATGGAAATTGTGACATTCTAAGTTTTTGCCTTACACATATCCTAGGCATGAGAATGATTTTACAGAAAACAAAATAAAAATAATACAAGATGTGAAATAAATGAAGGCTGTACTGCAAAATCTCTGTGTACTGTGGGTGTTCCATTGTAGCTGACTTTCTTTCTTCTATTTTAAAGTTTATTTCAAGCAATTTCTGTAATAGAATTATACAGAAAACATTCCTGTCAATAAAATTAGATGATATAGACAAAATCAGACTTGCAAAATTTCTGATAAATTATTTCAGATAAGAAAGTAATAAAAAACTTACAATGAAAGTGATAATGAAATAATCTGATATATGCCCTTTTATACATTGAAACATAGGAGTTCAAGGGAAGATTTAATTGAAATATATTGCATTGAGAAGTTTTGAAAGAGCAGATAGAAATATCCTATTTCACTTGGCAGTAGACCAAGAACAGGCAAGTTGGGCAGTACAGTTTTAAAGTAATTGCTAGAAGGAGTTATGACAAAAGGTTTTGATCAGTGGCAGGGGTCGAGAACTCACTGCTTCAAAAAGGATCTTAGAGGCAGAGACTTCCACTACATTTAGAAAGTATTTCAACACGCACCTGAAATGCCATAACCTGCAAGACTACAGATCAAGAAGTGGAAACTGGGATTGAACTTATCAGCTCCTTCTCAGCTAGCAGAGATATGACAGGCCAAATGACTTTGTTCTGTGCTGTATGTTTCTACGATTTCCTTTTTGACTCTTTAAACTGGCTCTGCTGCTTTCACTTTCTGAAATCCATCACAAAAATAAGGGAGATCTGCATTGTCAGTGGTGTCATTTTCTAATTAAAATATTAAGTCAAAACCCAAATGCCCTCTCAAGTAGGTGTAAAAGAGACAAAGATACTAAATGAACAAAACAGGGGAATCACTTGATTTCCCAATCCTTCAACCAATATCGCTAAACACAAAATGTAGTCATAATTGCATTTTTGTCTTTAGAACACTGTCACACTCAAAATGGCTGCTGCATTTTCTCTATTACAAAGTAATTACATGTCAATGTTTTTAGTAATGAACCAGTCCCTCCCTGAAATTAATACTAAAAGAAATAAGTGTTTATAGTAATGCTTTTGAAAAACAATTCTTTAATCTTCTGTTTCCAGCAAAAACCCTTCACTTTCCTCCCCACCTTACGTGACCAACATTTATTCACATGTGCAGTAACTTAGAAGGCAACCTTGAAATGAATTGTTTCGCTCAGATTTAGTTCTAAAACATCAAATACTGAGGGTGAAATATTTTGGTAAAAATCTCAACAGTGAGGCCATTCTGGTATCTTTTCTTGAAATAGCCCTGTAAATAAAAAAGTACCTTTTTCATATATTTTGGAACATTTTCTGTTGAAATAAAAAAATTTCATTTGTTCTACTTAAAACACAATTATTAAGATTAAACATACTGTGAAAGAAAGTGCTAGAAAAGAAATTGAAGGAGATTATTTCTCATATCTACAAGAGAACTTGTAACTGCTCAGGCCTAAGTTCTGGAATATCCTCTCTACATTCTTTGTAACCATACTTGCTTCTTTCACCAATTTCCTATCCCAATATTTCCATATGTGGTTAGTTGCAAACATTTATTTGATGTCATTCCTGGGGAGTACTTTGGAGTGGTTTCAATGCCTTAAAGGTGCTACATAAATGCAAGCTGTTATTAAATTGTTCTGACTGAAAGACCTAGTACATGACTTCAAACTGCCAAAGGTTGAGAGAAGTTCTTCGTGTAATGGCACAGTGCTAAATATTACAGCTTTAATTAGTATTAAAACATGTGTAAACAAACAAGCAAGACTGATACAAATCAGACACAGAGTTTCTCTTAGTTTACTGCTATTTTGAATCTGTTTCCATGCTAAAATTACAAAAAAAAACATTGTTGTAGAATTAAGAGGAACTTCTGCATTATTTCACAGAGAGAAGAAGATAATAAATGAAATTGAATTCAGATCTTACACTTAGACCTGTTAGTTAGATGGCAAAAGGGTAAGATTTTCAAGTTTCACCTTGGCACTGACAGAAATAAATGTGCAGTGGAGATTGATACAGGGGTGGACAAATATGCAGCTAATCCATCTACAGAAAGAAAATTACATTCCCGCATGATAGCATCCAACACTTTCTTAAATTATTTTAATATTTTCTTATACCATCCAATTGGAAGTCCTATTCCTAGTATTGATCACTCTTAAATTCCTGTTAGTTAGAATATCCCCATATCAGCAGTCTTCATCTTTGCGCCTCATCCTCTGTGATCTTCAACATCTCTAACTCTTTGCCATCACAAGTTTATAGCATTGCTCAGTAAAACCAAACTGTGTTTATATGGCAGCTTTAATGTAACAAAGAATTTCAAGAGTCTTCACAAGATTCTAGTTGGAAATGTTAAAGTGGATGACCAAAGCTGCAAGTTTAAAGAGCATCACCAAGGATGAAAGAGAGGTTTAAGGGGTCTAATTCCAGACATATGCTTTCAGTAGCTGTCACCAATGTAAAATTTATTAAAATTGACGAACATCGTGATGCCAGACTGGTGGAGCATAAAGACTTGGAGGGTTGCTGAACGAGAAGAGGTATCAGAAATAGGGAAGGGCAAGACATAGAATGATTTAAAAACAAGGATGATCATCTTAAAATTGAGTCATTGAAGGACTGCTGAGTGAATGAAACTTGGTGCAATTTAGAATACGGGCACTAGATGAGTTTTAGTCCATGAAGGTAAGAAGATATTCCTATTTGCTTTGCTTATTCAGTACAAGCCTCTTTCACCGGCAATACTGTTCTTAGGTCCTAAGGACTGATCACAATAAAAATGATATGGAAGCTAATGTTTCTAATTAGCAATGAATCAAAAAATATCCAAGTATAAATATGTGCAAAAGCAAAATCAGAACAAACTGCAAAGTAACCTCCTCTAGAATATCTCACTATTTAACATAACCAATTTGTGTAGTCCTAGCTGATCCAATAGCTGCCTATTTCACCTATTTTCAGTATATCATTTATTAGGTTCAGTGTATCTATATATCTTTCGTAATCATCCTTCATCCCACACATTTTTGATTCTTCCCCCCTCACTATTTAAAATAGCATTAACTTGTGTAGTCATGGAACAAAATCTTTGAAGATAACCAAAATCAGAGCATACAAAAGCAGGAAGAACAAAGTTATGACCCAACAGCAATTTATGTTAATTAGACATGAAAGGTCTTTCAATCCAAAGAATGACATCATACTTTATGGACTGAAATGCAGAAACCTCATACTGTCCTTCTAATGAGGTTTCACTAAATGCTAGGAAAATAGGAGTTGGTGGCAGGGGTGGAATGTCAAGTGACCTAAATTTAAGGGTGACATCTGGGAGAAATTTATTGCAATTTAAACAGTCATTCAGACAATTCGACAAGTGCATGAACTGTGAAAGGAGCACCATTTATCTTCAGCAGTGGTTAAATTGTTCATCTATCTGATGCTTTCTCCTTGTACTTTAATCTGTTTAATACAGAAAAGGTTAAGAAAACCATGGAATCCATCCAGAACTCATTCCTTTTCACATGTAAAATAGCAGATTTATCTTTGTAATGAAAAGCTGCTGTATTCATTTACTGCGATCGCATATACTGTGTACGGTTTGTTGCAAATCCAACTGAGATTTGTCTTGCATGTGTGAATAAAAAAAATGAACATCCCACAGTTAGCCATCATCATTGTACTGCACAAAAGAAAGTTTTCATAAAATTGTCTATATGACTGTTGTATGTTAAGAAATTAAATGTATAGTATATTTTGATAATTAGGATAATTCAAATTATCAAAAATTTGGTGTGGAAGATGGGGTGAAATTGCAAAAGCTGCAGATCAGCTAATCCTGGTCTACTTCCAATTTATGACAAACACACCTTTCTTGCTAAATTGCTTTGTACTGCTCAATTTCAGCATAAAATTTCATTGAACTTTCCAAAACCGAGCTTTGATGTCTCTCGCATGTGCAAGGTTACTGCTCCTTGATTAATAAAAGCAAAGTTGTTTCAGATTTCCAGGATCTGCACTAACAGCAAGAATGCCAGAGAAACTCAGCAGGTCTGGTTGTAATGGTAAAGAAAGAAACAGAGTTAATATTTTGAGCCCTGTTGCCTATTCCTGCTTCTACTTCTTATGTTATGTTCTCATGACTCGTCTTCACAACTGAAAAGGATTAGAATTTTGTTTTAATTCTTTTGACAGAGGCAGAGGAAAGGGCAAAAGAAACAGTTGGTGCAGAGGCCAGTGCAAAAGACAAAGGCAATGGTGGTAAAAGGCAAAGAGAGATGTAAAATGGGTGTAAATTACCATAAGATATAGAACAGATTTAGGTCATTTGGCCCATTGAGAATGTACCACCAATTGATCATGATTAATATGTTTCTCAACCCCTAACCTCCTGCCTTTTCCTCATAACTCTTGATCCCCTTACTGATCAAGAACCTATTAATCGCTGTCTTAAAGACTCAATAACTTGGCTTACACAGACTTCTGAAGCAAAGAGTTCCACAGATTGGCTACCTCTAGCTGAAGAAATTCATCCTTATCTCAGGTCTAAAGATCGCCCCTTCATTCAGAGACTGCACCCTCAAGTCTTAGCCTCCCCTGTGAGTGAAAACACCTTCTCCAAGTCTATCGAGGCATCTGAATATTCTCTAAGTTTCAATGAGATCACCCCCCCGCATCTTTCTAAACTCCATTAAGTACAGAATCCTCAAACACTCCTCATACGACAAGTCCTTCATTCACAGGATTATTCTTGTGAACCTTCTCAGGCCTCCGCCCAAGGCCAAGACATCGTTCCTTAGACGTGGGGCCCAAACTGCTCAAAGCATTCCAAGTACAGTCTAGATCTATAGCTACTCTGCACTCAGAGTTTGGCTTGCTGCTTCCCAAATCTAATTCTACACCTTCAATACACAGTCATAAATATTCTCACAAATAACTGCAAGAGGAAAAACAAAATATCAAAATAATTACGAAGTAAAATTCTGCAATCGTTATTGTTCAGTAAAGACATTCCATTCCAAATAATTTTAGATTACAAAATCTAGACACAAACAGCTAGCAAAAGTATCCTCCCAAGGTGACTTGACTTGCATTGTAGATGAGAACCACTTCTTTGGCTCAGAGGGAACAAATGAACACACAGACTGATGATAGTCCATGCCCTTCCAGGAAACCAATCAAAAGGTAGGTCATTCTAAAATTAAGAGAAAGGGTGCTTCAAACCCCATGAATGAATGTCTACACATACTACACAGGTCTTGGAATCAACATGACCACAACATCTGACTTGGTCAAGGACTTGAACTTGTGGAAAGCCAGGTGGGATGCTTGCCATAATTTTGACTATTTTTAAAAATCAGCAAAGAGCTGTTAGCAGTTAGTCATTAATTGCTCAGAGAGCTAGATCATGATCTAATTGAAAAGCATCAAGCAACCAAGGTAGTTAACATCAATGCCCTGAAAGTGGGAGATTCCAACTGGAAAAGGACTCCCTTAACCTATTCATGTTCATTTGAGAACCAACCTCCCAGAGACTAGGTAACTGACCTCATAATCTATTGTGAACTCTTCCAAGACTTACAGTTCAACTTTAACTCATCAAGACCATTCAAAAAACCACAGGCCCACAACATAGGAGACTGGAGATTGTACATCAGAGACCAAATTAACCAATGCCCAATCTTTAGCACCGCTTTGATTGTGTGCACACGCTTGAGATGGAGATATGACATTGCATTAATTCAGGGCAGATGTATCAAAATTAAAAACCTGCATTACTTTAAATCTCTTGAAAGCTTGCCTTCTAAATTATTTAATTGGAAGACACAACGCAAGAACAACTAAACACACACCTCTTTCCATAAAAAGACACTGATTACAGGTGGTAAGAAAACAAATCCATGCATTGTGGGTGGCACAGTGGTTAGGACTGCTGCCGCACAGCGCCAGAGACCCGGGTTCAATTCCTACCTCAAGTGACTGATTGTGTGGAGTTTGCACATTCTCCCCGTGTCTGCATGGGTTTCCTCCCACAGTCCAAAGGTGTGCAGGCCAGGTGAATTGGCCATGCTAAATTGCCCATTGTGTTAGGTGAAGGGGTAAATGTAGGGGTATGGGTGGTATGCGCTTCGGTGTGTCGGTGTGGACTTGTTGGGCCGAAGGGCCTGTTTCCACACTGTAAGTAATCTAATCTAATTGTGTCTGTGACAAAAACTTTAGTTAAATCACATTCAAGCTCCTACATTCCAAGTAACAAAACTATTGTTTCTTTAGCCTCTCTTCATACATGACCTGCAAATTATCATTTGGATAATTTATATTGGATTTCTTCTGAAGTTAATATACGAAGAGCAGCAACAGACTTCCATTCGGTTTCTCAAGCCTGCTGTGCCATTTGATAAGCTCTTGGCTAATCAGAATTGAGACCACAATCAAAGTTCCTGTCTCCCCCTGACAGATTCCTGATGAAGGGCTTATGCCCGAAATGTCGATTCTCCTGCTCCTGGGATGCTGCCTGACCTGCTGTGCTTTTCCAGTACCACACTCTCAAATCCCCCAACAACTGTTTGACTCATAAATCTGTTTAACTCAGCATTAAAAACATTCAATGACCTTGCCTCCATTGCTCTTTGGTGAGAATTCCACAGGCTAATGATTCTCTGAGAGAAAAAAGGTTCCCCGAGTTTTCAATTTAAATGAAAGACACTTATTCTTACTGTATCCCTAGCTTGAGTCCCCTCAGAATCTTAGATATTTCGGCAAGATGACCAAGCTTTCCTCACAAGACTATGCTTACTTCCAGAAATTTATTGAGGGAGCCTTCTCTGAGTCAGCATGCCTCTTTATTCAGCAATACTTGCGTTTATAAACATCAAACAAACATCTCACTGATGTTTACAGCCAATGAAATAGTTCTAACTGCTGTCACTAACATAATATTGGAAAATAGTGGCAAGCTCTTCTGCTTAGTCAATATAATACTTAGTCAATATAATACTGATGTCTCTTTGGATCACTGTTTGGAAGATGATGTACAATTGTACTATAAGTGTGTTCAATCTTTATAGAATTAATGGAAGTGCTACTGTTAAAACATTAATCAGTAGCATTGAAACAAATTCAGGAACATTCGACCAACTTACCCTTGACTTGAAAGCTAATATTATTCTAGGCAGAATAAGGATCAAGCACTTGAAACCAATTGTAATGTATTTCAGCACAAAATCTGTAATTCCTGCAATCCAAAGCAAATCAAAGAAATCCTGGCTTTCCACACTAGTCTTCATAAATATCAAGCTGAGGAAAAAGGATAAACAAAAGTACAAGTAAAATATTTGACCAATGCACTGCAATGACTGTTGAATTTAATCATCTGGGTAACATAGCAGCAAAAAGGCAGGGAGCATAAAGATAAAGCAGCAAGTAAAACTACACCATGTATTATATGTCTAACAGACTGATGTACTGAAAACACAAAGGCCAGATCTTGCAGTTTTAATGATGGCAAATAGTCAGCATTCATGCTATTGCAACCATGAAAGTGATAGAAAAGTCTGCAATCTATACACAATCAGTTAAATGTAGAATTCCAGAAGTTGCCATTGCAGTGATTCCTTGCTCCTCCGCAGGGTATGTAGTTGATGTCTCTGCAGATGACAAATTAGAAGTCCCTAAAGGGATGAGAACCTCTCTTATTACACAAAACAGTTTGACAAGAAGTTTTACTGGAATGGTTTTACTAAAACAGTTTGTAACATGCTAAAAACCCATGAAGCATTACACCTTGTTAATGAGATGCAACTGAGCTTTTAACAACATATTAGTCATCACTATTGCTAAGAAACCTCTCTGGCATTGGGAAACAATTTTTAATATTTCTGCACTGGCAACTATTTTCCATTATAATAGAAATTCCCAAGCATAACATAATAAATGTATTTTTTAAACAACAGTATATGGCATTTCAGCTTAGAATATATGTTGCAATCTTTATTTTGTTATCCAATATCTGGGAAAAGAAGAGGGCAATCAGTCTTTTATTTGCTGATTTGTTGTCTGGGAGAATTTTTTAACGTCACTGCCTACTTTCTTCGCTTGACGACAGCTGAAAGCTCTCTTCACTTGGTGCTAGACTCATTAATGTCAGGAAATGTGAAACCCATGCCCCCATAATTACCCTTATTTAAATTTAAAATCTTGGTCTTAGATCCATTCATCTCTCCCTCAAACTGAATGTAAAACTCTATCATGTTATAATCATTGATACTTAGGGGTACCTTCACGATGAGGTCATTAATTAGACTTGGCTCACTGCATATGACCAGATCTGGTTTGGCCTGATTGCTAACTGGCTCGAGACTGCGCTGCTCCAGGAAAGTGTTCCTAAAAATATTCCATGAACTCCTCATCCAGACAACTCTTACCAATATGATTCATCCAGTCTCTGTGGTTTAAATTTATCCATGATTATGCTACACCTTTCTCACAAGGCCCCAATCATCTCTTGCTGTATACCACATCCTACAGTCATGCACTGTCTGGGAGCTACTGCTGCAAGTGACTTTTTACATTCAAAGTTAAAAATCACACAACACCAGGTTATAGTCCAACAGTTTATTTGGAAGCATTAGCTTTTGGAGCCCTGCTCCTTCATCAGGTGGTTGTGGACTATGAGATCATAAGACACAGAATTTATAGCAAAAGGTTACAGTATCATGGAACTGAAATGATATATTGAACAAACCTGGATTGTTAAGTCTTTCATCTTTTAGAATGGGTTGCAGGTTTCGGTTCATTAATATGTAAATCCCAGAACTTTTTTTGAGGCACTTCTTGAGATAACTGAAGGTTTTATAACAAAAGATGTCATCTCAGCTCAGACAATGCACTAATATATCATTTCAGTTGCACAACATTGTAATGTTTTAAAATAAACTCTGTATCTTATGATCTTATGCTCCACAACTACCTGATGAAGGAGCAACACTCCGAAAGCTAGTGCTTCCAAGTAAACCTATTGGACTATAACCTGGTGTTGTGTGATTTTTAACTTTGTCCACCCCCGGTCCAACACCAACTCCTCCACAACATTTTTACCTTAATTTCTTTTCATTTTGACCCAAACTCAAAAACTGGTAGCACTTTCATTATTTAGATATAATTCTCTTATGGGGTTCATCATTCCAACTCTGTTTCTCTCCACATAGATTCTGTCAGACCTGCTAAGGTTCTCCAGTATTTTCTGATTTTATTTTGCATCTGCAGTATTTTGATTTTATTGTTTAATGTGTGGCTTACCAATTACTCAACTCTTTACAGATATACACTAGTTTTTTCCCCTTTGACACAAATAAATTTTGGGATGTTTGTGCTCGTCATCAAGGTATTTCTGCAACCTCTCCAGCTTTTAATTTCTTCGTAACCACGAACATCCACTCCAATAACTATGCAAGAACGAAAAATAAACCACATATCCCTTCACAATATATAAAGTAACAAGTTGGCATAACCCTAATTCTCTGGAATGCCTCATGATTCTCAATTTATTAAATCATTTTGAAAATCTATTTTTCTACCATGATTTTGCTCAACTCTTCTGACTTTCCATGTATGAAATAACAATGCATTTGTTTTTGTTAAATAGTTTAGAAACCACAAGTGGTTGTTACAGATACTACCTGAAGTTTGGCATGAAAGACAGCTCTCTTTAATCTGCAAGGTTCAGGTATAGAATACAGCAAAAAAATTTAAAATTGAGCAAATTAGGTTTTGTCATCTGGGCTTCAAAAGTTAGATTGCCATTTTGGCAGGACTTGGGGTTGGATGATTCTGCATTAGAGCTAGAATTACAAAACAAAGACAATATCTGAAGTCTATACAAAAAGCAATGGGATATGAGAAATGTTAGGCGTCTTACACTATTAGGATGCTCAAAATCTTTAAATATATTAGGTGTGCCCTCAGATATTATATAAAGCAACAAAATTAACCAAAAGATTTCAATTTGAAATCAAATAATGAAAACAAAATCAAATACTCACATTGAATGAGAGATTACATAACAACAGATGTCTCAACTAAAGTTCAAAAATCTGAATGTACAAATGAAACCTATAAAGAAATGAATGTGAAAAAAGTTGGTACCTTGCAGACCATGCAGAGCAAAATAAAAATATATATTTGCAGGAAACATAATTTTTAAAAAATGAGGATGCAGCAAAACAGTGGGTTCTAATCAACACCTGCTTATGGTTCAACAGATATTTAAAATCTACAATAGTAGACACTGCTAATATATCTCACTTTAAACATTTTTAAAATAAATAATTTATACAACTTTGGCACTATCCTTATTAAAGCATGGAATATACAAAATAGGGTATCAAATGCTTTTTTCCTCTTTGTATACACTAGCAGCAAACATTCGCTGCTTAGATTTACCATGAGAAATCCAGAGCTCAGAACAACACATAGAAAGCTCCAAAAATTTTGTAAGCATTTAAAAAAAAGCTCTCTTAACAACTACGAACACTTTTCTTCCCTAACAGCAATCATTAAACTATAAATTACAAATGATGGCAAGTTTTTTTGTAATGGTCTCACCTCAATTGAGACTGCTTAGCTACATAAGAGCCCTAAATTTGCACTTACAATACAACATTGTTGTGTAACTTTGAGTCCCACAGGAGCAAAAGAAGTAAGAGTTCCTCCTCCAGGGAGTTTCATTTTATTTCACATCAAAATTAGGTTGAGCACTGATTCCACGCTTACACTACAATTTTGGTTTGATAAGGAATAAAGCCTTTTAGGGATAACAGATATAGCAAAAAAAATGTAAAAATGCTTTGTAAAATGAAAAGCAGAAAATAAAATTGGTCATTAATGCACATGATAACAGCACAGGAATGATACAGTACAGAAGGCAGTCACTCTTCCCACTGTGTTCGTGTCAGCTCTTTGAAAGAGCATTCCAATTAGTCCCATTTTGCTATTCTTTCCTTATAGTTTAACAATTCTTTCATATAAACTATTGATCAAATTTCTTTTTGAAGACAATTACTAAATTATTTAATTGTTCTTGCTGTACTTCATTTTATTCCTGGATATAACAAGCTCTGGAAATCTTTGTCCCCCATGTTGTCTCTGCTTCATCTGCCAATCATCTCAAATCTATGTTTGCTGCCCAGTGAAATAGTTTTTCCTGATTTGCTTTGTCAAAATTGTCCATGAATCGAACAAGTCTATTAAACACTCCTTAACCTTCTCTGCTTTAAGGAGAACTCTTCAACAAACTGCAAGTAGAAATACGTAGTCTGACTAAAACCTGCCTTGTTATGCTATTGGTCCCAATGCAAACAACTGAAAAAGGTACTGAAAAACCTTGTTGAATATGATGTAACTGTTTTTTGGAGTTCATATTTACTGCTGAATAGCCTCACTTTCATAGAAGAATCAATTTTATATTTGTAAAGGTCAAATTTCTCCACTGAAAAAATATATATTTAGCTTCTAAACTCATCCCATGAGTGTGTTCCAACCCTTTATTTTACTCCCAGTCAATTTTTTCATTAAAAAAAACAGGTAATTTTGGCTTACTGCCCTGCGGCTGCTTAACTTATTTGATAACATCGCTACCACAGAACCCTGGTATTGCTCTTGACTTACAGCAATTGACATTACAGCGCAGAACAGACCCTTCAGCCCTCGATGTTGCGCTGACCTATGAAACCAATCTGAAGCCTATTTAAATTACACTATTCCATTATCATCCATAGGTTTATCCAATGACCATTTAAATTCCCATAAAATTGGCGATTCTACTACTATTGCAGGCAGGGCATTCCACGCCCTTAGCACGCTCTGAGTAAAGAACCTACTACTGACATACAGTCACAGAGTCCTAGAGATGTACAGCACAGAAACAGACCCTTCGGTCCAACTTGTCCATGCTGACCAGATATCCCAACCCAATCGTGTCCCATCTGCCAGCACCTGTCCCATATCCCTCCAAACCCTTCCTATTCATATACCCATCCAGATGCCTTCTAAATGTTGCAATTGTACCAGCCTCCACCACTTCCTCTGGCAGCTCATTCCATACACGCACCACCCTCTGCGTGAAAAAGTTGTCCCTTAAGTCTCTTTTATATCTTTCCTCTCTCACCCTAAACCTTTGCCCTCTAGTTCTGGACTCCCCCAACCCCAGGGAAGAAACCTTGTCTTTTTATCCTATCCATGCCCCTCACGATTTTATAAACCTCTAAAAGTCACCTCTCAGCCTCCGATGCTCCAGGGAAAACAGCCCTAGCCTATTCAAACTCTCCCTATAGCTCAAATCCTCCAATCCTGGCAACATCCTTGTGAATCTTTTCTGAACACTTTCAAGTTTCACAACATCTTTCCGATAGGAAGTAGACCAGAATTGCACGCAATATTCCAAGTGGCGTAACCAATGTCCTGTATAGCCGCAATATGACCTCCCAACTCCTGTACTCAATACTCTGGCCAATAAGGAAAGCATACTAAATGCCTTCTTCACTATCCTATCTACCTGCGACTCCACTTTCAAAGAGCTATAAACCTGCACTCCAAGGTCTCCTTGTTCAGCAACACTCCCTAGGACTTTACCATTAAGTGTATAAGTCCTGCTAAGATTTGCTTTCCCAAAAGGTAGCACTTCGCATTTATCTAAATTAAACTCCATCTGCCACTTCTCAGCCTATTGGCCCAGTTGATCAAGATTCTGTTGTAGTCTGCGGTAACCTGCTTCATTGTCCACTACACCTTCAAACTTGGTGTCATCTGCAAACTTACTAATTATACCTCTTAGATAAATGATTTGGATGTGAGCCTAAATGACGAAAAGTAGTGGATCCAGCACCGATCCTTGTGGCACTCCACTCGTCACAGGCTTCCAGTCTGAAAACCTTCCACCACCACCCTCTGTCTTCTACCTCTGAACCAGTTCTGCATCCAAATGGCTAGTTCTTCCTGTATTCCATGTGATCTAATCTTGCTAACCAGTCTCCCTTGGGGAATCTTGACGAATGCCTTACTAAAGCCCATATAGATCACATCCACCACTCTGCCCTCATTAATACTCTTTGTTACTTCTTCGAAAACATCTGTCCTTTACCTACCACCCTTCAATTTAAAGCTTTGTCCCCTCATGCTAGCCTTTACCATCTGAGAACAAAGGCTCTCACTGTCCACCCTATCTAATTCTCTGACCATCTTGTACATCTCTATTAAGTCACCTCTCAACCTTCTACTCTCGAACGAAAACATCCCCAATGTCCTCAGCCTTTCCTCATAAGAACTTCCCTCCACACCAGGCAAAATCCTGGTAAATCTTCTCTGCACACTTTCCAATGTTTATACATCCTTCCTACAATGCAGTGACCAGAATTGTCCACAATACTCTAAGTGCAGCCGCACCAGATTTTTGTACAGCTGTAACATAACTCATGGCTCTGAAACTCAATCCTTCTACCAATAAAAGCTAACACACCATACACTTTCTTAACAACTCTGTCAACCTGGATGGCGACTTTCAGAGATCCATGTACGTGGAGACCAAGATCTCTCTGCTCATCCACTCTATCAAGAATCCTAGCCCAGTACTCTTGTGTTTCTGTTACTTCTTCCAAAGTGAATCACCTCACACTTTTCCAATTAATATTCATTTACCACCTCTCAGCCCAGCCCTACAGCTTATCTATGTTCCTCTGTGACCTGCAACATTCTTCTGCACTATCCACAACTGCACCGACCTTAGTGTCCCCCACAAATTTACTAACTCATCATTCTACACTCTCATCCGGGTCATTTATAAAAATGACAAACAGCGGGGTTCCGAAAACAGATCCTTGCGGTACAGCACGAGTAAATGAACTCAAGGATGAACATTTCCCATCAACCAACACTGTCTGATACCTTTCAGCTTGCCAATTTCTGATCCAAACTGCTAAATCGTCCTCAATCCTGTGCCTCTGTATTTTCTGCAATAGCTGACCGTGAGGAACCTTATGAAACGCTTTACTGAAATCTATATACACCATATCAACTGCTTTACCCTCACCCACCTGTTTGGTCACCACCTAAAAGAATTCAATAAGGTTTGTGAGGCACGACCTACCCTTTACAAAACCGTGTTGACTATTCCTAATCAAATTAGTCCTTTCTAGATGATTATAAATCCTATCTATTATAATCCTTTCCAATACTTTACCCACAAATGAAGTAGGAGTCATTGGTCTATAATTACTAGGGTTGTCTCTACTCCCCTTCTTGAACAAGGGGATAACACTTGCTATCCTCTAGTCTTCTGGCACTATTCCTGTAGGTAATGACGACACAAAGATCAAAGCCAAAAGTTCTGCAATCTCTTCCCTAGTTTCCCAGAGAATCCTAGGATAAATCCAATCCAGCACAGGGGACTTAACTATTTTCACACTTTGCAGAATTGCTAACACCTCCTTCTTATGAACTTCAATCCCACATAGTGTAGTAGCCTGGCACAATGTTCAAAGTGAATTGAGGACAGGGGAAATTTAAACCACAGAGATAGTTCTCCCTTTGTGGGCAACTTTCAAGGTCAATGGTGAGTGCAATTGTTTTACTGTTGACCACAAAATCCAGGCACATTTCTCCATTTATATAGCAAGGGATCCAAAATGTTTTTTATTGTCCTCTCAGCTTACCAGGCGTATATACAAATACATCAAGCTTTCTCTGGTCCTGAAACCCCTATAAAATTGTACTACCGAGTTTATATCCTCCCAACTAAAAAGGTGGTGGTGGTGAAGTGGTACTGCATCTGGTCTAATTATCCAAGAACTCAGGCTGATGTTCTGAGGATATGGGTCTCAAATAAATTACAAATGCTCAAACTGAGCCATGGATAAACAGTAAACAAACATGACTTATTACTCATGGTTGTGTCTGCAAAAAATATCATAAAGCTAATATAACAGCAGCTTTGATTAATTTCAGTATTTTTGTTACTACCAAGTCCAATAGCTTTTTTTTAAGCTGGAGAAGCAGTTTAGGGCTAATAATGTGTGGGAAGGTAACCATCATGGTTAGCTCTTAACTGTCTTCTAAAATAGCCTTGCAAGACACAAAGTCACCATCATGTCCTCAGGGGAACAAGGGATGGGAAATAAATGCTGGACTTGCTAGTGATGTATATATTCCAACGATGAACTGAAAAAGTCTCAATTTCCAATAAGCAGCAAGGTAAATATATTTTTAAAAATATAATTTTATAAACACCCAATCAACTATACTCAAACATCTTACCTCTTATAGAGCTCCTGGGCACTAAAAGTATAATATAAAAACAACGTGTTCCCAGTGAGAAATACCAATATCCACAGGCATACAAGCACTGATCGTTCCTCCTGTTCACAAAAAAAACAACCAAGCAACATCACATTAAAAATTTCAAAGATTAATGTAGAAATTTTCCATACGTAAAGCTCCTATCCATATAAAATAGTGTAACCTCTAACATGGCAGGAGAGAAACAGGAGAGATCGACAACAGAACATGGAATTATATCAAATATTGAGGCAGTAGCAGGTGGGTTGATGGAATCAGTAGCAAGCATATGGATTTGGTAGTACAGCTCAAAGACATTACTTCAGCTTTCCTGATATTTACCTACAGGAAATAGAAACTTGTCCAAATCTAGCTAATAAAAATTCAGTCTTACAGCTGAAGGATTGAAAAAGGCAATGGACAGGTAAGTACAACTGTTATTATGCAGAATTTATCCCATGCCTATTGAAAATATTATTGAAAGGCAGAAAGGAGGAGCCAAGGACACATTCTCATGACCTTTGGAGGCAATAATATAGGAGTGAGGAAAAATAAATGAATCTATAGGTTTAAAAAAAAGACTTCTTTTAAGATAGTAGGCCAAAATGAAAAGCAACAGTTAATCTCTTCAACATCATTAGTTGGCTTTTTAGATTAATTAGAAAGCACATGAAATGATGAGTGCAACATGTTACAAGAGCGCTGAATGACACTCTCCATTTTATACACAGGAAACTACTTCAGAAAAATTACAAGGTAGTGAGCTCACTCAGAGGTCCAAACGGCAAGAAAAAAAAGAAATGCCCAAATGATTTATAATAGTGATCTCAACATCAGAGATGAGATTACTCCACTGCAATTTGTTATGTTTTTATAACACTATGTGAAGCAATTCTACTGTGCTTTGCTATTTTTGCTCGGAAAGATATTAAGGGAATCTCAACTGCCAGGATCACGTTCCATACATTTGCTCTGCCACAATGTCAATGTTAAAGGATATAACTCTGTGATAGAATCACTGAAGAGTTGTTCATTGATAAATCAGCAACTAAATGATAGAAAATAACACTGTCAAACAATATTTTTAACCCCTGAAAATGTCAAAAGCAGGAACAGTGGACAGAACAATGAATAGTGTAATTAGGAACATATTTTCTTTGTGCCAAGTTAGTTGATCTCTGACAGGATGGCAAGAGGAAGCAACAACTGAGAGGAGAAATCAGGCAAGTTTCCCAATCCTGACAGGTATCCAGCAAGTCCAACAGCAAACTGCTTGCACTAATGTTGATTGAGGACAGAAGGTCTTAGTTGTAACACTCTCTGATAGTTGAACAGCTTGTGAGGACTCAGTATCTGAGCTCATACTAGAATGGCAATTTGGACGAGCTACTAAAAAAGAAGTCAACAGCCATGAAAGCAAACCTCAGAAAAACAAAATATAAAATCTTAGCTACAGGCTAGAAATAAACAAAATGGCATTAAATTATGAAAATGAGAGAAGTTGAACCTGATACTACCTTTGAGATTCACTTATTTCCCAACATTAAACAGTGGTTAGTTATTAGACATTCAGATCATCCCAAACCCAATATTTATTATTTTAATGATTTTAATAAACCTAACCCACATAATGAATGTAAATGAGGCATCCTAAGGTTTAAAATCTCAAGACAGATGCCGATGACGTTCTACTAACATTAACCAAGCATGGTGAAGGCAAGGATGTTGATGATCTGAAGTACATCAAACACAAATTTTGTAAGCATTTGAAAAAATTAATGACATCAACCCACATTATTCTGCTCTTCAACTGCAGAACAGGATATGACATATGAAAAAGAGAGAAATTTTAAAAATCCAATACATGTTGAAGATAACAGAAAATTGCTTAAGTAAAATACTCACTCTTAAAGAAACTTGGTGTTTAACTGTTAAGTTTGCATATGCAAAGGTACTTGCCATTCCAATACACACAGCAATACCTGTATTAAGAAAGGAAACACTTCTTTTGTTCACATAATATGTAGAATCACGAGGATTACCTCTTGCAAAAAAAATTACATTTATATTGTCCCTTTCACAGCCATCGGATGTCTCAAGGTAGTTTACAGTCAATTGTATTCACTGCCATAACACAGTAACTGTGGCAGCCAATATAGATGCACCAAAATCCCATACAGCAATATGATAACATACAGATATTCTGTTTTTTTCTGATGTTGATTGAAGAATAAATTTAAAGATCTTACAAGATAAAAATCAATGGTTCAGAGCAACACACTTCACAAGGCAGCTGAACAAATAAGTAATGGCTGGATCCAGTGTTTGCACAAATTTTTGGACAGTATTGGGATTAAGTAGATATCAATTATATTTAAGGCACTCTGAGACATACTCAGCCCTGGTGACTCACTTGACATTATCTTTAGAATGACAAATTGTATTCATTCCTTTGCATTGGGATGATCACATTTCTTCTCTTGTTCTGAATAGTTATGGGTAATCTCTAACTAGCACCATTGGGAAAACTACCAAACACAGATGTAATGAGTTACAGATATCAATCTTGCTATAACAAGTTTTCAAGGCGATAGTTCCACAAATGATTACTGCTTTTACTAAACAAACTTAGAGCAACAAAAAGTTTTTTTAAAATTTGAACAGGACCTCTGATAGATCAAGTAATATCACTACAATTTTAACACATGTCCTGTGTATTCATGCAGGTTTGACAAACATATCTAAGTAAAGCCAGCATCTAAAGGCACAGCTCCTGTGTAAAGAAATCACATACAAAATTAGCACCAGTCAGTTGAATATAAATGCAAGGAATGTTGGATATACTCGTAGGTCAGAAAACATCTGTGGAGAAAGGAACTTAACATTTCAAGTCATAGAGTCATCACGGAACAGACCCTTCCATCCAAAACGTCCAAGCTGACCAAGTTTCTCAAATTGAACTAATCTCACTTGCCCACATTTGGCTCATATCCCTCTAAATCTTTCCTATTCATGTACCTGTCCAAATGTCTTTTAAATGCTGTGACTATACCTGCATTTTCGAGAGCATAGTTAACCTTGCTGGTTTCTTAACTGTAACTTTTAAACTCATATAAGCTGAATGCTGAATAGAGGAAGGAGAAAAAGTATAAATTGTTTGGACATAGCTTGTCTTTGTTTTTTTTAAACTGCTAATTGCTTACAGCCAGGAATGAAACATGATGCTGAAGTTCTAGTGATATAAATGAGAAATGCTGTTCACTATACGCCTCATGTCACTGGAGTGGTCTTAGTGAAACTGTCACATTTACAGAGTTATAATGTCTCCTTTTGGCTTTTATGCAGGTACATTAAAACTGGAAAATAGCACACAAATAACTATATAGATATCTACAATCACAATATTTAGAATCAAGCTTAAATTCAAAATTCAATTATATATTCTTTAGGAGTCTTTTATTGAGGGCTTAACATATATGCATAGAGCCAAAGAAATGATATCACTATATCAAAGCAAAATATTGCAGAAATTGGAAATCTGAGATTAAAACAACAAAAAAAGGTCATATTCAGCAGACTTGAAATCTTAACTCTACTTCTCTCCACAGATGCTGCCTGACCTGCTGGTGGAATATGCTCAGCTTGTGTTAAAAAGCTCAAGAGATACAGGGCTGAATTCTCCTTTACCCTGAACAATGTGGGCAATGGTGAGATAGCTGGGAAAGTATGGTGAGAATGGAAAATATGTGATTTTTGATGCCAGGTGACAAAAATGTCCGACTTAGTGCATGAAGTTTCAATGGCTAGGTGAGAATCTTACTTGGTGAGTTTTGAGGGACCTATATGCATGCATTAATATCTCATCATTGCTATCTAAGTTTCCCTAATTTATATGCAGATTGTTATTTTCCCTAGCAGTGGAGAGAAACAAGACGATACCAAATCTTAACATTAAAGAATACCTAGCAGCTGCAACTTGCTGGTGGCTTCTCCAGGCTTCTATCTTGGCCAGCATTCCACACGTCCATGGGCAGTTACTACTAGGACACTGCACAGCCGAGGCTGGCACCAGCCAAGCTCAAGCCTCAGCACATCATCGTGGTGTATCTCAAACTCAATCATTTCAGTAATACACCTCAGAACTCAAGGACAACTAACTTTCCAATTCTGTTGCCAAACTGCTTTGCACACAGTGGAAGGCTCCAACCTCATGCATTGGCACAGGCTGTAACTCAGGTTTGTTAGCTTGCTTTCTCAGTATTCATTCACTTTGCACCTACTTGGATGCTTACAGCATTTCTGTCTTGCCTTGACCGTTTGCTCATTGTCACCTCAATCAGGATCTAAAGGAAGGGCAGCATAGTGGTTCACTGGTTAGCACTGCTGCCTCACAGAGCCAGGGACCCGAGCTTGATTCCTGCCTCGAGCGAATATCTGTGGAGTTTGTACATTCTCCCCATGTCTGCGTGGGTTTCCTCCAGGTGCTCTGGTTTACTCCCACAATCCAAAGATGTGCCGGCCAGGTGAATTGGCCATGCTAAATTGCCCATGGTGTTAGGTGCATTAGTCAGGTGTAGGAGAATGGGTGTGGGTGGAATACTCTTTGGAGAGTCGGTGTGGACTTGCTGGGCCAAAGGGCCTGTTTCCATACTGTAGGGAATCTAATCTAATCAAAGACTAAATACTCCCATCTTGCCTTTTAGTGCAGACACAAAGCCAGGTAGCCTGTAATGTTTGTCATCAATGCAAGTCAAAGGAGCAAATATGTTGATTATAGTGGCACTGTGTTATGTCAATGACATACTTATACAATGTCCCAGCAGCTTACACAGCAAATACATCGAACGCGCTTCAAACAAATAGTCATCATCCAAAATGTAAGGGGGAACAATCTTCAGTGAAGTCCACAAAGACTGTTGTCAACCATGGGTAACAGTACACTAAGTCAAAGTTTTAATGCAAGGGGCTGAAACACAGTCAATTGGCCAATTGGGATGTTCAGGGTTGGGGGTGCAGTATCACGACAATCCGGAGATAGGCCATAATCAATCCTGTGGGTCCAATGCAACCAGTCCAGCGAAAGGCATTAAATCACTCCAGGAGCTGTCAGTAGTCTAGATAGTCATCAGTTGGGATTATTTTTCCAAGTCAGTTAGGGGATAACCCACGGTTAGGTCTGGGTGTCTGTTCAGTGAAAGTCAAGCAGGAGTCACTGCTTTGATGGGGAAACTGGAGAGATCAATTATTGGGATTAGAGGCAGCATGCTGGAATAATTGTGAACAATATTTGGACAGAGGACAATAATTGTGAAAGGCGCAACTCAACATATAAAAACTGAAATGACTGCAGATGCTGGAAATCAGAAATTACTGAGAAAGCTCAGCAAGTCTGGCAGCATCTGTGGAAGAAATCTGAGTTAACATTTCAGGTCCAGTGACCCTTCCTCAAAACAACAAATAAGGCAGTCAACAGCGCATGGGAGGGCAAGAGGTAGTGAGTCATCGATGGTCATCACCACCTTGATTTTGTTGGGAGCTGGCAGTGCATCGTGATGATTGGAAATACAGTTGGTTCTGCTACAACGAGAGTTTCTTCAACGCGAATTGGCTTCAATGTGATTAAAGAATTTAGACCAATATCTGTAGAATGCAAACTTTCCTTACCTGCATTAGCTATAATGCGATTCGGCCCCATTAGTTTCAATGGCGTAGCTATTGCAAGATTTTTTTTATAATGCGAGATCACATGGAAAGAGAATTATCACATTATATCAAAACCAACTGTACTTAAGAGGGAAATCAGGAGGGCAATAAGGGGACATGAGATAGCTTTGGCAAACAGAGTTAGGGAGAATCCAAAGGATTTTTATAAATACATTAAGGACAAAAGGGTAGAGAATAGGGCCTCTCAAAGATCAACAAGGGAGCCTATGTGTGGAACCGCAGGAGATGGGGGAGATACTAAACGAGTATTTTGCATCAGTGTTTACTGTGGAGAAGGACATGGAATATATAGAATGTGGGGAAATAGATGGTGACATCTTGAAAAATGTCCATATTACAAAGGAGGATGTGCTGGATGTCTTAAAATGCAGAAAGGTGGATCAATCCCCAGGACTTCAGCATGTGTACCCTAGAAATCTGTGGGAAGTTAGAGAAGTGATTGCTGGGCGCTTTGCTGAGATATTTGTATCATTGATAGCCACAGGCGAGGTCTGGAAGACTGGGGGTTGGCGAACATGTTACCACTATTTAAGAAAGATGGTAAGGAAAAGCCAGTAAGACCAGTAAGCCTGACATTGGGGATGGGCAAGTTGGAGAGAATCCTGAGGGACAGGATTTACATGTATTTGGAAAGGCAGGGACTGATTAAGGATGATCAACATGTCTTTGCGCATGGGAAATCGTGTCTCACTAACTTGATTGACTTTTTTGAAGAAATAACAAAGAAGATTGATGAGGGCAGAGCGATAAATGTGATCAATATGGACTTCAGTAAGGCGTTCAACAAGATTCTTCATGGTTGACTGGTTAGCAAGATTAGAGTCACAGGGAATACAGTGAGAGCTAGCCATTTGAGTACAGAACTTGCTAGAAGGAAAAAGACAGTGGGTAGTGATGGAGGGTAGCTTTTCAAACTGGAAGCCTATGACCAATGGTGTGCGACAAGGATTGGTGCTGGGTCCACTGCTGTTTGTCAAATATATAAGTGCTTCAGATGTGAACATTGGAGACATAGTTAGTAAGTTTGCAGACACCGCTAAATTTGGAGGTGTATTGGACAGCGGAGGTTACCTCAGAGTACAACGGGAGCTTGATCAGATGGGCCAAAGGGCCGAGGAGTGGCGAATGGAGTTTAATTTAGATAACTACAAGGTTCTGCATTTTGGAAAGACAAATTAGGGCAGGATGTATACACTTAATGGTAAGATCCTGGGGAGTGTAGCTGAACAAAGAGACCTTGGAGTGGAGGTTCATAGTTCCTTGAAAGTGGAGTTGCAGGTAGATAGGATAGTGAAGAAGGAGTTTGGTATGCTTTCCTTCATTGGTCAGTGTATTGAGTATAGGAATTGGGAGGTCATGTTGCAGCTGTACAGGACATTGGTTAGGCCATTTTTGGAATACTGTGCATAATTCTGGGTCTCGCTCCAATAGGAAGGATGTTGTATAACTTGAAAAGGTTCAGAAAAGATTTACAAGAATGTTGCCAGGATTGGAAGGTTTGAGCTAGAAGGAGAGGCTGAATAGGCCGAGGCTGTCTTCCCTGAAGCACTAAAGGTGTGGGGTGACCTTATAAAGATTTATAAAATCAGGAGGAGCATGGATAGGGAAAATAGACAAGGTCTTTTCCCTGGGGAGGGGGAGTCCAGAACTAGAGGGCATACATTTAAGGTGAGAGGGGAAAGATTTAAAAGGGATCTAAGAGGCTATTTCTTTCACACAGAGGGTGGTGGGCGTATGGAATGATCTGCCAGAGGAAGTGGTGGAGATGATATAATTACAACATTTACAAGGCATCTGTATGGGTATATGAACAGAAAGAGCCTCCTGTGAAGCGCTTCTGTGCTGTTTCCTCCGGCATTTATAGTGGCAGAGCCACTATAAATGCCGGAGGAAACAGCACAGAAGCACTTCACAGGAGGCTCCCAAGCACTGAGGATGTCACCTGGACAGGGGACGAAACGTTTGCAAGACAAATTCCCAGCTCGGCGAACAGAACCACAACAACGAGCACCCGAGCTACAAATCTTCTACCAAACTTTGAACAGAAAGAGTTTAGAGAGATATGGGTCAAGTGCTGACAAATGTGACTGGATTAATATAGGATATCTGGTTGGCATGGGCGAGTTGACTGAAGGGTCTGTTTCTGTGCTGCACACCTCTATGACTCTATAACTATGCTGTAAGCCTGGGTTCGATGTAAAGTGGAGAGATAAAGATTTAAACAAAAGAACTGAATGGGAACGTGAAAAGGCTCGGGATTGATGGGATGTGGAAGACGGTAGGGAAATGAAAGTATAGGAGTGTTACATATTTTGACAGGCGGCACCTGAGATTCACTGTTGTCTTCTAATTTCGTTTGCATCATAAATGTACAACTGAAATTAAAAATGGAGGTATAGTTAGTAAGTTTGTAGAGGTATAGTTAGTAATCACAGAGTACAGTAGGATCTTGATCAGATGGACCAATGGGCTGAGAATTGGAAGATGGAGTTTGATTTAGATAAATGTGAGGTTCTGCATTTTGGAAAGACAAACCAGGGCAGGACATATACACTTAATGGTAAGATCCTGGGGAGTGTTGCTGAACAAAGAGACCTTGAAGTGGAGGTTCATAGTCCCTTGAAAGTGGAGTTGCAGGTAGGTAGATAGTGAAGAAGACATTTGGTATGCTTTCCTTTATTTGTCAGTGCAGTGAGTATAGGAGTTGGGAGGTCATGTTGCGGCATTAAAAATCACATCTGGAGTGGGCAGAGCTAAGTGATTTTTTTTCCTTTGTTAATTGGCTCTGCTTTTATGAACATGAAGACCTTCAAGCACCAATTGCATTGATGAGGCACACATATAGGTTAAAGACATCTGTAAACACAAGATTCTGGATGTGAACAGCGAAAAATCCTGGCCTCAAGCAATCTTGACTATGTCACTGATCATGACAAATAATTTCTGTTTCACAGCCTACAGAGCAGCATGACGACTCAGTGGTGAGCACTGCTGCCTCACAGCACCAGGAACCCAGGTTCAATTCCACCTTTAGGTTACAGTCTGTGTAGATTTGCACATTCTTCTCATGTCTGCCTGGGCTCGCACAGTCCAAAAATGTGCAGGTAGGTAGACTGGCTATGCTAAAGTGTCCGGGGATATGCAGGCTAGTGAATTAATCATGGGAAATGTAAGGTTATAAGGTCGGGGTTGGGTCTTTGAAGGGTCAGTGTGGACTCGATGGGCCGAATGGTCTGCTTCTGCACTGTAGGGGTTCTATGATAACTGTGATTAATGTCAGGTGAGCTATAAAGATTCACATGTTTCACAATTCACCATAAAATGAGGAATAGAAGTTGCACCTTCAGCTGATTGAGTCTGTTCCATCAATCAACGAGAGTATGAATAATCAAGATTATCCTGAACTCCACTTTCCTCTGTCTTCCCTGTAACTCATGACTTCCCTTTAAAGAATATGTCCATTTGAACTTTGAATATAGTTAATGAACCAGCATCCACATCCCTCTTTGATAAAGAATTCCAGATACACTCTTCTCAGAGAAGAAATTCCTCCTGATCTCTCTCCCATTAGAGTCATAGAGATGTACAGCATGGAAACAGACCCTTTGGTCCAACCCGTCCATGCCGACCAGATATCCCAACCCAATCTAGTCCCACCTGCCAGCACCCAGCCCATATCCTTCCAAACCCTTCCTATTCATATCTCCATCCTTACAGGAAGATTATGCAGGTTCTAGTATCTCTCGTAAAGGTAGACAATCTCACAGCATCTATCCTGTTAAGCCCCCAATGAAACTTTACATTTTAATATATCACCTCTCTTCTTCTAAGCTCCAGTGAAAAAAAGGACCAACCCGCTCGACTTCGCCTCCATACCTAGGATAAACCTAGAGATCATTATCTGGACCAGCATATCTTTCTGCAGATAAGGGTATCAAAACTGTTCACAGTAATGTAGGTGTGGTCCAACTAGTACCTTGTATAATTTCAGCATTTTTTTACTTTAATATTCAAGTCCCCTTGAAATAAAGGCTAACAAACCATTTGCCTTTCCTTGTGGCCTGCTAAACTTGAATGCTAGCTTTTTGAGATTCATTCACAGGGTCTCCCAAATCCCTGTGTAATGCAGCTCTCTGCAGTCTTTCTCCACTTAAAACATTCAACTCCTCTATTCTCATGCCAAAGTGCATAATCTCATATTATATTCTATCTGTCAAGTTTTTGCCCCTCGCTTAACCTGTCTATATCCCTCTGGAGACTTTGTGCCATTCTCACTATTTGCCTTCCCACCGATTTTTGCATCATCAATAAACCTGGTGATGCTTCCTTCACTTCCATCAGCCAATTAATTTATATTGGAAATAACATTTGTCCCAAAACCAATCCCGGTGGCATTCCACTGGTTGCATGTTCAAACTTCTATTAATGACATCCACATAAACAAGTTCTGAGATGTAATAGCTTGCACAAGGTCCAGAGATTGCTTACCTCACATCCTGCAGTATAAACTATCGACACCATTGTCTTATATCTAATGTTGCTTTTCTTGGGTAATGTGGGGCAAAGGTCTTATTCTTCCAATCACATTTACAATCTCCTTTGGTCGTGTGTCATGTGGCTTGTACAGAAAACATCTGGATTAGGTCAACAGCATGAAAAGTCCATGCGAGGCATCCATTGCCCTCCTTGTCAGAGAGTTCCAGTGTTTGAAGGACAATGGTTAAATATCATTTGTTTGCGCTAAGACTGTTGACTGATCACATTACTTAGGAACTGCTTGGTTTCTGATACTGCCCACATAAGCTCATTGGAACCTTTATCAATGGATCCAGGTACAGAACCTGTTGTTATCTCTATGGGTTGCACTATAAATATCCACAGAAATTAATGAAGAACATGTGATTGGAATTCCAGGACCAGCTTCAATCTCCAGTACAAGAGAGATTCTTGTACAATCTCCATAACACAGAGAAAATGCAGGAGACCCACAGTCAGTCATTCTTCTGCATGTCTTCCAGATGAGAATGTGCCAGTGCAACATCAGATCTGACACCAAGTCACAGTCTACAGAACTGTGGCGGTTTCTGCCCTCCTACATGACTCTGAGACATGAACTGTCTACAGCAGCCACCTCAAGGCACTGGAGCAGTACAACCGACATTGCCTGTGCAAGATCCTGCAAATCCGCTGGAAAGAAAGATGCACCAGTACCAAAGTCCTCGGCCAGGCCAACATCCCCAGCATCGAGACACTGACCACTCTTGATCAGTTACAATTGGCTGGACAAGCTGTCCACATGACCGACACAAGACTCCCCAAGCAGACGCTCTACTCCCAGTTCCGAAACAGCAGGTGAGCCCCAGGTGGACAGAGGAAGCGCTTCAGGGTTATATTCAAGGCCTCATTGGTGAAGTGCTGCATTCCCACAGACACCTTTGAATCAATGGCCCTGCATTATCCGAAGAGGAGGAGGAGCATCCGGGAAGGCGTTGAGCATGTCCAGACATGCTATAAGGAAAAAGTGGAAGCCAAGCAAAACAGCATATGAAGCAAGCTGCAACACCAATGCCCCACCCACCCCTTCCCATAACCACCTTCTGCCCAAAGTATAGCAGAGCCTGTGGAAGCCGCAACAGACTGTTCAGCCACTAATGGACTCACGCTGAGAGTGGACGAGAATCATCCTTATCCATGAGGGACCACCAGTGATGTCTTCTAGATGACAGTGTGCCAGTGGCATTGCAGAAGGAGAATGTCACTGTATACCTTGACAAAATTGTGTCAGCTGCAGCAGCAATCAAGGTGCAGGGCACAGAGGTAGTATACAGGAGTAGTGGTTAGAAAACCATGTCATGTCATAAATACAACATAACATTTTCTTCCACTGGTGCCGTTGACAGTTATAAAATGTGTCCTCAACTTGAGGTTCCCATTCTTAATATGATCTAGGATTTGTTGCAGTACAGTACAGACAAAGTGCCACATAATCCTTGTATACTTTGCACTGGACAACTCAGGATCCAATAAAGGGATGTAATGGATAATGAAGATCAGAGAGAACAACAATATTATTCTGAGCAGGAAAATGAGTACGTTCATCAGAAGGAACATCAACTTCACCATCCTACAATGCAACATCATTGGCTGCAGCAACCCATGTAAGACTTCTTTGGTAACCGCTTTCAACTAAACAGAGTTGGGTAAATGTATTGATGCTGCAAAGGCAAACATTATCTGTTTAATCCCAAATGTAAATGCAGCTTTTCAGTATGTTCCTTCTTAATGTTTTCTCTTGTTTAATAAAGGTTAACGTTGTAAACTGACGGAAGCCTTCACAATATCTGATGCTCCCTCATTCAATAATGATGACATTTTATGTTATTAGGGACAGAAAGAATAGGTATCCTTCAGAAGAGGTTAGAAAATAATGTGATGTTACTATCTTTCTTATAGCTGCAGCTAAAATGAGAGTCAGCCACACAGCTAATGACAAGTGAATGTATATTTACAATTCTGAAATTCTAATTATAATGGGGTGTTACTCGTGACTATATGTACCCTCATAAAATTTTTTTAACCTTTCCCTCCCAATAAATCTAGGTGCAGTCTCAGGATCTGCAGCTGGAGTGAAGAGAGCCTGCTTTATAGTGGAGCCTATGGGTCTTGGAGTTTCAGTAGATGACCTTCAGGTGTCTAGAGGGTCCAGACATACTTAAAGTCATGGCCAGACACAGGCTGGTTTAAATGTCACAGTCAGGTTGAAGTGGAGAGGCCAGATACCTTTGGATTGCCCTGAGAGGAAACTCCTGGAGGCCCGGTTCATGCTCCCTGCTGTGGCTGAATGTTCACTTGCCCAGACTGTCTCCATGTGATGATGACACACCCAAAGTGAAATTGAAGTCCCTCATAATCTTGCTTCTTTGCCATTGATGCTGAGCACTAAGGCAAGAGAGATAGGGTGATGGTCGGTGTGCATGTCTGGCAGACATTCAGTGTGTTGGCCTGGCTCTTCATGACGGCTGGCAACCCGTCCATGGAGACAGCCAGAGGTTCCACACTGGAGCCTAGTTGTGCAGACGGTTTTGGTGGATTCCTCTAACCTCTGATCCAGGTAACTGAGTGCTTTTGACAAACCTAACTCTACTCCTGTGACAGCTTTAATGACATTATTCATAGTCCCTGTGACAGCTTTAATGACACTATTCCTGGCTGACACCATAGACTCCTCTCCTGCCTGGGACTGAGCAGGTGCCTGATCTCCAGCAGTCCTCTGAGTACCAGAGTCCTGGGTGTTTCTTCCTTGGCCAGCTGCAGATACATGGTAGTAATGTGCTGACCAGAACGTGCTCCTGATACAAATTTCACTAAAATACCCACTGAGGTGTCTGAGCTGGTGGCCGATATAGAAAACAGCTGTGCGCTTGTGGCTTCTTCCTAAGAGATAGTGGAAAAGACTGGAAGGGATGGTGTCTTCAGTGTGGAAGCTGTGTGGATGCTGCTCATGACGACTGAAGACAAAAGAGGGAATAAGATGCAAACTAGGGATAGGAACTTGGGCATGTTAACACTACATTAATTGTGGTGGTTAAAGGAGAGCAGCATGGCATTTGACAATGAATCTTGTTTGGTGCCCATGAGATGACAGTCTCGGCATCATCACATTAGCAATCCTTTCCTGCTAAGTCAAGGATTCTCTCATTGTAAGGGGGGGATAAGCAGATGATTATTAGACACCTTACCCCCATCTGTCTTTGGCTCTCTGTCCTGTTGTGGGCTATTTCTTCCTGGAATGAGACAAAGGCAGGGATTAAATAAGAGGCAAGCGGCAGATCTGCTAGTGGTGGGGCAAGTGCTGGAAAGGTGGTGCAGTGTCCTGGACGACTGAGTAGGAAGTGAAAAGCACGTGCAGGGTTAGTATACTGGGTGATGAGATGGATGAGAGCAGTTAAGGAAAGATGCTGCATGCAACAGTAAGACCATGAGCCTTGGTCAGAGATGTCACAGAAGCAGAGTTATAGCAAGTCTGAAATAGCAGGGGAGGGAAAAGATGGTGACACTTATCCTTGCAGAGCAAAGAAGGTCCTTAATCTTGTTGCATCATTGCTGCTGTTCTTCCAGAGTATGCACACTGCACTTCAGGCCAAGCTGGCAGAGTCCAGTGCCTTTGTTTCTTCTGAAACATGTGTTGCTGGAAAAGTGCAGCAGGTCAGGCAGCATCCAAGGAGCAGGAAAATCGATGTTTCGGGCATAAGCCCTTCTTCAGGAATGAGAAAGGTGTGTCAAGCAGGCTAAGATAAAAGGTAGGGGGAAGGGACTTGGGGGAGGGGCGTTGGGAATGCAATAGGTGGAAGGAGGTTAAGGTGAGGGTGATAGGCCAGAGAGGGGGTGGGAGCGGAGAGGTCGGGAAGAAGATTGCAGGTCAAGAAGGCGGTGCTGAGTCCGAGGGTTGGGACTGAGATAAGGTGGGGAGAGGGGAAATGAGGAAGCTGGAGAAATCTGCATTCATCCCTTGTGGTTGGAGGGTTCCTAAGCGGAAGATGAGGCGCTCTTCCTCCAGGCAATGTATTGCCATGGTCTGGCGATGGAGGAGGCCAAGGACCTGCATGTCCTTGGTGGAGTGGGAGGGGTTGTTAAAGTGTTCAGCCACGGGGCGGTTGGGTTGGTTGGTGCGGGTGTCCCAAAGGTGTTCTCTGCAATTAGGCGACCTGTCTCCCCAATGTAGAGGAGGCCACATCGGGTGCAGCAGATGCAGTAAATGATGTGCGTGGAGGTGCAGGTGAATTTATGACAGATATGGAAGGATCCATTGGGGCCTTGGAGGGAAGTGAGGAGGGGAGGTGTGGGCGCAAGTTTTGCATTTCTTGCGGTTGCAGGGGAAGGTGCCGGGAGTGGAGATTGGGTTGGTGGGGAGTGTGGACCTGACGAGGGAGTCGCGGATGGAGTGGTCTTTCTGGAACACTGATAGGGGAAGGGAGGGAAATATATCTTTGGTGATGGGGTCTGTTTGGACGTGGCAGAAATGACAAAGGATGATACGATGTATCTGGAGGTTGTTGGGGTGGTAGATGAGGACCAGTGGTGTTCTGTCCTGGTGGCGATTGGAGGGGAGGGGCTCAAGGGCGGAGATGCGGTGGAGAGCATTGTCAACCATGTTTGAGGGGAAATTGCGGTCTTTGAAGGAGGCCATCTGGGTTATTCGGTATTGGAATTGGTCCTCCTGGGAGCAGATGTGGCGGAGGCGAAGGAATTGGGAATATGGGATGGCATTTTTTACAGGGGGCAGGGTGGGAGGAGGTGTAATCTAGGTAGCTGTGGGAGTCGGTCGGTTTATAGTAAATGTCTGTGTTGAGTCGGTCGCCCGAGATAGAAATGGAGAGGTCTAGGAAGGGGAGGGAGGAGTCTGAGACGGTCCAGGTAAATTTGAGGTCAGGGTGGAAGGTGTTAGTAAAGTGGATGAACTGTTCAACCGCCTCGTGGAAGCACGAGGTAGCGCCGATACAGTCATTGATGTAGCGGAGGAAAAGGTGGGGGGTGGTGCCAGTGTAGCTGCGGAAGATGGACTGTTCCACATATCTGGCGAAGAGGCAGGCATAGCTGGGACCCATGCGGGTGCCCATGGCTACTCCTTTGGTTTGGAGGAAGTGGGAGGATTGGAAAGAGAAGTTGTTCAGAGTGAGGACCAGTTCAGTCAGTCGAAGGAGGGTGTCAGTGGAAGGGTACTGGTTGGTACGGTGAGAAAGGAAGCTGTAGAGGACTTTGAGTCCTTTGTGATGGGGGATGGAGGTGTATAGGGACTGGATGTCCATGATGAAGATAAGGCGTTGGGGCCCGGGGAAGTGAAAATCATGGAGGAGGTGGAGGGCGTGGGTGGGGAGTTCTTGGACTAAGGGGGACAGGACAGTGTTGAGGTATGCAGAAATGAGTTCGGTGGGGCAGGAGCATGCTGAGACAATGGGTTGACCGGGGCAGTCAGGTTTGTGGATTTTGGGCAGGAGGTAGAAACGGGCGGTGCAGCGTTGTGGGACTATGAGGTTGGAGGCGGTGGATGGGAGATTCCTGAGGTGATAAGGTTATGGATGGTCTGGGAGATGATGGTTTAGTGGTGGGAGGTGGGGTCATGGTTAAGGGAGCAGTAGGAGGAGTGTCCATAAACTGGCATTTAGCCTCAGCAATATAAAGATCGGTGCGCCAAACTACCACCTCACCTCCCTTGTCTGCCGGTTTGATAGTGAGGTTGGGTTTGGAGCGGAGGGAGTGGAGGGCTGCACGTTGCAAGGGTGAGAAGTTGGAGTGGGTAAGAGGGTGGACAGGTTGAGGCAGTTAATGTCGTGGTGGCAGTTGGCTATGAAGAGATCGAGGGCGGGTAAGAGGCCAGCACAGGGTGTCCAGGTGGATGGGGTGTGTTGGAGGCGGGAGAAGGGGTCATCAGAGGGTGGGTGAGAATCCTGGTTGAAGAGGTCGGCGCAGAGGCGAAGGCGGTGTAAGAATTGTTCGATGTCTCGCCGCGTGTTGAAATCGTTAATCCGGGAGCGTAGGGGGATGAAGGTGAGCATCTGCTGAGGACTGATCTTTCATCCTCAGAGAGGGGGACGTCTGGAGGGATGGTGAAAATACGGCAGGGCTGGGAGCTAGGACTTGGTGTGGGGCTGGAGCTGGGAGTGGGGGTGGGGACAGGGCGGGGTTTGGCATTCGGCATGGGGGCAGAGTTAGGCATGTGGGTGGAGTTGGGGTAGGGGCGGGGTTCGGCGTGGCGGCAGAGATCGGCGCCGGGGCGGAGACGCATGCGGCGTGGTCGTTGTGTAGGTGAGTGACGTCACTGGGGGCGGAAGTAGATGCGGCAACGGCAACTCCAGGGGCAGAAGTGGTTGCGGCGACGGCAGAAACGGTGTTGTTCCCAGTGGCTGTGGACCCCCCCAGAGGCCACGAATCTGTTAGTAATGGTCTTTCTAGCAATCGTGGAGGCAGTTGTCTGGGCAGCGATCGCGGAGGCTGCATGATCGGTGGGGCGGAAGTGACGTCATGGTTCGCGGCGGCGGTTGCTGCAGCGGCCGTATGAGTAATGGCGCCCGAATGGTTCCGGAGGCCGATGGAAGATACTGGAACGGTTGAGGAATCCGGAATGTGGGGGTAAGTACATGAAAGTTTTTGGTACTTACTGTCTTTAATTTCTGATATGGCTAGGAAGAACTGTTTGTTTAGTGTATGGATTCTTCTGAGGATGAAGAACAGTAGAGTTCCTTTGCAGGTCTGTGAGAGTGTTGTCCTGAGCTGGGATCGGGCTGACTGCAGGGAATGTAGGTAGTGGCGCATGGCTGCAAGCGTGGAGCAGATGATCCAGAGGGAGGTCTTCTGGCAATCTAAAGGAAAGAGAACAACCCTCCTCTCCAACACTCCATTCACAGGACCTCTCAGCCCCTGTCAGCAAACTGGAGTGTCAACTTGCTTCCATCAACCAACTCGAGGGCAATTCTTCCCAGACTGCAACTGTGAAGAGCTTCTCGTGGCTTGCAGCATTTAAACAGATGCACATGGGCCTGAAATATAGTGCCAGCACAGTGAACACTAGGATGTCTTGGCAGCAGTAAGCAGATACGCTGCTGCTGATTTTCATGATAACACAAGAGTAGGTAGTTTGGAGACATAGTGCATACGTAATAAGGTAAGCACCATAAACCTGCGTGAGAACCGCACCCCACCCCCCTTCCAAAAATCTCCCTGAAATCGACATTTGGCCAAATTTTGGAAAACTTCAGCTGACGGTTTTTGTCTACCTGAAATTTCCTGGGGCCAGCTAGTTGATTCCATGTACAGAGTCCACTGCAACAAAAGAATGAAGTATGTGAAATACTGACTGTATATAATCATGAAGTCACAGAACTAAATTCAGTCAGCACAAAACACTATTATCATATTTTAATTTATTCTGAATAATCTTTGTAATATTTTTCTCTCTCTCTTTCTCCATGTTCCACCTCCATATGTCCACAAATTGGAATCATTTCCACTTTCTCCCCTAAGAATACAGACTGAAAAATGAGGAAGTATGAGTAAAGAGATCAAAATTGCCCATACGTTCTTTCACACACCACTCCTCCTCAAAAAGGCTTACTTTACTGTGAGCTTTAGCGAGTGGGTGCTGCGTTGAGGTGTAACTGCTCTGATGTGATGTTAACTGGAAAGCGTGCAGCATGCCAGTTGTTGCTGATGGCAGTGGTGGGAGGCTGTTTGAGAACAGCAAAAGGCAAGGATAGCCTCACAATAAATTTACCCTAGCTGGAGGGATTGGAAGGGAAGTGAGGAAGAGACTAGTATAGGAGGGCCAAATGTTAACAGTGACAAGCAATAGCAGGGTAGGGATGGTTTTGTGGAGGACAAAAAGAGCAGTAGTTAAGTCCAACAAAAATATTTTGACAAAGGATATAGCATGGAAGCAAATTAGCCCTAGATTTGTGCGATGGAGATGTCTTTAGAAAAATAACTGGGATGGGATAGGAACACAGGAACAGGAGTAGACTATCCAGCCCGTACTGATTGCTCCAGCATTTAACATGATCATGCCTGATCAAAAATTTGCGATTTAAGATGATATGAAACAAATGAAAGGAACAGGTAATGTATGGCTGGCAAAGAAGGACCACATGGGATAGAGATTTTAAAAAAGTACTGTTGCAAGATCGTAATTTCATTGCAAATGGTTTGAGGATCACTGCACATGCACATTCCTACTATTTTCAAGGGTGGTAGGATTTATGCATAAGCACCTCAACTGAATAATTTATCAAATTATGAGTTCTCAGATTACCATGAAGCAGGTTTAAATAAAAAATGAGCTTATGTACTTTGTGGACTTTAATGCTCTTAAAGATATTGTTTGTTCAGCAGCTGCTGTAATGGAGTGTATCTGTAGACAATGCTCAGTGGAACAAACGTCTAGAAAGATTCTATTGGCTGCTGTGAACACAGATGGTCCAAAACATTTGTCCTGGGATGCTAAAGAAGATTATCATGGTGCCTTATATAATGCAGTAACTGTTAAAGAATATGCATCTCAGTCAAATTGTTACTAGCAAACATAATTTAAAAGATGGATGTCCCTACCAAGCTTATGTTGAAAGCAAACTTTAGCCAGCAATATTAAGATAAACGGAAGGCCCTTCTGAAGCCAGTTGACTGCAGCCTTGAGCTCTGAAAGTGCTGGGGCAGGAGTTCCAGGGTCATCATTGACATCTTCTGTGTTGCCATGACGATCACCAGAAACATGCAACAGAGATGAACGATGATGGCTGTGGTGATAATGATGATGCCGATGGCGATGATGGTACTGCATATTCTCTGTGCGAATGGCTCCCTCCTCTTGTGGTGTCATCTGAATGAACACATCTCCACTTCCAACTGAAGCAGTGAGTGAAGATCCCAAGACCAGACTAGACTGGAAGGAAGCAGCATTTATTGGGCCTGATTGTAGACTTGTCAAACCAGAAAACATCTGCTGAGCTGATGGGTTTTCAGGTTTGAGTCCTTCAAAAACACCATTTTCATCCACACTGGTCTCTGAACCAACTGTCTGACTCCTTGTCCTAAAAAAAGAGAAGAATAATCAAGTTTGAAAACTATACTACAATAAGAAGTTTTTGTCTAAAAATGTGACAATACTAGTATCACATATATAATACATACTTACATTCTATGTCAATGCTGTAACTTTAAGAGGTTATTTTGTCTTGGTTCTTTTTTTGAAGAGAGGTTTTTAGGCAGAGAGGATGATGCAGTCTACTAGAACCAGTACAGTGAACAGCTTCTGAGGCCTTGGGTTTCTTTTTAAAATAAGGTTGTAAGAGTAGAAAAAGCCTGAATAGGCCTGGTCAAACTCCCACAGAACCAGGGTCTTGAAGAAGTGGAAGCTTTTTTTTCCTCTCTTCATGAGAGCCAAAAGCTGAGAGTTCTCTATCTCACATGCAACTCCCGTGGCAGATAATCTGTTTTCTGAATTTGCATTTTGCCAAGTGTGTGTTTTTGGGATGTTACAGTTAATTAGTAATTGGTAATGTATCTATTATTCTGTTAAAGTTTTCAATAGAGTTGTTATTCCAATTCCTTCTTTCTTGTGTTGTATTTTAATTATAGTAGATAAATAAGGCGTATTTTGCTTTAAATTTGGTAATTTGACCAATCAAATTGCATCTGGAAAGCAACTCTTTAGATTTAGCTTTTAAGTAAGAAAAGGTTGGGGTCCAGACTATCTTCTGAATAGTTTGAGGCAGTTTGTTCTGGTCTATAATGATGCACTTAAATATATTGAGGTACTCAATAATTATTATTCTGGGCAAGAGATATGAATGGGTAAATTTAGAAAGGATTCTGGATAATCCAAGATGGAGGACAGAGAAAAAATTGTGCCTGTAAGAGTTGCTCCTCTTTTAAGGCCATTAGACATAGAAGTGAAGTAAGGCTATTCGGCCTATCAAGTCCACCCCGCCATTCAATCATGGCTGATGGGCATTTCAACGCCACTTAACTGCACTCTCCCCGTAACCCTTAGTTCCCTGCGATATCAAGAATTTACCAATCTCTGCCTTGAAGACATTAATGTCCCGGCCTCCACTGTGCTCTGTGGCAATGAATTCCACAGGCCCATGACTCTCTGGCTTAAGAAACGTCTCCTCATTTCCGTTCTAAATTGACCTCCTCTAATTCTAAGGCTGTGCCCTTGAGTCATGGTATCCCCACCTGATGGAAACAAAATCCCAGCATCCACCCTTTCTAAGCAATGCACTATCTTGCAAGTTTCTTTCTTTCTAAACTCTGTTGAATACAATCCCAGGATCCTCAGCCATTCGTTGTATATTAGGCCTACCATTCCAGGGAACAGCCTTGTGAATCTCCGCTGGACACACTCCAGTGCCAGTAAATCCTTCCTGAGGTGTGGGGTCCAAAACTGGACAAAGTATTCTAAATAGGGCCTCACCAGAGTTTTATAAAGTCTCGGTAGCACATTGCTGCTTTTACATTCCAACCCTCTTGACATAAATGACAACATTACATTTGCTTTCTAAACAACGGACTCAATCGCAAGTCAACCTTTAGAGAATCCTGGACTAGCACTCCTAGATCCCTCTGTACTTCGGCTTTATGAATTTTCTCACCCTTTAGAAAATAATCCATGCTTGTATTCTTTTTTCCAAAGTGCAAAACCTTGCGTTTGCTCACATTGAATTTCATCAGCCATTTCTTGGACCAGTCTCCTAAACTGTCTAAATATTTCTGCAGCTTCCCCACCTCCTCAGAGCTACCTGCCTATCCGCCTAATTTCCTATTATTGGTAAACTTTGCCAGAATGCCCCTAATCCCTTCATCCAGATCATTGATATATAAAGTGAAAAGCTGCGGCCCCGAACACTGAATCCTGCAGGACACCACTTATCACTAGCTGCCATTCGAAAAAAGAACCTTTTATCCCAAATCTCTGCTTTCTGTCAGACATCCAATCCTCAATCCATGCCAGTAGCTCACCTCGACACCATGGGCCCTCACCTTACTCAGCAGCCTCTCATGAGGGACCTTATCAAAGGCGTTTTGGAAGTCTAGGTAGATAATATCCACAAGGTTTCCCTGATCTAATATACTTGTTACCTCTTCAAAGAATTCTAACAGGTTTGTCAGGCATGACCTCTCTTTACTAAATCCATGCTGACCTATTCTAATCTCACCCTGCACTTCCAAGAATTTAGAAATCTCATCCTTAACGATGGATTCAAGAATTTTACCTACAACCGAGGTTAAGCCAATTGGCCTGTAATTTTCCATCTTTTGTCTTCATCCTTTCTTGAACAAGGAGGTTACAAAAGCAATTTCCAATTATCTGGGATGTTCCCTGATTCCAGTGATTTTTTAAAGACTACAACCAACACATCCACTATTTCTTCAGCCACCCCCTTCAGAACTCGAGGATGCAACCCATCTGGGCCAGGGGATTTATCAATTTTTAGACCTATTAGCTTTTCTAGCACTAATTCACAATTAATCTCGGAGGAACCTGTTTGGGAGAGGTCACAGTACCAAAACGATAAGTGAATATTTTAAGCATGGCCTTACAGTAAGTCTGCAGTAGTAAGTAGAATGGGTTATTTCTTGATTGTATGTTATATTGAGATAGGTCTCTTGATTAAACTTAAAAAATATAAGCCATAAATATTAATTTAACTTGGACCAGTGTTTTGTAGAGAAATAAGACAGGGTTATTTTTTGGGTGTTTGGATTGAAAGAAGCAAAAATGGCCTTTAGTAGAGTGATATGCTCTTCTTGTCGGATGTGGGAGTTTAGAGAGAGTTTACATGTTACTGAGGATTATATCTGCAATAAATGCCGTTAGTTGCGATCCTATCAGGTTGAATGGTTTGGTTGGAGATTCAGTTAGAGGCAATGAGGAATATACAAGAGCAAGGGAATATGATGGATGGCAATCACAGTAAGGGGGAAAAGTTGCTGATACAGTCACATAGGTGGGTTAATGCCAGGAAAGGTAAGAGAGGTAGGCAGGTACTGCAGGAGTCTTCTGTGGCAATCCCCATTTCAAACAAGTATACTGTTTTGGAAAATGTAGGGGGTGATGTCATGAACAGCCAAGTTTCTGGTATTGAGAGTGGCTCTAATGCAATGAGGGGTATGTCAGGTTCCAAGAGACCAATTGTGTTAGGGGGCTCTATAGTCCGAGATACAGACAGATGTTTCTGTGGCCAGCAGCGAAAAATCAGAATGGGTGTGTTGCTTCTCTGGTGCCAGGATCAAGGTTGTCTCAGAGAGGGTGCAGAATGTTCTCACGGGGGAGAGGGGCCAGCAGGAGGTCATTGTACACATTGGAATCAACAACACAGGAAGGGAAAAGGTTGAGATTCTGAAGGGAGATTACAGAGAGTTAGGCAGGAATTTAAAAAAGAGATCCTCGAGAGTAGTAATATCTGGATTACTCCCATTGCTATGAGCTAGTGAGGGCAGGAATAGGAGGATAGAGCAGATGAATGCATGGCTGAGGAGCTGGTGTATGGGAGAAGGTTTCACATGTTTGGTTCATTGGAATCTCTTCTCAGGTAGAAGTGGCCTTGGAAGGGAAGTACTATACTGGCAGGGAGATTTGCTAGAGCTGCTCGGAAGCATTTAAACATTAGGGTGGGGTGGCAGGGTGGGGTTTGGGATCAATCTGAGACTGCTACAGTTGAGAACAGAAGCGAGTCAGACAGTCAGGGCAGACAGGGACAAAGCAGAGGGCAAGGTGAGACTAATAAATTAAACCGCATTTATTTCAGTGCAACAGGCCGAACAGGGAAGGCAGATGAACTCAGGGCATGATTAGGAACATGGGACTGGAATAGCATAGCAATTACAAAAACGTGGCTCAGGGATGGACAGGACTGGCAGCTTAATGTTCCAGTATACAAATGTTACAGGAAGGACAGAAAGGGAGGGAAGTGAAGAGAACTAGTGGCATTTTTGATAAGGGATAGCATTACAGCTGTAGTGAGGGAAGATATTCCTGGAAATACATCAAAGAAAGTTATTTGGGTGGAACTGAGAAATAAGAAAGGGATGATCACCTTATTGGAGTTGTATTATAGACCCACTAATAGTCAGAGGGAAATTGAGAAACAAATTTGTAAAGAGATCTCAGGTATCTGTAAGAATAATAGGGTGGTTATGGTAGGTGATTTAACTTTCCAAACATAGACTGGGACTGCCATAGTGTTAACTGTTTAGATATAGAGGAATTTGTTAACTGTGTACAAGAAAACTTTCTGATTCAGTATGTGGATGTACCGACTAGAGAAGGTGCAAAACTTGACCTACTCTTGGGAAATAAGACAGGGCAGGTGACTGAGGGGGTCAAAGGGGGAGCACTTTAGGGCCAGGAACCATAATTCTATTAGTTTTAAAATAGTGATGGAAAAGGATAGACCAGATCTAAAAGTTGAAGTTCTAAATTGGAGAAAGGCCAATTTTGACGGTATTATACAAGAACTTTCAAAAGTTGATTGGGCACAGATGTTAGCAGGAAAGGTGATGGCTGGAAAAAGGGAAGCTTTCAGGAATGAGGCTCTGAGAATTCAGAGACAGAATATTTCTGTTAGGGTGAAAGGAGAGGCTGGTAGGTGGAGGGAATGCTGGATGACTAAAGAAATTGAGGGTTTAGTTAAGAAAAAGAAGGAGCATATGTAAGGTATAGACAGGATCGAGATTGAGTGAATCCTTAGAAGAGTGTAAAGGCAGTAGGAGTATACTTAAGAGGGAAATCAGGAGGGCAAAAAGGGGACATGACATAGCTTTGGCAAACAGAGTTAAGGAGAATCCAAATACATCCAAGTACAAATACATTAAGGACAAAAGGGTAACTAGGGAGAGAACAGGGCCCCTCAAAGATCAGCAAGGCAGCCTTTGTGTGGAGCCGCAGGAGATGGGGCAGATACTAAACAAGTATTTTGCATCAGTATTTATGTGGAAAAGCACATGGAAAAGATAGAATATAGGGAAACAGACGGTGACATCTTGAAAAATATCCATATTACAGAGGAGGCAGTGCTGGATGTCTTGAAAGGCATAAAAGTGGTTAAATATCGGACCTGATCAGTTGTACCCTAGAACTCTGTGGGAAGCCAGGGAAGTGATTGCTGGACCTCTTACTGAGATATTTGTATCATCGATAGTCACAGGTGACGTGCCGGAAGACTGGAGTTTGGCTACCATGGTACACTGTTGTGGTTCTGTTCGCCAAGCTGGGAATTTGTCTTGCAAACGTTTCGTCCCCTGTCTAGGTGACATCCTCAGTGCTTGGGAGCCTCCTGTGAAGCGCTTCTGTGCTGTTTCCTCCGGCATTTATAGTGGCCTGTCTCTGCCGCTTCCGGTTGTCAGTTCGAGCTGTCCGCTGTAGTGGCCGGTATATTGGGTCCAGGTCGATGTGTTTGTTGATAGAGTCTGTGGATGAGTGCTATGCCTCTAGGAATTCCCTGGCTGTTCTCTGTTTGGCTTGCCCTATAATGGTAGTGTTGTCCCAGTCGAATTCATGTTGCTTGTCGTCTGTGTGTGTGGCGACTAAGGATAGCTGGTCGTGTCGTTTCGTGGCTAGTCGGTGTTCGTGTATACGGATCGTTAACTGTCTTCCTGTTTGTCCGATGTAGTGTTTTGTGCAGTCCTTGCATGAGATTTTGTACACTACATTAGTTTTGCTCATGTTGGGTATCGGGTCCTTTGTTCTGGTGAGTTGTTGTCTGAGCGTGGCTGTTGGTTTGTGTGCTGTTATGAGTCCTAGTGGTCGCAGTAGTCTGGCTGTCAGTTCAGAAATGCTCCTGATGTATGGTAGTGTGGCTAGTCCTTTGGGTTGTGGCATGTCCTCGTTCCGTTGTCTCTCCCTTAGGCATCTGTTGATGAAATTGCGAGGGTATCTGTTTTTGGCGAATACTTTGTATAGGTGTTCCTCTTCCTCTTTAGAGGAAGACAGTTAACGATCCGTATCCATGAACACCAACTAGCCACAAAACGACATGACCAGCTATCCTTAGTAGCCACACACACAGACGACAAGCAACATGAATTCGACTGGGACAACACTACCATTATAGGGCAAGCCAAACAGAGAACAGCCAGGGAATTCCTAGAGGCATGGCACTCACCCACAGACTCTATCAACAAACACATCGACCTGGACCCAATATACCGGCCACTACAGCGGACAGCTCGAACTGACAACCGGAAGCGGCAGAGACAGGCCACTATAAATGCCGGAGGAAACAGCACAGAAGCGCTTCACAGGAGGCTCCCAAGCACTGAGGATCTCACCTAGACAGGGGACGAAACGTTTGCAAGACAAATTCTCAGCTCGGCGAACAGAACCACAACAACGAGCACCCGAGCTACAAATCTTCTCCCAAACTTTGAAAACCATGGTACACTGTTTAAAAAAAGTGGTAAGGATAAGCCAGGAAACTACAGACTTGTGAGCTGACGTCAATGGTGGGCAAGTTGTGGGAATCCTGAGGGACAGGATGTACATGTATTTGGAAAGGCAAGACTGATTACGGATAGTCAACATGGCTTTATGCGTGAGAAATCATGTCTCACAAACTTGATTGAGTTTTGTGAAGAAATAACAAAGAGGATTGATGAGGGCAGGACAGTAGATGTGATCTATATGAACTTCAGTAAGGTGTTCGACAAGGTTCTCCATGGGACACTGATTAGCAAGGTTAGATCTCACGGAATAAAGGGAGAACCAGCCATTTGGATACAGAACTGGCTCAAAGGTAGAAGACAGAGGGTGGTGGTGGGGAGTTGTTTTTCAGACTGGAGGCCTGTGACCAGTGGAGTGCCACAAGGATCAGTGCTGGGTCCTCTACTTTTTGTCATTTACATAAATGATTTGGATGCGAGCATAAGTGGTACAGTTAGTAAGTTTGCAGATGACACCAAAATTGGAGGCTTAGTGGACAGTGAAGACATTTACCTCAGATTACAACGGAATCTCGATCAGATGGGCCAATGGGCTGAGAAATGGCAGATGGAGTTTAATTTAGATAAATGTGAGATGCTGCATTTTGGGAAAGCAAATCTTACAGGATTTATACACTTCATTGTAAGGTCCTAGGGAATGTTGCTGAACAAAGAGACCTTGGAGTGAGGTTCATAGCTCTTTGAAACTGGAGTCGCAGGTAGATAGGACAGTGAAGAAGGCGTTTGGTATGCTTTCCTTTATTGATCAGAATATTGGGTACAGGGGGTTGCGAAGTCATGTTGCGGCTGGACAAGACATTGGTTAGGCCACTTTTGGAATAGTGTGTGCAATTCTGGTCTCCCTCCTATAGGAAGGATGTTGTGAAACTTGAAATGGTTCAGAGAAGATTTACATGTTGCCAGCGTTGGAGGATTTGAGCTATAGGGAGAGATTGAATAGGCTGGGACTGTTTTCCCTGGAGTGTCGGAGGCTGAGAGATGACCTTATAGAGATTTATGAAATCATGAGGGGCATGGATAGGAAAGCATGGCATTGGGGAGTCCAGAACTAGAGGGCATGGGTTTAAGGTGAGAGGGGAAAGATAAAAAAGAGACCAAAGGGGCAATTTTTTCACGCAGAGTGTGATACATGCATGGAATGAGCTACCAGAGGATGTGGTGGAGGCTGGTACAATTGCAACATTTAAGAGGCATTTGGATGGATATATGAATAGGAAGGCTTTGGAGGGATATGGGCCGGGTGCTGGCAGGTGGGACTTGATTGGGTTGCAATATCTGGTCGGCGTGGACAGGTTGGACCGAAGGGTCTGTTTCCATGCTGTACATCTCTATGACTCTCTGACACTACTGGATAATTGGTGAGGAAAATGGATAAATTCAGACTGCTAGAGAAGGCAAAAGCCAAAGGTTTTTGCTAAGGCATGCATTATTGAACAGCATACTATCGTGTAATAGCCAAAAGAAAGATGCTGGAAGCTTAAAACAAAAACAAAGAAAAAACAGATGTGCTAGAAATGATAATAGTTTTAGATATTTTGTTCTGAAGATTTGCATGCATTTCTAGAATTTTTGTTTTTCTTTGAAAAAAAAATTCTTCAGCCTGTGACCTGTGTCATTATTTGCCATTTTTTATCCTCAGGCCTATCTGGAGTCGGGCCTTTTTCATTCTTTCTCATTTAAATCTATTATTTCCTTATATGCTTGACTAAGACTCTCTTAAAATGCATCTATTCTATGCACTTCAAATCATTCTTCATTACATTTAGTTCCACATTCTCACTACTCTTTGGGTAAAGGAGTTTTTGTACATTGCCAATTGTGTTTCTTGTTTATTATCTTATATTAATAGCTGAATATCTTATAATGATAGCAGTGCATTCTAAGAGGCAAGGGTATTTTCTACACTGCATGTGGGCCAAAGGAAAAGTGATTTTTGTTCCCCAGTCTCTCAGTGATAACTTGCTCCCTCCTTGTGATCAGACCCACTACTATCCAATGACTTAATTCTGCCAACAAAGAATCTCTATCAAACCAGGATCTCACCCTCCTCCCTACTTCTGCATTACTCTGTTGTCGCCTGTCAGGGCTGGGTTTCCATTCTGACCACTAGACAGTCTACAAAGTGCCGAGAACAGGAAATGGGAAAAAACTTAAAGTGAAGTCTTACCATTAAATTTGACAGGACTTCTATATTACTGAGTTTCCAAGCTGTTAACATCATTAGCTTAGCCAAGCCAACCCAACACTGGTTCAAAAACATCTAAATTTTAATACATCTGTTTCAGCTTTTCATTTTTAAATGAAATTTCTAAACATAGCCAAAGTAGTTAAAAAGTAAGTTTCAGAATAAAACAATTGTTTGATTTTGCCAAATATTTTCAATGATGACACTAATAACATCGATACTTGCCCTCTCCCACCCATTGCAAACCACAGATTTCACAAAATGCAAACACTTGCCTTTCTGATGGGATGTTGTCAGCATTGCTACTATGCCTTCTTTGCATCTTCTTCCAATCCCTCTTAAATTGGAAAAAAAAATCTAAATGCAATGAAAAGTTTTTTTTACTAACATGTAAAATGTTAAAAACGACAGCATAAGGACTGGCACTTATTATCGGTCGAATTTAGCAGTTTCAGAAATCACGTGGCACAATAGTGAATCATTTTAATCTTAGATCAAGCCATCGTGTCCCATAGAAATATTGTTACACATCTCTACAGCAGATGGGACTTCAACCCAGGCCGACTGAACCAGAAGCGACCATGCCCCACTGAAATAAAACAATAAACTACGGATAATGGAGATGTGAAACACAAAAAAAAGAAATTGCAGAAGAAATTCTCTAGGTCAGGCAGTATCTGTGGGACGTTTCAGAAATTCATCAAGGTCTGATGAAGAGCCACTTGACTTGAAACGTCAGCTCTGCTTTCTTCCCACAAACAAAAAGCACAGAAATTGCAGAAGAAATTCTCTAGTTCAGGCAGTATCTGTGGGATGTTTCAGAAATTCATCGAGTTCTGATGAACAGCCACCGGACTCAAAATGTCAGCTCTGCTTTCTTCCAGCAAACACTTCCAGACCCGCAGAGTTTCTTCTGCAATTTGTGTATTTTTTTTGTTTCAGATCTGGGCCTTGAGACCGACAAACAGCCCAACAGCAGCAGCAGAGCAAAAGGAAATGGGATCAAAAACAGAAATTGCTGGAGAATCTCAGCAGATCTGGCAGTATCTGTGTGATATTTCAGAAATTCGTGGAGTTCTGATGAAGAGCCACCGGACTCAAAACGTGAGCGCTGCTTTCTTCCCACAAACACTGCCGGACCTGCTGAGATTCTCCAGCAATTTCTGTACTTGACCCATCTCCTGTTGCTGATGGGCTGTTTGTTGGTCCCAAGGCCTATTCGGCTGCAGCATCTACAGCCCTAAATAACCTGACTCTCTCCAGCATCTGCAGTCCTCAATTTCTTTTCTTTACTGCATTTTCAAAACAAGGCGGCAAACACACGGTTTAATGTTATATGCGGCTTGGGTTTATAACAATTCTCCGCTTGCGTTATTCTGTCATTGGAGATGTAATTTAAAGCTCACCCCCAATCATTCTCCACAGCCACATTCACCATGACTGACAGGCGCTCCTTTGTTTTGACTTCTCTGACCGTTGACACCCATGACGTAGCACGCCAAGGGTACGTCGCCGGCTGGATTGACGGCCTGATTATCCAATGGGTGTAGCGGATCGGCACCGCGGCCTAGCAAATGGACCAATCATAACACGGTCCCGGCTGGTGGGCGGGATCTCCGGTTCCCCGTTGTTTACCGAGCGCCCTGGCGGGGAGAGGGAAATCGATCTCGAGGCGGAGAACGGGAGGCACGGCCTCTCGGGGAGAGGGATCGTTTTCGCGATGAGTCGGGGTCGGTAGCGCGGATCGGCGTGGTCTCAATGGTGCAGTGTATCTCTATGGTGTGGCGCAAGGTGCTGAGGAAGCGTTGGGTCCTTGCTGTGGTGTTCGGCCTCTCACTCATCTACTTCCTGAGCAGCACCTTGAGGCAGGTCAGTGTCCGGGGACGAGACCCATTGACCGGGGGGTCAGGCCACTGTCTAGGAGGCAGGCCACTATCCGGGAGGTCCGGCCACTGTCCAGGGGTCAGGCCACTGTCCTGGATGTCAGGCCACTGTCCGGGAATCACACCACTGTCCGAGGTCACGCCACTGTCCAGGGTGCCCGGCCACTGTCCAGGGGTCAGTCCACTGTCCGGGAGGTCAGGCCACTGTCCGGGAGGTCAGGCCACTGTCCGGGGGTCACGCCACTGTCCAGGGTGCCCGGCCACTGTCCAGGGGTCAGGCCACTGTCCGGGGGTCACGCCACTGTCCAAGGTGCCCGGCCACTGTCCGGGTGGTCAGGCCACTGTCCAGGGTGCCCGGCCACTGTCCGGGGAAACTGGTCATTGTCCAGGAACCAGGCTATTGAGCAGGGACCAGTTTCTGGAGGTTCTATCCGTGCTGTCAACTCTACGCTCTAGAACAGAACTGATCAAATGACTGAAATACTGATAGTTTTTTAAAATTACCTTTTGAGTTCTTTTGTTCTTCTCTACATGTCTGTATGTGGCATTTCACCATGTCATAACATCTGCATTTTCAAGACCAGCATATTCTTCCACAGATTACTTGATGTTAAGGTTTCTGATGCATACAGAATAGTGGATAAAATTAGCATCTTATCAGTTTTCCTTGTTGCGATTTTTTGAGTTTTTCTGTTGTTAGCACATCCTTCACTTTCACAAAATTTATTTCTGGCTCTCTCTATCCATCTTCTAATTTCAGTAACCCATCTGCCATCTTCTGCGACAATTTGTCCTAAATAGAGAAATTTACCTACTTTGTAGTGTGACACCACTGAGTTCAGTCCTCATTCAATTTGCTTTAACGTGTTCTTTCGATCTACTGTGTTTTATCTTTTTGATGCACATACTCAAATCACATTCTAAAGTTATAATATTTTATAGGGTCTCTTTCTGTTTTTTTTCTTCAAAATAATGCTTGCCTTCAATTTTTACCTGAGAAATATACCTAGCTTTCTGAATGTTTGTTCAGTGTGCAAATCAAATAATCTTGTTAGTTGTACCTAGATTTGTTGAGCTCCTCTTCACTTGAAACATGTCTGATTGTTCTCCTTCCAGCTTGATGCTTGCTATTTGGTCCTGGGTGGACACTCAATAAATCTTAACTTTCTCAAGTCTCACATTGTTTCATTAGGAAAGTGAATATTAGGGTATATGATACACATGGGAATATTTCTGATAACCTAATAAATATTCTTCCTTGAACTGTACTGGTGATCTCTTACTATATGCAATGTATTTAGTACATTCAGCTAAAAAAACACCAACTGTACTTCAGACTTATTTGGTACAGAGGAACCTTGATTATCGGTATTCTATTAACCGAATTTCGGATTAGCTGAACAAGATTGCAAGGTCCCAATGCTTGACTAACAATGTTATCCGGCACTCGATTAACTGAACGAAACACTCCCCATCTGTGTCCTTCGGATAATTGAGTTTCTCCTAATATGAAAAATTGACTTTGGTCTCTTGTGCACCACAGGAGCAAATTGTGCCTTCAGCTGTATGTGTGCTTTGTAAAACATTAATCTACATGACTTTTCGCTCTCTTTCTCTCCTTTAAGAGCCACCTAAAATACACCGATCAGACTTTGGTCACCTTCCTAATACCACATTTAGCATGGCATTAATTTTTATCTCATTATTCTTCTCTGATGCACCTTTGGACATCTTTTGATGCCAAGCATCTCTACATAAATACAGGTTTTTGTTGTTCAGGGACGTTTCTGAGAGAGGGGAAAGAAGGTGGTGGCACAGTAGTTAACACTGTTGTCTCAAAGCACTAGGGACCCAAGTTTGATTCCAACCTTGGGTGACACATTTTCCCCATATCTGTATGGGTTTCCTCTGGGTGCTCTGGTTTCTTCTCACAGTCCAGAGATGTGCAAGTTTATTGGTTTGGCCATGATAGTGTCCAGCTAGGTAAATGTGTGGTTACAGGGATAGAACAAAGTTTGAGGTTGTGGGTTTGGATGGGATGCTCTTCAGAGGGTTAGTGTAGATTTAATGGGCTGATCAGCCTCTATCTGCATTGTAGGGACTCTGTGATTCTAAGTGATCTGTTCAATTAATAATATAGCCAACTAGCCAAGTTTCAGATTTGGTAAAGAAGTGCAAAAGAAAAGAAACTTGAAATGTTTTCAAGGCGCATGTAACTAGAAATAGGTCCATTAAGATTTTTTCTAGAATACCAATAGAGACGCTCAATCCAATCATAACAAAAGTCATTTCTGGCATCAAAAGGAAGACTGTGCATGAATTTGTAAATTATGCTGCGGAGCATGATCTCTACATGGGTGAAAATGTTTGAAAGTGTCTTATGGGATACTAATAGAACATAACAGGCAACTGAGAAAACTTGCAATGAGTTTTAGAAATATTTTACACTCTACTGGCAGACTTTTGAGGAGAGACTGTGGATAAATGGGAACAAATGAATCAGAAACCATGATTCAGAACTTTAGAATTCTGACTTGTATGGTATAGAAATGGAGAATTTTGGTTCAAACTTCATGAGCCATAAGCAAAATTTTGAGATGAGAAGCAATATTTCAGAAGTAGAGATGCAGAACAGCGCCAGAGACCCGGGTTCAATCCCCACCTCAGGGACTGACTGTGTGGAGTTTGCACACTCACCTCGTGTCTGCGTGGGTTTCCTCTGGGTGCTCCGGTTTCCTCCCACAGTCCAAAGATGTGCAGGTCAGGTGAATTGGCCATGGTAAATTGCCCATTGTGTTAGGTGAAGGGGTAAATGTAGGGATATGGGTGGGTTGCGCTTCACTGGGTTGGTGTGGACTTGTTGGGCCGAAGGGCCTGTTTCCACGCTGTAAGTAATCTAATCTAATCTAATCAAATCAGAGTACCACTGACACTAGCTGATGTCAATCAATTCCTTCAAAAGGAAATAAATGATTATTTGGTTAGGGACATCTTGATTGTTAGAGGGTTAACTATGCAGCAGGATTTTTAAAAAAGAGGTGCCCTTGCTGCAAGAATAGGACAACAGTTTGCCTGTGGATAGTTGCAGTTAGGTTTGAAATGATGTGGAGTTTGATTTGGTTACCTGTGGGGATTGAGCAGTGTTTCTGCAGAACTTTACTCATGAGAATAAATAGTTTTGTTACAGTCTAATTTATATATTCTTAATGGAAGTGAGTCAGTTCAATAGGTATAGTGTAATTCTGTATCAGGAGTTTACCTATTCATATGGGCTGTGCTGGATTTGAACTGTTTTGCTAGTTGTAAAACAATGTAGTCCAGTGCATGACAGTCCAGATTTGAACAAAAAGAAACAACAGTTGTTGATAGTATGGTGGAAAAGAGAATAGTAAACTTCTATGATTGGCAGTGAGAAACATGGCTATTTATTCTATTTTTAATTACGTTGATTGAGGGCTAAATATTTGTGCTGGGTTCTCCATCTTTAGCAAATAGTGCAGTGAAATCTTAAATGTCGACCTAAGATGTGTCAATCTGGATTATATAAACAACTCTCAAATGTGGACCAAAACCTACAATCTCACTTAGAGTTCAGATTGCTACTATTGATCCAAAAGCGATTTCCATTTTTATATTGAAAACGTTCCAGAATAAAAAGGAGATGTGATTCAAAATAGACAGGTTGACTGAATGGATTCTATTTGCTTGCAAAGTTTGCAAAATAGTGATCTAACTTAGAGCTGAGGATATGCTTTAAATTCAAAAGTTCTTTCTCCAAATGCAATGCATATTGTATCAAGCAGATGTTTCCAAAGAGCTCTTAGAAGGATTGTGAGATAAAATAAGAAAACAATTACATTTCATCAAATCTCTAATTTCTTCCTTTTTTGATCAAAGATACTCAATCTGAAATATTGACTTTGTTTCTCTACAGTTGATTAGATTAGATTACTTACAGTGTGGAAACAGGCCCTTCGGCCCAACAAGTCCAGACCGACCCGCCAAAGCACACCCAACCATACCCATTTCCCGACCTTTACCCCTGCATCTAACACTACGGGCAATTTAGCGTGGCCAATTCACCTAACCTGCACATTTTTGGACTGTGGGAGGAAACCCACGCAGACACGGGGAGAATGTGCAAACTCCACACAGTCAGTCGCCTGAGGCGGGAATTGAACCTGGGTCTCTGGTGCTGTGAGGTAGCAGTGCTAACCACTGTGCCACCGTGCCGCCCACCAATTGCTCATGTGTACTTTTAGCATTTTCTGTTTGTATTTGATTTCCAGTATTTCCAGTATTTGGCTTTTGTCTTGGGGGCAAATGTATTAAGGTTTTGTTCTCAGTAAGTTATATTAATGCGTGAATATTGACAATTTCTGGACAATTAATTCATTCACCTTGAAGTTATGTTAATTAACATTTGGAGACAGTTTAGTGGCTAATACATTTGCATTGCAAAAACTTTTAATCTGTTGAGGTCATTAATTTTGGTAAATTTAAAAAGAAAAGCTGTAACTTAATTCAATTTGGCTGGAATATATTGTACTATCATTGGAGATAAAAATGGACATACAGATGTTGATAATGGGACAATGGCATCTGTTATGTGTGACATCTGCCAGTGAAATAGGATAGGCTGCAGGTGGATGGGAGGATACTGCAGCCAAATCCATTTCAACTTAAGCCCATGAATTATTTCAAGTAATTTGCCCATGAGATTACTTGGAAGCTGCAGCTGGGATTAGAATGCTGAAAAGCCTTGCTTTACCCAAACATGATGCAAAAGTGACTAATCATAGCACTTGTTTTAAGATCATGGCCTTTACCTCCATCATCCTGCATGTTTCACCCAATTAAATGTACTTAAAAGTTAAATCCTTTACTTACATTTGTTCTTGAACAGACACTAACAGAAGGAATGTAATCAATTTCAGTCGCTTAGCCTTAACTGGTTTTTTGCACCTAATTTGAATGCAAAACTAATACAATGAGTGTTTGTTCCTTTTTAAAGTGAATAGCGTATTTGCAAATGTATACTTTACATGCAGTATCTAGTCCATGCCAATGATTTTACCTGAACTAAAATAAAGACAATATGGAAGTCCACATTCTGGCAATAAAACTGAGAATATCTGCCTACTGGGTTTGTATTTTCATTACAATTGCTTGCAAAAAATAATGTGTTGAATGCCCAAACATGTGGAAAACATGAATCATGGTAATAATGAAAGTTGTTAATGAGTCTTCTAATCATCTGTAGTATTTAAGAAAGATTCTTAATTAAAATAGTCATTTATTCATACTGGCATTTTTATAATCTGTTGTATATGTAAAATTTTACATTCTGTCCAAACAATTACTTGACTTGATACACCACCATCACTGTGCTATCATAGAACCACTTAACTTTCTTGTTTAAATTCTACATTGTTTTCTGTTTATGCAGCACTTATTTCATTGTTAAGGTAAAATAGTACTAAATTAGACAAAATATTTCAATTTAACATTTTAATTATAATAAATCAAAGCTATGACTAAGATTATGCTTAGGTGTGATAGTGGCATTATGTAAGAATCCAGGGATACAATCAAAGAAAGATTTGCATTGGAGCAAGAGGAGGCCACTTGTGAGCTTGCTCCACCATTGTGTAAGGGTATTGCTGAACTGATGACTCCACATTCATTCCCTGCCACCACCCCCCCCCCCCGCCCCCTCCCAACTGCCCAAAGTAATCTTTCACCATATTGCCTACCCAGAGTCATTCACCTCTGGTTTATACATATTCCACTGCTTTTTGATGAAGGTAGTATTTGCTGACACCCACAATGTGGAGAACTGCATATGTGTACTCATTCATTAATGCTTGTGCACACAATTCGAGACCCAATACTTCATTGCAAACAATTGTACACGTGACATCATAAGCAAAGCCTGCTCTCCCAGCTTTCTGATTATCACACTGTTCCCACTCTTGTTTCCTGGGTTAGCATTAGGCTCTGTGGTATTGCACCCCATTGCTCTCCCTTCATCTTGGGTATCTGGCCCAATCTACCCGGACCTCGTTAAATTTCCATGCATAAATTTGAAGTGGCACATAGCCCACATTGGTAGATTTCAGCAAAAGCAGCCTTTGTGGAAAGGAGTTTCAAAGACTCATGACCCTTTGTGAGAAAATGATTCTTATCTTCACTGTTTTAAATGGACCGTCCCTTTCTTTTGACTCTTAATTCTAGCTTCGTCCCTTCAAAATCTATTTTTTAAATCAAGTTGCCTCTTACTCTTCCAGCTCCAACTGATACACGCCTAGCTTGTCCAACCATTCCTCATAAGAAAACATGGAGGGAATGCAGCAAAGGTTTACCAGACTGATGCCTAAAATGACAGGACTGACTTATGAGGCGAGGTTGAATAGGTTAGGATTATATTTGTTGGAGTTCTAAAAAATAAGGGGGTAATATCAAAGAAACCTATAGAATTCTATCAGAATTAGAACCCTGAAAAGGTTAAATGAGAAAGGGTGTGCCTGATGATGGGGGAGTCCAGAATCCGGAATTACAGTCTAAGGATACACTGCAAACCATTCAGCACTGACATGTGGGGAAATTCCATCATCCAGAGAGAGTGGTGTGGAATTTACTACTAGAAAGCAGTTGATGTCAAAACATTATATGATTTCAAGAAGGAGTTAGATGTAGCACTAGGGGATAAAGGAATCAAAAGATAAGGGGCGGGTGTGGGAGCGGGGTGGAAAGCAGAAACTGGCTGTTGAGTTGGAAGATCATAGCAAATGATGGGTCATGCTCAAAGAGCTGAAGGGCCTACTCCAGCTCTCCTGTTTTTTATGTTTCTTTATGAGTAGTGGAATCCCACAGGAGTTAGTGCTTGAGCCACAGTTATTTACAATATGTTAAGAACTGGGGTGAGGATTGTGAATAAAGAATAGTCAAGTTTGCAGATGACACATAAACAGGTGGGAAAGCAAGTGATAGGGTGACACAAGAAGTCTGCAGAGGGCAAAAACTTGATTGATGGAATGTAATGTGAGGAAACATGAAGTTATGCACTTCAGCAGGAAGAATAGAAGAGCTGAATATTGTTGAAATGGAAAAAGATGGCAGAAAACTACAGAACAGAGAAACTTGGAGTCCTTGTCCATAAATCCCAAAAAAAAGGTAGCATGCAAGTTCATTGGGTAGCAAGGAAGGCAAATTAAATGTTGGCTGTTATTTCAAAATAGAGTAGAAGAGTAGGGAGAGTTTGATAAAACTATACAAGTCACTAGTCAGACCTCATTTGGAATACTCTGAACAGTTTTGGACCCTTAATCTAAGGAAAGACATACTGACATTCAAAGCAGTCCATAGAAGGTACATTAGACTGATACTAGCCATGGAGAGACAGTTTTACTGTATCGTAGATCAGTGATGATCTCATTGAATTATGATACAGACGCGATAGGCTGAATTACTTTCTTCTGCTCCTATGTCTTATGGTCTAATTACTTGCTGTACCTGCACACTGACATTTTGCAGTTCATGTACTAGGACACTGATCGCTCCTATATGTCAGATCTCTACAAACTCTCATCATTAAGATAATATACTCTTTTTGATTACAGATCTTTGCCTTCCACATCTTAATTATTTTAGAGAGATAATTCAGAGCTAGATAACAGTGGGATGAAGTATAATCTGTGACCATAGTATAAGGATATACAGTCCTCAGATCAAATTGTTAAACATGTCAGCCTTGATTCAATTGTGAAACTGTTGCCTCTGAGTCAGGATGTCTTCAGCCCTTAAACATGTAATTTCACTGACATCTCAGTGCTGTACTATCAGAGCTACATTGTTTTAGATGAAACTCCCAACTGGACACTATTTGGAGAATACAAGATTAGTTCTCCCAGTGTTCTGGTCATTTGTTCCTCAAATCGCATCACTAAAACTTAACAATTTTTTTATTGTTGTTTGGTAAACTTTGCCACAAGTCAATTAGTTACTACACCTATTGCCATTGTCATAGTGGCCACCCTTCAAAATTACAGTGTTTCGTTAGCTTTGAAGTGCTCTCTGAATCCGTTTATATAGTATCTCTCAATGACTCAGTGCATCTTGAGTGTTTAAAAGTACTGTATAATTTAACATTTTTTTTACAAAGCATTTCAGTTCAGGTGCAACTTTACTTGTATCGAATGCTTAACTCTTGTGCCTTAGATTATTTTAATCTCATTACTGATAATGATACTTACTCCCACAAAGTTTTTGTATCAACTAAGCAATTTTCCTTTTCCTGGTTACATTCAGGAGGAAAAAACTGTACTTGATAGAAACTTGATGCAACTTCGAGGTTCTGAGAGACGAATTGTGTTAAAGGTGCGTTTCAACCTTGGTAACAGCAGCAGGCCATATACACAGTGTCGAAACTCCATCCAGGGTAAACTGCTCATTACAGATGAACAGGGTGAGGAATATGACATTACCTAGTTTCCATCTGCTTAGCATTTCCACTTTGTCATTGTCTTGCACCAGGCTGTTATTTATTGTTGGACTTGTGTTTTTAATGAGTCAATTTTCTTCTAAATAACTTTTATTCTTCATCATAAAGACCTTTTTTCCCATTTGAAATAATAGACACAACTCTTAAAATGTGTGCAAGACTTGCATGGCATCTCTTTCTCTTCTATTTTGTGATGGCATCTCTTTCTGTTCTATTTTATTGCAGGCTATGTATGTGAAAGGAAAGACCTGCTTGTGAATGGCTGCTGCAGTGTAAATGCACCTAGCACAAAGTTGTATGCATGTGATACTTGTTTGCCCAATGACTGCTGCACTGTGTATGAATACTGTGTCTCCTGTTGCCTACAGCCAAACAAGGTGAGAAATTGCATCCTATTTGCATGATATGAGCATCTGGGTTTTGACTGAATGAGGTGTGGATTACAAAAAATCTAGTTGTTAATACAGTTTTTTGTGTCGAGCAATTCAAAATGAGAGCAAACCTTATGGTATGTCAGGATTCAAAATTAATAATGCAACCAATTCAACTTTAAGTCTTAGATATAGCAGAGTGGGAGGAGGCTAGTGTACAACACAAACACTGGTGTAGACTTGTTGGGTTGAATGGCTGTTCTGTGGTGGTAATATGATATTGATATTTTCTATGCCATCCTGCTCAGAGATGTTATTACACACCAGTGGCAGGGACACTACCACTGTACCACAACAGCCCCAGTAATGTGATATAAAATGTTTTCTAATCAAACTGTGCCAAGGTGTTATTATAATCTCCTCTGGACTAGATGGGACTTGAAGCCTCGTCTCCTGGTTTATTAACTAAGTAATATTTTGGTCAGCTATGAACAATTATTTTTAAATTATTACATTGCAGCAGTAATGTCCCTATTTCTGAACCAGGAGAGCTAGTTATTTAAAAATGCTTTTAGAGGCAGTGGGTCATAAAGATGTCTAGCACGGATATAGACCCTTTGGTCCAATTTGTCCATGCTGACTAGATATCCTAAATTAATCTAATCCTATTTGCCAGCACTTGGTCCATATCCCTCTAAGCTTGTAAGTTTGCTCGCTGAGCTGACAGGTTTGTTTTCAGGCGTTTCATCACCATGCTAGGTAACATCATTGGTGAGCCTCCGGTGAAGTGCTGGTGTTCTGACCAGCTTTCTACTTGTGTCTAGGTCTGTTAGGTGGGTAATATCATTTCCAGTTCTTTTTCCCAGAGGTTGGTACATGGGGTCCAAATCAATGTGTTTATTGATGGAGTTCCAATTTGAATGTCAGGCCTCTAAGAATTCCTGTGAGTATCTGTTCATCCTGTCCTAGGATGGATGTGTTGTCCCAGTTGAAGTGGTATCCTTCTTTGTCTGTATGTAAGGATACTAGTGATAGTGCGTTATGGTGGCCAGTTGGTGCTAGTGTATCCTGGTGGCTTATTTTCTGCCTGTCTGACCGATGTAGTGTTTGTTACAGTCCTTGCATGGTATTTTGAAAATAACATTCAATTTGCTGGTTGTTAGTGTAGGATCCTTAGGTTCATCATTAAATGTGTTGCTAGGGCTATATGATGCCAAGGGATCGGAGTAGTCCAGTAGGCATCTCTGAGATGTCTTTGATGTATGGTAACATGGCTAGAGTTTCTGTGTGTGTTGTGTCTGCTTGTTTGGGTATGTTGTTTAAGAATCGGTGGACTGTGTTTATCGCGTACTTCTTGAATACGCTGTATAGCTATTTTCCTTCTGCGTATAGTTCCTGGGTGCTGCAGTGTGTTGTGGCCCATTTAAATGTCCTGATGCAGCTCCGTTTGTGGGTGTTGGGATGATTGTCCTTCAGGATTTCCTCCGATAACTTGCCCATCACCGATGTCTGGCTCACTGGTCTGTAGTTCCCTGGCTTTTCCTTAGCCCTTTTCTTAAATAGTGGCACCAGGATAGCCAACCTCCAGTCTTCCAGCATCTCACCTGCGACAATCGATGATCCCAATATCTCAGCAAGAGGCCCAGCATTCAGTTCCTTAGCTTCCCACAGAGTTCTAGGGTACACCTATCAGGTCCTGGGGATTTATCCACCTTTATGCATTTCAAGACATCCGGCACCATGACCCCCTGTAATATGGGCAATTTTCAACATGTCACCATCCATTTCCCCATGTTCTGTATCTTCCACATCTTTCTCCACTGATGCAAAATACTCATTTAGTATCTCCCCCATCTCCTACGGTTCATACATAGGCTGCCTTGCTGACCTTTGAGGAATCCTATTCTCTCGCTAGTTATCCTTTTGTCCTTTATGTATTTATAAAATCCCTTTGGATTCTCCTTAACCCTGTTTGCTAAAGCTATCTCATGTCCCCTTTTTGCTGTCCTGATTTCTCTCTTAAGTATACTCCTACAGCCTTTGTCCTCTTCTAATGATTCACTCCATCTCTGCTCTCTATACCTGACATATGCTTCCTTTTTTTTTCCTTGACCAAAACCTCAATTTCTCTAATCGTCCAGCATTCTCAACACCTACAAGCCTTGCCTTTCACCCTAACTGGAACCCTGACTGGAGGGTCTCTGGACTCTCGTTATCTCATTTTTGAAGGCTTCCCATTTTGTAACCGTCCCTTTACCTGCAAACATCTGCACCCAAACAACTTTTGAAAGTTCTTGTTTAATGCAATTAAATTGGCCTTTCTCCAATTTAGAACTTTAACGTTTAGATGCTGTCTATCCTTTTCCATCACTATTTTAAAACTAATAGATTTATCATTGCTGACCCCAAAGTACTCCCCCACTGACACCTTAGTCAGTTGCCCTGCCTTATTTCCCAAAAGTAAGTCAGGCTTTTCAAGTCGGTACATCCACATTCTGAGTCAGAATTTTTTTTGTTTACACTTATCAAATTCCTGTCCATTTAAACCCTTAACACTATGGCAGACCCAGTCTGTGTTGGAAAGTTAATATCCCCCTACCATGACCACATTATTATTCTTACAGATAACTGAAATCTTCTTACAAATTTGTTTCTCAACTTCACACTAACTGTTGGGGGCATCTATTGTACCAATCCCAATAAGGTGATCATTCCTTTCTTATTTCTTAGTTTTGCTCAAATAACTTCCCTGGATGAATTCCCAGAAATATCCTCCCTAAATACAGCTGTAATGTTATCCCTTGTTAAAAACACTACTCCCCCTCCTTTCTAGTTCCCCTTTCCATCTTTCCTGTAGCATTTGTATCCTGGAACATTAAGCTGCCAGTCCTGTCCGTCTCTGAGTCACGTCTCTGTAACTATTTCAGTCCCATGTTCCTAACCATGCCTTGAGTTCATCTGCCTTCCCTGTTAGGCCTCTTGCAATGAAATAAATGCAGTTTAATTTACCTCAATCTCTCTTTTTCTCCTGCCTGTCCTGACTGTTTGACTTGCTCCTTTCCCTAACTGTACCAGTCTCAGACTGATCTCTTTCCTCACTATCTCACTTGCATCTTCCATCCCAACCAACCTTACGAGCTTAAATCCTCCCAAGCAGCTGTAGCGAATCTCCCTGCCAGTATATTAGTCCCCTACCAATTTAGGTGCAATTATCCTTCTTATACAGGTCACTTCTACTCCACAGCAGATTCCAATGATCCAAAAATGTGAACCCTGCACTAGCTCCTTAGTCACGCATTCATCTGCTCTATCCTCCTATTTCTACTTTCACTCGCTTGTAGCACTGGGAGTAAGCCAGATATTACTATCCTCGGACCTCCCTTTTTAAATTTCACCTAACTTCCTATATTTTGCCATCAAAATCATATCCTTTTTCCTTCCTATGTCATTAGTGTACAATGACCTCCTGCTCGTCCCACTCCCCTTTGATAATATTCTGCACTCACTGAGATATCCTTGATCCTGGCACCAGGGAGGTAACACATCATTCTGATTTCTTGCTGTTGGCTGCAGGAATGTCAGTGTGTGCCACTGACTAGAGAATCCCCTATCACAATTGATCACTTGGAACCTGATGTACCCCTCATTACTTTAGAGCCAATCTCAGAACCGGAAACTTGGCTATTGGTGCTACATTCCCTTCAGAGTCCATTACCTCTTACATTTTCCAAAACAACTTGTTTTAAATGGAGATAGTAACAGGAGACTCCTGCACTACCTGTTTCCCTCTCTTACTTTTCTTGGCGGTAACCCATCTACCTGACTGTATGTGCTGTTTTTCTCCCTTCCTTTAACTCCTCCATCACACCCCCGAGCTCCTGTAAATCCCTCGTTGCCTGTAACTGCTGCTCCAACTGATCCATGCAATCTGATAGGGTTTGCAACCAAACACACTTAGAGCAGACATAATTATCAGTAGCGTGGGAATTCTCCCTAATCTCACACATCCAACAGGAAGAGCGCCTCATTCTATTAAAGGCCATATTTGCACCTTAACAATCTGCAGAAAATAGCATCGTCCTACATCTCTTTAAAAAAGCACTGCTCCAGGCTAACTTAATACCGATGTTTTTATATTTTTGAATTTTAATCAAGAGACAGATTTCAATAAAACATATAACCAAAAAGATCCCTCTCTATTCATTTTAAGCAAAAAAAGACAGCAAGGTTACACTTAAAAAAATGCACTTATCTGCTCCTGTACTGTGAGCTTCCCCACACAGGTTCCTCCAAGGTCAGCTGTGAATTTCGCTGTTTATTCATTTTTCTTAGATGCCCTCCAGTGTCCTGAAATACTTGAACGCAAACAGCAAAGGCAGTAGGTGTGCAGATTCACTATGTCAGACAGCAGTGTAAGTTTCTTTCTCCTCTGTCTCTGCCTTTGTTCTCTTCCTCCTTTTTAAAGTGCCATTGTTTTGATCTGTTTTCCCCCAAGTTCCAAAACAATGCAACAGCTGAAAAATTGTAATTAATGCTCCTGGAATTCGAAGAAATCGCCTCCAATATCTACAATACCTTAAAAAAGGAGCAGCTCTTCCAGCCACAATGTTTTGCAGTCCTCTGTCTTGGATTACCCAGAATCTTTTGACTAAGTCTAAACTGATAAATAGAGTCCGATGTCGCCTTGGCAACATATTTATTTCACTGGGTACGTGACCTCAATTACTACACACAGTTCATGTTTATATAGCATGGGGAATTCCTCAGGATGCTCCCTCTCTTTTACTAGGACCCATCAATGTCATGAATGCAGGTGATTCCTGCTGTATCTTGCAGAGTAGTGGCTATTGTTAGATAGCCGCTGCTCAGAAATCTGCACCACCTTCATCTTGAGTTTGCAGAAGTCAGGCCCATGGCCAGATGCAGGGACATGCTGACAGATGGAAGACTGGGCTGGATATTTCTGCAAGAGTTGGCGAGAGAATATCCATTTTACGCCAGATGACATCCATCACCTGAAATGTGGTATACCAGTGGGAGTGTGTGCAAGCATATGGTGTCTCTGTCTGGGTGTACCTCTGCTTAGGTGGAATTCTATGTCGGCCGTCAGTTCCAGAACCACCTTAAGGCCCCGCACCCCAACCATCTAATGGTTATGTTGCTCATCTATCAGAGAAGAGTTTCCTGTCTGTGCTGCTACTGCATTCCATTCACTTCTACTCCTTTATCTGCTGTCCAGACAAACCTGTTTTATAATCAGGCAGTGAGAATTCTATTTGCCATTGGGGACCTGGGGTGTTGCATGTAGCTGTCCTGTGCAACAATGGGTTGAGTTGTATCACAGACTTTCAGCCCAACTGTTTATTTTGTAGGGCTTTGGAGTTTGTGGACCACATATGTGTTGGTTTTAGTTGGTTGCATCCCCTGCTTGATGATTTTAAGAAGTTTTTTGTTCTTTTGGTTGCGCTTCAACCCCACGCTGCTGATCACTGGACATCTGGTACACTGTTGGGGGCAGAGATTTTGATTCCCTGCTTCTCTTCTGCAGCTACATTCACACATGGGTGTGCTTGGCGAGAGAGCACATGATGTTGACCACAAACTCGATGGCTTTAGAGAGACTCGATGGCTTTAGAGAGAGGTGGACACTGCAGTGAGTGGATTACCTAATTTTCCACCTTTGACACTCTGACTCCAGTTTAGGCCCCTCCCTACCTTTTCCTCACTTATTGTCATTGTACTCACTTGATGGGCTGTGCTTCTAAATTGTTCTTTCAATTAGAAACAAGGGTGATTTGGTGGTGGTTAAATAATGGGAAGAAGTATATAATAGCATCCCTAGATAGAAAGAAAGCAAAGAAAAGAAATGTCAGAAGATCTGTGTTCAGATCCTACCTGCTCCAGAGGTGTGGAAGAATATCTCTTAGCAGGTGGATTAAAAAATATCAGTAGTGCTCAAACATGATAAATTATGCATCTTGCTTCCAGCTGAACAGTTAATACTTATTCCAGGAAGAGATTCGTATTGCTTTGCAACAATTGACCTGAAAATTACTCATTGCAAAGCCTCATACCACCAAATAATTTCTCAAGATTAAATTAACATTGCAAAAAAAGATTTGCATTTACAGAGCATTTCACATGACCCAAAGTGCTGTACATTCAGTTAAGTACTTTTTGAAGATAATCGCTATGGTAATGAAAGAGGACAGCCAAAATGTGCACACCAATGTCCCACCAAAGGGTAATGTTTTGAAGAAATAAATTGACTTTACTTTGGATACTATTTAAAATATTGCATTGCTGGTTGCTTTTAAAATCTGTGATTTCTACTTTTCAGCAACCTCTACTGGAGCGTTTCCTAAACAGGGCTGCAGAAGCCTTCCAGAATCTGTTTACAGCAATCGAAGATCACTTTGAGCTTTGCCTGGCAAAATGCAGAACATCATCTCAGGTTTGGAATGAAGTAATTTCAAATGACTGCAGAGTTAGTCAGAATAAAGCACACAAAAATCATTGTGCATCATTCAATTCCATTATATTTGCCAATATTTGAGCAATTTCTTTTACAACTTTTCTAGACTTATGACAGTTCTACTTTATCATATCTAATCTTTGAAAAGCCAGGTGCACTTTGACGTTGTTATCTAATTATCTTTTACAAAAGTTGTGTTCAATTTTAAGAAATCAAATATGCCAAGTAATTTCTAATTTTCTTTATTATCCATTGATAGAGGTTTCTTTTGTAGAAAGATTTGTATTGAAAAAGTGACTTCTGGACTCTTGAATCTTTTGTGACTCAGTTATTTGTATTGGATAGTTTTCTATAGTAACATACCCAAACTCAACCTGGCTGAATATCATTGTTAACACTAGACTTGAAGCATTAACACTGTTTCTCTCTCCATAGATGCTGTCAGACTTACTGAGTTTCGGCAGCATTCTCTTCCTGGTTGAATGAATGTGACAATGCAATTTGAGAATGTAGGAGCTGTTCATTTATGTTTTACTTTGAAGCTATTAACACATACAAAGAATCAGTTTTTTTTTTTGGAGGTATCTGAAGCAACACTACTTAGTGTCGCAAGATTAATGTTTCCAAATATTATTGCTAAAGTAGACATCTTAATGATATTCTGTTTCAGGCATTCCTCTTTGAGTATATTTTCCCAACTGTTGGGCATTTTCTTCCCTCTTTACAGAGTGTTCAACATGAGAATAACTACAGAGATCCTGCTGCAAAATATTGCTATGGAGAAGACCTGCCAGAGCTCCTTCCACTTTAATCAATGTTATTAAAACAGCTGTCATAACCAAACTTTATATCAACCTGACTGTGTGGAAGGATTGCAGAGATTTTGCTAAAACGAGGAAATTACATTTTTTTTCTACATTATTATTTAATATTTATTTAGTTTCAACTTTTGAACTGTCTTAATGACAGCAATCAAGGCGACCAAATGCAAAACAATACTCCTCCAAAATGTGTAATTAGTGCTTTGCTCAATATTGCAACCTGAGCAGACAACTGGCAGCAACTAAAGAATCATCAGCTACACTAATTACAGTTTATTTGCATATTTGGAAATTAATTTGAACAAGATATGTAAATATATGCATGTGTTTATCAAAATTAAGATGTATACAACTCTTGATTTATGAGCAGTTCAGACTTTTCTGCTTGCTATTCATAAAGCAATATGATCATATGATGGATGGAATTACATTGAAATCTTTTATGTTTTGAACATCAGTGAACCGTGATATTTTGTGCAGCAAGATTGAATGGTTTTACTTAAATATAGGCTGTGAACATTCGAGTTGCTTATATTAGGTTATCTCCACTCCATTTCTAAATGATAATTATTGTGTTTTGGCCTTAATGTTGCATTCATATCTTCAGTAAAGATGTAGCTGTTTATCTGAGCTATACCAAATAAAAACTAAAGTGATATGCTAGGGCTGAAGTTTCCAAAAAAATAGTTTACTTCAGGAAAGAGGAGGCAAAATTGATAGGAGCATTTCTTGCAATAAGATGCAATTCCGAACAAAAGAGGAAAGAAAGCATGTTTGTTTCCTAATTATCTTTTGAATAAGGCAATGGTACTGAAAGTCAGTAAGTTTCATAAAAAGCTGTAATAGAGCCTCAGCTTTTAATTGTAAAAAATCAATCCTTTAGTGAATGCCAGAGGTTGAAAGGTGATTGTCGTGCATTATTTTCTTTCATTTGAAAGAGTCTCTAGGCAAATAAGCCAGAAGTAAAATATTGTCATTAAAATATGAAACAGCATTGTTTGTGCTTGTTGTTCCATATAGTTGTATATTAAAGACAACTTATACTGCAGAGAGCATCTTCCTAAAGGGTAAAGAATAAATCATGTGTTTTTGTTTTATATTTGAGGCGCTATTAACTTAATGTAAGCTAACTTAATTTGTGTATGGAGACTGTGTAAATGTAACTTTTCTTGATGTCCTAATAAAGAACAATGTAACAGATAATATTTTAATGTGAACTCTCAATGAGACTTCTTATTCTATGACCATTTATTTATCTCTCTGCCACCCCTATGTAGTTTGCAGGCTGCATAAATATCTTATTAGCATGGCAAGTGTGAGGGTGCACCTTTTTAGTATAGCTGTTGGTTTGACAAAGGCAGTTGCAGTTCTGAAACACAAACAGAAGTTGCTGGAAAAACTGAGCAGTCTGGCAACATCTGTGGAAACAAAGTTACCGTTTTGGATACAATCAACCTTCTTCAGCACTTCACTGCAGTTCAGATTTCAGCCAGACAGAATAATGTTTGTTCTGCTGAGTTTCTCTTGGTTAGGACATTAACTTTGCTGCCGAAGAGAGTTCTCTTTGTATTGGGCAATCATCCAACAATGCTAGTATCCCTGCTTTATAAACATGTTAATTGTAGTCCACTGGGTTGAAAAGCTCCCTGATGGTCCAACAACCCCACTTTCTAGATTTACATGCCAAGAACAGTCCGAGTACCACCACAAGAGGCTGCCGAAATCAGGAATACAATTACCACACAATGTGAAATCGACACTAAATGTTATATCTCATGGCTGTATCCTCTGCTGTCTACTGCTAGGCTGAGATTAATTATAATTTCAGTTGCTAATCTGTATTCAAACAAACATTCAAAATAACAATTTAGGAAGAACTTTTAGCAATAATGAAATGTATTTATTGTAAGGATTTTTCTTATTTTGAAGTTATTGTTTGCATTCACAAGTTCATCTTTTAATTTCTAAAATCTGAGCTATATAATAATTTGAATTAAGCAAAGTACGAGTTTAGTGCTTGGAAATTTGTTCAAATCATTTGAATACAGTAACAAATGTAAAATATTGGGAATATATGAGTGTAAATTTGATTTAGTTAAAATAAGTTATGAACTGAAAAATGTGGAGCTGAATTTTCCTACAGTCATTTGTGGCTCTGGAGCCAGTGAACCTTAGCAGTATGTCTATCATGTCTGACTTGAAATTGGCAGTTTCCATTGTGTGATCTGGTGTGGGATGGCCAAAGAAATAGGATGCAAGAAAACCAGCAGGACCTAAGGGCCAAACTACCTTCTAAAAGAAGAGATGGGCATTGCTGAAACACAAGGTGAGGGCTCCTCAAAATAATCATTCTGTAAAGGCTACAGAAGTTTTTGTAACCAAGATATGGGAGGGTGGCATCTGATGACTGGAAAGCTCCAACAAAGAGATCCTTTAAGAGAAGCCCTAATTGTGGTGATTAGCTGCCTGTTTCCATGCTGATAAATGCCAAATTGTATGGCAGCTTGTACGTTATAAAGGTGCAAGGGTATCAAAAGGTTTTATAGAGGAGTACCTCATGACATTAAAGAAGTATGGGCGAACAGCTTAGAATCTTGAAAGAGTAAAGCCTAACATGCAATCCTTCATCTAGTCTCTGGAACAAGTAGCTTGTGATTAGTTGCTAACAAGTGATAAACTGCTTGTCCAATACAGACGTTTCTTCTTGTTGGACAAATTTTCCTCTACATACTAGACCAAATAGACCCCAACTGTAGAAGCATATCTACCCCACTGTGAGGTGCACACTTAGTTTAATGGCTTATACAATATGGTAGACGTGAACTGGACATCATTTAGCCATCCCGTACAACAACCAGTGCCTGGGAAACCTCTGGAGGCAGGAAAGTGTCCAAATGAAGTTTTCTGCTATTTTCCTAACTACCCATTTCCAAGAGGCAGGAGTATCTGGAAATGAATTCATATAGTGAAGTGGACAAAAAGTGACTGCTAACTTACTGTAACAGTGTCTGTATGTTACCTGCTTAATTTAGCAATATCAGAGTAACTTAACTAAAATTTGCACTATTTGGTTAGATTTCAACTTACAAAGGGTTAACAACTAGGGATACAGAAGCTTTTTAAAATGCTTAAATTGGCTACAGGATGGAATACCGAATGGGCCAGCCATTTCAGCCATCATAAACAGCTTACATCTGAATAATGCATCAGCTTTGAGACAATGTGAAGTCGATGAGCACATCAAAGAGTAATTTGCATCTTGATGCTGGCAAATGGGTTTTCATTACACCTGGCAGGGGCTTAGTTGGACAGACGATGTAGGTGCTGTGACATTATTCAATTCATTCATATTTCATTTGAAATATACCAGTTTGTTTTTTCAGAGTCAGACTTGTTCATGAGGATACTTTTCAGTCAACCTAAAAGGACAGAATTCAAGTAGCAATATGCAAAATTGTATGCCCTTTGGGGAATCCATTATGATAATTTTTAATTTGATATTGGGTTGTAAAAGTATTCCTAGTTCTAATGCATGTGAAACTCCATTAGGAGAAAAGTGGTATCAAATCCAGCGGTTTAATGCTGTAGACATTTTGAATTTATAAAAACAGCACACCCCCTAATAATGACAGTCTTTAATGACTAACAATTTAGTATCTGGGAAATGTGATTGTGACCCATGAATTGTAGCAATGAAACTCCTTGTTTGTATACTGGATGCTGTGATGTCACTCTCACTCTTCTTCAATGCTTCCCTCTATGTTGTTTATAGCCCAAATACTGTACTCTCTGTGGTTTCTCCTTTTTTTAAAATTCAATTATGAGATGTGGACAGCTATGACTAGGCCAGCATTTATTACTCATCCCTAATTGCCCAGAAGGGAGTTAAGAGTGAACTACATTGCTGTGGGTCTGGAGTCACATGTAAGCCAGACCATGGAAGGAAGACAGATTCCCTTCTATAAAGGACAGTTAGTGAACCAGATGGGTTTTCTTTTTCCAATAATCGACAATTCCACCATCTGTCATGGCAAGATTTGAACCTGGATCCCCAAAACATTAGCTGAGTTTCTGGGTTAATACCAATAAGTCATTGCCTCCCCTAAATATGATGTGCTTGGATTCTGGAATAAAGTAACCAAGCATTTGTTCCCCTTCGTTATATGCCAGAATATCGATAACTCATCACCCAGCTCACCAAACCAGAGCAAGACCAGTAACAATAACAGACTTCTTCCAATTAAATATCGTAAAACTTTGTTCTCTGCTGTAAGTCGTTTTCCTAGCCACCAAATCAATCCAGAAAGCATATTTGAACCAGTAATGAGATTCTAAACACATATCTGCACCAAGAGCATCAATTTCCAACTCTGTAATATCACTCAACCTAATTCCTGCTTCAGCTCACCTGCTGCTGAAGTCTTCATGTTTGCCTTTGTTACCTCAAAAATTGATTATTCCAATGTAGTCCCAGACAGTTACCTACATTTTACCCTGTACAAACCTGATGATATCTAAATTTATTTTGTACATTTCCTTACTGAAATTCATCAATCACTCCTGTGCTTGCTGACTTAAATTGCCTCCCAGACAAGTAATGTCTTACTTTTAAAATTATCATCCTTATTTCAAAATCCCTCCATGGCCTTGTCCGTCACTATTTCTGTAATTTTGGCCATCTGCTCTTAATAGTGTCTTGAGTAATCAAAGTCAAAATTTGTTTTGTAATCTCTGATGAAGCATCATGGAAAATGTTATAATGTTAAGATGTTTAATATATGTAACTTTTATTCTTTCAAGAAATGTGTGCCTTTATTGCCCATCCCTAAATTGCCCTTGAAATTGTTGTGGTGAACACCTTCTTGAACTGCTGCATTTGTTGGTTTGCTATTAGGAAAGGAATTCCAGGATTTTCCCACCATGACCATTGTTATGATACGGGGTAAACACCCTCTGTTAGTTTTAAACCAGTAACATACAAAAGATTTATCCCATACAGTAATCTGTGAAAATTCGAGAGTCCAAGATCTAATTAAAGTAAAAAGTAACAACTTTATTTCTTAAAGTATAACAGAGAATAATTAACTAACAGCTATTTACAACTCCTTCATCTAACCTATCTTTTACTTTCCCTTCTATAATATGAGTCTGATGAAACCCTCAATTAAGATTTACCAAAAATTCAAATTTCAAAACTAGGCAGCTGTCAAATCTTCTCTTTGTATCTTCATCTGCAAGTTGTCTTCTAAGGATTTCTCTTTCACAGGTTGCTGATAGATAAATATACCTTTAAGAGATCTTTGTTTTGGGCAGTCTGTACATGCTGGTGGCTTGGCAGTTCTCTCTCAACTGATCAGGTTTTTCTGGTCTTATACCCCCAAAGCATCAGATTGTGTCATTGGCTTTTAATGTTGTCAATATATTAAATTCTAACATGATTGGAGTTTGGTATTTTTGGGGTATAATTTAAACTGATTGGTCGAATTTGAATTTGTTTTGTCATTTCCAGGCAACCCAGCTAATCTAGTTGTTCAACCAAATGTTACTTTATTCAGAATGCTTCTTGCTATGTCAGGTAGTTCTGCTAGTTTTGAACTCTCTTAAAGGTACACTACACCCACATCTTCGTAACACAATGAACAAATACAGATATAGTTTTAAATCAGGCTAGTGAGTCGCTTGGAGGGCAATATGAAGGTGTTGGTGTTCCCATACATCATGATTTGGAGATGCCGGTGTTGGACTGGGGTGTACAAAGTTAAAAATCACACAACACCAGGTTATAGTCCAACAGGTTTAATTGGAAGCACACTAGCTTTCGGAGCGACAATCACCTGATGAAGGAGCGTTGCTCCGAAAGCTAGTGTGCTTCCAATTAAACCTGTTGGACTATTACCTGGTGTTGTGTGATTTTTAACTTCCCATACATCTGCTGCCTTTGTTCTTTAAGGTGGTAGATGAATTTGGAATATCCTGTCAAAGGAGGTATGGCTTGGAAGGTACTGTTGAAGGAAAATCACAGGTTTGTAAGGTGCAATCTATAGCATTCACTTTTAATTCTAAATTATTCATTTGGATTGCCCAGTTTAGGATTCATAGCTTATTGCATATATTTACCTAATTAAAGTAATGTATCCACTTACAATTTTGCCTGTTTTGTAATTGTTTTCAAAAATAAAACAGCTCCTTAATCTACTGTGTAGCTAGATGATAATATTCCCAATTTTTATTCTTAAAACTCCATATCTGCTCCCTCTGGATTAGCATCTCTGAATATCACCTTTCCAAATTCTTCTCAGATGGGAAGCACTCCTGATCTCCTGACAGCACGAAATCAATCAGTAATTTAACTTTGATCTCCAAGAAAAAAACTTAATGGAATGAGCACAGATATGTCTTATAATGGCAAAATAAACTCTGTTGTATGACATACTATCTCCATTAGAAACAAGGTGCTTCATACTTTAAACAGATGAGTGATTCAGTCTACCAATCTTAGCTCAATTGGCTTGCAAAGCAGCATGATACCAACAGCATGGGTTCAATCCCTCTGCTGCCTGAGAGGGACTCTCCTTCTCAATCTCTTTCCTCATATCTCCCCTCAACTTAGCTTGCAGGTTAAGTTACCACTTGTTGTCTCTCTCTAATGAGAGAATAAGACTATGGTGATGGTGAAACTTATGGCTATTTTTGGATTGCTATTGTCCTGATTATTCCAAGAAATTCGAATTAAAATTTAACCTTTCTGGATGGAATTCAACTCCAGAAGGGTGAAAACTTAGACACTCCATTTGATTTCCCTTTCTATTGAAGGAAAAGACATTTTTATAATTCACTGTGTCCTCTATCCAATCTTCAATCGCTGATTAGCACATGCTAACATTGATGATACTGCTCAATAAAAGGCATTCATAAAAGTGAACACACCTATTTTAACATTTGCTTACACAGTCAGAGATCAAATAAATTGTTGGTAAGTGAAATGCAACTTACTTAATAAAATCAACATGAAATATTTCCTATCTCAGTGTCATAGAGATCTAAATCACAGAAAAAGCCATTTGCTCCATTGTATTTATACCAGTTAAAAATAACCACCTCACTGTTCTAAACCCATTTTCCAGCACTTGGCCCATAGCCTTGTATGCCTTGGCATCACAAGTGTATATCTTTCTGTACCATATGAAGCATTCTGTATTTTCTAAACTTGTCATTAATTATTTCCTAAATCCATTACTTGCACTGTAATTAATATTTATCAGACACATCCTAAGCACGAACTATAACTGCAGTGGTACTGCAAGATTGAACTTTCAGTAACTTACTGAAGAGTGCCATAGATGAAGCTTGAACAGACTCTGCCCACAGGCTCGTTCCACAATATAATACTGTTAAAATACATAAATGATGCTAAGGGAGAAACAGCTGAATCAGCTTACCAGCAGCTCAGTAGTATAAGCATTTACAATTGTAAGAACCTAGGGATTGTAATAACCACTCCAATCTAATAAAAGTTCTCGAGTAAAGTAGAATTTACTGTCTATAGTCTTCTCAGCTGAAAGCGAGATTTAATGTTGATAAGTTTTTCTTTTCCAATATTTAAGGCATTCATCATAGGATAAACTAGTTAGATGAAGGCCTATTCTAGTTTTCATACCAATCTAAAATATGTCTGTGACATGAAACTTTAAGATTGATTTGTAGCTTTTCTGCAGGGAAAATTTCTCACCATTCACAGGCACTTGGCACAACAGCCCACCCTCGATGAGGATGAGAGGATAAGATACAGCCAAATATTTCCCAGTACCACATAAAACTAGCTGAACTCATGTTTTCTCAAAGCCTACTAAATGACAACCTGGAATAAGTCACAACAGAAAGATTGGATTATAAATATTATTGATAATTCTAGAACTAGAATGCTATTTGATGTCCTATGTCAGACCTTCCATTGCACTGAAAGGAGGTGATCATTTTGCAACTAATAAAGAAATTCTGAAGTTAATGAAACATGGCTGGAGATTGCATTTGTGAGTATTCCTAGGTTTTGTGCCTAAATTTATTGCGAAGAGACAAATATTGTTTGATGTGGTATCATGTTGGAGTCACATGGAATGGAAGCGATTTGTTCGCAAATGTTACTCATGGTACTCATGATATTTTTAGTATTTGCAATTCTTTCAGCTGTGCTCTAGATAATGCTATCAATCAATAAGTAATTCTTGCAGAAGATAAACATCAATTGAATCATTTAAAAAAAAATCATTTACAAGATGTGGACTTCACTGTTAGGCCAGAGTATAGGGACAGAGTTTCAGGATTTTGACCCAGTGACAGTGAAGGATAGTGAGTAGCTTGTAGATTGTTATCCTATGTATCTTTTGCCCTGTCATCTTAGATGGGTGTGTTCATGAATTTGGATGTTGCTCTCTAAGGAGCCTTAGTGAGTGATCACAGTACATCTAATAGATGGTACACACTGCTGCTGCTGTACCGTAATGGTGAAATGAATGAACTATGTGGATGTGATGCCAATCAAGTGGGCTACTTTGTCCTGGATAGTGTGGAACTTCTTAGGTGTTTCTAAAGCTGCATTTATCCAACAAGTAGGAAGCATTCTATCACATTCCTGACTTGTGCCTTGTAAATGGAGGACAGGCTTTGAGGAGCCAGAAGATCAGTAACTCAGATTATTCTGCAGAATTCCCAGCCTCTGACCTGCTGTTGTAGCCATAGTATATGTATTGCTAACCTAGTTTGGTTTCTGGTCAATGGTAACCGCCAAGATATTGTTTTTGGGAGATCCAGCAATAATATTCCATTAAATGTCAAGGACCAATGGCTAGACTTTCTCCTTGGAAATAGTCATTGCCTGGCACTTGTGTGGTGCCAAACATTACTTAGCATTTATCATTTGAATACTCAACATATTCCAGGTTTTGCTGCATTTGGGCATGGACTCCTTCAGTATCTGAGGTATCATGAATGGTGTTGAATATTGTGAAATCATTAGCAACCATTCTCACTTCTAAAGTTACAGTGGAGGGAATGTTTGGTACACCCAAACAGTCATCATTCTGAAGAAGGGTCGCTGAACAAAAACGTTAAACTGCTCTCTCCACAGATACAGACAGATCTGCTGAGTTTTTCCAGCAATTTCTGTTTTTTCTTTGTATTAGACATTCATCCCTCTTGATCACTGACAATCTAACTCAAGACAATTGGACTGTCCATATGCAGAAAGAATACCTTTGATGTTATGATCTTAGTGGAGACCAGCAATTTTTTTTATTTGAAAGTGTTAAAATCCAAGAATTTACCAACAGATTGAAACCACAAAGTTCACTGTTTAAAATAAAAGAACTTTACTCAACAAAATTCAAACAATATGAATATTAATAACTGCACTCTAATAGTTATTTTACAGTACAAGGAACACAGCTAAATCAAACTTCTTATCTCAAATTTTCATCTACACCATTTGACTTACTTCACCCAAAACCTTAAGTCACATAATTAACAGAAGTAGGAAGATGAACCATTGATCTGAATGCTGTGCCAAAAATTCACATTAGGGTTGAGATTTCTTGAGCCTTTAATATTTAGCAATCTCATCTAACAACCCCATGATTGTTGATTCCCAATTCAATCTTCGTATTACTGGTTTTTTTAAGTGTAGTCATCGAACTCTTCTGGTTCTAATGTTCTGCAACTCTGATGCCTCGCATTTAGGAACTGTCTTTCTTCTTAGCTTGGCTATCCCAGAAGTTCAACTCACTGTTAGGAAAGTCCTACAGCTATCAAGGAATTTAAGACCCTTTTACCCAACACAGATTTTCACCTGGATTACTTGGAACAGCCATATTGTGCCCAGCTTGTTCAAAGCTGAATTGCTTGAAAATAAAACCACCTGCAGGGATCAATATCCCCCAGTAATTAATTTTTTGCTTAACCTTTTCTGAACTAATGTTTATCTCCCTGACAAGTTGTTTGCAGAATCAGTTATTAGAAGTAAGCGTTTCGTTTGACAATTAATCATATCTGAGGGAAACCTAGTTCTAAAATGACCCACTACTTCAACATAAAATAGATGTTTCTCCCCAAAGCACATGAACCATCACAACAAAAAGCAAATGCTATCTAAAAAGCCAAACCTACCCATAAATCCTTATGCTTACTTAACTGTCTTATCAACTTGTCCTTCCATTACGAGGATATGTGAATATGTACCATCAGGTAATTTGGTATTTGCACCCCTTGAAAAGGTCCCTTTTTTGTCCTTTTCATATTGTTTCTAAAATGTATCACTCTGTCCTTATCATCATTCAATTGCATCTGTCCATTTCAGCAGGCAGTCTAATTCCTCCAAAATCTGTTATTATACTGCTCACTGTTTACGACATTGCCAAGTCGTATGCTGATAAGATAAGCAATAGTCCTAACATGGACTCCTGGGAATCGCATTGCCTACTTTTAACCCAACAAAGAATAAGCTATTTACCACTATTTTCTGTTTCCCATTCATTAACTAACCATATACCTTAACATACCACATCCCTTTAATATCATGTGCTTCTGTTTACCAGTAAGTCTGCTGTAAGATATGTACATTTTGAAAGTCCATGTACAGTCAGCGCATCAAATAACTCAATCAGGATAGTCAGATGGTTTGCCCTTAACAAATTTTTGTTGACTGTTGAATGTTATTTTATATTTCCCTCAGTAAGAACTAATTTTGTCCTTGACAATGATTTCTGTTTATTTTCCACCACTGGCATTAACTGATGGGTATGAAGTTACGATGTATATTCCTCACCCTTTTACTGAACAGGGGTGTTACATTTGCAGTTCTCCAATGCTTTGGCACTGCTCTCATACCTGAGAAAGATTGAAAGATTGTGACCAGAGCTTCTGCTATCTCCACCCTTGCTTCCTTCAGCAACGAGAGATGCATCCAATTTGTTCTGGGTGTCTGGTTAATATTGAGTGACACCAACCAATTTAGCCCCTCCTCTCAATTTTTATTTTATCTCCCCCTCAACTCTCTATGACACTAAATACATCCATTTCCTTTTGTGAAAATTTTCCCAGTGTATAATCGTCACGTTGTATGTTGAGTATATGGTTACAAAGGTTGAGTAAAACTCTTTTACTTTATATAATACACATACTAGGTTCAATTCCCTATTAGCTGTCATTCTGTCTTGTACAGTACGTTTTCACTGTTTATGTTTTCAGGTCTCTCTTAGTCCTTTAGAATTCTCAGGGTGAAACACAAGTGTTGTGCATATCTCCTCCATGCTTGCTGAGGCTTTTATTATACATATAAATGTGCTTGTTAAGCAAAAATACCTTTCTTTTTAACTCTTGAAATGTGGCCTTCATGTTTCTGGCTTGGTGTTTTCATTTGTCTTACTTTAATGGAAAAGAACTAGACTGATTTAAATCAGTGCCACTAACTAGGCTACCTTAGTGTGTTTAAAAATGGCAAATTAAACAGAATACTGGCTTTTTAATGACGTGTAATGTGATCTTTCTTACCTGCTTGTACAGTCACAAAACATAATAACATTTTAGCTGCTTGTTTTCAATGAAGGTTCTGAACTTGTAACTGAAAATATATCAGCCAACAGCTTTATCTGTGAATAAGAGGAAGAATTGGCCAGTCTGTCAAACAAATTGGATATAGATCTACCAGGAGAGCAGCAGAATCTACATAAGGAAGCACGCACTTGGGAGAGATTTTAATCCCCATTAATTTGAGAGATTTGTTTGTACATCAGGCAAACAATCTGCTCATTGTTGTTTGGTATGTGTCAGAGGGAATTTAATGGAAAGGTGTAAATTGTATTTTTCTCAGCTTCTAGGCAAACCAGCATTGAGCAAACTAGATTTAAGAACATCAGTGAGAGCAGGGACCGCAGCTGACACACTAATTAATAATTTTGATGAGCTGGGAGCCCTAGGCCCAGACCATCTTGACTTGCTGAGGTTATGTGAGTCTTAAGCTAGCATTCTTGTCACTCACATGAATGTTGATTCCCTAAAGTAAGCATTGTTTGGCAAAATTTTAAAATGATTGCGAGCCAAGCATTTAAGTGAAGAAAAAGTATAATTTAATTCAGAATCTCTTTGAGAGGATAGAGTTTTCTTTACATGGCCAACTTGTTAGCTTATATTGTTAGTGCTTCCCTCCCCTTTTTCTCTCTGCTCTTCCCTTTCAAATCTTATGTAATCAGTTCCTTTCCTTTACCCCTCTGTACCTACAAACTATCATCTTATTTTGAGACTCTCTTTTCTCTCTGAAGTCCTTGAATGTATTGTCCTTTGCAAAATCTGGCTAAAGGAATATTACTAAAACTATGCAAGTCATTTGTGAGCCCACATCTGGAGCATTGTATACAGGCTAGGTCCCCTTACTTGAGGAGGGTTGTAGTTGCATTGGGGTAGCTCAGAGGAGGTTCACCAGATTGATTCCACAATGAGGGATTTGTCTGATGAAGATAGATTGAGCAGTTTACACTTTTACTGCCTCGAGTTGGGAAGAATGGAGAAGCTGTAACCGAGGTTTATAAAAAATTAAAAGGGATTGACAAAATAGACAGAGTGTGGATGTTTCCCATTGTGGGGCAATCTAGAATGAATGTTTTAGGTTAAGAGATGGCAGATTTAAAACAGAGATGAGGAGGGATTACTTCTCTCAAAAGGTTGTGAATCTGGGGAATTTACTACACTGGACTGCAATGGATGCCAGAACACTGAGTAACTGTAAGGAGGAGATAGATGGTTTTTAAATTAGTAATGGATTGAAGAGTTACGGAGAGTGAGCAGAAAAGTGGAATTGAGGCTGAGGTGAAATCAGCCACTATCATATCAAATTGCAGAGCAGGCTCAAGATGGGCTGAATTACATACTCCTGTTTCTAGTTCTTATAGTTGACATCTGGGTTCATCTTTCCCAAATGCCATTTTTGAATTCCTCCAAATTAGGCTTATGCCCTCGCCACAGTTTGAAAGTAGCTGTTTTTAATGTTACAAAGTAAATACCAAAAGAACTGTAGATGCTGGCAATAAGAAACAAAAACAGAAATTGTTGGAAAAGTTCAGCAGGTCTTGAAGCATCTGTGGAGAGAATTCAGAGTAAACGTTTCGGACCCATACTTATGACCTTGAAACTCCCTCAATTGGTATCCTCTCATGAACTACCTCAATAACTGCTCCTGTTCTAGGCGAAAGTGAGGACTGCAGATCCTGGACAGCAGTCAAGATTAGAGTTGTAGGGGTGTAGGTTTGCTCGCTGAGCTGTAGGTTTGATATCCAGACATTTCATTACCTGGCTAGGTAACATCATGAATGGCGACCTCCAGGTGAAGCGAAGCTGTTGTCTCCTGCTTTTATTTATATGTTTGTCCTGGATGGGGTTCCTGGGGTTTGTGGTGATATCATTTCCTGTTCGTTTTCTGAGGGGTTGATAGATGGTATCTAGATCTATGTGTTTGTTTATGGCGTTGTGGTTGGAGTGCCAGGCCTCTAGGAATTCTCTGGCATGTCTTTGCTTAGCCTGTCCCAGGATAGATGTGTTGTCCCAGTCGAAATGGTGTTTTTTTCCCTCCCTGTGTAGGGCTACGAGGGAGAGAGGGTTGTGTCTTTTTGTGGCTAGCTGGTGTTCGTGTATTCTGGTGGCTAATTTTCTTCCTGTTTGCCCTATGTAGTGTTTGTGGCAGTCCTTGCATGGAATTTTGTAGATGACGTTGGTTTTGTCCATGGGTTGTACTGGGTCTTTTAAGTTTGTTAGTTTTTGTTTGAGAGTGTTGGTGGGTTTGTGTGCTACTAGGATTCCGAGGAGTCTTAGTAGTCTGGCTGTCATTTCTGAAAGTTCTTTGATGTATGGTAAGGTGGTTAGGGTTTCTGGCTGTATTTGGTCTGCTTGTCGTGATTTGTTCTTAAGGAATTTGCGGACTGTATGTTTTGAGTATCCATTCTTCTTGAATACATTGTACAGGTGGTTCTCCTCTGTTTTCCGAAGTTCGTCTGTGCTGCAGTGTGTGGTGGCTCGTTGGAATTGTGTTCTGATACAGCTTCATTTGTGTGTGTTGGGATGGTTGCTGGTGTAGTTAAGTATTTGGTCAGTATTTGTCGGTTTTCTGTACACGCAGGTTTGTAGTTCTCCGTTGTCCGTTCTTTCGACTGTGACATCCAGGAATGCGAGTTTGTTGTCGGTTTCTTCCTCCTTGGTGAGCTTTATGCCTGTGAGGGTGTTGTTGATGATGTTAAATGTCTCTTCTATCTTGTTTCATTTTGTGATGACAAAGGTGTCATCTATGTAGCGGACCCAGATTTTTTGTTTGATGGTTGGTAGGGCTGTTTGTTCTAGTCTTTGCATTACCGCTTCTGCTATGAATCCTGATAGCGGAGATCCCATGGGTGTGCCGTTGGTCTGTTTGTAGATTATGTTGCTGAAGGTGAAGTGGGTGGTGAGGCACAGGTCCACTAGCTTCATGATGTTTTCGTTGGTAATCTGATTAATGGTGGTTGGGGTGTGTGTGATGGTCTCTTCTAAAAGTGTGGTAAGTGTTTCCTTTGCCAGGTCGATGTTGATGGAGATGAACAGGGCTGTTACGTTGAATGAGATCATTGTTTCATCTTCCTCTATTTTGGTGTTTTTGATGATTTTTAGGAATTCCTGGGTGGAGTGGATGGAGTGCTGTGACTCTTCTACTAGGTATTTCAGTCTTGTGTGTAGTTCTTTGGCCAGTCTGTAAGTTGGTGTTCTGGGTAGTGAGACTATGGGTCTGAGGGGGGGGGGGGCTCCTGGTTTATGGATTTTTGGAGGTCTGTAGAATCGTGGGGTGTTGGTCCCATCTGGTTTCATTTTTTGGAATTCCGTCTTGTTTAATTGTCCGGAATTGTGTAATTTTCTTTGGAGGTATGTAATTTTGTTTCCTAGTTGTGGGGGTGGGTCTAGCGCCACCTGTTGGTAGGCGTTGGTGTTTGCGAGTAGCGCATTGGCTTTCTCTATGTAGTCCCTTCTGTTCAGGTTGGCTGCGAGCCGAACTTTGTCTGCAGGTAACATAACAATGTTTTTGTCTTTTTTGAGGTTTTCTAGGGCTTTCTTTTCTTGTGTGTTCAGTTTGTTTCCTTCCCTCTTTCGGCTCAGAGTAGGTGCAACTGTCTGTCTGATCGTTTGTTGTGTTTCTTTCGTGAGTTTGTTGTCCTTCAATGTGGTTTCTAATGCCGCTAGGAAATCCTTCTAGTCAGCGTCTCGGTAATTTAAATTTGGTCCTTTAACTAGTTCCCCTTTTTTCTGTGTCTGATAGGGTTCGGTCTGATAAGTTCTTTATCCAAGTCTCGGTGTTATCGGTTTTGTCTTTGTGAGTTTGTCAAGTTTTTTCTTTTTTTTCAGGTCCTGATTTTCCTTTATCTGTGTTTGTTGTTGTTTGCTGTTAATGGCTCGTTCTACCACATCTGTCCATTCTTGATTTGTTGCTTGTTTGAATAACGGTTTTTGGCGCGCAATTTCCTGGTTGTATTTTCGGAGTCTGTGGTGGGCGTCATTGATTAGTTCTCAGAGCATTCAGCGGCCATTTCGTTCTGTTAAACCTCTGGCTTGAGGTGTTTTTATCGGTGGTTTGTATTGAAGACATTTTGGCAGTAGCTGTTTTCTCAAACGTTCATGCAGGAAATACAGTTGTTCACGGGTGGAACTCTCTCGGATGGCATTCCTTTCCCATCTTCGGGCAAATTGTAGCGTGCTGCGCCCATAGGTTTTTGCAAGGTTTGTAAAGGTTTGTAGCTCAGGTTGAGGTTTATGGTGTAGGTTTGCTCGCTGAGCTGTAGGTTTGATATTAGAGCTGTGCTGGAAAAGCACAGTAGGTCAGGCAGCATCCAAGGAGCAGGAAAATTGATGTTTCAGACAAAAGCCCTTCATCGTTCCTGATGATGGTCTTTTGCCCTAAATGTCAATTTTCCTGCTTCTCAGATGCTGCCTGACCCACTGTGCTTTTCCAGCACAACTCTAAGATTGCTCCTGTCCTGGTCAATCATGCAGCTGACCTACTTCCACACTCCCTCCTACAATGAAACTGCCCTCACTGAAAATAATAACTTTAGCTTTTCGCTGACATCTAGCTCCACCAAGCTAAGTATGTCTTTGGGCTTACCCTTACTCAGTTGCCAGAAGCAAGCAGTGTTTATGGCCTTGCAACCCTCACCTTCAGTTTCACTAAAGAATTTGTGCTCCCACGTTTCTTCCCAACCCCTCAATATCCCAAGTCAGAGACAGAAACCGTCTCATTTTCTCAACTCCACAGAACTGCTTCTGAGTCCTGACTCCAACTCCTAGTTGTTTACTTACGCCCAGAAACTCTCCCTCAGTTTGTTCTGAATGGGACAGATCAATGCAACAGCTTTTGATCTCTTTGCTACAGAACATTAAAAATTAGCTGTCCTAACATGGAGTTTGCTCCTGTCTCCATCTCTTTCTCCAACTATCCGTGACTCTGGAAGTACTTTTCAACTAGTCCTCAGCTGTTCTGAGTGACTTATTGAAACTCTTGAAGTAATCCATGTTTCTATCACAGAGCAGAATTGATTATTGCTACCCAGCTACTCTAGGAAATCTCTGTACTCTTGAAACTTACAATATTGCTATTTTTAACAGAATGCTTGCTTTCAGTACAAAGACTGCTTAACAAAAAGAAAGGTTCTTCATAACCTTTATTTTCAAATCCTGTTATGCCTGTGTCTCCTCCTATCTGTGTTGCCACCATCAGCCTCTACAGCTTTGAAATATCTGCTTTCAATTCTGCCCTTTTAGCATCTCAGATTTTAATCACTTCTCCACTGACCACTATGCTTTTCACTATCTTGACCCTAAGCTGTGGAATTGCTGCCTTCTCCATATCTGCGCCACTTCCTGCTTTTTTTAAGTTGCTTCTTAAAATTTAGCTCTTTCATCCAATGCTTGGTCACCTGTCATGGTCTTCCTTCTGTGCTTTGGTGTCAAAAAACCTGAAAATATTTTTGATAGAATTTATCAAATGTTTTTGATATGGTTTTACCACCTTGAATAAACTGTATACTGTAAATGCAAGTTGTTCTTGATGATGAATAAGACGAAAAATGTCGATGGTCAAGTTCGGAGTACTTTGCTAGTTTTGCTAAATCATGTTGTCACCTCTCAAACTGCGTCCATTTTTCTGAGATCTCTGTTTGAATTCCCCAAATTACATTTCCACTCCTGTCACAGCACTGTATTGGCTCTCTTCAAGGTCATTAGTGTCTCATGGCCTGAGGGCATTAAGAAAAATGCCAAAGAAAACTACATTTTCTTCTGTATTTTTACATTTATATTCTTTTTCTTCTTAACAGAAAGGACACTCTTGCTAGATTCATAAAATGGTTGAGGCTGATCACATGATCATATTTCCAGAAGCTTTTGAATCCCCTACATCATATTCCTATTCCAGCTGAAAGACACACAGACAAATGGTATGGAGATGAAACAAAAGCAGAAATTGCTGGAAAAGCTGGCAGCAACTGTGGAGAAAAATCAGAGTGAATACTTCAGGTCAAATGATCCTTCTGTTCTGAGGAACATGAACTCTGCTTTCGCTTCATAGATGCTGCCCGGTTTTCCAGCAATTTAAATTTTTGTTTGTGATAGCCAGCACCAGCAGTTATTTCAGTTTTTTTTAACAAGTTGTCTGTTCCAGCCAGCTCCTGACAGAAGAAACCATCAAGACAAATTGTGCTAAAACAAGTGTGATTGGTTTTACAGATAGCTGATACCTCACAATGGAAACCTGAATGGGAAAGGTTAAGCCATACTTTTAGCTGAGCAACCTTCCAATCAGCTCACTGTCTTGAGACCTCAGCACCTAAAATATGTCCTTGTCTTATGACAAATCTGGGCTTACTGATTTGCTAAGCACACAACTTTGGGACCCTACGTTGCTGTTTGACTTCCAGAGAGAAAGCAGGACCCCAGACTATGTTAGCAGTCAGTCTCGGACCCTCCATCTCTATTTTCAAATCTCTGGCTGAAGACAAGCCTACTTCAATTGCAAGAAGAAAAAAAACTATTGGATCTACCTCACCTAGGAAATTATCATGGACATTGGGAAGTTTAAATGCACTTGAACTATTTTTTAATGCCTCTGAATTTATTTTAAAAACCTGCAATTTATTACCTATCTCCTTTCCCATTCTGTCTTCCTTAATTTCTCAGTGCTTATGTGTGGGTTTATTTCAGAAATCAGAATCTGGACATGGAAGTTTGGGAACAGCCTACCTCAGTAAGGCAAAAGTGAGGACTGCAGATGCTGGAAACCAGAATTTAGATCAGAGTGGTACTGAAAAAGCACAGCAGGTCAGGCAGCATTTGAGGAGCAGGAAAATCGATGTTTCAGGCAAAAGCCCTTCATCACTACCTCAGTAAGGAACAGGATTAAATCGAACAATACCTTGCTGTCTCAGTCTTAAGAATGGAAACTGCAATCATAATTTAAATTCACCCCAATTTTACCTTTGTCTGTTACAAATGACATTCAATACAAAGGTAAAATTGCCCTTCTCCATCTATCTGCAGCCTTTTGATAGAGCTGACCATATCATCCTCTTCTAAGGCCTCTCCACTACTATTGAGGTGATAACACCCTGTTCCATCCTTTTCTGTTTAAGTGTAGTCAAAGAAATGCCTGAAATTGAAATGAACACGTGAATTAGGAGCAGGAATGGGCCACTCAGCCCCTTGAGCCTGCTGTGCTGTTCAATAAGGTTATGGCCGGTCTGACTGTAACCACAGCTCCACATTCCCAACTACCCAAAAGTACCTTTCCACCCCTTGTTTATCAAGAATCTATCTACCTCTGCCTTAAAAATATTTAAAGACTCTGAATCGACCATCTTTTGAGAAAGAGATTTCCAAAGAATCATGACCATTGGAGAGGAAAAAAAAACTTATATCATTCTAGTAAATCTTTTCTGAACTACTTCTAATGCATATATATTCTCCCTTAAATAAGGAGACCAAAGCTGTACACAATAATCTAAATTATTGGTCTCACCAATGCCCTGTTTAACCAAAGCATACCCTTTCTATTTTTCAATTCCCCCCACAATAAATTATAACATTCATTAGCTTTCCTGTATCTGCAGCTTTCCTGCAGTTTGCTCTATTGGCACACTAACCATTTGCAATTTAAGCTTTAGAACAAATAGATGCCTCAGCATTTGAGAGCTCTATAATCTCTTCCCAAACCCACAGTTGTAACTCTGATGTTACTTAAGTGTCTGTCTTTAGCACTCTGCTATTTCATATCTCCATGGTATCCTTAGCCGACATCATCCAAGAGCATAACAACAGATTCCACTAGTTTGTTTGTGATAAACAGTTTCACCTCAGCGCCAGTACTTCTGATTCCTCCATAATCACTAAATTGTCAGACTGCTTGTCTGACATCAAGTGACAGATGAGCAGAAATTTCCTACATTGAAATATTGGAAATTCTGAAACCATTGTCTTTATTTGCCTCCACAAGTTCTGCTCCTTCACTTCTAACACCATCCTTCTTGATAACTGTCTGAGGCTACACCTGACTTTGAACCAGAGAATTTTCAAACATATATCTTCGTTATCACTTGGACTGGTTTTTTCCAGATCTATAACATCTCTGGATCCAGCAAACCCCCCACCGTACACCTCTTTCCCTCCGCACACACCGCACCCCCCCCATGCAAATCTCCTCCCCACCCTTGCCACCTCATCTTCTTCTATTATCTTTGTGTTTGACTTTTCCAATTCTATTGAGCCTCCTAGGTTATACCCTCCACAATTTCTTTTTGAGTCCTAACTGAAGCTATGTTCACCCATCAGTCTTCCAGACATAAGACCTTTCAAAATATCTGTACTCTTCTGAATCTGGCCTTTTGAGCATCCTCGATTTTAATCATTCCATCATTGATAAGACTAAGACTTCTACCTAAGCCTCTTTGCATGTCTACTTCTCTTCCCTCCTTTATGCCACTTGTTATAGACTACCTCTTTGACAGGGTTTTTGATCACTGGTCCTAAAATCATCTTATGTGGCTTGTTATCAAGCTATATTTAATAATGGTTGTATGAAGCATCATGAAATATCTTACTGTATTAAATATTCCATATAAAAAACACTATTTGATGTTGGTAGCCAAACTTAGCATCAAATATAGCAATCAGTTATAGCAGGATCAAATAAAGAAGGAAGACTTCTTAATTGTTCCTCAAATTGTACCTACGCTGATTTTGAAAGAATGCACTCTATTTTAATATTGACTCAAGGACTCGAGGGCACAGCCTTAGGATTAAGGGCAGACCTTTTAGAAAGGAGATAAGGAGAAACTTCTTCAGCCAGAGAGTGGTGAATCTATGGAATTCACTGCCACAGAAGGCTGTAGAGGCCAGGTCATTGAGTGTATTTAACACAGAGTTAGATAGATTCCTGATTATCAAAGGGATCAAGGGCTATGGGGAGAAAGCAGGAGAATGGGGTTGAGAAACTCATTAGCCATGATTGAATGGTGGAGCAGACTTAATGGGCTGAATGGCCTAATTTCTGCTCCTGTGTCTTATGATCTTATGGACATTTTTATATTTTTTTGCACCATATTTATGAATTTTCTAATTGAGATTTCCAATCTATGCCGAACCCTAGACAATTTAAGTACTCCAGCAGGGACCATAATTAAAACTAACTAAACAAATTGGATGTGGGATTATTCCCCATCTGGTTTTCTTTAAAATAATTTCATAGTCTTCATTCTGAAGTAAGTCCAAGAAATTTAAAAAAAATTCATTTGTATAAAAACATTCTGGTTATCTAACCATTTTTGCAACAAATGCAATACTTTTGAAACGTAGGCACTGTTGTAGTGCTAGAAATGTGTCAGTCAATTTGTGCATAGCAAGGCCTCAGAAATATCAAAGTGTTAAAGCCAAGATAATCTGTTTTACTGATGTAGTTTGAGGGATAAATTTTAACCATCATACCAGAAAGAACTTTCTTTGAAGGGAGCCACTGTTTTTTTTATCTATGAAGGTAAGTGGGGTCACATTTTAATCTCTCACCTGACAGGCAATGCCATCATCAGTGCAGCACTTTCTTAGCATGGTCTTACTGTGTCAACCTGGATTTTCTGTTCAAGTTTCTGGCATGGAAGATGAAGCCACAACCTTCTAACTGCTAGGTAAGCTTGTTACTTACTGAACAGTTGAACTGATACCAATGCAAACAGGATGCAGAAGAGTAATTTACTCAGTAGCATTCTAAATCCAACCAAATTGTTTTAACAGTACATTGCATAAAATTATCTTAGAAGGAAAATTATTTTATACGTTTACAAAATAAGGAAGGAAGATAAGGAAAAAGGCAACCAAATATTCAATTCCAAATTTACAAAACAAAAATAAATGAGGAAATGTTTAGAGATATAAGAACAAGTCATTCCTCTGTGTTAAGTTCTCCTTCATAATTATAATGCTTTTACAGTTTATCAAAAGTATAACTCTTGATAAATGTATTATTATTCTAACTTTGCACTGCAAGTAGGTTTCAAGCCACTTGATCAAATTGTAGATGTTATGGAAAGCTTTAACTAAAATGTTTTTGCTCAATCTCCTATTCAATTTTAACAGAAATGTGAAAAGAAAGAAACCATTTTAATAATGTATTATATTTCAGAAATTCCTCTCTGCAAGTATTGTAATGAACAGAATACTTTGCCCACAGATAGTTTCTGAAACATTTATTTCTTGAGTCCGAAATGGATCTTGTACTTAAAATTTTGATTGCAGAAAGATCTAATTTCGTCTACTGTTTCTGAAAGTGGTGAATACTAATGTTACTTAGAGAGCTAAGTTGTTTCTCTTTCACTTTGTATCTAATTATTTACAAAGAACAGCTTGCATTTATACAGTGCTTTTAATGACAAAGGAATCTTAAAGTTATTTCACAGAGACTTCATAGAGTTCCTACAGTGTGGAAGCAGGCCATTCAGCCAATCGAGTCTGCATTGAGCCTCCAAACAGCATCCCACATGGATTCACCCCACCCTATCACTGTGACCCTCCATTTACCATGGCCAATCCACCTACCTGCACATCTTTGGACTGTAGGAGGAAACTGGAGCACCTGGAGGTTGCCCACACAGACACAGAGAGAATGTGCAATCTCCACATTGACAATTGCCTGAGGGTGGAATCGAACTTGGGTCCCTGGCGCTGAGAGGCAGCAATCCTAACTACTGAGCCACCATGCCGCACATTACTAATACACAATTAATACAAATTAAAACTTAGTAAACAAAGTGATCTGGAGGACATTGTTGAAGAGAAAGTTTGAAAGAGGCACTTTCAGAAACTGATGGATATGTAGAGCGGTCTGGGGATGGAATTCCAAAGCCTCTAAGCTAACCATCTAACTACACTACTGCCAACAGTCGAACAATGAGGGAAGGGATGCAAAAAAGTTTTAAGGTTTTTGTTTTACTGAATGAGGGCAGTAAATTTTAAAAGTACAGGAAGATGTAGGTACTCATTTAAACTTATACTTTAACTAGTTCAGTGATTGACTAAACTACAAATAATTATAAAATGATATTTCTATGCTTGAAACCTAGTGAGTTAAATAAATTACAACAAAGGTGGCAAGCGGGTGAGGTATTGCAACTGTAGCATATGACAGCTGGTATCTACCAATGTGACCCATAGCAATCATAATTGCAATCAGTGTTTCCAATTTGAGGAACTTTGGCTTAGAGTTGATGAACAGTAATCTGAGCTTTGGACCATGAAATGCATCGGGGGCAGGAAGTCCCTCTAACATTTTGTTCCAGGGTAGTCACACCCTTTAGATTAAGTATATCAGATTTGGTCCATGGTCAGTGATATGAGGGTGTGACCACAGGTGAGGCTGGCATGAGGCTTGAGAAAGTCACGCTGAAGGTGACTCACGTCGTGCACTTGTCCAACATATGTATCCATCTAGGAATTGTGTAGACTAAAGCAGAACTGTGGGGAGGATGCTGGGATATTGTAGACTTCAGAACTTTAATCATTGTTCATGGATTGAATGAATCAACAAAGATAAACTGTTCCACGTGGAAATAATGAATAATAACTCATAATAATAATGTGGACCAACTATTAAAGGACAAGGACGAACTTATGTAGGAATTGAAAACAACTAGCCATGTTTTGGAAGGGTGGGAGTCAGGATTACATAGACAAAACTGCTTTGATGCCTGCAGGATAAACTGGATGCTTTATGCCATGATGGACAACTGTTTGCCCTGCAAAAGAATTTAAAGAGTTAACTACAGGAAAGCTGTGTCTTTGAACACTCAGTTAAGGTCGAATGAAACAAGGAACAAAGAAGCTACTTCTGATAAGAAAGCAAGCTGCATACGTAGTAAATTGGTTGAAAGAATCTATTAAATCATCAATACTATTATACCACAAGCTTGAAGGAGAGAAAATTGTAAAAGAATCTCAAACCGGAACAAGTCAGAAGCAGAACTTCAAAGAATTACAATGCACAAGGATCGAACCATGGACACTTCCAGAAGCAGACCACTGTTGGTGAAATTCTGGACAGATTCCACCATTAATCGGGTAATAGCCAAATTGGACTGTGAGGCTTAATTTGCTTACTTGAGGCATCTTATTTTGGTTGTTACATGCAGTAAAGTTTAAAACATTGCTTTAGTACTTGATTTTCTATGAGATTTCTTTATAAATAACCGAATTAAAGGTAACTTGTGGTGACTTGCCCACAGCAATGAAGAAATTAGCTACAGCACCTTGGTACAGGGACAATTCAAGTGTAGGAGTAAAAAGGAATGTTACAATAGCAGGAGATAGTACAGTAGGGCCATAGATATTGTTCTCCATAGTTGACAGCATGAATCTCCAAGGCTGTGTTGATGCCTGGTGACAGAGCTAAGGTTACCTCTTCATGACTAAAGAGGAACTTTAGAGTGGGAGGGGAAAAATCCAGTTATTATTGTTCACGAAGCATCAACAACATTAGTAGAACTAATAAAGTGGTTCTGCTAAGGCAGTATGTACAGCCAGCAACTAAATTAAAGATCAGAACTGCAAAAATAATAATCTCTGGATTACAGTGTGAACCAAAGCCAAATTGTCATAAAGTACACAAGTACAGAAAGTTGAATGTGAGCTCAAAGATTAATGAGGGAGAAATGGACTTTCATTCATGGGACACTGGTACCGGTATTGTTCTGTACTCTTGGGATAGCCTTCATTTAAACTGTGTTGGCTTGTCTGTTCTGGCAAATTGTTGGTGAAAGGAGTTTAATGAGAAGTGAGAAATTGGATCTGTAATTCAGACCTCAAACTTAAATTAAGTCAAGTATAAAAGTACAGAAATTGTTAGCTACAGTGGACTGGAAAATGGTGGTTAAAAGGTAAGACAGGTGACAAATAGTGGCAGGCCTTGAAGGAGATATTTCAAACCTTCAGTAAAAGTACATTTCATTGAGAAAAAAAGACTATATGAGGTGGATGCACCATTTATCGCTAATTGAAAAGGTTAAAGATGGTATCAATTTGAAAATTAGATACTGTATACAATTAGATGGAAGTAGTATTTGATAATTATTTAGAGTTCTTTGAGGATGCATCAAGCAGGGTGGGCAAAGAAGAAATAGATTAATTTAGAATATCTGATTGGCATGAACAAGTTGGACTGAAGGGTTTGTTTCTATGCTGTACACCTTTATGACTTCATAAACAAAAAATGACACGGGGGAACAGTCAATGAAGTGTATTTGGATTTCCAAAAAACAATTATTAAGGTGTCATGAAAAGGGCTGTTTGTTTTCCCTTTCCATTGAATGTAAAATAGCCCAGAATGTGTTTAGGACTATTTGAATATTTAGCTTGTCAACTTTGAATGGCAGATGTTATTTTAATGCACACACATTCATCTGATTTCTAAGCACATTCTGCAGGCCTCCAGTGTGGATTGCATTACATTACAGATTAATAACTTGTGACAGCTATTTTTGACAGAGCCGAGAAGGCTTCAGTGTTAAAGGGAGCCACTTAAACTGAAACTCAACAGTTCAACTATAAACCTTGATACAAATAAAAAAGATAAATAACATTTTGCTGTAGTGTTCTAAAATTTAAAATCTTTTATATATTTTAGTGCTGCTCCATATTGTCATTATGAAGCTTCTGTCATGGGAGATTAAATGGTTGGTCAGCTTTAGTTAATTGAATCTTTCTTTGATACAGTTGATTAATCTGTTTAGCAGCATGTTTTTGTTTGTCATGTCTGGGTTTCTCAAAATGAAGCACATTATCATTTCAAATGTAATTTTCTCAGAATTAACAGAGGATATTTAACTGAATTTTGAAATTCATAACTGTAACTGCTTTAATTGGTAGTAGAAGATGAAGCTATTATTAGGGCCTAGGTTATGTGAAAATGGCACAGAGGCGAGATTGAATCAGCATATTCGAACGAGAGCATCCATCACTGTGACAGTGAAGGCATTGCATTAAGGGGGACCCAAGTGAGACTGCTTATGCTCAAGTCTGTTATCTAGCACAATCACATCCACAAACATATCGATCAGACAAGCGTGTATAGCTGAACCAACTCAACTTCTCACAAATAAAGAAGTATTATATCCATTTTATCCCATATATTCATAAATTTGTCCTGAGATTCTTCCTTCTTTTGTTTTTGCAGTGTAGAAAGTATAGATTGTTAGTAGCTTTTGCCTAGGGCATTTTATGATGTTTCTTGTGTTCAAAAGTAATGAAACCTTCCATATGATTCAGGATAAACTAGAATCACTAGTCCAAGATTAACAGGGAATAATAACATAGTCACCACTATTTACAATGTAATCACAGTAGGTTCTTTCCACTTCACCATAGCGTAGTGACGGATCAAATGTTTATGGTGATGGGTATATACTAAGAGGTTGTTTAAGGCACACACCACATTGTTAAGTGTATGGGAAATTGGAAAGCAAAACCTTTCCATCAAACCTATGTCTTGGATCTGCACAGTGGTTGACTTATCACTGAGTAACTGCGCTGAGACTTGTTCAGAATGCTTCATCTAGCAGTCTTCAGTCATTGGGTAGGTTTAGACTTTGTATGAAGATAGAATGTTAATGTTAGCAAATATCTAGCTTGCCTTATAACTGTTCTGGCTATTATTTCTGTGGAAGTGAATAGAAATAAAGATAGCAAGGATTGTAAACAGATTGCTGATTCATTAGTGATCATTTTACATAATTGCTCAAAGTTAGGATTAACCCCAAACACAAACTGCTTCCTTTTGTGTATCCTTCTTATTGATTTCCTCTAAGAATGAGATTCACAGTAAATTTTAATTTACTTTCAAATGCATTTTCTGATGGTGGTAATCAATTTACAATGTCCGCAAACCAATTAGCAGTTATGTTATAAAGCTGTGCAAGGGTCATGTCAGCTGACATATGGCGCAGATTAATTTGTCTCATAATTATACGAAAGAAGATTACAAAAGACTTTGTAACCATTGGCTTAGGTGCAGTGGTCAAATGCACTATTTGTTACACCATAGTTTTAGGAAGACAGCAGAAATACACCTCCCTGTAGAGTTTACAACCACACATACACAGCATGTATGTAATAGTATAGAGCTATATATTAGATACACTGAGGGAGCAATGATGATAACTCAGGAATAATTTCCAGAAGCAAAGTCTTGATATTAAAACAAATTCTGAATCGTGAAAATAAAATTATGATCACTGAACTAATCAGTTAAAAGTAAACAAGTTAACTTCGAAAATACTTGAAATAAATGGACAATTCTGTTAAATGTAAGTTTTATGTCAAATGGGAGGTAATGGCATACTGGTATTGCCCCTAGGAAAAAGTGAGGACTGCAGATGCTGGAGTACCAGAGTTGAAAAATGTGGTGCTGAAAAAACACAGCAGGCCAGGCAGCATCCGAGGACGAGGAGAATCGACGTTTTGGGCATAAGCCCTTCTTCAGGAATGTCGGTATTGTCCCTAGCCTGTTAATTCAGAGACCCAGATAATTTTCTAGGCTTGTGGGTTTGAATCCCATCGCTGCTGACCGTGAAACCATTCTCAATCTTTGGGGGAAAATCCCATCTGATTCACTACTGTCCTTTAGGGAAGGAAACTGCCATTCTTACCTGGTCTGGCCTATATGTGACTCTAGACCCAATATGTTGACTCTTAACTGCCTTCTGTGCAATTAGGGATGGCAACAAATACCGGCCTAATGATGCCCTCATCTTGTGAATGAACTTAAAAAAGCAAAATGCCAGTTTTACATTGTTGCGTTAATTAATAAAACACTTTAAAATGATGGCAGTTAGATTAGTTGAAATGTAATATGAAAAATTAGCACATTAATTCGATAGCAAGGCAGTAGCTTAGTTAACTATATTTCATGTAGGAATAGACTACATAGTTATGCTTCATTGATCTACCCAAGTATGTAATTTAATGTGCATACCTATATATAAATGATTTATTTGACTCTTAATCTGAAAGAAAATTAGCTGGTAAGATATTTTTTAAAGTGCTCAATTTGAGCCAGAGTCATATTGTATCACATTCTCAGGAATAAAATAAAAAGAAAAATATCAGTTGGATAACAGAAAAGAAGGCATTTAACTATTAATTTCCCTAAAATGCTGACACACTTAACAGGGAAACAACTGAATTAATGGCTGTTTGTACTTATAACAGTAATAGAAATAGTTTACACAGTACACCCATAGGATGTACAGCAGCACTATCTCTCCTTCCTCTTTATCATTTTAATCCAAACTTAAAAACGATAAAAATTTGCTATGATATCATTATTACATTTGATTTGTAATACCATAATGATAAACAATGCTCAAGGCTTTTTCTATCTCTATGCTGTACTTAAACTACTTCAACTTCATGTTAAAAAGATTTTAAAAATATTATTGCAGAATATCCTGCAATTTGAGATGTGAGTAGAAATTTATAAACCTTTGGTCATATAATGGTATTTGCAAAAGTGGCATAAATTTAATTTTCTTGCCGTTATCAACTACAGTCATTTTAGATTTTCTTACAGTGAAAGCTCAAAGGCTTAAAATGGGTCTTATGTGGCATTTTTGTCACATAAAATTATCAATGACAAACAAAATTAAATTCCGTGAATACTGTTACATAGAGTCATAGAGTGATACAGCTTGGAAACAGACGCTTTGGTCCAACCAGTCCTTGCCAAACATAATCTCAAACAAGACTAGTCCCACCTGCTTGCTCCCAGCCTATATCCCTCCAAACCTTTCCTATTCATGTATTTATCCAGTTGGTTTTTAAACATTGTAATTGTACCCACATGCACCATTTCCACAAGGACATGGTAGTGGGTCAGAATTTTAAAATATTATGTAAAATGGTCTAGATTTTAAATCCTTTCCACTTGCTGAGAATTATAATTGAGCCCTAATGTGTTCATTGGGTTTTAAGTTGTTGTCTGCTATTTGGTTTTTCAGGTTGAGGATTGGGAATCCATGATCTCAAGATTGGGGTCATGTCCTAAAGATCCATAAGTTGCTTAACCTGACCTTCTTTTCTCCTGGTCAAAGTTGAACCTGCAGATCTCTGGGTTTGACCTTTAATTAGAACACTGCTTAATAATTAGATAAAAGTTTGTGCTCCCCTAGTGTTTAATCTGCTCTTTGTAGAATTATTTTTTGTTAAAAGCAAACCATTTCTTTCCCCTTTCAGTTTTTGTCAGAACTCTGATCCTTGCTTATTGTTCATTTCTGGAATTCAAATAACATAATTGAACTGAAACTGCAGAGGTGCTGTTAAACTGCCCTTTAATGTTCACAATAGGTTGAAATTAATGTGATATCCCTGATGAGCTTTCTGTTGTATAAAGCAGTTGGGACCTGAAAGTGCTATCTGGCATCACAAGAGAAGCTTCACCTATTGGAATATAAAGAACTGATCTTGGGAGGAGCTAACCAGTCCTATTTCTGATTGTGTGCTTGTTACCTATTGCACTCTCAACTACCCTCTCCCCAGGCCCACCCTCCACCCCACCTATTTACCTCTCCATCCTCTCCCAGCCCAAAACATTGATTCCCCTGCTCCTCAGGTACTGCCTGACCTGCTGTGCTTTTCCAGCAACACACTCTCAACTCTGATCTCCAGGATCTGCGGACCTCATGGTCTCCTGCTTGTTACAAATGCTGAGTAGCAATGTTTTAGTACCTATAATATGAACTTACCCTTAATGTTGAAACTGATGTCTCACAAGAAACTATATTTTAGCTCAATTATATGTTATTTGAATTCCATGAACAAACAACAAATAAGGCTCTGAGATCTCTAACAATCTATTATGTAATATGTAATAAACCTGGATGTAGGCTTGCTCACTGAGCTGGAAAGTTCATTTCCAGACGTTTCATCACCCTACTAGGTAATATCTTCAGTGGAACTCCAGGCGAAGCACTACTGATGATTCCTGCTTTTCTATTTATATGTTTGAGTTTCTTTGGATTGGTGATGTCATTTCCTGTGGTGATGTCATTTCTTGTTCTTTTTCTCAGAGGGTGGTAGATGGGGTCTAACTCGATGTGGTTGCTGATAGAGTTCCAGTTGGAATGCCATGCTTCTAGGAATTCTCGTGCATGTCTCTGTTTCGCTTGTCCTAGGATGAATGTGTTGTCCCAGTCGAAGTGGAATCCTTCCTTACCTATATGTAAGGATACTAGTAAGAGAGGGTCATGTCATTTTGTGGCTAGTTGATGTTCATGTATCCTGGTGGCTAGTTTTCTGCCTGTTTGCTCAATGCAGTGTTTGTTACAGTTCTTGCACGGTATTTTGTAAATAACATTAGTTTTGCTTGTTGTCTATATAGAGGTTTTTTTTAGCTCAAACCATCAGCTAATGAACTTGAAAAAGCCTATACAGACAACAAGCAAAAGTAATGTCATTTACAAAATACTGTGCAAGAACTGTAACAAACACTACATTGGACAAACAGGCAGAAAACTAGCCACCAGGATACTTGACCATCAACTAGCCACAAAACAACATGACCCTCCCTCACTAGTATCTTTACATGCTGACAAGGAAGGACACCACTTTGACTGTGACAACACATTCATCCTAGGACACGTCAAACAGAGACATGCACAAGAATTCCTGGAAGCATGACATTCCAACTGGAATTCTATCAACAAACACATGGAGTTAGACCCCATCTACTACTTTCTGAGAAAAAGAACAGGAAATGACTTCACCACAGGAAATGACATCATCAACCCCAAAGAAACCCAAACATATAAATAGAAAGTAGGAATCATCAGCAGTACTTTGCCTGGAGGCGAAGATGTTAGGTAGTAGCATCTGGAAATGAATCTCCAAGCTCAGCGAGCAAACCTACATCCAGAACCTCAACCTGAGCTACAAATCTTCTCAAAACTTGCTATGTAATAAACCTATTCATTGTTCTTCAAGTTCACATATATCTCCTGTCAAAGGTATTATATGGGCACCCTTTCCCAGTTATAATCAGACTAATATCATCAAGGAGCTACAAATCTACACACCATATTTCAGCTTATATCTCACATTAAAAATTGGTGGTAGAGGTGAGGACTGGTCAATTATTGAATTCTTTACCTGGATGGACTGCAGAAGTGCCTACAATCTGGTACCCAAAACCATGAATAATTTTGTTCTGTGCTCTAGTTTGTTTTATTTCAAGTTCTTGATACTGAACCTAATACAAACCCTTAATTAAACATTAAACTGTGAGTGAGGTGCAGGCATTTTCAAAGCTCTGGATCCACGCAATTTCAACCGATAAAATTGACAAGCAATCTTGGTGCATATAGGGCTTTGTTACCAGGATGCCATGGGAAAGAATGCTATGACTACAAACAGGTGGCAAGTTGGGTTGTTTTGCAGTAATAACAAAATGCAAGGGACAAGAACTTGCTGCACATGTACACTGTTATATTGATAGAAAACAAGTGGTAAACATAGTTGAAATACAGCTATTCCCTTTTGTTCAAAATTTGACATACCAATCAAGGAAAAATATCACTTGTCATGATGTTATGACATCTCAAGGCACTTTGCACCCAATCAAGTACCTTTAAAGTATTGCAATATAGGAAACACTGTGAATTGTGTCCAGCATGCTTCACTCAACAGCAATGAAGTCTTGCTTAATTTGTTGGTAACAGGATAAATGATGGCTTGGACACCAAGGCAATGACTGTACAAAATAAATCTATTACATACAGTAAGAGGACAGATGGTGCAATAATTTAACATCTCATTTGAAAAGCAACACATCAAATGCTGCAGCACCCATTGTAGTACGACACGGTAGTAGATTAAATGTTTGAGTCTCTGCAGTGTGACTTCAATTCATGAGTGTTTTACTCAGTGTTGAAAATGTTACCACTGAGCCTAGGTTGACCCCTTAAAAAAATAAAAAAGTAAATTGATCCAAAAGACCTGCAGCCACATTTGATAAGTGCATGTTGGAGATAGGGCTATCAAACTCGATAACTGATTCTCTTTAATGGTTTGTGAAGAGGTCATATTTGAGCAATGTTGAACTCCACAAATTCTGATAATGCCACACAGCCTCTAGGTGCTGAATCAGTTGGAGATTGTAATTTTTTGGTCATAGTTAATATGTCCAAGACTTAATGTAACCTGTGCATAGTTACTTCATATAATGAACTATTTCTTCTAACCTGAGGCAGATTTCCTCTTCTGACTCACAATCCCTCTTCCACCAATGACTACTGAACAGCTCCTTAGGCCAGCATAGGAAAGAGGATGGATAGTAACATTCCACTCCAACTACAAGTTATTAGACACCAGAATATTACAGAGTCCTCCAAGGACAGGTTCCTATCGTGAGCAGTGTTAGGTGAATTTATCTTCTATCATCTTATGTTAGCAAGATGTTAAGTGAGTTGACTTAAAATCTCCTTACAAATATATCATATTCTATCTGCTTGAACAAGGGGTTGTGAATAGACTAGTGAGTGATGGTGGCATGGGAGGGGGGTGCATTGGAATAATTAAGCATGGAATGTAAGATATGCTTGAAATTTACACCATGATCAGAAGGCAGATTACATTAGACGTGCTATTGTGTAACATGACATGATTAATAAACAATTTAAGAGTTAAGCCACCTCTAGGTACCAATGACCACAACACGATTGAATTTTACATTCAGTTTGAAAGGGAGAAGATTGGATCTAAGACCAGTGTTTTAATACTAAAAATGGGTAATGATTTAGGGATGAAAACTGAGCTAGTTGAAGTTAACTGGCATACTAGACTAGGGCATAGATGAATATAGACACAGTGGTCGATATTTAAAGGGATATTTCAGAATACTCAGAATAATTATATCCCTACGATAAAGAACAATTCTAATGGGAAGGTCCACCACCTGTGGTAAACTAAGAAAGTTAAAACAAGCATTAAACTTAAGGGGAAAGGCATACAATTGTGCAAGATGAGTGGAAGGTCACATGGTAGATAGGTCAGAGTATAAAGTACGACAGAAAATGACTAAAAGATTAATTGGAAAAAAGAGGTTAGAAAATGAGCAGAAGCTAGCTAGGATAGATGAATAACAAGATACTTTACAAGTATTTGATAAGGAAAGAGAAATTGAGGCAAGTATTGGTCCTTTAGAGAGTGAGAATGGGAAATTGATAGTTTGTATTAAGGTAGAACGGATAGAACACAGAACATAGAACATTACAGCACAGTACAGGCCCTTCGGCCCTCGATGTTGCGCCGACCCATCATACCAATCTGAAGCCCATCTAACCAAACTATTCCATGTACGTCCATATGCTTGTCCAATGACGACTTAAATGTACTTAAAGTTGGCGAATCTATTACCGTTGCAGGCAAAGCATTCCATACCCTTACTACTCTCTGAGCAAAGAAACTACCTCTGACATCTGTCCTATATCTATTACCCCTCAATTTAAAGCTATGGTCCCTCGTGCTCGCCGTCACCATACTTGGAAAAAGGCTCTCCCTGTCCACCATATCTAACCCTCTGATTATCTTAAATGCCTCTATTAAGTCACCTCTCAACCTTCTTCTCTCTTATGAAAACAGCCTCAAGTCCCTCAGCCTTTCCTCGCAAGACCTTCCCTCCATACCAGGCAACATCCTAGTAAATCTCCTTTGCACCCTTTCCAAAGCTTCCACATCCTTCTTATAATGCGGTGACCAGAACTGTACACAATGCTCCAAGTGTGGCCACACCAGAGTTTGTACAGTTGCATCATAACCTCATGGTTCTGGAATGCGATCGCTCTATTAATAAAAGCTCAAACACTGTATACCTTCTTAACAACCCTGTCAACCTGGGTGGCAACTTTCAAGGATCTGTGTACATGGACACCAAGATCTCTCTACTCATCTACACTACCAAGAATCTTACCATTAGCCCAGTACTTTGCATTCCGGTTACTTTGCCCAAAGTGAATCACCTCATACTTGTCCGCATTAAACTCCATTTGCCATCTCTCAGCCCAGCGCTACAGCTTATCTATGTTTCTCTGTAACTTCTTCATCACTATCCACAACTCCACCGACCTTAGTGTCATCTGCAAATTTACTAACCCACCCTTCTACGCCCTCATCCAGGTCGTTTATAAAAATGACAAACAGCAGTGGTCCCAACACGGACTCTTGCGGTACACCACTAATAACTGGATGAACTGAATAAATCCAAAATTCAGTTAATTGAATATTTTGCTTTTGTCTAAACCATAGAGAATATAAAGCCCATTTCATAATAACTATAAATCAGTAGGTAGTAAGGGTAGAGGAATTCAGTGAAATCATAATCACAAGAGAAGTCATACTAGGTAAACTGACTGAGCTATAGGCTGACAAATCTTTGGGACCATCTCAGGATCTTAAAATAGGTGAATCATGAGATAGAGTCGTAGAGTCATAGAGATGTACAGCATGGAAACAGACCCTTCAGTCCAACCTTTCCATACCGACTAGATATCCCAACCCAATCTAGTCCCACCTGCCCATATCCCTCCAAACCCTTCCTATTCATATACCCATCCAAATGCCTCTTAAATGTTGCAATTGTACCAGCCTCCACCACATCCTCTGGCAGCTCATTCCATACAAGTACCACTCTCTGTGTGAAAAGGTTGCCCCTTAGGTCTCTTTCATATCTTTCCCCTCTCACCCTAAACCTATGCCCTCTAGTTCTGGACTCCCCCACCCAGGGAAAAGACTTTGCCTATTTATCCTATCCATGCCCCTCATAATTTTGTAAACCTCAATAAGGTCACCCCTCAGCCTCCGACCCTGCAGAGAAAACAGTCCCAGACCGTTCAGCCTCTCCCTATAGCTCAAAGCTGTTAATTTTCCAAATGTTCCTAGATTCAGGAAACGTTCTGTCACATTGGAGAGTAGTAGACATAAACTCTCTGTTCAAGTAACTAGGCAGACAAAAGAAAAAACATAGGCCAGTTAAGCATGATGTCTGTCAGAGGGAAAGAGTTAGAATCAATCATTGTAGCTGTGCACATATGAAAAAAACAAGGTAATTGGGGGAGCCTGCTTTTTTTTATGAAAGTGAAACGAAGTTAACTGATTTACTGGAGTTATTTGAAGAAGTAACATGAGCTATGGATAAAGGAGAGCCTGTGGATGTACTGTAGCTGGAATTTGAGAGGTTTTTGAAACAGCAAAGGGTATTTCGTAAAATAAAAGTGCATGGTGTAGGGATAACATATTATCATGTTTCTAAGGTTGGCTGGCTGGCAGAAAACAGAGAAAATGTATTAATGGGTTTCTGTCTGATTGACAGCATGTGGCAATGGCATCATCTCTGCTGGGACCTCAAATTCTTACAATTTACATCAATGATTCAATGAGGGGAGCAAAGGCATGGTAGCTAAATTTGTAGATCAAGCTTGATAGGAAAATGAGGAAGGTATAAAGAAATTGCAAATAAATATAAGTAGTTTGAGGAAATGGGCAAAAATCCAGCAGACGGAGTATAATGCAGTGGTAAAATGAGAATTTGTTCATTTTGGCAGGAACAATTAAGACCAGAATATCACTTAAGTCAGCTATCCTTAGTAGCCACACCCACAGATGACAAGCAACATGAATTCGACTGGGACAACACTACCATTATAGGGCAAGCCCAACAGAGAACAGCCAGGGAATTCCTAGAGGCATGGCACTCATCCACAGACTCTATCAACAAACACATCGACCTGGACCCAATATACCGGCCACTACAGTGGACAGCTGGAACTGACAACCGGAAGCGGCAGAGAAGGCCACTATAAATGCCAGAGGAAACAGCACAGAAGCGCTTCACAGGAGGCTCCCAAGCACTGAGGATGTCACCTAGACAGGGGACGAAACGTTTGCAAGACAAATTCCCAGCTCGGCGAACAGAACCACAACAACGAGCACCCGAGCTACAAATCTTCTCCCAAACATTGTAACCATGTATCAGTGAAAAGCTGGCAAAGCATGAAAATTTGAAAAGGACTGGGACACGCCTATCCCTGCATTAGAGGTGGTTAGCTCCAGAATGCAGGACATGTGCTCACAACCTGAACCAGTCTGCACCCCTTAAAAGGTGATCCTAAAAATTAGAAACCCTGGAATTGGGACCCACTTCCATTTATACCCCTCCATAGTGTCTTTCCAACTCCATAATAATCCAGCCCTTTGTGTCTGTAACAGAACATTCTGGAATCTTAGAAAATCAAAATATTGAAGAGCAACAATACAAATTCCACAGTGGAAATTGTTTTTTTCTTCCACACCTTATACTTCTGCACATTTCAGAAGATAACACTAAATTTAATAGGCATCCTATTAATTTAAACAGTAAATAGAATAGAAACGTATCCATGGACACAGGTGAACAATATATCAAATGAAACATTGCAGGCTAACAAAGCAATAAAAATGCTAATTACACATTCCTTTTGTTTCCAGGTACATTGGACTTAACAGTTGTACACTGTTCTGGTCTCCAAAGATGGCATAAAATCTTGGGAAAGAAAACATTAGCAAGGATAATAATGAACTTAGAAGTGATGACTTTTAGGGATTTTTAAGTAGGTGATAACAGCTCAGGAGGAAAAAGTAATTCAAGAAAAAGTCAAAGGAGTGACTCGAGATGAATTGCTGCTTTGGAGGACATTGCAGACATGATGGGTTGAATCGCATCCTTCTGTGCTATAACCATTCTATGAATCTCAGCATTTTTCTTTCACAAGTTTATTTAGATTTAAAGCTGACTTGTTGGGCTTTTATGATAATGAAGAAGCTAGATAAGGTAGATGTGGCAAGAATGATTATAATTTTGGGAAATTAAGTCAAAAGGGTCATTTTTCAAGATAGTTGAATGCTTAATAAATTCAATAGGGAAGTAACAATAAATTTCTCTGCTCATGTAATGGTTAGAATGTGGAACTGGCTATTACAGGTAGTGGTTGAGACAAATAGATTAGATGTTTTCAAAGGAAACCAGACAAGTACTAGACAGGAAAGGAATAGAAAAGCACATTGAAATAAGAGAGAGATAATATGAGAAGACTTGTGAACAATTTAAATAGCGGGACTGAAGCATTGGCTACACAATCTGTTTCAGTTTTGTATATTTTATGTAATGGAGTGATTAGCACAAACGTAAAATGGCCATCACAATGGCCAACTACACATACACAAATAAGCCTGGTGACACCAGTTACTGGCGATAGATGTCTCTAAGTCAGAATGATGCTGTCCCCATTTGTCTGCAATTTCCCCTCTAAGCCAGACATTATCTTGACTTGGAACCATAAAGTGACTCCATCACTGTTGCTGAGTCAAAATCTTGGAACTTGTTTCCTCAAAGCACTGTGAGGAAACATGCACAAGATGAACTACAGTGGTTCAAGATGGCAGCTCACAACTCCATCTTAAGGGCAATTAGTGATGGGTAACAAACAATGGCATTGTCAACAACGCCCATCTTGGAAAATTTCCATGTTCCTGCTTAAATCACATAGCATCCTGACTTGGAGATGACTCTTTGTTCCTTCATTATTGCTGGGTGGAAAACCTGAATTTACTAGAATTGTCGGTCCTGACCCATTGCTGTCTGAGGTCTAAGTGTCCATTTTGGCAAGCTTCACTGTGAGTTTCTCTCCATGAACCGTAGCAAGATTTCTCACACTGTTCTTCAAAACCCGTGTAAGCACTATGCCTCTGTTGCACCTTGCTTGTCTTATCTTCTCTTTTGCTAAAAGTGGAAGTACTCACCACTGCTGGGATCTCTCAGGATTACAGACACCAGCACCATTTTTAAAGCCCAACCATGTATCAGGTCAAGCACTGCCAGTCAGGAGCTGCCCTTTACTGTGCACAAAGTGGAAGAGAAGTCAAAAAGAAATACATCTGAAGGTATGTAAGTAACACAATTGACATATCATTGTAAATACATGTGCACATTTATAATTGTATTAGTATTTAGGAACAAAGCTACACGGTTTGCCCACCCTTAGCCTCATCCTATCTGAGAACCCTGTCTGAGGGAGTGTGACTCTTTCCCTAATGCCCAGTGTAGCTTAACATCTTTTCATTGTTCCATGTGAGGCCATCACATACTAGGAAAGCAAATGGTTGAAAACCTTCACTTCCATTCATTAGCAACTTAAACAAAGAAAAGAAGCAAACAGAGAACATTGCATTTGCTTCTGGGAACAGACAAGTTCCACTTGCTTTTTGACTAGCAACAAAGTTACTCTCAATAAATGATCATTGAATCCAGCTCACACCTATAGGCACTGGCTATCAATTAAAACCCGTCTGGCTTGTTGTGCCCGATGCTGCACCACTCTAGTGTACTGAAGGTGATGTCACCTTCAGCTCAATGTCCTCATCTTCCTCGCTGGAAGATTGCTGCCTCTCTCAAGCTCTTCAGCATCCATCACATCCTGTCTTTGTCTGCTCCAGTTGTGTAGAACACAGCATGCAAGGATTATGTCGCACTTTCTGTTGGAGCTGTCCCCAGTCCCCAGTCCCCAGTCCCCAGACAAATCCAAGCATCAGAACCTTATCTTCGACAGACCTATTGTCGCCTCCATCAAGTCCCTTGTTAAAGATTGCGCTACCTTGTATCTATGCTCAGCCTCAGTCATGGGGCTGTGTGACAAAGCCATCAGCCTTGTTTGCAGAGAGCAGCACTTGTCTCCCAGCAGCCATCCTCATGAGCCATCCGGACCGTGATGGTTTAGCGCAGTCCTCTATATAGTGAGATATGGTGGCCTCCCATAAGGAGGGCCATGGAATACCTCGACATGGATCTTAAACATGAAAACCTTATTCTGATGAATGCAGCACAAGCCTTGTAATGCAAATACTGTAAGAGATTATATATACATTGCAATGAATGACACCTTGTCTCCCATCCCCCTTGTCTCACCCAAGAAAGGCAGCATTGCTACCTTAGCAGTGGCTTGATGATAATATACAAATCTGTAACTTAGAAGATTATGGGTTCGAGTCCCATTCCAGAAACTTGAGCACAGAATCTTAGCTGACACGTCACTGTAATCCCAAGGTAGTGTTGTACTGTTGTTAATATTGTTTTCAGGTGGAATGGCAAACTGAAACCCATTTGCCTTTATAGATAAATATAAAATCTATTTTGGGCATCATTTGTAGAAGAGCAGGGAGGTTCTTCTGATGCCTTTGCCAATATTTATCACATCACTGAAGGCATAATGACTTGGTTATTTTTGCTGTTTTTGGAGTTTAATGAGTGTGAATTGTTTGCCTCACTTCTTATATCACATTGGTCACTCCCCTTCAAAGGCTGTAAAATATTTTATACATCCTGAGGTTTTGAAAGACGCCATATAAATGCAAGTCTTATCTTAGGTACTCTCAAAATTAACATTAACTTCTACATAGAGTTGAGATTGATATTAATAACATAGCATAATTTCCAGCTCTGTTCTTTAAATAATAAGCAAGACCATGTTAGAATTCATTGGAAGATGAGGCAGTGAAATAAATGATTCCTAAGTTGGTTAATTATATTTTACTGCAGTCTATGTGTATGCGCAATGACAGAAACTGCTTCCCTTTCCAGTGTATATTCATGGCAGGGTGAGGAGCAAGAAGACATAATAAGTGCAATTATAAATTTTTCAAAGGCTATGGAAATAACATACACACTTATTTACTGTTAAACTGGCAGCATGAGCTTGTGTTTTATCATCCAAAGTGCTTGTCTTTTTCCATCGTGGGTTATGCTCGGTAGGTGGCGATTTATGCCTGGTTCAGTGGCTTCGAACCACACACAGATGTTTGTTGAGGATTAAGCATTCAGAGACAAAGCTAATCCATCTCTGACATAAACACAGCTGCCACCGTGTTCCTGTAGCTTCTCGCAGTGTTAAAACAGAGTAAAAGTGTAAAGAATAAATTTTCTTATCGCCTGATTCAAAATTATGTGAAAATAATCTTTTCTCTCTAATGTTTGACTGTAAATGTACCAACCTCTCTCGGTATTAATGCTTTGATCAAACCTCTTTTCCTTGCTGATTTTTGAAGCTTAAAAGTCAAAAACGTAAAATATTGTCTTATCTCTTACAGCTGCACATCAATTGTTAAAAACGTGAAGTTCCTTGATCAGTCAGCCAGGACACACTTTAAATCAGGTAAACTAATCATAAAATTTAAACTATTAATGTGACAAAACAAATACTTTCTTGATCAGAATTCTGCATAGGCTTCTAGAAAACTCACTTACGTTGAGTTTGTAGATGACACAATTAAGACAGTTTTAATTATCATCAGCAGAGTTTGACAAACCCACTCTGTAAGTGTCAAATTTGTTAATCATGATAGTCAGAGTGTTCCATGTGGTGTGTGAAATGGTTACTGCCCAAAACATTTATAACATCTCATGATATTAGAGATCACATGAGTATCGACAGTGATAAGCCACAGTGAACAAGATATTCATCCAAACAGACAAGAAGCAACAATTCAAGTTCCATTTCCTCAGCTGCCAGATTTCTCCCATTCTCTAGAACATTTTTGAAATTCCACAGATGTCAGCAGATGATTTCTACCTCTTGTGCATATTGAATAGGTTTGTGTGGACAACATACCAGCCAAGCCCAATCCAGATCTTGTTTGGCGTTGACACACAGATTTTCGGCAGTTATTACTGCCAACTGGTTAAGAATGGGAATGCAGATTGATTTTTATTCCTTTTCTTAAGCCAGAGATGCTAATTATAATACTCAACCACCAATGTGGCCGAGGTCAACTAACCCAGCAGAGAGTCGATGTACTTTGCCTTTCCACATGTACATGGTTGAAAAATCCTTAGGACAGAATTATTAGACCATTATTGAGTCAATGGTTGTGAAGCTGAGTGGCTCTGGTGGAACCCAAACTGGGCGTCACTGAGCAGGCTATTACTGAGCAGGTGCTGCTTGATAGCACTGTTGATGACACCTTCTAATGATCAAGAAGAGACTGATGACTGGTAATTGGTTGGGTTGGATTTCTCCTGCTTTCTGTGTATAGGACATACCTGGGCAATGTTTCACATTGTTGGATAGTTGCCAGTGTTGTAGCTGTTCTATAACAGCTTGGCTAGGGTCACAGAAAATTCTGGAGCATCAATCTTCTGTACTATTGCTGGAATATTGGCAGGGCCCATAACCTTGCAGTATCCATTGTCTTCAATCAGTTCTTGTTTTCATATGGAGTGAATTGACTGGTATCTCTGATACTGGGTATCTTTGGAAGACACTAAGTGGATCATCCACTCAGCAATTCTGACTGAAGGTTATTGCAAATGCTTCAGCTTTGTCTTTTTCATTGATATGCTGGGCTCCCCCCTCATCAAGGATGTTGATATTTCTGAAGTCTCCTCCGCCAGTGAGTTTTTTAAACTGTTCACAATTTATCATGGCTGGATGTGGCAGGATTGTAGAACTTAGAAGCATTGGTTTTGTTTAGCTCTATTTATCAATTGCTGCTTATGGTGTCTGGCAAGCAAGTAGTCTGTTTTGTAACTTCACCAGGTTGACACCTCATTTTTAGGATTGCCAGTGCTGCTCCTGGCATGCCCTCCTGTACCATCCATTAAACCAGGATTGTTCCCCTGGCTTGATGGTAACAGTCGAGTAGGAGCCATGAGAGTATGTTTCTGCTGCTGATGGTCCATAGTGCCTCATGGATACCCACGATAGTGATAATACCACACAATACGATGAAGTGTATCCTCAATATGAAGACAGGATTTTTATCTCCACAAGGATTGCATAATGATCACTCCAACTGATACTGTCATGGACAGATGGATCTGTGGCAGGCAGATTGGTGAGAGTGAGGTCAAACTTTGTTTCTCCCTTTTGTTGGTTCCCTCATCACCTGTTGCAGGCCCAGTCTAGCAATTATGACCTTTAGGACTCAGCCAGCGTGGTTGGTCATGGTGCGACCAATCACTCTTGTTGAAGAGCATTGAATTCCCCCAACCAGAGTACATTCTGCACCCTTGCCATAATCAGTGCTTCCTCCAGGTGATTTTCAACATGGAGGAGAACTGAGTCATCCTCCAAGATTAGGATAGGGAGGGAATAACATATGGCAATCAAAAGAGAGTCTCCTTGCATCAATGTTGTCAACTCCCAAGGAAACTCCCTCCTGACTATATACCACTGTACCACCACCTTTGTTAAGTTAGTCCTTCTAGTGGGATAGAAAATAATCAGTTTTGGTTATGTCTGGGACATTGGCTGGAAGGTAGAATTCTGCTAATATGACTTGCTGAATAGTCTGTTTGACAACTCTCCCAAGTCTAATACAGGTTCCCAGATGTTTGCAGGGAGGACATTGCAGGGTTGACAGGACTGAATTTACCTTTGTCATTTTCATAATAACCTAGGTCATTGCCATGTGATCCATCTGATTTCATTCTTTTGTGGAGGCTTTATATCAGCGGTTTGATACAACTGAGAGCCTTCCTCGGCCATTTCAGAGGCCAGTTAAGAGTCAACCACATAGCTGTCTGGAGTCACATGCAGGCCAGTCTGGGTAGAAGAGAAGAAAAGCTTGGAAAGAGCAAGGACAGATGACAGAGAATTTCAGGGAAAATGTCCCTATACAGATAATGAGCAAAACTAACGTCATTTACAAAATACTGTGCAAGGGCTGTAACAAACACTACATTGGACAAACAGGCAGAAAACTAGCCACCAGGATATGTGAACACCAAGCAGCTACAAAAAGACATGACCCTCTCTCACTAATATCCTCACATACAGATGAGGAAGGACACCACTTCGACTGGGATAACACATCCATCCGAGGAGAAGCCAAACAAGGACACGCATGAGAATTCCTAGAAACATGGCATTCCAACTGGAACCCTATCAACAAACACATTGAGTTAGACCCCATCTACCACAGCCTGTGAAAAGGAACAGGAAGTGACTTCACCACAGGAAATGACATCTCCAACCCAAAGAAACCCAAGCATATTAATAGAAAGCAGGAATTTTCAGCATTGCTTCACATGAGGCCCACTGAAGATGTTACCTAGTAAGGTAACAAAACGTTTGGAAATGAACCTCCAAGCTCAGCGAGCAAACCTACATCTAAAATTGATTGGACAAATCTGGCAGACGAGGGTTACGTGAAAGGTGAACTGCAGAATGCATCTAGGATTGTTTCTTAAAGCAGTTTGTTGCAGAATTTACCAGGGAACGTGCTACCTTAGATCTAAGAATGTGTAATGAGACAGGATTAATAAGAGATCTCATGGTTAAGGATCTTCTGAGTGCAGCAATCACATCATGGTAGAATTTCAAATTCAGTTTTAAGGAGTGCAGCTCGGGTCTCAAACCAGTGTCTCAACTTAAATAAGGAGAACTACAGAATTCTGAAGAAAGAGTTGGTAAAAGTGGTATCGGAAAATAGACCAAGGGGAAGACATTCAAGCAGGTTAACCATAACACTCAACAAAAATAATCCTGGTCACAATGAAGAAATCAATAAGAAGGATGAACCACATATGTTTAACAAAGGCAGTCAAGGAGAACATGCAATCAAAATCAAAGGGATGCAATGTGACAAAAATTAATGGTAGACCAGAGGTTTGGGAATATTTTAGGAATCAGCAGCAGCTGACTAAGAAGCTAATAAAGAGGGAAAATATCGATAATGAAAGTAAGTTGACACGAAATATTAAATAAGGAAATGGCAAATAATTTCAACCAATATCATGCATCAGGCGGATAAGGTGGATGAAACTAAAAGCAGATAAATTGCCAGTACCTGATGGCCCGTATCCAAGGGTTTTAAGGGAAGTGGCTGCACAGATAGTAGAGGCATTGGGTTGAAATATTCCAGAGCTCACTTGATTTCAGGAGTGTTCCAGTGGATTGGAAAATTTCAAATGTAATCCATCTGGTCAAGAAAAGAGGGAGACAGAAAGCAGGACACTATAGGTCATAAGGTTAACACCTGTCATTGGGAAAATGCTGGAGAATATTACTAAGGAAGAAATAGCAGGACATTTAAAAAAAACTTAACAATCAAACAGAATCAATGTGGTTTTGTGAAATGGAAATCACGATAGACAAATTTTCTAAAGTTCTTTGCGGATATAACAAGCAGAGAGTTTATTTGGAATTTCAGAAGGCATTCAGCAAGGTGCCACATAAAAGGTTGTTGCACAAGACAGGAGTTCTATAGTATTGGAGATTAACATGGATTAAGGATTGGTTAACACACAGAATATAGAGAGTCAGGATCAGTCCTAGGGTCGTATATATTTCCTATGTATATTAGTGAATTGGAAGTGGGGAAGAATGTAATGTATCCACATTTCTGATAATACAAAAGTAGGCAGAATGGCATGTTGTGATGAGCACTGAAGGATAAGTTGAGTGACTAGGCAGTGGAGTTTAATGTATCAAAAGTATGAGGCCACGCACTTCAGTTACAAAAATCAAATGGCAGACTATTATTTAAATGGAAATAGACTCCAAGAAATGCACGAGCAGAGATCTGTCTTATGCATGAAACACAGGTTCTGTAAAAACTAAGAAGGCGAATGAAATTTTGGCTGAGATCTGTCTTATGCATGAAACACAGGTTCTGTAAAAACTAAGAAGGCGAATGAAATTTTGGCTGAGATCTGTCTTATGCATGAAACACAGGTTCTGTAAAAACTAAGAAGGCGAATGAAATTTTGGCTGAGATCTGTCTTATGCATGAAACACAGGTTCTGTAAAAACTAAGAAGGCGAATGAAATTTTGGCTGAGATCTGTCTTATGCATGAAACACAGGTTCTGTAAAAACTAAGAAGGCGAATGAAATTTTGGCTGAGATCTGTCTTATGCATGAAACACAGGTTCTGTAAAAACTAAGAAGGCGAATGAAATTTTGGCTGAGATCTGTCTTATGCATGAAACACAGGTTCTGTAAAAACTAAGAAGGCGAATGAAATTTTGGCTGAGATCTGTCTTATGCATGAAACACAGGTTCTGTAAAAACTAAGAAGGCGAATGAAATTTTGGCTGAGATCTGTCTTATGCATGAAACACAGGTTCTGTAAAAACTAAGAAGGCGAATGAAATTTTGGCTGAGATCTGTCTTATGCATGAAACACAGGTTCTGTAAAAACTAAGAAGGCGAATGAAATTTTGGCTGAGATCTGTCTTATGCATGAAACACAGGTTCTGTAAAAACTAAGAAGGCGAATGAAATTTTGGCTGAGATCTGTCTTATGCATGAAACACAGGTTCTGTAAAAACTAAGAAGGCGAATGAAATTTTGGCTGAGATCTGTCTTATGCATGAAACACAGGTTCTGTAAAAACTAAGAAGGCGAATGAAATTTTGGCTGAGATCTGTCTTATGCATGAAACACAGGTTCTGTAAAAACTAAGAAGGCGAATGAAATTTTGGCTGAGATCTGTCTTATGCATGAAACACAGGTTCTGTAAAAACTAAGAAGGCGAATGAAATTTTGGCTGAGATCTGTCTTATGCATGAAACACAGGTTCTGTAAAAACTAAGAAGGCGAATGAAATTTTGGCTGAGATCTGTCTTATGCATGAAACACAGGTTCTGTAAAAACTAAGAAGGCGAATGAAATTTTGGCTGAGATCTGTCTTATGCATGAAACACAGGTTCTGTAAAAACTAAGAAGGCGAATGAAATTTTGGCTGAGATCTGTCTTATGCATGAAACACAGGTTCTGTAAAAACTAAGAAGGCGAATGAAATTTTGGCTGAGATCTGTCTTATGCATGAAACACAGGTTCTGTAAAAACTAAGAAGGCGAATGAAATTTTGGCTGAGATCTGTCTTATGCATGAAACACAGGTTCTGTAAAAACTAAGAAGGCGAATGAAATTTTGGCTGAGATCTGTCTTATGCATGAAACACAGGTTCTGTAAAAACTAAGAAGGCGAATGAAATTTTGGCTGAGATCTGTCTTATGCATGAAACACAGGTTCTGTAAAAACTAAGAAGGCGAATGAAATTTTGGCTGAGATCTGTCTTATGCATGAAACACAGGTTCTGTAAAAACTAAGAAGGCGAATGAAATTTTGGCTGAGATCTGTCTTATGCATGAAACACAGGTTCTGTAAAAACTAAGAAGGCGAATGAAATTTTGGCTGAGATCTGTCTTATGCATGAAACACAGGTTCTGTAAAAACTAAGAAGGCGAATGAAATTTTGGCTGAGATCTGTCTTATGCATGAAACACAGGTTCTGTAAAAACTAAGAAGGCGAATGAAATTTTGGCTGAGATCTGTCTTATGCATGAAACACAGGTTCTGTAAAAACTAAGAAGGCGAATGAAATTTTGGCTGAGATCTGTCTTATGCATGAAACACAGGTTCTGTAAAAACTAAGAAGGCGAATGAAATTTTGGCTGAGATCTGTCTTATGCATGAAACACAGGTTCTGTAAAAACTAAGAAGGCGAATGAAATTTTGGCTGAGATCTGTCTTATGCATGAAACACAGGTTCTGTAAAAACTAAGAAGGCGAATGAAATTTTGGCTGAGATCTGTCTTATGCATGAAACACAGGTTCTGTAAAAACTAAGAAGGCGAATGAAATTTTGGCTGAGATCTGTCTTATGCATGAAACACAGGTTCTGTAAAAACTAAGAAGGCGAATGAAATTTTGGCTGAGATCTGTCTTATGCATGAAACACAGGTTCTGTAAAAACTAAGAAGGCGAATGAAATTTTGGCTGAGATCTGTCTTATGCATGAAACACAGGTTCTGTAAAAACTAAGAAGGCGAATGAAATTTTGGCTGAGATCTGTCTTATGCATGAAACACAGGTTCTGTAAAAACTAAGAAGGCGAATGAAATTTTGGCTGAGATCTGTCTTATGCATGAAACACAGGTTCTGTAAAAACTAAGAAGGCGAATGAAATTTTGGCTGAGATCTGTCTTATGCATGAAACACAGGTTCTGTAAAAACTAAGAAGGCGAATGAAATTTTGGCTGAGATCTGTCTTATGCATGAAACACAGGTTCTGTAAAAACTAAGAAGGCGAATGAAATTTTGGCTGAGATCTGTCTTATGCATGAAACACAGGTTCTGTAAAAACTAAGAAGGCGAATGAAATTTTGGCTGAGATCTGTCTTATGCATGAAACACAGGTTCTGTAAAAACTAAGAAGGCGAATGAAATTTTGGCTGAGATCTGTCTTATGCATGAAACACAGGTTCTGTAAAAACTAAGAAGGCGAATGAAATTTTGGCTGAGATCTGTCTTATGCATGAAACACAGGTTCTGTAAAAACTAAGAAGGCGAATGAAATTTTGGCTGAGATCTGTCTTATGCATGAAACACAGGTTCTGTAAAAACTAAGAAGGCGAATGAAATTTTGGCTGAGATCTGTCTTATGCATGAAACACAGGTTCTGTAAAAACTAAGAAGGCGAATGAAATTTTGGCTGAGATCTGTCTTATGCATGAAACACAGGTTCTGTAAAAACTAAGAAGGCGAATGAAATTTTGGCTGAGATCTGTCTTATGCATGAAACACAGGTTCTGTAAAAACTAAGAAGGCGAATGAAATTTTGGCTGAGATCTGTCTTATGCATGAAACACAGGTTCTGTAAAAACTAAGAAGGCGAATGAAATTTTGGCTGAGATCTGTCTTATGCATGAAACACAGGTTCTGTAAAAACTAAGAAGGCGAATGAAATTTTGGCTGAGATCTGTCTTATGCATGAAACACAGGTTCTGTAAAAACTAAGAAGGCGAATGAAATTTTGGCTGAGATCTGTCTTATGCATGAAACACAGGTTCTGTAAAAACTAAGAAGGCGAATGAAATTTTGGCTGAGATCTGTCTTATGCATGAAACACAGGTTCTGTAAAAACTAAGAAGGCGAATGAAATTTTGGCTGAGATCTGTCTTATGCATGAAACACAGGTTCTGTAAAAACTAAGAAGGCGAATGAAATTTTGGCTGAGATCTGTCTTATGCATGAAACACAGGTTCTGTAAAAACTAAGAAGGCGAATGAAATTTTGGCTGAGATCTGTCTTATGCATGAAACACAGGTTCTGTAAAAACTAAGAAGGCGAATGAAATTTTGGCTGAGATCTGTCTTATGCATGAAACACAGGTTCTGTAAAAACTAAGAAGGCGAATGAAATTTTGGCTGAGATCTGTCTTATGCATGAAACACAGGTTCTGTAAAAACTAAGAAGGCGAATGAAATTTTGGCTGAGATCTGTCTTATGCATGAAACACAGGTTCTGTAAAAACTAAGAAGGCGAATGAAATTTTGGCTGAGATCTGTCTTATGCATGAAACACAGGTTCTGTAAAAACTAAGAAGGCGAATGAAATTTTGGCTGAGATCTGTCTTATGCATGAAACACAGGTTCTGTAAAAACTAAGAAGGCGAATGAAATTTTGGCTGAGATCTGTCTTATGCATGAAACACAGGTTCTGTAAAAACTAAGAAGGCGAATGAAATTTTGGCTGAGATCTGTCTTATGCATGAAACACAGGTTCTGTAAAAACTAAGAAGGCGAATGAAATTTTGGCTGAGATCTGTCTTATGCATGAAACACAGGTTCTGTAAAAACTAAGAAGGCGAATGAAATTTTGGCTGAGATCTGTCTTATGCATGAAACACAGGTTCTGTAAAAACTAAGAAGGCGAATGAAATTTTGGCTGAGATCTGTCTTATGCATGAAACACAGGTTCTGTAAAAACTAAGAAGGCGAATGAAATTTTGGCTGAGATCTGTCTTATGCATGAAACACAGGTTCTGTAAAAACTAAGAAGGCGAATGAAATTTTGGCTGAGATCTGTCTTATGCATGAAACACAGGTTCTGTAAAAACTAAGAAGGCGAATGAAATTTTGGCTGAGATCTGTCTTATGCATGAAACACAGGTTCTGTAAAAACTAAGAAGGCGAATGAAATTTTGGCTGAGATCTGTCTTATGCATGAAACACAGGTTCTGTAAAAACTAAGAAGGCGAATGAAATTTTGGCTGAGATCTGTCTTATGCATGAAACACAGGTTCTGTAAAAACTAAGAAGGCGAATGAAATTTTGGCTGAGATCTGTCTTATGCATGAAACACAGGTTCTGTAAAAACTAAGAAGGCGAATGAAATTTTGGCTGAGATCTGTCTTATGCATGAAACACAGGTTCTGTAAAAACTAAGAAGGCGAATGAAATTTTGGCTGAGATCTGTCTTATGCATGAAACACAGGTTCTGTAAAAACTAAGAAGGCGAATGAAATTTTGGCTGAGATCTGTCTTATGCATGAAACACAGGTTCTGTAAAAACTAAGAAGGCGAATGAAATTTTGGCTGAGATCTGTCTTATGCATGAAACACAGGTTCTGTAAAAACTAAGAAGGCGAATGAAATTTTGGCTGAGATCTGTCTTATGCATGAAACACAGGTTCTGTAAAAACTAAGAAGGCGAATGAAATTTTGGCTGAGATCTGTCTTATGCATGAAACACAGGTTCTGTAAAAACTAAGAAGGCGAATGAAATTTTGGCTGAGATCTGTCTTATGCATGAAACACAGGTTCTGTAAAAACTAAGAAGGCGAATGAAATTTTGGCTGAGATCTGTCTTATGCATGAAACACAGGTTCTGTAAAAACTAAGAAGGCGAATGAAATTTTGGCTGAGATCTGTCTTATGCATGAAACACAGGTTCTGTAAAAACTAAGAAGGCGAATGAAATTTTGGCTGAGATCTGTCTTATGCATGAAACACAGGTTCTGTAAAAACTAAGAAGGCGAATGAAATTTTGGCTGAGATCTGTCTTATGCATGAAACACAGGTTCTGTAAAAACTAAGAAGGCGAATGAAATTTTGGCTGAGATCTGTCTTATGCATGAAACACAGGTTCTGTAAAAACTAAGAAGGCGAATGAAATTTTGGCTGAGATCTGTCTTATGCATGAAACACAGGTTCTGTAAAAACTAAGAAGGCGAATGAAATTTTGGCTGAGATCTGTCTTATGCATGAAACACAGGTTCTGTAAAAACTAAGAAGGCGAATGAAATTTTGGCTGAGATCTGTCTTATGCATGAAACACAGGTTCTGTAAAAACTAAGAAGGCGAATGAAATTTTGGCTGAGATCTGTCTTATGCATGAAACACAGGTTCTGTAAAAACTAAGAAGGCGAATGAAATTTTGGCTGAGATCTGTCTTATGCATGAAACACAGGTTCTGTAAAAACTAAGAAGGCGAATGAAATTTTGGCTGAGATCTGTCTTATGCATGAAACACAGGTTCTGTAAAAACTAAGAAGGCGAATGAAATTTTGGCTGAGATCTGTCTTATGCATGAAACACAGGTTCTGTAAAAACTAAGAAGGCGAATGAAATTTTGGCTGAGATCTGTCTTATGCATGAAACACAGGTTCTGTAAAAACTAAGAAGGCGAATGAAATTTTGGCTGAGATCTGTCTTATGCATGAAACACAGGTTCTGTAAAAACTAAGAAGGCGAATGAAATTTTGGCTGAGATCTGTCTTATGCATGAAACACAGGTTCTGTAAAAACTAAGAAGGCGAATGAAATTTTGGCTGAGATCTGTCTTATGCATGAAACACAGGTTCTGTAAAAACTAAGAAGGCGAATGAAATTTTGGCTGAGATCTGTCTTATGCATGAAACACAGGTTCTGTAAAAACTAAGAAGGCGAATGAAATTTTGGCTGAGATCTGTCTTATGCATGAAACACAGGTTCTGTAAAAACTAAGAAGGCGAATGAAATTTTGGCTGAGATCTGTCTTATGCATGAAACACAGGTTCTGTAAAAACTAAGAAGGCGAATGAAATTTTGGCTGAGATCTGTCTTATGCATGAAACACAGGTTCTGTAAAAACTAAGAAGGCGAATGAAATTTTGGCTGAGATCTGTCTTATGCATGAAACACAGGTTCTGTAAAAACTAAGAAGGCGAATGAAATTTTGGCTGAGATCTGTCTTATGCATGAAACACAGGTTCTGTAAAAACTAAGAAGGCGAATGAAATTTTGGCTGAGATCTGTCTTATGCATGAAACACAGGTTCTGTAAAAACTAAGAAGGCGAATGAAATTTTGGCTGAGATCTGTCTTATGCATGAAACACAGGTTCTGTAAAAACTAAGAAGGCGAATGAAATTTTGGCTGAGATCTGTCTTATGCATGAAACACAGGTTCTGTAAAAACTAAGAAGGCGAATGAAATTTTGGCTGAGATCTGTCTTATGCATGAAACACAGGTTCTGTAAAAACTAAGAAGGCGAATGAAATTTTGGCTGAGATCTGTCTTATGCATGAAACACAGGTTCTGTAAAAACTAAGAAGGCGAATGAAATTTTGGCTGAGATCTGTCTTATGCATGAAACACAGGTTCTGTAAAAACTAAGAAGGCGAATGAAATTTTGGCTGAGATCTGTCTTATGCATGAAACACAGGTTCTGTAAAAACTAAGAAGGCGAATGAAATTTTGGCTGAGATCTGTCTTATGCATGAAACACAGGTTCTGTAAAAACTAAGAAGGCGAATGAAATTTTGGCTGAGATCTGTCTTATGCATGAAACACAGGTTCTGTAAAAACTAAGAAGGCGAATGAAATTTTGGCTGAGATCTGTCTTATGCATGAAACACAGGTTCTGTAAAAACTAAGAAGGCGAATGAAATTTTGGCTGAGATCTGTCTTATGCATGAAACACAGGTTCTGTAAAAACTAAGAAGGCGAATGAAATTTTGGCTGAGATCTGTCTTATGCATGAAACACAGGTTCTGTAAAAACTAAGAAGGCGAATGAAATTTTGGCTGAGATCTGTCTTATGCATGAAACACAGGTTCTGTAAAAACTAAGAAGGCGAATGAAATTTTGGCTGAGATCTGTCTTATGCATGAAACACAGGTTCTGTAAAAACTAAGAAGGCGAATGAAATTTTGGCTGAGATCTGTCTTATGCATGAAACACAGGTTCTGTAAAAACTAAGAAGGCGAATGAAATTTTGGCTGAGATCTGTCTTATGCATGAAACACAGGTTCTGTAAAAACTAAGAAGGCGAATGAAATTTTGGCTGAGATCTGTCTTATGCATGAAACACAGGTTCTGTAAAAACTAAGAAGGCGAATGAAATTTTGGCTGAGATCTGTCTTATGCATGAAACACAGGTTCTGTAAAAACTAAGAAGGCGAATGAAATTTTGGCTGAGATCTGTCTTATGCATGAAACACAGGTTCTGTAAAAACTAAGAAGGCGAATGAAATTTTGGCTGAGATCTGTCTTATGCATGAAACACAGGTTCTGTAAAAACTAAGAAGGCGAATGAAATTTTGGCTGAGATCTGTCTTATGCATGAAACACAGGTTCTGTAAAAACTAAGAAGGCGAATGAAATTTTGGCTGAGATCTGTCTTATGCATGAAACACAGGTTCTGTAAAAACTAAGAAGGCGAATGAAATTTTGGCTGAGATCTGTCTTATGCATGAAACACAGGTTCTGTAAAAACTAAGAAGGCGAATGAAATTTTGGCTGAGATCTGTCTTATGCATGAAACACAGGTTCTGTAAAAACTAAGAAGGCGAATGAAATTTTGGCTGAGATCTGTCTTATGCATGAAACACAGGTTCTGTAAAAACTAAGAAGGCGAATGAAATTTTGGCTGAGATCTGTCTTATGCATGAAACACAGGTTCTGTAAAAACTAAGAAGGCGAATGAAATTTTGGCTGAGATCTGTCTTATGCATGAAACACAGGTTCTGTAAAAACTAAGAAGGCGAATGAAATTTTGGCTGAGATCTGTCTTATGCATGAAACACAGGTTCTGTAAAAACTAAGAAGGCGAATGAAATTTTGGCTGAGATCTGTCTTATGCATGAAACACAGGTTCTGTAAAAACTAAGAAGGCGAATGAAATTTTGGCTGAGATCTGTCTTATGCATGAAACACAGGTTCTGTAAAAACTAAGAAGGCGAATGAAATTTTGGCTGAGATCTGTCTTATGCATGAAACACAGGTTCTGTAAAAACTAAGAAGGCGAATGAAATTTTGGCTGAGATCTGTCTTATGCATGAAACACAGGTTCTGTAAAAACTAAGAAGGCGAATGAAATTTTGGCTGAGATCTGTCTTATGCATGAAACACAGGTTCTGTAAAAACTAAGAAGGCGAATGAAATTTTGGCTGAGATCTGTCTTATGCATGAAACACAGGTTCTGTAAAAACTAAGAAGGCGAATGAAATTTTGGCTGAGATCTGTCTTATGCATGAAACACAGGTTCTGTAAAAACTAAGAAGGCGAATGAAATTTTGGCTGAGATCTGTCTTATGCATGAAACACAGGTTCTGTAAAAACTAAGAAGGCGAATGAAATTTTGGCTGAGATCTGTCTTATGCATGAAACACAGGTTCTGTAAAAACTAAGAAGGCGAATGAAATTTTGGCTGAGATCTGTCTTATGCATGAAACACAGGTTCTGTAAAAACTAAGAAGGCGAATGAAATTTTGGCTGAGATCTGTCTTATGCATGAAACACAGGTTCTGTAAAAACTAAGAAGGCGAATGAAATTTTGGCTGAGATCTGTCTTATGCATGAAACACAGGTTCTGTAAAAACTAAGAAGGCGAATGAAATTTTGGCTGAGATCTGTCTTATGCATGAAACACAGGTTCTGTAAAAACTAAGAAGGCGAATGAAATTTTGGCTGAGATCTGTCTTATGCATGAAACACAGGTTCTGTAAAAACTAAGAAGGCGAATGAAATTTTGGCTGAGATCTGTCTTATGCATGAAACACAGGTTCTGTAAAAACTAAGAAGGCGAATGAAATTTTGGCTGAGATCTGTCTTATGCATGAAACACAGGTTCTGTAAAAACTAAGAAGGCGAATGAAATTTTGGCTGAGATCTGTCTTATGCATGAAACACAGGTTCTGTAAAAACTAAGAAGGCGAATGAAATTTTGGCTGAGATCTGTCTTATGCATGAAACACAGGTTCTGTAAAAACTAAGAAGGCGAATGAAATTTTGGCTGAGATCTGTCTTATGCATGAAACACAGGTTCTGTAAAAACTAAGAAGGCGAATGAAATTTTGGCTGAGATCTGTCTTATGCATGAAACACAGGTTCTGTAAAAACTAAGAAGGCGAATGAAATTTTGGCTGAGATCTGTCTTATGCATGAAACACAGGTTCTGTAAAAACTAAGAAGGCGAATGAAATTTTGGCTGAGATCTGTCTTATGCATGAAACACAGGTTCTGTAAAAACTAAGAAGGCGAATGAAATTTTGGCTGAGATCTGTCTTATGCATGAAACACAGGTTCTGTAAAAACTAAGAAGGCGAATGAAATTTTGGCTGAGATCTGTCTTATGCATGAAACACAGGTTCTGTAAAAACTAAGAAGGCGAATGAAATTTTGGCTGAGATCTGTCTTATGCATGAAACACAGGTTCTGTAAAAACTAAGAAGGCGAATGAAATTTTGGCTGAGATCTGTCTTATGCATGAAACACAGGTTCTGTAAAAACTAAGAAGGCGAATGAAATTTTGGCTGAGATCTGTCTTATGCATGAAACACAGGTTCTGTAAAAACTAAGAAGGCGAATGAAATTTTGGCTGAGATCTGTCTTATGCATGAAACACAGGTTCTGTAAAAACTAAGAAGGCGAATGAAATTTTGGCTGAGATCTGTCTTATGCATGAAACACAGGTTCTGTAAAAACTAAGAAGGCGAATGAAATTTTGGCTGAGATCTGTCTTATGCATGAAACACAGGTTCTGTAAAAACTAAGAAGGCGAATGAAATTTTGGCTTTTAGTGCCTGGGTGGAATTCAAAAGATAAGGAAGTCTTATTACAACTGTACAGAGTGATGGTGAGGCTATACCTGGAGTACTGTGTATAGTTTTGGTCCCTTTATTTACAAAAGAACATTTTGGAGGCAGTTCTAAAGAGATTTACTAGGCTGACTCCTGGGATGAAGGGTGACTTTATAAGAGCAGTTATACAGGTTAGACTTTTATTTATTACAGTATATAAGAATGTGTGGTAATCTTGTTGAACCATACAAGATTCTGATGGATATCGAGAAGGTGTTTCTGCTAGTGAAGGATTCTTGAACTGAGGCTATAGTTTTAAGAATAAGGGGACACTCATTTAAAACTAAGATATGAAGGAATGTCTTGTCCCAGAGGATAGTGAATGTCTAGAATTCTCTACCTCAGAATTATGGAGGCTAGATCAGTGGAAGTATTTTAAGAGGTGGTTGGTAGATTTTTGAGGCTTTAAGAAGTTGAGGGTATGAGGAGCTGGTATGAAAGAAGAGTTGAAGCCTGAGGCAGATCAGCCATGATCTTACTGAGCAGAGGAGCAGGCATGAGGAGCTGAATGACCTAATCCTGCTCAATATTCTTATATTCAGAAAATGCAACAAAATAATAAGGTCCTGACTATCTGTTTCTGTATATCTGATTGAAAAAAACCTGCAGTTTTTCAAGAAGCCATCAACTGCTCTACAGGCAATATGATCCTGAGACAATGTATAGCTATAAATTCCAGGGAGACAAAAAAAAAACATCTCTGTAAGTACTTAGCTGTTTCTTTGTTCTTTTAGAAACAGTGCAAAACTGGCACAGATACAGGAAGATATCACTTCAATATCTCTTTTGATATGAAAGCCACATATAGGCACAGCTCAGTAACTTTTTTTAAAGTGGCAACATCTAAAATAATCATTTCTAAAGCAATAACAATATAAATAGATACAAAAATAGAGAAGCCAATGACAAAAATAGAAATCTATTATTATGCAGTACAAATACTTTGTATGCAGTTATATTAAAAGAGCATGATTCTGCATGGTAGCAGAGAGAGGCATATGCAACACCCACATGTCCTCACCAGGCGAGTGGGATTTTCCATGGTATAGGGTCGCATTGATTGCAGGCTTGTTGCTTTGACGCTGCATCTAAATTCCCAGATGTACAGCAACCACAAAAGATTCCATTCCCTTAATGGATGCTGACGTGTGACCAAATGTAGAACATCATGCAGGTCAATGCCACATATTTTGGCAATTGTATTTTGTAGATGGTACATATTCCTTTCACAATGTGACGGTGATGAAGGGTTTGAATGTTTATCATGGTGAATTTGGATGCAGATCAAGCAGGATGTTTTGTTCCAGATAGTATTGAACTTTTTGAATGTTGTTAGCATTACACTTATCAGGCAAGTGGTGAATATTCCAGCACATTCCTCACTTATGCCTTGCAGGTTTTTGTGAATCAGCAGCTAAGTTACTCACTACAGAATTCCTGGGTTCTGACCTGTTCTTGTAGACACAGTATTCTTGCTGATTGTCCTGATGAGTGCAAATCAAAAGGTCTTTTTCAGCAATACTCAAGTTCTGTACTACCAAAGATTATTTGTAGATTTTAAAAGTGTAGTAATTGTAATGAAGTTGGACAGGTGGATCTTTGTTAATCTGGTCTAATCAGGGAGCCTTGGCTGACAGATAAGAACAGGAGTGTCAGACATCCTGTTCACTCTGAGACCTGGCTCTGAGGGAGTTGGATCAATGTCAAGGCTTCTTCATATGTAAATAATGAGAGACTTTGGTTCAGTTACCATTAATTGTAGTAAAAGGCTCAGGCCTAAAATTGATGGGGTGAAATGGGTTGAATAAGATTTACTTAGATTGGCTCAATATGTTTTGATTAGGAAATGGCTGCCTAAGTGACGTCCTACTTAAATACCCAGAAGATTTTCAGGAAGGTCTAGGGAATTTCAAAAGAGCCAAGGCAACCTTGCACGTTGACCCAGAAGCACTTCCGATAGTTCCATTTGCCAGAAATCAGAACGCTGAACAGCAAAGAGCCATCAAATCAATCCAGTTTGCAGAATGAACAGCACTGGTCACACCAACTGTGAAGCCCAACAGATCAGTTCACTTTTGTGGGGACTTTTAAACAAACTGTAAACCACTTTTCACAGCTGGATAAACATCCAATCCTTCACATAGAGGATTTATATGCAAAACTGGCTGGGGGACTGTCCTTCATGAAGATGGACATGAACCATGCATACTTGCAATTGTGGTTGGATGAGGATTCCCAGAAGTATGCTACAAGTATACGAGACTGCCATTTGGGGTATCGTCAGCCTGTGCAATCTTTCAGCAGATGATGGAGAACATTGTATAAGGTCTAGCCCAGGTTGCCATTTATCCAGATGGCGTGTTAATAACTGGGAAGACCAATAAGGAGCACTTAGATAATTTGAACATTTCTCCCAGGCAGGCATACGCCTTAGTATGGAAAAATGTGTGTCACCCTGAGTGACCTGGTTAGGATACAGAGTTGAGAAGACCAGGTTACACCCATTTGAAGATATAGTGAGGTTGATCAAATTTGCCCCAGCTCCCAGATCTGTAGGTCTTTCTTTGGACTGGTGAATTATTACGGAAGTTTATACATAACCTGGCCTCCAACCTGGCACCTTTGCATCAACTCTTAAAGAAAAGGGTCAGCCTTAGAATTAGACTTGTAGCCAAGCCATAGCTTTCAGGGAAGTGAATAAAAAGCTATCATCTTTGAAGGGGTTGGCACACTATGATCCCAAGTGAGGTCTGATATTGACATACAATGCCTCCCCATATAGCATCGGGGTAGTATTAGCTCATAGGCGGCCCAATGGAGAGGAACGTACAATAGTGTATGCATCAGGACTTTGGCTAAATATGCCCAGACAGAGAATGAAAGTTTGGCAGTCATATTTGGAGTCAGGAAGTTCCACCAATACTCTTATGGATGTAAGTTTGTAATAATAATATACCACAAATCCCTGCTAGGTCTACTTAAAGTGGACAAGGCTATGCTGCCCATACCTTCAGACTGAATTCAACGGTGGGCTCTAATACTAAGTGTGAATGATTACAAGTTTAAACACAGTCTGGGAGGCCAAGTAGCAAATGAGGATGTATTGAGCCCTCTCCCACTGGCAGATACACCACTAGTGGTACCACCACTGTAACAGTCCATAATGGTTTTAAATTTTCTGAACACAATTCCAGTCACAGCTGACGATATCAGACTTTAGACAAGAAAGATCTGGTCCTAGCAAAACTGAAAGAGCTGGTGGTGATGGGGGAAACCAAAAGGCCGTCACATCCAGAATTAAGACCTTTTTTGGACCTGGAGAGACCAAATCATAGTAGAAGACGGTATATTATTATGGGGAGCAAGCGTGATTATCCCGAGCAAAGGTCACCGCCAGATACTGGCTGAATTCCACCAGGGTCATCCAGGGGTTTCCAAAATGAAGACGTTTGTACGATGTTATGTCTGGTGGCCAGATTTGGATGCAGATATAAGCGCGTAGGTGGGCAATACACAGAGAGCCAAAACTTACCAACCAGTAGCTCCCCCACATTCATGGGAATGGCTGGGTAAACCCTGAACCCCGTTACACTTCCGAATAAGCAAGTCCTTTCATAGGCTCAATGTTCTTAATCATTGTGGACTCCCACTCAAAGTAGCTGGATGTGCATAGAGTTCTAGTTCAGGGTTCTCTTCAGGTTAACATGCAGGTTCAGTTAACACTAGGTTAGCATTCATTTCAATAGGGATAGAATACAAAAGCACCTTTTGCACAACACTCTCGAGACCACATGTGAAATTGTTGGAGCATAACTTTCACCCATAGTGCATCATTAGTCACTCTTCTTTCAGATCAAACCCTATCAAGGTTTCATACGACTGCCTTTGTTTCAATGTACTGCTTTAACTAGTCAAAATTCTTTTGTCAATCTGATATAAGGTCATGATATACTGAAAAAAGAGAGAAATTGTTGCCTCACCAATTTTGTAGTATGGGGTCACAGGGCTGTACTAGATTACAATACAGTAGACCGCCTCAGCAAATCTATCATGAAGTGAATGACTTGAGCTGAGAACAGCTTAATGCACACAACAGAGGAACAATAGATGATAGAAGACAAAGAATGAAATGGGGGAACAGAGGAGACAATGCAGTTAGAGCCATCAGAATCACAACAATCAACCCATGTGCTAACTAATTAGTTAAATATGGTTTATGGTAAATCCACAGTTATAATAAATCTGTATTTGCTAATTTATTCTTTTACATCTTCATTTTGAGCCAGTCCTTCTGGGAGCAAAAAGAAAAATTGGCAAATTCGACAGTACAGATTCATTATTATGGAGTGTTTTGCCAAGTCAGTAATACACCATGACTGTCCTTGTCTTTCCATGGTTGCTTTGTGCTGCCCTAGGAAACAGTGAAAACTACTCACATCAGCTGTTTATTTTGTGGAGAATAGACAGAAATATAGCTAATGTGTAAACAAAATTATCTCCGAGTCCATCATGTGGTAATATGTGATATGTCCTGTACAGGGCAGGTGACTCCCCCAGCTCAGAACCGAGATCATTGTTACCTTCTTTTACATGCTATTTGTCTGTATTGTGGGGGGTTATGTACAGCAGTTTTTACTATTTACAAGTTTTCCAGGAGCATTGGTTTCATCCAAGATTTTATCCGGAGTTCTGCTGAAACTGATTCTGCTAAATCTGAAGATATTAAATAATCTTTATTCTGCTGGGGTACTTTGCCTCAGTAACCATTCTCCTCAGGCTGGATCAAGAATAATTGAACAGTAGAACGTAGAAATAAGTAGAATATTTGGCCTATCAATTCTATATCAGTCTTTTTCTGCACCTGATTCGTCCATCCAGATATCTACTGTCTCAATAGCTCTTGTCTTCAGGCCAGTGGACCTTGGGGTAAATCCCCACTTCAGAGTCGTGGGCAGATCATCCTTACTAAGGCATCAATGCATTACTGAGGGAGTGCTGCTGGAATGCTATCTCTGTCATGAGAGTTGTCGTCTGTCCTCTAAGTTAGAAGAGCTCCCATGACACTTCTGGAAGTAGATCATCTGGCGCATTTCTCCAAGGTAAGATCATGATTGCACTTAACAAGTACTTTATTGGCTACCTATTGCTTTGAGATGTCATGTAAAATTCATTGTTACTTTGGTACATCATCCCATTTTTCTCTTTGCTCCACATACTTTTGTTCTGCCTCTTCCTCAAGCAATTGTCCAATGTTGTTTTAATAGTAGTTAAGACTCTTCACTTAACTTGAATTTGGAAGTGCTATTAAAGTAAAAGAGTATTTATCAATTGAATGTGAAAGGATCCAACTCTAAATGAAAAGTAATGTATTTTGGATAGTTAGAGAAACAATGGGAGCTGTGTTCTAGACCTTTGGCGAAATTTGGAAAAAGTGACACTTTTGTGGTTTCCAAATGCATACCTGACTCATGCACGCACCTTCCTCATAATTTTGGCTCTGCATGGAAAGTTTGTGTTTGCAAGCCACAATGAAGTGCTGGTAGAATATGGGTGCAGATGTGAACTAGTTAGAAGGTTGAGCTCTATTTCTCAGTGCTGCGGTCTAATGCTCAATATTGAGTAAAGGCTCCCTAAACCTCACTTCTTATACTGCTCAGTACCCCTGCTCCCCTGTGCCACATGGTACCTTTTAAGATTCACATGCCCTTCAAGTTTCCAATTCTACTCCATTCCCCAGCACAATATCTCACCATGAGGCTGAGCCTGTTGAATAACCACAGCGGCAGTACTGTTACATGAATTACTTCATAATGCTTCAGCAATGAAATATGCTCTTAAAGCACAACACCAGTTTTCAGTATGTTTAGCCCTGGCTTTGTAAATTTTAAATTATTAATACGTTGCCATATTAGTCAATCAATTTGCTGCAAACATTTTAACATGCATATTGAACAGTTCAAAAACAATTCCACATTATTGTTGAGTGCATTTATAGGATTAGTTGTAAGATCAACATAAATCCTTCCATTTTTACACTAATTTCTCCATCCTAGATTACTCTTACTAGAATCACATCAAAACAACAGCACAGAAATAGGCCATTTAATCCATTTAATGGTTCATACCTATGTTTATTTGTGCCGCCTTACACTTAAGTTGCCTCTTACCACTCTGACCATGTATCCCTCTATTCTCTCAACTTAAGAGTATTACTATTAACTGTTTCACAACTGTGGCTTTGATTTCCATATTCTCATTGATTTCATTGACATCCTTCTATCTTTGAAGATGTGGACATATAACAAATCGAAACCACATGGGATGTAATTTAATGCCCTTTTACTGCTGGCTGAAGATACCAATCCATAAGAAGTAGATCCTGCCACTAGTGCCAGCTGTCATTCTGGGTTTTGTTTTGTTTAGGCTCTTGTTATTAAGTTACTGTAGCTACTGATCATCATGAAAGTGCATGATGTTGCCATTTTCTTCCCAAGTCTGAGATTCAATATTTGGGGCCTTCATGTCACACCAGGGGAAGTGATGGCCGAATGGTATTATCACTAGACTATTAATCCAGAAACTCAGCTAATGATCTGGAGACCCAGATTCAAATCCTGACATGAAAGATGGTGGAATTTGAATTCAATAAAAAAAAAGTTTGGAATTAAGGATGTATTGATGACCATGAAAGCATTGTCTGTTGTTCAAATGTAACAAGATCTGGACAATATCCAGGCTTTGGCTGACAAATAGCAAGTAAAATTGCACCACACAATTACCAGACAATGACCGTCTCCAATAAGAGACAATCTAAGCACTGCACCTTGACATTCAATGGCGTTACCATCACTGAATCCCCAAATATCAATATCCTTGAGTTTACCACTGACCCAAAACTCAACTGGACTAATCATATAAATCCAGTTACTACAACAGCAGATCAGAGGCTAGGAATACTGCAGTGAGTAAGTCTCACCTCCGGATTCCCTAAAGCCTGTTCACATCCACAGAGCACAAGTCAGGAGTGTGATGGACTACTCCCCGCTTGCCTGGATGGGTGCAACTCCAGGACAAAGCAGCCCTGTTGGCTGGTAGTACATCCACAAACATCCATTACCTCCACCACCAATGCTCAGAAGCATCGGATGTACTATCTACAGGACACTTAGCATAAATTCACCATAGACCCTTCGCCAGCACCTTCTAAATCCACAAACACTTTCATCTAGAAGGACCAAGGCAGCAGATACATAGGAATGCCAACACCTGCGAGTTCCTGTCAAAGCCAAATGTATTACCATTCCTTCAGTGTCACGGGATCAAAATCCTAGAATTCCCTCCCTCATGGCATTGCAGGTCTACCTACAGCACATGGACTGCAGCAGTTCAAGAAGACAGCTCCTCATAACGTTCTCAAGGATAACTAAAGAAGCATAATAAATGCTAGTCAGCCAGTGATACCCACCTCCCATGAGTAAATATAAGAAAACTTGCAAACAGCATTGGGCATTTAGCTCTCCAGCCACATGGTAAAATGACCTCCTTGCAAAATTAGAGTCACAGAGTCACACAGCATGGAACCAGACCCTTTGGACCAACCTGTACATGCTGACCAGGTTTCCTAAACTGAACTAGTCTCATTTTCCTGCATTTGGTCCATATCACTCTAAACCTTTCCTATCCATGTACCTGTCCAAAATGTTGTAATTGTACCCACATCCATTGTTCATCTGGCAGCTTGTTCCATATATGTACCACCCTCTCTGTGAAGAAGTTGCCCCTCAGGCGCCATCCCAGTGATCCTAGAGACCCACAGTCCTATCACAGTGGGAAAATACTGTCACATTGATCCAGTCACAGCAAGATTGCAATCACAGTGCGATCCAATGTGTTCTTAGTGAGAAATTCACCTCACCACTTGGTTGTTAATTGAGTGAGATGCTCATAACATGTGATAAGCCTCAGCAGACTTCAGTAAGGTGTTCGACAAGGTTCCCCATGGGACACTGGTTAACCAGGTTAGATCTCACAGAATACAGAGAGAACTATCCATTTGAATACAGAACTGGCTCAAAGGTAGAAGACAGAGGGTGGTGGTGGAGGGTTGTTTTTCAGACTAGAGGCCTGTGACCAGTGTAGTGCCACAAGGATCGGTGCTGGGTCCTCTACTTTTTGTCATTTACATAAATGATTTGGATGTGAGCATAAGAGTTACAGCTAGTAAGTTTGCAGATGACACCAGAATTGGAGGTGTAGTGGACAGCGAAGAGGGTTACCTCAGATTACAATGGGATCTTGACCAAATGGGCCAATGGGCTGAGAAGTGGCAGATGGAATTTAATTTAGATCAATGCAAGGTGCTGCATTTTGAGAAAGCAAATCTTAGCAGGACACTTAATGGTAAGGTCCTCAGGAATGTTGCTGAACAAAGAGACCTTGGAGTGCAGGTTCATAGCGCCTTGAAAGTGGAGTCACAGGTAGATAGGATAGTGAAGAAGGCGTTTGGTATGCTTTCCTTTATTGGTCAGAGTATTGAGTACATGAGTTAGGAGGTCATGTTGCGGCTGTACATGACATTGGTTAGGCCACTGTTAGAATATTGCATGCAATTCTGGTCTCCTTACAATTGGAAAGATATTGTGGAGTTTGAAAGGGTTCAGAAAAGATTTACAAAGATGTTGCCAGAGTTGGAGGATCTGAGCTACAGGGAGAGGCTGACCAGGCTAGAGCTTTTTTTCCTGGAGCATTGGAGGCTGAGGAGTGACCTTATAGAGGTTTACAAAATTATGAGGGACATGGATAAGATAAATAGATAAAGGTCTTTTCCCTGGGGTGGGGGAGTCCAGAACTAGGGGGTATAGGTTTAGGGTGAGAGGGGAGATATAAAAGAGACCGAAAGGGCAGTTTTTTCATGCAGAGGGTGGTACATGTATGGAATGAGCTGCCAGAGGAAGTGGTGGAGGCTGGTACAATTGCAACATTTAAAAGGCATTTTGATGGGTATACGAATAGGAAGTGTTTTGAGGAATAAGGGCTGGGTTCTGGCAGGTGGGGCTAGATTGGGTTGGGATATCTGGTCGGTATGGATAGGTTGGACTGAAGGGTCTGTTTCCATGCTGTACATCTCTATGACTCTATGACACAGTCCACGTCATTAAGAACTCTATGGGATTCCACTCCAGAAGTCTTTGAGCTTCCACCCAAGAAACAAGCATGTCATCATCATGCAGAGGAGTTCTTTGATCAAGCTGTGCTGTATGTTTGTTTCCACTTTGAGTCTGGATAGAATGCAGAGTTAATCATCTGGTCCTGTACGCAGGTAAACTTCTCCCATAGCTGCAGGGAATGCATTGATCAGGAGCAGGGGGAAGAAGGCACCAAACAATGTGTGGGCTAGGATACAGCCCTGTTATACTTTGTTCTTAAACTTGAAACTATCAGAAATGGTGCTATCAAAATATTGTGCAGGTTGTTATGAAATGAGTGGATCATTCTCATGAACCTCTGAGTAAAGACATTATTCCTAAATTCTTTACTTGATATCGATAATAATTCCTTCTGAGTTCATGCACAAGATAATTTCTCACAATTTTAAAGACTTCTCTTAGATATTATCAATGTATTTTCCAGACAGAAATGTCTCAGCCTACTCCTAATGATTTGCAGTTTGAAAGCAGCATTCTAGTGGGACTGAGAGAAACAATATAATCTAGGTCAATTTGATGACCTAGCTCACAGTAAGAGCCAAATAGGATGTGCTATGGTTTGGCTTCCTCTAGAATGACATAATGCTTCTGCTGTTCAAAAAGGTTCAGGTAGATGGCAGCAGAGAGCCAGAAAAACCATGTTCTGTCTTCAGGTACTAGCTAAAAACAGATGAAGCATGCATTACATACAACATCAATCTTTGACCCGACCAAGAAGAGACCGGATTAAAAGGATTTGAACTATTATTTTGATAAAGAAGAGGGATAATGTTTAGTCAACTTTCAGTCAAAAATAGAGGGGAAGTAACAGCATTTTATGTATTTGGAGGTGAGGTATTCAAAGTAAGCAGCAAGATCTCAACATTAGGGCTTGACTCAGAGCTACACAGAACAAAAGGGCCTCATTTCAATTCTGCCTGCATTAAGTTGGCATTCTTCACGAGATCAGAAGTGGGGGTACCATAATTGGTGTTGGTTTCCCCAGGTTTGGAAAGATGATGATATTAGCCAGGCTTCTTGCTTTTGCTCACTATCCAGTAAATCTATTTCAAAAGTTAATGAGAGGATGTCAGGAAAGGACAGAGAAAAGCTTGTCTGAGATGCCTCCTTGCAGTCTTGGACCCTCGCCAGTTGACCCTTACATCCTGACATTACATATGTTGAAGAGATCCGTATCATCAGGTACCAGAAGGTGATTAACACACCCACCATTTCATGAAATATAATTTTGCCTTCACTACAAGATCTCCACCCCACTAGTCTACAGGGGCTAATATTTAAACTTTATTTTACTGAATGTGTGCTCAGAGCTTGAGAAGTGATTCACTCCAGTTAATTCACATTTTGAGGGCCCCAAAAAATCTGAGCACCAAGCAGTGTACACCTGAGGTAGGTTTGTCACAATTGGTGCTTAGAATTTGGAAAATTGGCTCACACCTGCGCTGTTGACCTTGAAGATTCCAGCCCAAACTGCCCTTCAATTCTCTGAACATTTTGTTGCTTCTTAAATGTGTGGTTCGCCTTTCCCACAGCTCTATGCCTTGCATCTCCCCAGTCAGGTTTCCACCCGGGTCACATTGATGAAATCACCCTCATCAAAGGCACAAATTACATCCATTGTGACTGGACCTTTATCTCTCCTCGTAGGTTTTGATTTCTCTGCAGCCTCTGACATGGTTGATCACACCACTCTCCTGTAACTCCTGTCCCCTGTTATTCAGCTGATTAGAATGCCCCTTACATGGTTCTGCTTTAGTTTGTCCATCAGTACTCAGTGAATCTCCAGCTATGTCTTTTCTTTCTACCCTGAAGTTTTACCTTCTGAGTTTAACAAAGGTCTATCCTTGCCTATCCTCTTCCTCACCTATGTTCCATCCCTTGGCAACATCATGTGAATATGTGGTATCAGAACTGCTCAGCGGTTGGTGAAACCTAGCTCTACTTTTCCATCACCTCTCTTGCCCCCACTATCCATCAGAATAATTTTTCAAAATTCAGGTGTGTTGACTTACAATTTCTTCCAATAAAGTAGTTGTAGACAGTTCTCTTTTACGTGCTACTGTTTCCATGTCCTTTCTTAGCCATTGTCTAAGGCTGACTGGACTGTTTGGCCTTTCTGTCCTAGTTGACAATGAACAAAACTTTCAATCCCACATCAACTACAAAGACTATTTCTTCTACGTCTCTAACACTATCCACCTTTGTTGCTGATTCAAATGTTGAAACCTTTTTTATGCCATTTCTATCTGTGCTGCTCATGTTATATCTTGTTACAAGCCCCATTCACCCAGAAGGCCATGGTCCCCATCCACTAATATTTCCAATTTGAAATCCTCAAAACTTTGCCTCCTTTTGTCTGTAGCCTCCAGCTCTCCAATCTTCCAAGGTTGCGCCATTTGTCTACGTAAGACCTCTTATGACCTCCCTTCACTCTCATATTTGCAGATCCTTTAGCCATTCAAACTCTCAGCTCTCGTATTCTAAATCTCTTTGTCTTGCAATCCTCAAGACAATTCTCAGGAAACGCTGAAGTACTAAAGCAGGTTGAAACTGATTGGGCCTGTTGTTTGTAGATGGAAAGAACATGTGTACACACACGCTGTGCTTGTTTAGACTCAACAAGATGGGGACAGCCATCCACTGGTTCATTTCTCAAGACAATAACATGAACAATCACAGTCAACTTGCCTGGTTTAAAATTTAAACAGTAACTGTCAGGCACCATTAACTGGTACATTCTCCATGACAATGCAACTACCAATCAATCAGGATAATCCTTTCATACAATATTAATGGTGTTTTCCCTTTGACAAAATGTATCTTCTCAGCAATAGCCAAATTCTGTATTAACAAATCACTATTAATAAAGAAATCCTATTAATATAAAGAACACAACTCATAAAATAACTATTGAACTTCAGCAAGTACTGGTTCTTAAAAAAAAATGTTCATTTGGATATTACTAAAGATGGATTTTTCAACCAATTAAAACAACCTCAATTCTGGACATGAAGTGTTCTATTATGTTTCATTTTACCCGATAATGAATGCACTATGTTAGTAATAGAATGTAGCAGCAGAAATAATGCATCCTTGGTTAGTCAGTTTAAATCTATAGAGTTATTTTCAACAGCTATAACTTATTCTGGAGGCATTCTGCGAGAATTCAGAGAGGAAGGACCCTAATCTTTGAGTTGAATTGAGCAAACTCAGGTCAAGTCAAGCAGTTGGGCTGTTCTGGGAACTTGCAGTGAACATATTTTAATGAACAATCCCACAGATTTGGATTGATACAATTGCAGAGAGTGCGAATCATGTTCCCCACAATTGGAGATTAGCCCTTGTGTTTACTCATGGAACCATCTGAAATAAACAGCAGTTCATCCAGCAATTAATCAGTTGAGTTTAAATTAGATACTTTAGAATATAATCAGAACAGATTTAGTGCCATTTCTGGATAGTTCTGCCACACTCAGATCATATTAACCTCTTTGCTTTTAGTCAGATTTTAGAATATTATTAAAAATTCATTTTCACAGTTGCTGGGTTAAGTGTTCAATGGCATCAACTTAATTATGACCTTTAATTAGATTTAAGCACAAGGCATTAAACAAATGATTTTTTTCAGCTCAAATTTTCATGTTGTCATGTATTTTCACAGTTAAGAAAGTGATCTTCCAAAGCCACGCTATTTGTTTGTCATTATAATAGCACTCCAATCCCCCTTTAATGACCTCATATAAATTCAAAATTTTTATTAATATGTTGGCAAGATACCAACTATGAGTGTTTAAAATAAACATGTTCATACTCCCCATATATTGGCTCTAATGTCCTTGAAAGTATTTTGAATACTCAAGCAAAGTAATATTGATGAGGACCTGCACGATTACTAAAAGCAGGTTTTATCTCACATTAGCAATGCAGAGAAGGACGATAAAAAAACATGATTTAACCTTTTCTGTCATTAATTATTTATTTACTAACAAAATTCATTTATGACATAGATCCTATGCTCTGATCCTATAACCAACAATTATTTTAATCTCAACTTTCTCTTGCACATTTTGATCAATGATGGTCTGCGTGTGTGTGAGTGTGGGTGGCAAAAAAGTTACATCTGGTCCTTTTCTACCACTGAAAGCTACAATTAAAAATCCATTTGCCCGAGGAAAAATGTGCTTTTTTTTCCTCTCTCCTGAAGGGAGGGTATAACTCTTTGGGCAATAGTTATTCACAGGGACCTCATCCAAGGGTCACAGTGGCCTACCCAAGTGGTGAATGTTGGCAGAATATCACGCAATGTTCCATAGAACGTACAGGACAGAAACTGACCACTTAGGCCAAATAATTTCTGCCAGTGGTTTTGGGCAGAATTTTCACCCACCGGGGGCAAGGGATAGAGTTAAGGCTCACAGGCAGAAAGGGATCATGTAGAATGTATTCTCAGAGCCTGCTCAGGCAGGTTCCTTCCAGCCAGGAGCTGTCAAATTTCAAAAGCTGAATGATACGCTAAGAAACTTGTTATCATATTTAAAATTGCAATCGGCCTCCTTGGGTCAGGTTGGCAGGGAACCCAGTTTCTGTCAAGTCAGAATTGGACAAGTTGGAAGTGGTTTGGGATGGTAAACAGCTTTCCAAGGATGTAAACACCACCCCCGCTCTCCCCAAACAAACTAATCCAAACTTGACATTTTCATTTAAAATTCATCCTTGTGCTTCACAAGAGTACATATGGGTGTCTCTTCCAAGGGCAAACAGCCAGCTAACACTCACTGTTAATGGTCACAGATGTACACTGGCTTTGCCTGAAATACAATGCATGAAAATACACCATGGAGTCAACAGTAGAGCAAGGGATAGGAGAAGGTTGGTGCAAGGAAAACAACCTATAAAAACACAAATTGTGTGTGCACAAGAGCATAGTGATCTTAATTATATTGAATGTGCAGTAGGATGCATAATTAATACATGTTTCCACCTGGTGTTGGCAACTATTACTAACCACACAGTAGCAGACACACTACTGGCATTGCCAGAGGCAACAGAAACCTTGGGTTACCTTATTGCTAAAGCAGACATAGATTTCAGGGGGGAAAATGGCCTAAGCAATTCCCCCAAAACAGATCCACCCTTTTAGGAGCTATCTGAATGCCAGAATGGCCAAAGGAGTCCAGACTCAGCCGTAAGGTGCTTGTAGCATCTGTCATGGGTTGTGGAAGGTTTCAAATCTGAGCCTGAAGCGTGTAGCTGTGAAAATGTTTGCATAGCTCGTCTTCTCTGTTGCATTGTGTCTGCCAAGATCTGTTTGCTGATTTCACTGGCATCAGTTGATGTGCCATGTGTAGTTGTTTTCAGCAGATGGTGGGCTTTGTTATGTTGGATTGTGAAACTGTGAAGTTAGGTTGCCATTCAACCTGTTCAGCGAGGTGAAATTCCAGCAGCAATCCTTCCCTTCTCGAAACCAAGTTCTTACTGATATTTGAATGCCATTCTGATGATATAGGAATGAAGTGGTTGGGTAACTGCACAGATAATCCAGAGAATGGGAGTTCACATCCTATCATTGTCGTTTGAGAATTTAAATTCAATTTAAAACAATTCTGGCAATATCTGTAAAATAAATGACTATGAAATTGTCAGATTGCAATTTCAGTCCCACATCGCTGTGATCAATTCTTAATCATCATAGACCATGTAATACAAAAATAGGTTATTTTGCCTGACAATCAAGGATATTATATCTGCCCCTCTTCCCACTGCTACTCATCCTTTTAACATTTTAATTTTCTTTCACAGACTTACTTATCTTTCCTTTAGATGAGTTTAAGATACATACCTTAATCACTCCATGTGGTATAGTGTCCCACATTCACTGAACCACAGAATTGTTATGGAGCAGAAGAAGGCCATTTGGCCCATCATGCCTGCACCTATATTATTACCTTGGTCCAATCTCCTGCTTTATTGCACATATCCCTGCACACCATATACAATCTGTACAATCATCCAGTGCTCGCTTGAATGCCTCAATTAAACCTCCACCACATTTCCAGGCAGTACATTCCTATGCTAAACATTCACGGTATGAAATGAAATTTTCACATTAAATCACTTTCACTTCATTTACGTATCACTTTAAATCAATGCCGTTTAGTTTTTTTAATCTCTTATGAGTGGAAACTCATCCTGCATTCTCTAGCCCCTTCATGGTGTTGAAAACCTATATCAATCCATCTCTCAGCCTTCTTCTCTCCCAGGATGACAGTCCGACCTTCTTGAGTCTATCCTACAAAGTGAAGTTTCTCATATTCCTGGAATCAGTCTTGAAGAAAACTTCTGCATTCTCTTCAATGCATTGACGTCTTTCCTATAGTTTGACACTTACAACTGTAACTGTGTGTGTAAATTCTCACCATTCTGAATAAAGAATTTTCACCCAAACTCTGTATTGGGATATAGAACATAGAACATGGAACATTACAGCGCAATACAGGCCCTTCGGTGACCTGTTGCGCTGACCTGTGAAACCAATCTGAAGCCCATCTAACCTACACTATCTCATAATCATTCATATGTTTATCCAATGACCATTTAAACGCCTTAAAGCTGTTGAGGCAAATGTGAGGATTGCAGATGCTCGAGATCAGAGTCAAGATTAGAGGGGTGCTGGAAAAGCACAGCAGGTCAGGCAGCATCCGAAGAGCAGGAAAATCAACGTTTTGGGCAGGAGCCTTGCATCAAGAATTCCTGATGAAAGGCTCTTGCTCAAAACATTGATTTTCCTGTCCTCTGATGCCACTTAAAGTTGGTGAGTCTACTACTGTTGCAGACAGGGCATTCCACACCCTTATCATTCTCTGAATAAAAAACCTGCCTCTGACATTTGTCCTGTATCTATCACCCCTCAATTTAAAACAATATCCCCTCATGCTAGCCATCACCATTCAAGGAAAAAGGCCCTCACTGTCCACCCTATCTAATTTTCTGATCATCTTGTTAAGTCACCTCTCAACCTTCTTCTCTCTAACGAAAACAACCTCAAGTCCCTCAGCCTTTCCTCGTAACATCTTCCCTCCATACCAGGCAACATCCTAGTAAATCTCCTCTGCACCCTTTCCAACACTTCCTACAATGGGGTGACCAGAAATGTATGCAATACTCCAAGTGCGGCCGCACCAGAGCTTTGTAGAGTTACAACATGACCTCATGGCTCCAAAACTCAATCCCTCTAACAATAAAAGCTCACATACCTTATGCCTTCTTAACAACCCTATCAACCTGGGTGACAACTTTCGGGATCTATGCACATGAACACTGAGATCGCTCTGCTCATTCACACTACTAAGAATCCTACCATTAGCCCAGTATTTCTTATTCCTGTAATCCCTTCCAAAGTGAATCATGTCACACTTTTCCAGATTAAATTCATTTGCCACCTCTCAGCTCAGCTCTGCAGCTTATCTATGTCCCTCTGTAACCTGAAACATCCTTTCACACTGTCCACAACTCCACCAATCTTAGTGTCATCCACAAAATTACTAACCCATCCTTCTCCACCCTCATCAAGTCATTTATAAAAATGACAAACAGCAGTGGCCCCAAAACAGATCCTTGAGGTATACCACTAGTAACAGAACTCCAAGATGAACATTTCCCATGAACCACCACTCTCTGTCTTCTTTCAGCTAGCCAACTTCTGATCCAAACAGCTAAATCACCATCAGTCCCATGCCTCCGTATTTTCTGCAATAGCCTACCATGGAAACCTTATCAAACACTTTACTGCAAACCATACACACCACATCAACTGCTTTACCCTCATCCACCTGTTTGGTCACCTTCAATAAGGTTTGTGAGGCATAACCTACCCTTCACAAAACCATGTTGACTATCCCTAATCAAATTATTCCTTTCAAGAGGATTATAAATCCTATCTCTTAAAATCCTTTCCAACACTTTATCCACAACCATTTAAAGTAAGGCTCACTGGTCTATAAGTACCAGGGTTGTCTTTACTCCCCTTCTTGAAAAAGGGGACAAAATTTGCTATCCCCTAGTCTTCTGGCACTATTCCTGTAGACAATGACAACATAAAGATTAAAGCCAAAGACTCTAAAATCTCCTCACGAGCTTCCCAGAGAATCCTAGGATAAATCCCATGCAGCCTAGGGGATTCATCTATTTTCACACTTTCCAGAATTGCTAACACCTCATCTTTGTGAGCCTCAATTCCATCTGGTCTAATAGCCTGTATCTCAGCATTCTTCTCGTTTTCTTGTCTTTTTCTTGTGTGAGTACTGACAATAAAATTCCTTTAGCGCCCATCCTATCTCCTCTGACTCCACGCACAACTTCCCACCACTGTCCTTGACTGGCCCTAATCTTACTTTAGTTATTCATTTATTCCTGACATACCTACAGAAAGCTTTAGGGTTTTCCTTCATCCTACCGTCCAAAGACTTCTCATGCCACCTACTGACTCTTCTTAGCTCTCTCTTCAGGTCCTTCCTGGCTAACTTGTATTTCTCAAGCATCCTAACTGAGCCTTCACATCTCATCTTTACATAAGCCTCCTTCTTCCTCTTGACAAGAGATTCAACTTCTTTAGTAAACCACGGTTCCCTCACTCGGCCATTTCCTCCCTGCCTGACAGGTACATACTTATCAAGGACATACAGTAGCTGTTCCTTGAACAAATTCCACACTTCAATTGTGCCCAGCCCCTGCAGTTTACTTCCCCATCCTATGCATCCTAAACCTTGCCTAATCGCATCGTAATTGCTTTTCCCCCAGCTATAACTGTTGCCCTGCAGTATATACCTATTCCTTTCCATTGGTAAAATAAGCATAACTGAATTGTGGTCACTATCACCAATGTGCTCACCTACCTCCAAATCTAACACCTGGTCAGGTTCATTACCCAATACCAAATCCAATGTGGCCTCGCCTCTTGTTAGCCTGCCTACATACTGTGTCAGGAAACCCTCCTGCACACATTGGACAGAAACTGACCCATCTAAAGTACTCGAGCTATAACATTTCCAGTCAATATTTGGAAAATCCCCCATAACAATACCATGTTACTTTCACTCCTATCCAGAATCATCTTTGCAATCTTTTCCTTTATATCTCTGGAACTATTCGGAGGCCTATATAAAACTCCCAACAGGGTGGCCTCTCCTTTCCTGTTTCTAACCTCAGCCCATACTACCTCAGTAGACAAGTCCTCAAACCTCCTTTTTGCCACTGTAATACTGTCCTTGATTAACAATGTCACATCTCCCCCTCTTTTACCACCTTCCCTGTTCTCACTGAAACATCTAAACCCCGGAACCTGCAACAACCATTCCTGCCCCTACACTATCCATGTCACCGAAATGACCACAGTATTGAAGTTCCAGGTACCAACCTATGCTGCAAGTTCACCCACCTTATTCCAGATGCTCTTGGTGTTGATGTAAACACAATTCAAACTACCTTCTTGCCTGCTGGTACACTCTTATGACCTTAAAACTTTATTTATGATGTCACTACTCTCAATCTTCTGCACAGTGGAGCTACAATCTAGTTTCCCATCTCCCTGCTGAATTAGTTTAAACCCTCCCGAAGAGCATCAGCAAATTATTAGGAGAAAGTGAGGACTGCAGATGCTGGAGATCAGAGTCAAAAAGTGTAGTGCTGGAAAACCACAGCCAGTCAGGCAGCATCCAAGGAGCAGGAGAGTTGATGCTTCGAGCATAAGGAATGTGGTGGGGGGGGGGGTACAAAGGGGCTGAGACATTAATGGGAGGAGGGGTGGGGCTGGAAGGAAGGTAGCTAGGAATGCGATAGCTCGATGGAGTTGGAGGTTGATGTTGATGGGTCGGAGTTGATGGGGGAAAGGAAGATGGACAGGTAGGACAGTTCAAGAGGGCAGTGCCAAGTTGGAGGGTTGGATCTGGGATTAGGTGCGGGAAGGGGAGATGAGGAAACTGGTGAAATCAATTGTGATTCCGTGTGTTTGGAGGGTCCCAAGGCTTAAACTAAGGTGTTTGTCCTTCAGTCGTCAGGTGGCTGTGATTTGGCTGTGGAGGAAGCCCAGGACTTGCACGTCCTTGGAGGAGTGGGCAGGGGAGTTGAAGTGGTCAGCCACAGGGTGGTGAGATTTCTTTGGTACATGTATCCTGGAGATATTTTCTGAAACATTCCGCAAGTTGGTATCCTGTATTCCCAATGTAGAGGGGACCACATGAGAGCAGCAGACATGGTACATGAGGTGTTTGGATGTGCAGGAAAATCTCTGCTGGATGCGGATGGATCCTTTGGGACCTGGGACCGAGGTGAGGCGGATGCTGAAAAGGGTGGGGAGGGAAATATATCTCTTCGGGTGGAGTCTGACTGTAAATGATGGAAATGACAGAATATAATGTGGTGTATCTGGAGATTGGCCGGGTGGAAGGTGAGGACCTGGGCGGTTCTTCCTTGTTGCAGTTGGAGGAATCTGGTTCAAGGGTGGAGGTGTGGGAAGTGGAGGAGATATGCTGGAAGGCTTTGTTGATCATATGGGAGGGGACATTACTGTCCTTGAAGTAGGAGGCCACCTGGAATGTTCTGCAATTGATCCTCCTGGGAGCAGATGTGGCTGACGCAGAGGAATTGGGAGTAAGGGATAACATTTTTATGGTGGGGTGGCTTGGGGTGGGAGGAGGTGTTGTCCAGGTAGCTGTGGGAGTCTGAAATAGATGTCTGTGTTGAGTTGGTTGCCAGCAATTGAGATGGAGAGGTTCAGGAAGGAGAGGGAGGTCTTTGAGATGGCTCAGGTGAACTTGAAGTCAGGGTGGAAGGTATTTATGAAGCTGATGAACTGTTCAACCTCCTCATGGGAGCACAAGGTGGCGCCGATATAGTCATCAATGTAATGGAGGAAAAGGTGGGGAATGGTGCCGGTGTAGCTGCGGAAGATGAACTGTTCCACATGTCCTATGAAGAGTTTGCCACTTAACGACCTAAACACCCAATCCCTTACTCCCAATTCCTCCACCACATCTGCTCCCAGGAAGATCAATTCCACTCCAGGACATCCCAGATGGCCTCCTACTTCAAGAACAGCAATTTTCCCTCCCACGTGATCAACAATGCTCTCCAGCGTATCTCCTCCACTTCCTGCACCTTGTCCTTAAACCCAACCTCTCTAACTCCAATAAGGATAGAACCCTCCGGTCTTCACATTCCAGCCAATCTCCGGATACAACACATCATCCTCCATCATTTCCATCACCCACAGTCAGATCCCACCACCAGAAATATATTTACTTCCCCACCCCTTTCAGCATTCCGCAGAGACCATTCCCTTTGTGACTCTCCTGTTAGGACCCTGGCCCTCATCAACTCACCCTCCACTCCTGGCACCTTCCTTTGCCACCTCAAGAGGTGTAAAACCTGCATCCACATCTCCCCCCCTCACTTCCATCCAAGGCTCCAAAAGATCCTTCCATATCCAGCAGAGATTTTCTGCACATCCAAACACCTCATCTACTGTGTCCGTTGCTCTCGATATGGTCTCCTCCATATTGGAGAGACAGGATGCCAACTTGCGGAACGTTTCAGTGAACATCTCCGGGACATATGCATCAATCAACCCCATTTCCCTGTGGCCAAACACTTCAACTGTCACCCCCGCTCCGGCAAGGACAAGCAAGTCCTGGGCCTCCTCCACCGCCAAATCCTAGCCACCCGACAACTGAAAGCAGCACACCTCATCTTACACCTTGGGACCATCCATCTGCATGGAATCAATGTCGATTTTTCCAGTTTTCTCATCTCCCCTCCCCCCACTTTATCCCAGATCTAACCCTCCAACTCGGCACTGCCCTCTTGAACTGTCCTACCTGCCCATCTTTCTTCCCATCTCCATCTGCCTATCACATTCCTCGCTACCTTCCTCCCAGCCCCACCCACCCCCTCCCATTAATCTCTCAGCCCCTCGGGTCCCCCACCCACATTCCTGATGAAGAACTTATGCTCGAAACATCAAATCTCCTGCTCCTGACTGGCTGTGCTTTTCCAGCGCCACTCTTATCGGAATTATTCGTATCTTGATGAAATCTTTCTAATTCTTGATTTTGGGCTTCCTAAAATATGGAAATAGCTATGCTGCATCCATCCTATGAACCACCTTTAAAATTAAAAACTACTTTCACTTCTTTGTCTTTTTAAAAGGAAAATGAGCCCCAGTATAACCAACCTTTCCTGATAATTGTCTTCTCTATTCCGGTAGCATCACTCTAGTTCTTTTCTCTAATATTCACCAGAGCTTCCATCATCCTTATTTGGTTAGAGAGACCAAAACATGGCGATGGGACTTGTCAATTTGATAGATTTGTAAATCTGCACCCTAAAGTGTACAGTGCTGTGCATTGCCTTATACAGGAAGTGATAGTCCTAGCTCCTGTAAACGAATGAAATAAAAAATCCTTCACTTTTCTCCTCAGAATGGCTATTAACCATACTCCACTCTATTCAAGAAAGTGGATTAACAGCTTTTCCTCAAAGATTAGAACAACGCATGGAGCCACCAGAAATACCTTTTTTTCCCTCCATTCCCTTCAATATTTTCCTGAATCCTGGGCTAGATTTTTCAGATGGTGGGATTTCCCAGCCTGCCACTACAGGATTCAGCGGGAAACACCTTCCCACAGCTGCTGGCTACCTTATGAATATTTAAAAATCAATCAGCTAGGGACGAGGTTTCTGCTCCTCTCTCAGAAGGAAATCCCTCTTCTGTAGTCCCAGCTTCAGAAGGACTGAGACCACTTGCTGTTCCCTGATTCAGTGCCAGAGTTCAGGGCCACGAAGTACAAATGTTCTCAAGGCACAGTGGGAATAAGAGTCACAGAGTCATAGAGATGTACAACATGGAAACAGACCCTTCAGTCCAGCCTATCTGTCAGAACGCCCCTGGTGCTCACCTTCCACCCTACAAACCTTCACATCAACCAAATCATCCGCCGACATTTCCGCCATCTCCAAAAAGACCCCACCACCCGGGATATATTTCCCTCCCCACCCCTTTCCGCCTTCCGCAAAGACCGTTCCCTCCATGACTACCTGGTCAGGTCCACACCCCCCTACAACCCACCCTCCCATTCTGGCACTTTCCCCTGCCACCGCAGGAACTGTAAAACCTGTGCCCACACCTCCTCCCTCACCTCTATCCAAGGCCCTAAAGGAGCCTTCCACATCCATCAAAGTTTCACCTGCACATCCACTAATATCATTTATTGTATCTGTTGCTCCCGATGTGGTCTCCTCTACATTGGGGAGACTGGGCGCCTCCTAGCAGAGCGCTTTAGGGAACATCTCCGAGACACCCGCACCAATCAACCAAACCGCCCCGTGGCCCAACATTTCAACTCCCCCTCCCACTCTGCCGAGGACATGGAGGTCCTGGGCCTCCTTCACTGCTGCTCCCTCACCACCAGACGCCTGGAGGAAGAACGCTTCATCTTCCGCCTTGGAACACTTCAACCCCAGGGCATGAATGTGGACTTCAACAGCTTCCTCATTTCCCCTTCCCCCACCTCATCCTAGTTTCAAACTTCCAGCTCAGTAACTTTCTCCTTGACTTGTCCGGACTTGTCCGACCTGCCTATCTCCTTTTCCACCTATCCACTCCGCCCTTTCCTCCTTGACCTATCAACTTCATCTCCTCCCCCACTCACCTATTGTACTCGATGCTACTTTCTCCCCACCCCCACCCTCCTCTAGCTTATCTCTCCACGCTTCAGGCTCACTGCCTTTCTTCCTGATGAAGGGCTTTTGCCCGAAACGTTGATTTCACTGCTCGTTGGATGCTGCCTGAACTGCTGTGCTCTTCCAGCACCACTAATCCAGTATATTGCATTTTAACGTCCATTGCCTGAGTGTTTTTTTTGTTTTGATATATCATGCACTAAAATAGTTTCTCAAAGGCAATAAACATAGACCTAAATGGGTATAATGATCATCTGACCACAGATTGAGACACGCTCCAGGAGCTCCTTGTGGAATAAACTAAATCATTGTCAATCCTTTGGAGTTCATTGAAGTTAGTTCTTACTCTACTACAGAGAAAGGAGTGAGCTGCTTGGTGATTCGAGTCATAGAGTCATAGAGATGTACAGCACGGAAACAGACCCTTTGGTTCAATGTGCTCATGCCGACCAGATATCCTAACCCAATCTAGTCCCACCTGTCAGCACCCGGCCCATATCTCTCCAAACCCTTCCTATTCATATAGCCATCCAGATGCCTTTTAAATGTTGCAGTTGTACGAGCCTCTACCACTTCCTCTGGCAGCTCATTCCATACACGTACCACCCACTGCATGAAAAAATTGCCCCTTAGGTATCTTTTATATCTTTATTTGATAAGCAGTTAAAGTTCTTTTCTATTTCTACTTCTTATCATAGCCTCTATTTTGGTGGATAAGCCAATGGAATATTGAACAAACAATGTAAGTTGTAAAGAATATAAGTAAATCATGAATTATAACTCATTAAAGGTGGCAGGACAGGTGATGTGTCAAGGCTGCAGCAGGTGAGGGTTCCTGGCTACCATTCAGGGCAAATACATCTGCAGTAAATGTTTAAAGGTGAAGCAGTCATGGCACAGTTTATGAGCTGGAGGTTGAATTATAGATACTCTAACACATCAGGGAGGGCTAATTTTTCCTGGGTTCTTTGTACCAGGAGGCAGTCACACCACTGAGCAGAGGATTTTATAATTTAATCAGTAGTCAAGGACAGGAGAGTGTGACTGCATGTGAGGGAGGTAAGGGATCCGCAGGGCAGGAGTATAGGATTGTCAGACACCACTTCTTTCCAACAGAGTTGAGGTTCTCTTAGCCTGTTTGAATGAGAGGGGGCTGCAGAGTGGATGAGAAAACTGACCATGGCACCGTAATGCAGTGAAATGTCATAGCAGTGGTAGAGAGTAGTATAATGAGGGGAATTAATTCTGCAGTGAAGAGCAAGAATCATGAAAGAGATTCTGCATGGAGAATATGAGGAGCTCGACATTAGATTATAAAACAGGACCTTTAAAGTTATAATATCTGAATGCATGCAAATTGGCAATAGGTACATAAACTTAGAGAGGTAAATATGTGGCTCAAAGACTAGAATGGGAGAAGTGGGTAACAGTTCATTGGCCACTGGCACAGTACTGGGGAAAATCTGGCATTGTACCATTGATATGGTCTACACCTGAACTGTGCCAGAATCAGTGGTCTTGTGAACCGCATAATTAGGCAAATTAGAGAGAACTAATTCACCCAGTAAAGAAGATGAATTGTAAGCAATCCTTTACTGGGTCAGACAATTGAATACAAGAGGCGGGATGTCATGTTGCAGTTTTATCAGACTTTGCTTAGGGCACACTTAATAGTATTATCTTCAGTTCTGGTCGCCTCATGACAGGTAGGATGTGGTAGCTTTGGAGTTGGTGCAGAAAAGGTTTGCCAGAATGCTGCCTGGATTAGAAGGTGTGAGCTATAAAGGGAGGTCAGAAAAACTTGGGTTGTTCTCTCTGGTGTGGAGGCAGAGGTGAGACTTGATAGAAGTCTATAAAATTATGAGATGCATAGAAAGGGTTGATAGTCAGAATCTTTTTCCCAGAGTTGAAATGTTTAATACTAGGGAGCATGCATTTAAGGTGAGAGGGGGAAGTTCAAAGGAGATGTGAGGGGCAACTTTATTTTACATAGAGAGTGGTAGGAGTGTGGAAAGCACTGCCAGGTGTTGTGGTTAAGGCAGATATGATATGGACGTTGAAGGGACTTTTAGATACGTGCATAAATATGCAAAGAATGGAGGGATATAGACCAAGGGCATGTCGAAAGGATTAGTTTAATTTGATGTAATGTTTGGTTCACAAGACCACTGATTCTGGCACAGTTCAGGTGTAGACCATATCAATGGTACAATGCCAGATTTTCCCCAGTACTGTGCCAGTGGCCAATGAACTGTTACCCACTTCTCCCATTCCAGTCTTTGAGCCACATATTTATCTCTCTAAGTTTATGTACCTATTGCCAATTTGCATGCATTCAGATACTATAAAATGGGCTGAAGGGCCCATTCCTGTGCTGTACAGTTCTATGTTCCATGTTCTACCTTGAACTAAATAATGGTGCATGACAAAATGTGAAAGATGTGGTAAATCAAAGATCACAGCTTAGATGGTGGAGGACCCACCTCTTAAGGGAAAAGGGGAAAAATAGTGATATGGCTAATGAGGGTCAGAGAATGGCAGCAAAGTGAGAAAAAACACAGAATACACTATCAAGACCACCTATCAAATATAATAAAAAGTCAAAACTTAAGGCTCTGTATCTGAGTGTATGTAGGATTCATCACCAAGTAAGTCAACTTATAATACATATTGAAATAAATAAAAATGATTGCACAGCTATTATGGAGACAAGGTTGCAGAATATCAGGTTTGAGTTCTGAATATTGAGGAGTATGACATTTAAGAAGAATAAGAAGCTAGGTAAAGTGGAGGGGTAGCAGTGTTAATCAAGGATGGCATTTCTGTAATAGTTAGAGATTCCCTCGTTTAAGGAGACTAGGTATAGAATCAGGTTGGGTGAACATGAGGAACAGTAGAGGAAAGAATTCACATGTGAGAATGGTCCATAAGCTCAAACAGTAACCACAATGTAGGACAAAGTATTAAAAAATAAATAGTTGATTCTTATAATAAAGGGGCAGCAACAATCATGAATGACTTTAGTCTACATACGAAGTGGAAAAAATCAGATTGGCATTAATGGCTTGGATGAGGACTTCTTAGAATGTTTCTTAGAGCAGCACCAGAGCCCAGGTCATGGTAGACTTGATATAGACTTGTTGGACTTAATGTAACAAGATTAATTAATGACTTCAGATTAAAGATTTCTCTAGGTAGCAATGACAATTTGATTGAATTTTACATCGAACTAGAAAGGGAGGAAACTGATATTCTAAGCATAAATAAGGATGACTATGTGGGTATGAAAGCTGAGCTAACAGAAGTGAATTGACATTCTGGACTAGGGGTTAGCTCAATAGAGACATAGTGGGAGATATTTCAGTGGATATTTCCGAACAATAATATTCCTATTACAAAGAATATATCTAAAAGGAGGACCCACCATCTGTGGTTAGCTAAAAAAGTCAGGCAAAGCATTCAACTTAACAAAAGAACGTATAACTGAGCAAATGTGAATGGCTGAGCAGATGATAGTTCAGAACATAAAGAATAGCAAAGAATGACGAAAGAGCTAATTAGGAAGAAGAAATTTGAATAGGAAAGGAAGCCAGCTGGAATGTGAAAATGGATAATTAGAATTTCTATAGGTATTTAAAAAGGAAAAGAATAAGTAAACTTAGTTCTCCAGAAAGTAAGAATGGGGGAATTAATAATCACAACAGAAGATACAAAATCATTCATGTAATAGCTGTAAGTCAGGAAGTGGGGGGAAGAGAGGAACTTCATGAAATTACAATTGCACTGGAAACAGCACTTCGCAAACTGATGAAGCTATGGGCTGACAGTTCTTCAGACTCAGCTGAACCTCATCCTAGGGTCTTAAAAGAGGTAGTTAATATTGAAGTAAATGTGTTGGTATTAATTCTTCAAAATTCCCTTGACTCAGGAAAGGTTTAATCAGGCTGGAAAGATCAAATATAACCCTTCTATTCAAGAAGGCAAAGAGACAAGAAGATGGAAACTATAGTTTCTAGTTAGCTTAACACTTTAGAAGAAAATATTAAAATTGACTATTATAGAGATTATTGCTTCACACTGAGAAAAACTAAGATAACCAAGCAGAGTTAGCATAGTTTCATCAAGAGGACATCATATTTAACCAACATGTTGGAGTTCTTTGTAAAAGTAACGTGTTATGGAGAGTTATGTTATGTAGATGTGCTGTACCTGGATTTCCAAGCATTTATAAATGTGTGGCATCAAAAGGTACGACCCAAAAGGTTGTAATGTAACACCAGGTGATGTGTTAGTTGAAGAGGGACTGGTGGTGCAGTGGGCACGGCAAAGGAGTGGCGACTGAGGACCCCATCTCAGTAGTCACCACCGGGAAGCAGAACCTCAGCTTTATTAGCCCTGGCCTCCATCTTTGTCTATCAAGCTCACTCATCCCCAGCTTGGTAACACCAGTGACGCATACACATACTCCCAGCGGAATACTTCATAGTCTGCATCTGCACAAATGAAATGGCTATTTTAGTGTTATAGATAATCACTCCATTATCTAACATGGCATTATAGCTATTTAATCAATATACAGCTGATGAAAGAAAGCACTTGTGGAAGAATAGTAGTGTCCCTACCTCTGAACTAGGAGGACTGGGTTCAAATCCTGCCTTATTCCAGAGCTGTGCCACAACATGCCATTACTGGTTCATTTTAAAAATATTTTAAGAGCTCTTCTGATGCAGTGAGAGTGACCCAGCATTGGAGCCAGAAATGTGTAATTAAATCTCTGAGCAGGTTAATTATAAAATATCTATGGCTTCTGAAAGTACTTCTTTAATTGAAATTTTGGGAAAAGTCATTCTGAAAATAAAATATTTATTTTCAACTGCTAAATGCATGCTGTCTGACAAATGCAATAAAATTCCATGCAGCTCAAAGGCAGCCTTATTTTGCTTTCATTTCATTATTTCTGATTGCCTGCGAAGGAATTCTTTATATTGCAGAAAGGCAGTGAATCACTATCCTGTGAATTACAAATATTTTAATTGCAGTTTACTGATTAACACCCACTCTCTGTAAAGGAATGCGTCATCTCTGTGCAGAGCCTCAGAGAGAGTACTGCAGTGTGAGTGAACCCGAGGGATTTGCAAATGTAGCCACAAAGCGAATCATCATTGACGATGTGTCTCAGGTCTGGCAGGTAAAAGCAGAATGACTTCATTGATCATCAGTTGTTTCATTCGGTCTGTGAATCCCTCTTTGGCTGGTTCTTTTTTGTGTGTACTGATAAATGTATTTTCATATTTTCCCTAGTGCTTGTTGGTTGACAAGGGAGGGGAAAGCATAGGTATTTGCTGACATATTAAGTTTGATTCGACATTCCGGTTGGGCTGGGATGATCCTAGTTTTCCTCCTAGTGTCATACTGTCCCAATGGCATTCAACCCCTGTTAACAACCCGCCCCACCCCGTCACTTGCATTCAATTAAAATCTTGCTGTGTTACATGCTGGGAATTGGAGCCAGCTTACTCGGCATCTTTCTCTAGGGACAATTCCCGGTCAGTGACTTGTGAAATAAAATAATACTTAACGATTCTGCATTACTCGATCTACTGATGTTTGAAAGCTCTCAGGCTGGCACGGTGGCTCAGTAGTTAGCACTGCTGCCTCACAGCACTCGGGACCTAGATTTGATTCCATCATCAGGAGACCATCTGTGTGGAGTTTGCATGTTGTCCTTGTGTCTGCGTGGGTTTTCTCCGACTGATCCAGTTTCTTCCCACAGTCCAAAGATGTGCAGGTTAGGTGGATAGGCCATGCTAAATTGCCGACAGTTTCCAGGGATGTGCAGGTTAGGTGGATTAGCCATGGGTAATGCAGGTTTCGGGACTGGGGTGGGTTGAGGTGGATTGCTCTTAGATAGCCAATGTGGACTTCATGGGTCACCTGCTTTCACACAGCAGGGATTCTATGAAGTTTTATGACCAGTCCCCAGGTGAGGTTTCCAATTTGTTGTTGCTCCAGGTGGGATAACTCAAATTGTTAAGCTCCTCGTAAAAGAGGGATGAACTGTCTCTCCTTCTTTATTCACTGCCCCCTTGGTTAGGCTCAACAAGGTTAATTTGAAAAGCATCTTTTGCTCGTGGATACACGTTGCCCCCAGACAAAATGAACTTATGTTTTAAAAAGAAGACAAGTTAAACAGACTTTCTTGAGTTAACAAAGTAAGTTACTATATGTGAGCAGAAATAATAAAGTAACATGCATGCACTCAGTTTGGGCATTAGTAATGAGTTGAAGAAAATAGTGAAAAAAAGATATACAGATCAGTCTCCGAGTCATTCGTGAAGAGTAGATAATAGAACATGGTCTATGTTACACTGGATATTACCCATGGCAGCACTCAGATTTAGATAGTGATATTTTCCTTCCATGACCTGCAGTGCAGGGGTGTTCAATGGTTGTTCTCAAATCTGTGACCTTTACAGCACACTGGTTTATGTAGTAATACATCAGGTCACTATACATACTAGACCAGAGTTGAAGGTGTCATTTGATCCGCTTTTTCACAGATCTCTGAAAGAGTAAAACAAACATCTGCAGGAGATGACTCCCTGCTGATTGGGGTTGGGTAGTCAGCCTCTTTTTAACCCTTTTTTTTCAGTCTATCTATTTGAAGTTTCACTGACCCTGTGTAGGTGTGATATGCTGCAATTCCTCTTCAGATATCCACAGTTGTCATGATTATATCAGTCCACTTTCAGAAAAAAAACATGTCCGTAAGTGATTTGTGGTCATGAATTTGCTCTGCATGATAAATGAAATGAAATTCAATCTCTTTTCATTACATAAAGGAGAAAATGGATAAAAAGAAACAAAACAACAGATACACTGTTGCACCCATCCATTCCTCTCGCCTTGGTTAATTGATATTTTCAGTTCAAACCAGGCATTTCTAAATTTTGGACAGGGTGTCTGCACATTTGTTTTTCTGCCAAGGTGCATAATTCTTAGATGGTGTGGGAGAAGGAACAATCTCCAAGGGTGTAACCAAGTATTCTGGGTCTTAAACGTTACCGCAAACATTAGCATGTAATAGTTGGTATGTACTGTGGTCTCTCTATATCTGGACATACATCACAATGTGTCGAGAGCCAGTAAGAATCTGACTTGGACATGAGAGCAACTGGAGCAGTGATTGCTGTTACACTCTATCAGTTTATGATGCAGCATATCGTTAATCTCCTCCCAAGCCTGGGCCCAGCTAATTGGGATGTTGCCTTATTGGAGGATCCTCTCCCTCATCTACATCATATAGAATGGTGTGGATAGAATCATAGAATCCCTCTCAGTGGCACATCCTCTTCTCAATGATGATATTGCTTTATCATATTGACATGGCACAGTCTTGCATTTTCTGGATTTCAAGTAAAGTTCTAATCCTAAGTGTCTCACTAAATCTTTTAACTGTTTGAGGGATAGAAGGTTTAAATCTTGATAAGTAGCTTCCTGTATTCCAATAGGAATATGTTGCCATTGAATACAGTCGGTTCTGCTATAATGTGGTAGTTCCATTCTCGTGCAACCCTGTGTTATAACAAAATCACCTAGAGCAGCACCATTTGTAACTAATACATACTTTAAAAGTTCACGCTTTCGGAACAGTATCCCCAATTCCTCTATCGTGTTATTAATTTGCGTTAAAAAGCACATGTTACAGCAGAATGACCTGTACAGACATTTCTATACTGTAGCAGGGCAACCTCAAGAAAGTTATTTGAATTTTTTTCCAAAATTGGTTTCAAAGACACAATTCTGCCAAATCAGCTCTTTTGTTTCCATTGAAATCATGAACACAAGCTTCAACTTTTCACAAGACAAGTTTCCCCAATTCATTAATGTTTGAGACAGGATACCCCAAATCATTAAGCTTTTGGGTGAGGTGTGATGAACTGACAGATAAACTGCCTTCTTTATTCACTCACCCCATTGGTTTGTCACAGCTAGGTCCATTTAAAAAGGATCCCGTCCCTTGTAGATGCCCTTTCTGCCAGAGCAAGGGAATTTATGCTTAAAAGGAGCCAACATAACCAAACATCCTTGAGGTAACCTAAGAGTGAGATTATTAATTACAAAGCGTGAAATCCTCTGAGACCCAGAATGATGTGGGCTGTGATGATAAATCTAGGAAAATCAGGTGACAATTCAGGCAAATTCCTTCCAAAAGTCAAGACGAAAAATTTGCATTTCCCAAACAAGTCCCAAATGTCAAGACAAGGTTTTTACTAGTGGGTGTTGAGAGGCTTATTATTGGGGATTCCTCTCATTCTCACCCTCCTTATGACCTAATGTCACCTTATTGATATGCAAAGTCCTCTTGTCCCACCACCCCAGATAGAATCTAGTTTTGAGAATTCATGACATAAAAGTCTGAATGGGTACCCAACAACACCAGCTCATTGCTTGCTCCCCCAGGACACCATCTTGGCACCAACGTCTCAGGCCATGCTCCATGAACAGTGGCTATGAGAATCCTACATCCATGGAGGGTGACATCTGACATGTTCCATGCTCCATATCATCAGAATTCATCTTCAATCCACCAACAGTATGTTTCCAGACTTCAATGCTGCAGTCAAAAGATGTTTGGTTAATCTAGTTCCTTGTAAACAGAAGATTCCCTTTCTTTCTTGATGGAAGGATATCCTTTGGAGCTCAGAGGTGCCTCCCATTGCCTTGCTATCGCAGGGATAATTTACATGTAGAGGCAAGAACCCCACTCATGGATTTAACCAGGCTGCATCTCGCTTGCTCTTTTACTGCACATTCACTTTGTGTCTGCTTGGATACTCACGGCATCCCCACCCGGCCTTGCCTTACCTTACTTCACCCTGAATTTTCGCACTTTGCCCCCTCAGCCCCTGGCTCACGGTGATTCTAATGTTTAACTCAGACACAAAGTCAGTGATCTTGTCATGGTTGTCTGCAGAAATCAGACAAAGGAGTGGATCATTTGTTGCTTGACACTGTCCTATCTCAGTGTTGTCAGCAGTCAACTGACTACACACTGCAAGACCATTGCCTAGGGATCAATGAAATGGCCATGTCTCAGAGTCGAAGGGGAGTGATTCTCAGTCAGGTCCAGGGTTGGAGGTGGGGGGTGTGGGCAAGAGTCTGCTGTCAGTCAGGTGGTCCTGGCTTTGTCCGATATCAGTCAAGTGGTGTGGATAGAGTCAGGGTGGCGAGAATTCTCTTCTTGAGGGAAGGAAGTGCTGAATGTCAGGCAGCCCACCACCTGCCTTAGCTTTTTCTGCCTTATTGTGGGCCATTTTATCTTGGATTGAGACAGAGGGAGGAACTGAAGAAGATGAAAATGACAAGCACAGCTGTTACTGCTAGTGCAGATGGGGGAGAAGTAGTGAGGTGAGCCGAGTGAGTGAGAAGGGATGCAGAGGGCATGCAAGGTTAGGAATGTGGGAGGATTGGGGGAAGAAAGCAAATGAGGGAAGATGTTGCATATGATGGTGAGAGAGATAGATCATAAGATTTAGTGGGAGGTGGCTGCAGAGAGAGAGAGAGCAAGAAACAGTAAACAGAATATTGTGGTACTTATACTGGGGAAACAGAGAATGTAATTGAACTTTGTTTGGAATTGCTGGGCATTCCTCTGGATGATTGAGAAGTACTGACCCGGGTGGCAGCAAGACTGGTAGGTTCTGGTGTTGTGACCTTCTCTGCTAGTCCTAGGAGAAGAGAACAACCTTTCTCTGCACTAACCTGTTCACCAAATCCTCCATGACCCTGTCCGCAAAGTGGGCCACCAATTTCCCCTATCTGCCACATGCAGGATAAATGTCACAAACCGTATGAGCCAACTCTGGGCTGGGTACACACAACCTTTTAAATGTGGTGCCAGCACCACGAATCCCAGGATGTCCCTGCAGGAATGAACATTTCTGACAAAGTGGAAGAATCGGGCTAGCCTGAAATGACAGGAGCGTGATAGGGGCAGTGTACCGAGTTAATGAGTTTGGGATGATAGTGTGGGAAAACATGGTTGCACCAGAGAAAAGAAAGGTTCCACAAATCTTGATGAAAATGACACTTGCTAATTTCTGGTTAAAGTCAGGCCTAAATGTGAAAAGAATTAATAATAGCAATAGATCCTTCAGCCCAGTGAATCTGCGCCAGTCAAAACAACCACTTAACTATTCTAATCCCATTTGCTTGGCATCACAAGTGCACATCTTCTTAAACGTTTTAAGGGTTTCTGCCTCTACAACCTCTTAGAGACAGAGATTTCCAGTTTCTCACCACCCTCTGGGTGAATTTTTTTCCTGACTTCCCCTCTGAACCTCCTGCCATTTTACCTTAATTCTACATCCCTGGTCATTGATCCCTCCATTAAGGGATATAGCTCCTTCTTGCCTACCCTAACTATGCCACTCATAGTTTTATACATTTCAATCATGCCCCTTCTCAGACTTCTCTGCTCCTAGGATATCAACCGCACCCTAACCAACCTCTCTTCATCACTAAAACTCTCTCTTGCCCAGGTAACATCCTGGTAAATCATCTGCACCCTCTGCACTGCAATCACATCCTTCTCCCAGACTCCTGTCATGATTCACCTGACATGTCAATCATTATAGAGTCCACCTTCTCATAGCTTTACAACGTTGTCCCAGTTTCTGAAAATCCAATAAAATAGTGCAATTTTAGAAATTCCTTTCAAAACCTTTTAACATGTTTCATAATTATGTTCAGGAGATCTTCTTGCAGTACACAGAGGATTAATTAGAGCATTTGAACTGGATGAACTATGACATTTTGATTCATTGCTGAGCTCATTAGAGTAGACACATTAAGGCACTTTTTTCCATTAATTTAAAGGAAAATAATAGGCATGGATACATGAGATGGTGTCAATTTTGTTTTGTCCTTCAGTACTTTATGTATCTTCCTTGCATTATGAAATTGCTGAAAAGAAATCCAAGAGACAAAAGGAAAATTGTGTTCAGGTCTATCAAAGGAAAATCCTTGCAGAACTGCATGTGCAGTGGATGATGAAAGTAATATAAGGGACATAAGAACATAATAAATATATAATCTTCTTTTCCTTCAACTTTACCAGACAAATCAAAAAAATCAAAGACCTGTAACACATCCACTATATATCTGGCTGTTAGTGATGACCTGTATGTAATGGATTTATCGACAAACTGGTTAACTATAAACCTGAAAAAGTGACATATTTAGAAAAGCAAAATGCTGCAGATGCTTCTTTGGGTTCTTGAAGAAGAGTTATGTTGGACTCATGCTGCTAACTCTGTTCTCTCTTCACAGATACTGCCAGATTTAATGCACTTTCTGTTTTTCTTTAAGCCACATACTTGTATTGATTCTGCTAGTGAAATGTATAGACATTGCTAAAGAGAACACAAAGTCAAATTGCTGTCTCCTTTGTAAGTCTGTTTTTTACATCCTAATCCTTATGAGTGCCTGAATAAAAGCTTTACCATAAGTTCTGTATTATCAGACAACCATTTATGAAGTATATAGCTAATGAGTTATATAGGGTATTCTGGTAGAATTTTGGTAGGTTCTTTCTTGCCAACTATTAATGATGGATCAAAGAATTCATTCTTGTCCTTACTTCTTTACATCATCAAAGATCTTGATCACTAGACATTCATCTTATAGAAGTTAAAAAAAACAAATCATTGTGCTAACCATAGATTTTAGTCACTATAATACAGCAGACTGTAAGACAAACTGGGCAGAAGTGAGTACTGCAGATGCGGGAGATTGGAATCAAGATTAGAGTGGTGCTGGAAAAGCACAGTAGGTCAGGCAGCATCCAAGGAGCAGGAAAAATTGACAAAGATGAAGAGCTTTTGCCCGAAACATCGAATTTTCCTGCTCTTCGGATGCTGCCTGACCTGCTGTGCTTTTCCAGCGCCACTCTAATCTTGACTGTAAGACGACTGGTCAAATTCCTCTGTCACCTAGCTCTTATATCACAACAAATTTATCTTAGTTTTTCCTCATCATTCAAGTATTACTGGCACTTAGGAAAAGAAAGTGAGCTAAGGAAATAGGGCGATTAAGTAACTGAACTCCGTCACAATAAAAATGAAGCAAATTTCACCAGTTTTATTGAATATCATTTACAAGTTTCTTGCTGCTGAAAGATCTGCCATGAGGACTGAGAGAAAAACACTTTAAAACATCAGCACAGTTCTGACAGCAATGAATAACATAGAATTTGTCATCTCCACAGAATTAATGAATTTAAAAAGACAGACCTTGCATTTTTATACCTTTTCCAAACTCAGTACATCCCAAAATGTTTTATGATTAAGCACTTTGGATTTGTCCTCACTGATGTAATGTAAGAAACACAGCAGTCAATTAGCACACTGCAAGATCTTACAAACAATGTGATAATGACTAAGTCATCTGTTTTATTGATGTTGTGTGAGGCCTAAATATCCATCAGGATGCCAGGAGAGCTTTATAGCCTTTCTTTGAATTAATGGGATCCCTTTCCTAAGAAGGAAGATAGAACCCTGATTCCTTTTCTAAGTCATTGTTGACTCCATTACAAAACAGCAGGAATATGCCAACAGCACAGAACAAAGATCAATAAAGGAAAGGAATAGGCCCTTTGGCCCACCAAGCCTGTGCCAATTCCTAATCCTTCTTTAGACCTCCTACTTACTGCTCAAATGCTGTTTCTTCCCATTGTTCACTACCCATTCATATGTCTATCAAAAAATGCCTTAAACATTGTTATCATGACTGTTTCCACTACCTCCAATGACAGTGCATTCCAGACACCCACCAACCTCTGGGTCAAAAAGTTTCCCTGCACTTCTCCATTAAATGATCCCCCTCTCACCTTGAACCTGTGCTCTGTAGTAGTTGACCTTTCCACCCTGGGAAAAAGCTTCCATCTATCCACTCTATCTATGCCTCCTTATTTTTTAGACCTCTGTAAGGTCTCCTCTCAGCCTTTGTCTTTCTGGTGAAAACAATCCAAGTTTATTCAATCTTTCCTCATAACTAAAACCCTCCAGACCAGTCAACATCCTGGTAAATCTTCTCTGCACCCTCTTCAAAGCATCCTGCATCCTTCTAATAATGTGGTGACCAGAACTGCACACAATATTCCAAATGTGGCTGAAATAAAAGTTCGTATAACTGCACAACTTGCCAACTTATATATTTGATGCCCTGGAAGATGAAGTAAAGCATGCTGTATGCCTTCTTGATCACCTTATCCACCCGTATTGCCACTTTCACAGAGCTGTGGACCTGTATATCAGATCCCTCGCTATGTTAATGCTCCTAAGGATTCTGTCATTTATTGTCGAATTCACACCTGTATTTAATCTTCCACAATACATGACCTCGCATTTGTCTGGATTAAACACCATCTGCCATTTCTGCGCCCAAATCTGCAACCTACTTACATCCCACTGTATCTTTTGATAGTCCTCTTCATTACTTACCACTCCACCAATTTTGGTGGCATCCACAAATATACTAATCTGATCACCTACATTTTCCTCCAGATCATTTATGTTTATTACCAGCAATAAAGTTCCCAGTACTGATCCCTGTGGAACACCACTAGTTACTGATTTCAATTATTAAATATATCCCTCTACTGCTACTCTCTCTCTTCTATGACCAAGTCAGTTTTGTATTCATCTAGCCAGCTCACCCTGGATTCCATGACATGCTACTTCTTGTACCAACCTGCCATGAGGTACCTTATCAAATGCCTCACTGAAGTCCATGTAGATACCATCCACTGCCCTTTCCTCATCAATCATTCTTGTCACCTCCTCAGAAAACTAAATCAAGTTGTGGGGAGGTTCTCCCAGACTGTAATGTTATGAAAGGCAGAACAATTCCATTCAACTTCCATTCAATTCGAATTCCCTTCTGGGAAATTGTGGATGGGATAAATACTGATCTAGCCAGTGATCTAGCCATCAACTGGCTTGACTTTTAGATAAATGTTTCTTATACAGAAATACAATGCATACAAATAATTTAAAAGATATTGGCCTTGAAATTCCTCTGGAGGGAAAATTGCAGGTCTGAGCTTCGTTCATCTCCATCACTTTCTGACTGCCCTTCAAAAGGGGTAAAATCTCTGTCTGCTTTCACAGGACAAATGATGGACAATGGGATAATGATCGATCAACCCACCAACAATGCTGAAAACACCAGCTCCTTGGTTCCGAGGGCACCCTGTGAAATTGAACCCAGTTGGCATGCCAATAGAATGGAAATTTTATTGCCCCCCCCCCCATGTTAGTATATGTGCATTCTATCAAACCAGACTTAGACACATGAAGGATTCTATATTTTAAAATAAACATTGCCAATCAGCTTTCTTGCCCAGCAGACTACAGACAGTTTATCTGCTTTCAGCTTGGCTGGTCAGCATAGATTGTTAATGGGTTGACATCCCTCTGGTCTTCACTAAAATCTTTCAAGGTTTTTGAACTCTCAAATGGCACTGACAACTAATTGCTCCCAATACCCTCATCCCATTACATTTCATTTAAACACCAGATTCCAACCTTGGCCGCAATTGTATCGGGGAATAAAGATGCAAATGAACTGACCCAGAAATCATGTAGCAAACTAGCACTCAGTTGCATTTATGACCTATTTCCAACCTTTTAGACATGGCCTGCTCTGGATGAATATCAAAAAGGTCAATTCCTTAAACCAATACAATGACTGGTCACCTTCTATAACTCAGCATATTTATCAGTGCATATGGGGAGGTGATAGTGTTATGGTAATGTTACTGAACTCATAATCCTGGGTGGCACAATGGCTCAGTGGCTAACACAACTGCCTCACAGCACCAGGTCCTGAATTTGATTCCAGCCTTTGTACAGTCTAGGTGAATTGGCCATGCTAAATTACCCCAATGTGCAGACTAGGTTATGGTGAATGCAGGGTTACAGAAACAGGGTCTCGGTGCAATACTCTTCAAAGGGTTGGGGCAGACCTGATGGGCCAAATGGCTTCTTTTTGTACTGCAGCGATTCTAACCCCCAGGCTAATGATCTGGGGCTATAGGGCTATAGGCTGAATCTCACTATAGCAGGTGGTAAAACTTGGAAATACAAAAACTAGTCTAATAATGACCATGTATTCATTATCTATTGTTGTCCAAACCTAACTGGTTCAATAATTCCTTTTAGAGAAGGAAATCTACATGATCTGGCCTACATGTCACTCTTGTATCACAGCAATATGGTCAATTCGAATTCCCTTCTGGGAAATTGTGGATAGGATAAATATTGATCAAGCCAGTGATCTAGCCATCTCATGAATGAATTTTTAAAAACGTTGTATTTATTTTGGGGTCCTGATATAAATACTGAGTTAGCAATTAAACCCACAGTTTTAATGGCAACTCACAAAACTGCCATTTCAATTTATCACCACTAAATTATTACAGCATGCAGAATTATTAGTCATTGTCTTGACAAGAGGAAGATGCTGTTCAGAGATAGTGTAAGTTCAAATTAAAAAGGCAAGTGTTCACTAAATTTTGCCATGAAGAATACATTTGTGGAATTTAGATTCAGTTGGAAATGTTTGATCTCTGGTCATAAATATGAACTTATCTGAGCAGCTGGTTGTATCTGACCTTTCAGTGCATTAAGATATTTTAGTAAACAAGTACAGAGAAGCTTTATTGATTCAGAAAATCAATGCTTCCTAATGAGGCTTACAGTGAGCCACCGTATTTAGTGAACTCATCAGGTTTTGGTCTAGTGATGCAGGTATGACATAAAACAATGGAATGTTACAATGTACAGAGCAACTCAACTTTTACAAACTTACTTCAATATTATGGTTAATAAACTTCACCAACTTTCTATCACCAAATTCAATTTACACATCGTAGGAATTGCATCCAATCCTTTTACACATCACAAGGTCTAAATGAAGCCTGTTTATTTTTTAAACCTTAAGATGCACTGCATTAATATGAACATCAGCACAAATGTCAGGTTCAATGTATGCCTTGGTACATGTGGTACCAGATCATAGGATCAGGAAAAAAAAAATCCATATTGTCAGGGTTTCAAATAAATAATCTTCAAACTTTGACATGGAGACCCCTAAGAGGGAAAATAAATTGAGAATGGTTTACACAATAACCCAATATTTCTGTGATATGGCTTCAGTTTTAACCTTATGCACAATAGATTTCATACAACTTGAAATCACTTGAGTGGAGGGGAACAGGATGTTGGGATAATTTTTCCACTTTATCCTCACCTTTCTGTTTTCTGCAACAACATGTATTTAAGGCATAGTTTTTTAAATCTTCTGAGAGTTGTGATTTTCAGCAATAAACAGGAAGCAGGCTTTTGTGGAAGTTTAAATCAGAGGATAAGATAGGGCTGAATCTTACCATATTTTGGCTAAGTGTCACTTCTGCTAAGTTTCATGGTAGGTTTCTCTCTGCAAGACCTCATGGGTTTTCTAGCGCTGTCATCGCAAACTCACTATCGGCCCCATTCCAATGCTGTTCCTCTTATCCGATGCTGGCTTGATTGTCCCAGTCACCATTGCAGGACATTCTTACTTCTGCAGGGATATCCTGGAGCTGACTGTCATCCCTGGCACCATATTAAAAAGGATGCTGTGCACTTGTACAAGCATGGCATTCTGGAGCCTCCCTATCATATCGGATGGCAAACCAAGGGACATTGGTGCACCTTCTTGCCCACAGGAGCCTTGAGTCTGAGTGGATGGAGTGGCCACAGAAGAGGGACAACCTGTTCTCCCAGGACTGCTGGAGGAGACCACCTCAGCAGACCCTGCAGCCTGGTCTGAAGACACCACTTTGATCAATGCAGTCTCTACAGTTTAGAGCAATGTAAGAAGTTCAATGACTTCTTCCACTCAACCAAGGTAAGTGCAACCATCATCTCTCGGCTACCCCACACTCACTCTATTTCAGCTGTAGCTGAGCATCCAAATCCCACCCAGGCTAATGCTCTACCACTTTCACTGTCACATGCGACATCTCCCCTCACTCACTCTTACCTACCTAAAGGCCCCCTGAGTACTCCCCTGCATGCCCTCTGTGCTGCCTGCCAATAGTCCCTCTAATTTTTTGTTTTGGTGCATAGATCTCCGAGATGTAAGCACAGCAGTGACTGTGGAAACTGGAAGTCAATGCCTCAGTACGCTGTTTGTGCTTTGTGTGGAACCTTAGAAAGAGCAGTGAGCTCAGCACCTTTCCCCCACCTGCTCCAGCTAATAGTTGTGTGACCCACTGTCATCTCACTCACTCCGTCCCCATGCCTCATGACAGAAAGAACCCACAATGGCACTAAAAGGACCAGGATGGATGGTGGGCTACCTGACATTCAGCTTCGCACCTCCTGCCAGGACAGAATCTTGACCCTCACCAGTGAGGAGAGGGCGATGTAGAGACCATGTCCTGATAACCAAATAAGAATTATTGTTCCATGTAGAGAAATCCTCCCATGAACCCCCTAGTCAATATGTTTGTTCACCAGCCACAAGTTCTCACCCTCCGTCTTGACACTTTCTCTCTTCTATATCTTGCAGGTACCAGCAGTTTGTCTAGATTAGCCAAGGTCAAGAGGGCCACCCTACAAAGCACCCACTCCTCCTCCTCCAAGGAAGAGAATATGGATTTCTCAAGCCGATGAACTGGCATGACTGCCTCCTGCACCCTCTACCAGCTCTGAGACTAACATCTCAATGGGTGGTTTAGTTGGGTTAAAGTCAGGAGTGTTGGATGGTGATCACCTCACCACCACACCTCCATAACCCCAGGCAGCTGTTACTAGAAGGACCGGCAGGGAGGGTATTCAGAGCCAATGGCTACCATACTGCAATGCCTGCAGGAAAGTCCTAGGCACATGCGATGAACACATTGGCTGTTGTATTTCAGTGTACTCCCTCAGGAAGCTAGAGGTGCTGCCCATACTTGATGAGCACCCCTCCCACATAATGCTTTACCTAGCAATTCTCTATTATCCCCCTGCACTTCAATATTATAATCCTCTTTGCATCCCAATATTCTGCCACTATTCCACTGTTAAGTTCTCCAGCCTCTCTCCTGTAACTCCGATCTCCTGCTAACCATTTCATTCCCCTTGATGTCGAGTGGAGGGAAGCCTTGGACAGATCTTGGCCTATTCCCAAGGGAAACGTGGCGGGACGCGCCTGAATGAGAGTGATGAGACCCCTGACCATTATCTGTACAGCTCCGCAACAATGTTTCCATGACTCCCTGGACTGGCTGCACTGGACCCACAGGCCTATCTGTGACCCACTCCCTGTACTGCACAGGTATTGACCCCCATGACCATAACCACTTTGACCGTGCCTACGGACTGATACTGGAGGCACCCTTGACTTACTATGACAGGACCTTTCCTGGACACCAGTAAGGGCCCCTTTGAGACATGGTAGTTTGCTTGAAGCACATAGAGTCGTAGAGTCCCTTCGGTCCAACCCGTCCATGCCGACCAGATATCCCAACCCAATCTAGTCCCACCTGCCAGCACCCAGTCGATATCCCTCCAAATCCTTCCTATTCATATACCCATCGAAATGCCTCTTAAATGTTGCAATTGTACCAGCCTCCACCACATCCTCTGGCACCTCATTCCATACACGTACCACCCTCTGTGTGAAAAGGTTGCCCCTTAGGACTCTTTTATATCTTTCCCCTCTCACCCTAAACTTATGCCTTCTAGTTCTGGACTCCCAGACCCCAGGGAACAGACTTTGTCTATTTATCCTATCCATGCCCCTCATAATTTTGTAAACCTCAATAAGGTCACCCCTCAGTCTCTGACGCTCCAGGGAAAACAGCATCAGCCTGTTCAGCCTCTCCCTGTAGCTCAGATCCTCCAACCCTGGCAACATCCTTATAAATCTTTTCTGAACCCTTTCAAGTTTCACAACATCTTTCCGATAGGAAGGAGACCAGAATTGCACACAATATTCCAACAGTGGCCTGACCAATGTCCTGTACAGCCGCAACATGACCTCCCAACTCCTGTACTCAATACTCTGATCAATAAAGGAAAGCATACCAAACGCCTTCTTCACTATCCTATCTACCTGCGACTCCACTTTCAAGGAGCTATGAACCTGCACTCCAAGGTCTCTTTGTTCAGCAACACTCCCTAGGACCTTACCATTAAGTGTGTAAGTCCTGCTAAGATTTGCTTTCCCAAAATGCAGCACCTCGCATTTATCTGAATTAAACTTCATCTGCCACTTCTCAGCCCATTGGACCACCTGGTCCAGATTCTGTTGTAATCTGAGGTAACCCTCTTTGCTGCGCACTGCACCTCCAATTTTGGTGTCATCTGCAAACTTACTAACTGTACCTCTTATGCTCACAACCAAATCATTTATGTAAATGACAAAAAGTAGAGGGCCCAGCACCAATCCTTGTGGCACTCCAATGGTCACAGGCCTCCAGTCTGAAAAACAACTCTCCACCACCACCCTCTGTCTTCTACCTTTGAGCCAGTTCTGTATCCAAATGGCTAGTTCTCCCTGTATTCCATGAGATCTAACCTTGCCAATTAGTCTCCCAAGAGGAACCTTGTCAAACGCCGTACTGAAGTCCATATAGATCATCCAGTGTGTTTGACTTGTACACAGCTTGTATTTGGTGTAAAAGTATGTAAATTAGCATGTCTACCCCCTTGATGATTGACTGCCAACAACCATGTCAAGCTGCCTGGCTTTATCTCAGGGGCTAAACAGCAAGGCACTGCAGCATTGGTGTTCTCAGTCTTTAAGGCCTGGCTGAAGGGGGAGAGCACCAAGAAGCAAGGCAAGGTAGGGATGCTGTGAGTATGCAGAGAGATGCAAAACGCGTGAGTGCTAAGACAGCAAGTGAGTAGCCGTGCGACACAGACTGCTCCAGTTTGCAAGCTGGTGATTATCGAAATATACAGTGCCCTTGCAGCAGCATTCCAACACAAGTTGCTAGTGTACTCCAATGTGCAGCATTACAGAACAGGAATATACTGTAATTGGATAGGAGATGGTGCAGATAGGCTGGCACATGTTAGTTGCTGGTGTCCTTGGACATGGAGTGTGTGCAGCTGCTGCCAATGGAGCATGCCCATTGAGTGTCTCCTGAGATGTTGGTTCCTGGTCTCCAAGATGGTGGTCCAGAGGAGCAAGTGGATTGCTGGAGCCACCAAGTTCCCTCAGACTTTCACATCAGGAAATCTTGACTTTCTCGCAACAGGTGATACAACAGGAAGTTGCATGAGGTAAGATTTGGAGATAATGATAACAAGCAATAATCCCCACCAATAGGCACCTTGCTGCTGCCTAATGAGAATCTTGTCTTGGTGCCTGGAAACCCATTGGATTATGTAGCTGGTCGCTCCCAATTTCAGGGTAGGCTTTGCTTGACTATTCACAAGATTGTCATAGATTCCTCATGACAGCCTGCATTGCTCAGGGCCTGGGAAAGTTCTGCCCATCATGTTTATCCACCCAGCATCTCAGAACATGAACACAATGAAACACACTCATTTTTGCTCACTCATTTATTCACTCACTTACTTTCTCACATGCATTCCAAAGCACACATGCATACACGCACGCATACACAAATATATGCACACACACACGCGTACGCACAGGCACACATATATGGTTTCCTGAGACAAAGCATACATTTAGCTCATTAATAGAAATGCAAGAAATAAATCATACAACCGAATTTCAATACATTGAGGTTCATGCATTGCAGACCTGAATATTTTCTCTCTTTTCATTCTTGGATAAATGAAAGTTGAATGTTTCTAGACTTTCAGATGAGACTATGGCTCAGTTTCTGCAGACAGCAAATCTATGCAGATGAAGACAAATGAGTTCCCCTCACGCTGCCTGGTTATTAGGCAGGTTTCTGTTTGTCTGGTTGCAGAAATGTCCTTCTTGTGATGGCTGCCTGATAAATCTGTCTCCACCTGGTTCTTGGAGTAATAAGATTTATTATCTGAAGTTCAGTTTTGATAATATGACCATAAAAATAACTCAAAACTGGAAGCCGTAGCTGTACATAGTGGGTGAAGGTTGGTTAGCACCTGCTGGTCCACACCTCTCTTTGTTAAGGTTCAAGAGAGAGACATTGTACCTGGAGAGTTATTGATTTTCAGTATAGGTAAATATACAATGAGGTCTGTAAAATCCATAAATGGTTTTAGTTCTATCTTATCCATTCAAGGGAGGGCATCCCACCTATGGTCATTTGCATTTTAAGAAGTAGTTCAGACATGAGTTCATAGAATTCCTACAGTGTGGGAGCAGGCCATTCAGCCCATCAAATCCACACCATCCCTTCGAACAGCATCCCACCCAGAACCACCTTCCTACCCTATCCCTGTATAATTACACTTCCCATGGCTAATTCACCTAGCCTGCACACTATGGGCAATTTAACACAGCTAAGCCATCTAACCTGGGCATCTTTGGAGTGTGGGAGGAAACCAGAGCACCTGGATGAAATCCACCCAGACACAGGGAGAATGTGCAAACTCCACACAGACAGTAGCTCAAGGCTGGAATTGAACCTGGATCTCTGGTGCTGTGAGGCAGCAGTGCTAACCACTGAGCTACAGTGCCACTCCTGTAGATTAATCTTGTATCTTTACACAAATCATATAATCTGATTTTCTGGCAATCATTTTGGTAGGAAACAGTGTCCATTTATTTTTAAAGTTACTTTCAAAACATCCAGATTAGGTACAGTCCATTTCTTGAGAGTGAGCAAGACAATTGTCAGCTGTGGTTCAGTGGGTAATGTTCTTATCTCTGAGTTTGAAAGGCATGGGACCCACATCAGGGACCTGAGCTCAAAGATTTATGTTGCTGTTCCAGGGCTGTGTGGTTGGAGGTGCTATTGTTTGGATGAAATGTTGAACCAAAGCCTTCTCTACTCTCACAAGTGGATATAAAAGATCCCTGGACACTACTTTGATGATCAAGAAGGGGGGTTACCCCAGTTCTAATACGCCTTTCTTTATCCTTAAACGAGGAATCTCCGTCTCCGCAGCCAACGTGAACCTTGACCATGTCCAATGTATCTTCTGCATTTCTGTTATCACTTCTTCATCTCTCCCCCAAAACCGTGATGGGTTTTTTCCTTGTCCTCACCTTCTATACCACCACTCTCTATATACGACTGAACTATTTTAATCATTTCCTCCACCTCCTCTGTGATACCACCACTATGCATGTTTTCCCCTCCCCTCCCTCTTCAGCGTTTTTAAGGGACTGTTCCTTCCACACCATCCCGATCCACTCTTCCACATATGTACAACAATCCATTCCCTTCCCATGACACAGTTACACACAACTGCAGGAGATGCAACACTTGCCTTTTTATATCTCTCTCCTCACCATCTAAGATCCCAAACATTTCTTTCAGGTAAAGCAGTGATTTCCATGTACTTTAACATCCACTCAGTAAGTTGCAACCAATGTCTTTATTTCTTTGTTTTAGCAGGTAGTTGCCAGTCATATTTTTACACTTAGTTATCCAGATCAAAACCGAAGGAGAGAGAATCCCAAGACTGTATTGTGTGTATGATAATGCAGTTTAGTTACCTCACCCCCAAAAAACACAACACACACATTAGATTAGATTAGATTACTTACAGTGTGGAAACAGGCCCTTCGGCCCAACAAGTCCACACCGCCCCTTACCTACACTACGGACAATTTAGGATGGCCAATTCACCTGACCTGCACATCTTTGGACTGTGGGAGGAAACCGGAGCACCCGGAGGAAACCCACGCAGACACGGGGAGAACGTACAAACTCCACACAGTCAGTCGCCTGAGGCGGGAATTGATCCCGGGTCTCTGGCGCTGTGAGGCAGCAGTGCTAACCACTGTGCCACCGTGCCGCCCATGAAACAAAGCTTACAAAGAAGTTAGCAAGAGGAAGAGTATTTAATATCAACATGGAGGTAAAGGCAGTTGCAGTTTACATACTTTTTAGATTTGTCAGAGTGAATCTTAAATGCTAACCACCTTCAATGCTATTGTCCTGTTAGCTCAGGAGTGGTGATACTTAAGCAACCCTTGAGTTCTCATTAAATGGTAGTTTCTCCAGGATTCTTTCCACCGACTCTAGTTTGTCAAGATTGAGATTGAGATGGAGATAGAAGGAGGGAGGACCTTTCTGTGTCATCCTTGTCAGTCTCAAACCACGTTGCTTTCTCCCTTCACTTGTTGTTCAAAGTATGCTACTGAAATATGCTTCATTTATATACCTTCATTGACTTTTCCAACCTGAAACCTCTGCAGGTAACATTTCCTCTCCAATAAATGATGTTATCATGCAATCTGAACAAAATAAGAGATGTAAATTTCACAAGGCCTCACCGAGTTTTAAATCTGCTGGATTAAAATGGTCATTCCAAGGCTGTCAGATTTTGTCTCTTCCATGTGGGATTCCAGGGCTTGTCAGGTAATCACAGCATCCATTTTAGGCCCACAGGATCCTTCCTAAGTCCAATTTTTTGACCATGAAAGTCTCAGATATTATGAAAATTGAAATAAAAACAAAACAACACTGCTGGAGATACTAAATATGTCAAGCAGGATCTGTGAAGAAACAGGGCAAATGTTTAAAGCCCAATGACTCTTCTTCAAAACTGATAAACCATCATAGAATCCCTATAGTGTGGAAGCTGGCTACCTGGCCCATCAAGTCCTTGCTGACCCTCTGAAGAATATCCCAACCAGACCCATTCCCCTACCCTATCCCTGTAACCCTGTATTTCCCTTGGCTAATCCACCCAGCCTGCACATCCAGGAGACTATGGGCAATTTAACATGGCCAATCTACCTAACCTGCACATGTTTGGACTGTGGGAGGAAAGCGGAGCACTCAGAGGAAACCCACAAAGACACGGGAGAATGTGCAAACTCCACACAGACAGTTACCTGTGGAACCAAACCTGGGTCCCTGGCGCCGTAAGGTAGTAGTGTTAACCAGTGAGCCACTGTGCCCACAGATGAATATTGATAGTCTACTTTTAATACAATTATAACAAATGGGACAACCAATTGCAGACTGGAAGACTGCTTTGCAGAACACTTCAGTCAGTGTACAGCATGAATCTGAGCTTCTGGTGGTTTAATTTTCTGCCTTGCATGCATGTTGATATTTCCATCTACGGTCTGCTGCACTGTTCTAGTGTCAGTCAGTAAAAATACATAATCATTTGATGAGGTACTTTACGGTCTTCCACACTCAACTGTGTTTCCACAACTTCAGACCATATCTTTGACCCCATTTTGTTTCCCTTCCTTTGCACGTTTGAATTTGTCTCTTACTTTTGCTTCGCCTCTCCACAGATATTGCTGGGCTTCCTGAATTTCCAGAAACGTTTGCTTTTTTTTCAGGTAGCCAAGATCTGTACTGTTTCGGGATGCAGCTACTTGTCATATTGTGGCCAAAATCATTCAGAGACAGATAATCTGCTTATTATCACATTTCCATTGCAGGGAGTTTGGTTTTTGCAAATTGACGGCTGCATTTCCTACATTACAGCAACAACAAAGTACAAATCAGCAAAAGAGTGCTTTACAGTGTTCTGAGGTCATGAAGTGCCTTATATAAGTGCAAATCTTTAGTATTTGTAGGGTTCAAATGCCACATTCAAGCTGAACAGTCACTGCTTCTGACAAAATCCCTGTAATCCCATGAGGTTCTATACTGGGAAAGGAGCCTCACAGAATGAGTCTCATGCAGTGTAAATGTGCCCTAAGACTATTCTACAGTCTACACTGTCTTGAAACCAATTGTACAGCCTGCTTTGTTCTGTAATAATACAGTCCTGACAAACAAACAAGACAATATCATCCGAAATGGAAAGGTACTTCCACAAATTCAATTCTTGAGGTCACAGAAAGGGCTGACACCTAGTTTACAAGGTCCAAGTAATAAGAAAAGACCAATTCAAATGGTATATTCCCCTGAAGCACTTAATCACTCCATAACTGATAGCAGATCCTTAAGGATAATGGAATTACTACGTTGAGGGCAAATCCACTGGTTTTAGAACCAAACAGTCTGATCTCAACACCTTGCTATAATCCAAGTGTTTTCTGTGCATGAAAGTAATTCTTTTTAAAATATTTAATGTTAAGATTCCTTTCCCTAATAGTTTTCTGGATGCTGCACAAGTGGTGTTATGACATAAGAAGGGGAGGGAAGAATTGTGATTTGTGGTTCTCTTCCATTGCAAGCAGCAGGAACCTCAATGTAAACCAGCCTGCCTCAGGCAAAATATGGTTTTCATGCCCCATGCACTCTCATTTATCATGAAAAATGGTACAGACTGTCTATGAATTTTATTGAAACATTGCTATTTACGAAACACGTGTATATTATATATATATAAATCACAACAATTGGTGCATATGAAGAACAAAATGTGAAAGATATATCTGCAGCCTTCCATGGCTATGTAAGCATTATATTGATGCATATACATATATCTGTATGCACTCATATTTATGATGTGTATATGTATCCCTCAATGCATCCATCTATACCTATGCATATATCTATCTATGTACATACCTAAAGTTAGATGTATATATATAGTCACTGGATTGTAGAAGACCAGATGTATGACTGCAAGTGCACATTGGGATCTTTTACATATCCTGACATGTGGATATGTAAATGTGGAATTGTTTTGGAAGTTCTGAAGTATAATTCCACTGTTTCCTGGTACCTCTATGAACGTCTCTGCCTCAGAGCTAAAGAGATTTAGCATAGTGTAACATTTGGGTAGCTACATGACTGTCCTCTTCATGATCACCTACTCCTGACCACCTGACGAGGGAAACGATCTTTGCTATTCACCTCATGTATGCCCCTCATTATTTTCTAAACCTCTATAAGTTCACCCCTCAGCTTCCAGTGTTCCAGTGTTCCAGTGAAAAATGCTCCAGCCTATCCAGACACAAAAGTAGAAATTGCTGGAAAAGCTCAGCAGGTCTGGCAGCATCTGTGGAGAGAAATCAGAGTTAACATTTCGGGTTGAGTGACCCTTCCTCACTTCTGAAACATTAATTCGGATTGTTCTCCACAGATGCTATCAAACCTGCTGAGCTGTTCCAGCAATTTCTATTTTTGTTTCTGATTTACAACATCTGCAGTTCTTTCATTTTTTTTTACCCAGCCTATCTGCCTCTCTTTATAACTTTAACCCTCTCACTGTGGCTAATGTGCAGGATGATGATTCTATGATCTTTGTGCCTCACTATAATTTGTCTAAATATTGGACATTAAAAAGTTCTCAAAATTTGAAAAGGTCAATGATAGGAAATTCTTAATCTTAAAATAAAATTTACATAAGGCAATTGAACGAACAGTATCATTTTAAAACTGTGAATTAAACATTTCACTACTCTTCTCAAAACTACATAAAGCAATAGAGGTCACTAAACACCAACTTTCAAATATGAACTATCAGAGTTGAGTCAGCCTATTGTCCTGGCATTTGTACTTCCACTATGAATGAGTTTGCTTCACACTAGTTAGGCATATTTTAGATTAGATTACTTAGAGTGTGGAAACAGGCCCTTCAGCCCAACAAGTCCACACCGCCCCGGCGAAGCGCAACCCACCCATACCCCTACATTTACCCCTTACCTAACACTACGGGCAATTTTAGCATGGCCAATTCACCTGACCTGCACATCTTTGGACTGTGGGAGGAAACTGGAGCAACCCCACGCAGACACGGGGATGACATGTAAACTCCACACAGTTAGTCGCCTGAGGCGGGAACTGAACCCACTGTGCCACCGTACCGCCCATATGTTTGAGGTGAGAGATTTAAAAGGGACCTGAGAGACAACTTTTTCAAACAGAGGGTGGAATGGACTGCCAGAGGAAGTGGTAAATGCAGATACAGTTACAACATTTAAAAGACATTTGAACAGGTACATGAAAAGGGAAGGTTTAGAGGGATATGGGCAAAAAGCAGGCAACTGGAACTAGCTGTGGTTTGGGAAACTTTGTTGGCATGGACAAGTTGGACTGAAGGATCTGTTTCTGTGCTGTATGACTCTATGACTCTAAGACTCTGTGACTATACTCTCTCTCCACATCTTTAGAGTGAGAAGATTCATACTGTACTCAGAATACTAATCGTTCCTCTCTCAACAAATGCTGACAGAATTGCTGAGCTTTTCCTGCATTTACTATGTTTGTTTCACATTTCTAGCATCTGCAGTATCTCAGTTTTATTATCCTTCAGACTTGACCTGAATAAAAACCTGACTATGCTTAACCCAACTTGACTCACTCACAACTATTGCACTACCCTGATCCACTTGCCTACCTTCGATCTCTTATGCCTCTCATCCACTTACCCACTTATCAATATCCCCACCTCATTCATTTACCACCTCAGTTATTCACTCATTCACAATTTCATCCATTTACCCACTTACCCACCTCATTCACTCACTTATTCACAACTTCACCCATTTACCCACTTTATTAACGTACTTATTCACAATTTCATCCATTTACCCACCTCATTTACTAAGCCATTAAAAACTTCACTCATTCATCCACTTACTCAACTCACTCATTCACTCACCCATTTACAAACATTAAGATTGAATTTTGAAGCTTACCATACAGGAGCTAGTGCTAAATGATGTCTCACTTGTTACCATGGTTGCCTCAAGGGAGCAGGGTTCGGTTCCACCCTCAGGTGACTTCTGTATGGAGTTTGCACATTCTCCCTGTGTCTGTGTGGGTTTACTCCAGGTGCTCTGGTTTCCTCACTCAGTCCAAAGATATGCAAGTTAGGTGGATTGGTCATGTTAAATTGCCAACGTTGTCCAGGGATGAATAGGATAGGTGGATTAACCTTGGGAAATGTAGGGGGTAGGTTTGAGTGGGATGCCCTTTGGAGGGTTGGTGTGGACTTGATGGGCTGAAAGGCCTGTTTCCACACTGTAGGGTTTCCATGGATTCACTGAACCACTCACAATCTCACTCACCCATTCACAAAATGTCAGACTGAATTTTTAAACTTACCATACAGTAGCTAGTGCCAAAAAAGGGTGTTCATTTCTGCTCCTCTTTGCAGATCTCCATGTGGATTTCTGTGCTGAGGGAGTTCTTCATGCTGCTACATTGAAAATCAGGTTCTGTTAAACATAACCAGACAAGTGCAGAGTTTTCTGACTGATCAGCATCAGATGCAATAGTTCTGACAGGGACCTGAAGTTTTGGGTCAACACTTGTACCGTGTTCTGAAAATACTTTATGTACCGTACGCAATTTATCACCACACTGCACCCAGAGAAATCAAAGAAGTTTGGAGTTTTGATTAATTCAATCCTGTAAAATCTAGGATTGAAAGACACAAACATAACTCTATACATTATACAGTTCCGTCATCAATGAAGTACTTATACATTGAAATAAATGTGTATTTCAGTTCCTGTAGTGTAGGAATGGTGTATTGGTTTGTAATTTTAATACCATTTTAATATAATTTTAATTCAATATTCCTTCTTTAAATATCTCATCCACCAGTACCCTATTCCCTGCTGAATTTATTTCTTCATGATTATCACGTGAACATGTTTCAGATTGATTGTTTAGTCTATAGATGAATATTTTAATGTAAGGCACAATTTAGCTCTTGGTTTGTTGAATGAAATACTTTTTTTTTATTCACTCATGGGATCAGGAGATCGCTGGCTCGGCCAGCATTTATTGCCCATCTCTAATTGCCCAGGGAGCAGTTAGGAGTCGACCACATTGCTGTGGATCTGGAATCACATTTAGGCCAGATTAGGTAAGGATGCCATTTTTCTTTCCTAATGGACGTTGGGCTTTTCTGGCAATCAACAATGGATTCATTATTACTGATTATATATGATTCAGTTATCTATCCATTAATTGTTATTTAACTTCCAAACTCACCAAATAGAATTATTATGCTTGTATTTCTGAATTGCAGGGTTTACGCACTTGTTCAATACTAAATTGGCAGCATCCCCTTTCCACTGATTACCTTGCCAATTTAAGGTCATTCCCTCACTGTAGTTGTATTGATTTATAAACAGGGATTGTCCCAATTGAGATTGTAGCAAAAATCTGTTCGAAGGCATTCAGAAAAATCCTGAAATGCTGCAGTGTAATAAAGAAAGCATTTATCTAATTTAACCATTTCAGAGCAGGATTTGGAATGCATGGTGACTTAAAGGAGACTTTAATTTCCACAGTGCACTTTTGTTTTAACACACTAGTTAATAGTTCTTTGTAAATTCCTATCCGCACTATGTTAGAGCAATCATTAATGAATTATTTGTCAATGACCATGTGTGTGACCATCTGCCGATATAGTATAAATGGTTTTCAATGGGAGTTGATTGATGATATGTCACAATTACGACACCATTGGCTATTGTTCCTAAACCACTTGTATTTAGGTGATAGCTAGAGGCAAAAAAGTAAGCTTTTTGCTGGCTGCTTGCATGGATAATTTTAAGACGACAAGACCATTTAATCTTGGTGAAGTTTCATTTTAAAGAAAAAGTGAGTAATATGAGAATGAAGAAAAACTGTTTAAAAAGGGAAGATGAAAAGGCAGCACCAAAATGATAAAAGCATGCTACATTGTTATATGTAAAATAAATATCTTCCACTTTGCAAACCCTACCAACTGTGTCTTCCATCTGTTCTATTTAGTCACAGCTTATAGCTGCCAAAAGATTAAGGCCTTAGAATTAAGCTGTGTGCATGTAAGCATTGGGATACTTAAATAAAATTCTTCTGTCTGATAGTTAAAAGGAAGAGTTAATCTATTTCAAACTAAATGGGTTAATTTTTCTGCTAAAATGGTGGATGAATAAATTTAATTTAAGTGTTTTAATCATGCTGTGCTAATACTTAAGCAGCATAATTGCAACCGCTAAAATGCCTGCTAATAAAAATTGCACAATTCACTTCATTGTCTGCTTTTGGTGTCCACATAAATGGATAACTCAGAGAAAAATAATAGCTTTTGGCTATTTTAAATGTGACTATTTTGAAAAGTCACAATTGCTGATTATTTTCTGTGAAGTAGGTATACTTAAAGTAATAATTCCAGCAATCCTGTGTGACTCAGTCCTGTGCAATCATTTAACCTGAAGAGTAGCTTAAGGCATCATGGACTCCACTAAAGTTGCTGCTGACGAAAATTCTTACCTCGTGAGCTGCACTTGAACTGAGTGCTGGCACTGCATTACCTTCGGGTATTCCACACCAGATGTTCAGCAACATTTCCAACCTGGTCATGTGCATCTACAGTTTTACGCAAGATGTGTCCCTGCATGTAAGTGCCTTCCACGCTTTATTTGCAGTGCACTCATACACAAAAGTAAAGCGTTATGCTGGAACAGAGTATAGATAAAGAAATCCTCAACATGTATATAATGTTTGATAAAGGCTGGTTCAATTGCTTATATTGACAATGAACTAAAGTAAATGAATTAAGCAAAACAAAAAAAACATTACAATTTAGCATGACAACAAGAAGTGTTGTCTTCTTATATCTGAAGATAAAGTTTTACAATTCTACAAGAATTCAAAATGACCCTTTATAAGCTCACTCAAAATCAGAGACTAGCAATTCCCCCTCAATTGTTTCACTGAGTGGTGCTATCTAAATGTGTGCAACTGTCCTCCGTATATGTGATGTAATGTATAATCTATGATAGCAAACATGTACGAAATTGAAATTTAAAAACAGATTGCACATAATGTGTAGGTGCTCTATGTCCCCAAATACAATTCACATCAAAGGCCATGTTTCACCTCATGAATGGAAATGCATTGAATGTTTAAAGTGTCTGTGTAAACATTCAGAAAAGCTTGGATTTGAATTAAACACCTGCTTTGAGGCATATCGTTCTCTTTTTTGCGACTGCAAGACAGAACTGTGAAGAGAGAAGCAAACATCTTGATGATCAAATTTGCAGCTCTACTCAAAGAAAATAAAACTACTTATAATTAATGGAGGTTGTCAGAGATCTGACACCAACAATGAAGGAACCGCAGGCTACAGTGGTTGTATATACCAGTAGGGGGTGCTGATGCTGTTTGCCTGAGGCCTATGTCTGAATTCTCTAAGCTTGGGAGCACACTCCAGCAACAATTACAAGTCATTACATACAGGCATTGATAACAGAGAACAAACAATGCATGGCATTTTATAGCCATTCCATTAGACTGAAAGGAAAGTACAAATGAAAGAGATATAGACCGAGTGGAAAGACAGATCACTTTTTAACTGGACCAAAGAATTAGAATCCATTTAGAAATCAGAGCAGAAATGGAGAAAAGAGATTTGTACAAGAGTGAATGCAGGTCTCTTTATTCAGTCTCCTTCTGGTCTGCATTCAATTATCTAAGACGTCATTTTTGGCCATGCCAACTCGGCATTGTGAGGTGTCACAATGATAAATCACTTCCACAAGGACAGGCTTTCTATGCTGAACATGCATCAGACACATGATAATAGTTATACACACTGCACTCTGTCTGAACTGCATTCTTATTGTTGCCACACAAATGAAAAGAAATTGGATGCTGTTTTGAGATTAGTATTTCAGAAGATTCATCACACACTTTTAGGTCCCTTCTGTATTGAATAAAAATTGAATTCCTAAACACTGACATATCACACTTCATCATTGCCGTAATACAGTATCCATTGCTGTGTGTTGCTATTGTATGCGCACAGAATGTTAAGTAAGGCATTAACGGATCTATTAGCATATATAGAGACTGTAGTGGCAATTATCAAGGGGAACTTACAAGGGTATGTTTTAGGTGTCTGTAGATTGCTGATTGTAAAGTTCAGCACGATTCATTTCTTAAATGTGTATGTTGTTCAATTTACATTGTCACTTGCCAAATTTTGTTTATTCAGAATAAGTGCCCAATGTAAAATAATTGAGTGCTTTTTTCCCCTGAAAAAATATAAATCATAGAGACACTTAGGGTTGAAATCACTATATTGATTCACAAAGTTCTATCTGGTGAACATAATGATAATTGAAGTAGTATACTTGATCTATGCTTATTAAATATGGATGTGATTGCTAATCCCTCACAGCTGGATTTTATTGTCCTATTTCTTTTCTCTGATCGCCCAACAATATGGCATTGGTGACATACCCTCACAGTTTAACTGTGGCCTCGCTTATCATTAATGGGTGCACTTCATACAGAAAGCGCTGCCTTTCCCAGCCGACAGTAGCCTCCCCCCAAAGGCAAGTGCAATGGCACCTGTTGTGATCGAAATAAGCTGTCAATTCTGATGGATTGTTTGGGGTAGATTAATTCAAACATTCCTGGGTATATAAGCATTAACCTTTCTTGGCTGCGCCTGAGATGCAGAGTTATTGCCAAAATGCAAAAAATGCTCTTGAACTGTTAATTTATTTACCATGGCTATCGCCATGTGTTATTTTATTGATACTGCTATGCATTATTAACATTATTCATTAATATGTAATAAATATACTCTTATTCCATACCAAAATAAATTACACAGGGCAAGGGTTTGCATTGCAAAAGAGCTCAAATATTTGACTAGGGATAACTGAATCCAAGGTGATATTTAGCCATTTGAAGATCTTATTAGTTTAGTTTAATAAGGGTAAATATAACCTTGTTCTGCTGATCTTGGAACACATTAACATACATTTATGCAGCGCACAGTGGAGTGATTATCACGGTACTTTAGTCAGTTATTCAGGGTAAAATCAGCAAGGCATATTTATTTTGTTAAAAAGTTATCAATTAAAGTTCTCAATTTGAGAACAGTATTTGAAGGTTTGTATTAAAAAGCAATAACTGGCATGTTAACACAAATCAAAGAATGATGTATCTGACCGTCATAACAAATGAGAGACAGTAGGTAAAACAGAAAAAAGAATTACAGTAATATATGCTGCTGAATGACACAAAGGAGGCTGCACCAGCCAAAGTCCATTAATAATATAAGTTCAAAACTGATATAATGAATGCAAAGACTGTAACTTGCATACATGTAGTGTACGTGTAGATCAAAAGATGAAGAGATAGTATTTAGAATTAAATCCTCCTAGATTGGATAGATGTTAAGCAATGAAGATAAACACAGAGAGGAATGATTCAGCCCAGTAAAGAAGAGGATTATTTTAAAATATTATTAAACTATATTGATAAAATAGACATAATGAGAAAATCTTAGCTTTATTTCCAGTAAAAGCATTTGATCTACCGGCATGATCTTGTTAATATCTGTTACCTATTGTATGGTTTGGAGTGACACATTCAGAAAGTTGGTGGGCAGGTACTATTGATAAGATAAACTTCCCCACTTGAAGGACAACATAAACTCCAAGGGCAAAACTCAAATGGGAAAGATCACTGATGCAAAAAATAGAAAGCTTCATATATTCACAAAGCAATAAAAAAAGCTGAGCAATTGTATCCAATGTTATAAAATTGTCCATGGTTGACTTTGCTGAGTTAACTGATCTTAGTCCAGGGAGGTTTGTGTGACAGCATAGTAAACCTCAGGTCCCTGTACCACAATCACGTGGAGGTACTGCACCTGATTCTTTTGTCAGCTGTGCTGGGAAATACACCACAATGGACGTCCAGAGTCCAGATTGGTCTCCATTGTGATACCTGCTATAATGTAATAGGATACTGACTATCCCTCTGTAAACTCAGCCAAGAAGGACAAGGGGGCTCATAAGTCAATGTAATCAATGTTTCAGGGAAACTCGGGATGGACGATAAATGTAAATTTTTCTAAAACTGCCCTCACCCTGAGAATGAACAAAGAAGATAATACTGAATTTAAAGGAGCTCACTACAGCAGACATCCTTCTGGGGTGGGGGTGAAATTCGAAGAATCAGTATCATACAACCTACCCCCCTATTAAGCTGGAATTGAGAAGGGCCTGACATGACAATTCCACCAGCTAGCAGTGTGAGGCCAATAATTGAACTGCTTAAAGCTTATTATCCTTGAATCCTTGAATCTATTGGAATTTAATGGGGGCTCTGAGGTTTAAAAAGACCTTCACATGTTTTCTGTGGTTCCCTAAGGGCTCCCAACAAAATCTGTTGGGTTCTCTGTGTGTGTGCGCGTGCGTGTGTGCGTGTGTTGGGGGGTGGGCATTTTCTCTCACTGACAGGTTTTGATCGAGGGATCTGGTATCGGAAAGGGATTCCCTACCAACCCTTGACTTTGACTCTTTGAGCCCACACCCACCCTGCAAACATTCTTCTTTCGAGTCCCTTCTTGTTTCATTCACTGTATCCAAGGATGTCAATCCTCTGGGTAGGTCTTGGAACAGCCCTGGCAGCAGTCACCATTCTGGTGGCTCTGTTGGCAATGGGAAAATGGTGGCCTCTGACTGCAGCTCTTGGGAGTAGAATCTCTCCCAAAGAAGCAAAGTGGTGGTTTCCACTGGTTCTTAAACTAATTGTGTGACACACATTGCTGGAACAAAACTCCAGCTTTAAAATTCAAATGCAAACCTCTCAGTATCTTCCAGCCTTGCAGCACAGTAAAAGTCATCTATTACTTGCCATACAATATGCTTTACTTCAATGTGCCTATGGCAGTGATAACCAAACTCAGCCAGTAAATTGACCAATGATTTATGCAGGCTGCTTCTCCTTAATAGAAAACTCCCAAGAAAATGGTCTCTGAAAGACATTACTAAGGATTTTATGTAATCCACTGCCATCTCAGATGGAAGATAAAAGTCAAACAATGTTTTAACAAGAAAATATTGCTTTCCACTTCCAAATGCAAACAGCTCCTCAATGCAGCCACTTTTTGAGCAATTAAGTTGTGATTTCATTTATGTTAACATCACTAAGTGCAAAGAGAACAAAATCCCTCCTTCCCCTTCGAGGTTATTTAATCAGCCTTTGCCTGTGGCACTCAAAGCTAACAGCGTTCAGCTGCTTTTACATCAGTGTAGAGCCACTAAATGCCCTATAGCAGGTGTCTCTTGATTCCCATGCTGCAAGTCAAATCGAAAACTTTCCAGGGGTCGCTAAGACAGACTGCCCAGAAGACTTGCTAAAAAATAAATAGCTTGCCCACCATCAGGTTCTACTGCCCAATGGAATGAGGACCCAGTGGCTCGTGTAATATAGAACAGGCAAACGGTTTACATATCAGATTCTCAGGTTAAGCACAAAGCTAGAAACAGAGTAAAGCTCCCTTTATCTCCATTTGAACAATCTATTGCAACCTCAGACCCTGAGCGGTTATTCTAATGTGACAGTTATTCATTCCCCATGCCTGCCATTATGAATGAGATTGCCAATCTAGTGGCAAATTAGGCTATTGGCCCATGCCCATCAAGGGATTTGACTGAAATTATCTAAACAAATTTAATATATGACTTTTGCAGCAATTGCAAATGAGAAGATATTCAATGCTTCAGCCCATCCTGGATTTAAACCCATCCTGTTTTACTAACTATTCATATTGCTATACATAAAAATACAACAATTGTAAGCCCTTTCATGCTATGAATCTGCAGGAAAAGTTCACAAAAGTACAAAAGTAAATACTCTGAGGCCCTGTTTTAACACGATTTGCTCAGGTACTGAACACAGTTTAGTGTACGTTCATTTCGGCCACCACAATTTTAATTTGAATTTATTGCTACCTGACCAGCAAATTAATAAAGTGTAACTTTATTGTCAACATTTTTAATTTTAAGCCAGACTTTATACTGAAATATGTATTTAGAAATGATATCTAATTTCCATAGGATGGCATTCTTTGTTCTGCTTTCATAGAATTGCTGTAGTGTGGAAGCAGGCTATTTAGCCCATCAAGTCCACACCAATCCTCCAAAGAGGATCCCACCCACCTCTTCCCTCTAACTCTGAATTTTCCATGGCTAATCCACCTTGCCTACAAACGATGGGCAATTTCACATGGCCAATCTACCTAATCTGCACATCTTTGGACTGTGGGAGGACACCAGCACACCAAGAGAATTTCCACACAGACACAGGGTGAACATGCAAATTCATATAGGCAGTTTCTCAAGGACGGAATTGAACCCAGGACCATGGTGCTGTGCGACAGCCGCACAAACCACTGAGCCACAACACTGCTTTCAATTTTGTCATTTTCACAATGAAACAATGAGTTAAATTTGGAACCAGCCTTCAGCCGATGAAATGGCAGCCTCTTTGTGATTTAAGGGGCATAATTAGAGAAATTTTCACTTTGCCCAATTCAGTTATTTACTGCCAAGAAGAATCAGTGAGATGGTTGGAAGCAAATGTCAATTTAACAGCTGCAAGTGTGAGAAAGCCCCTTCATGTAAAGAGAGAGACAAATTACTAGAGTCATTTAGTTAAAATTACTGATTTCTTCAACATATGTCAATCAGTTACATAAATGGGATATGATTTGTCAATTTTGCATTCAAAATATTTTTGCAATGGTTGTAAAAGTGAGAACCGATGATCTGTGAATATATGTAGTTTAGAAATATATGTATATAAACTACTTGTAATCAAAAGGAATAAAACTTAATTTAGTTAAATTGATTATCTCCATCTTCTTATCATTAAAAAAAACTTCTTGTAAAAGTTGCCATAATCCACCACAGGGCTGCTCTTTCTCATTAGAGACAGACAGTTGGTGGCATTTCAAGCTGAGGGTCACCACACCTCAGGCAAGGGGAGAGGTCAAGAAGGAAAATCTGTCATGGTAACCTCTGTCATTTCTCTATTACAAACTAGCCAGCCAACTGAGCTAACTGACCCACATAAAGGACTTTGTTGTAATACTTTCTCAACTGTACTCCATCTCGGATTATGAACTCAACCATATTATAGCGAGACCATGTGAAAGGTTACCATCAGTAACTAAATCCAAATCAAGACAGGGCCTGGGATTATGCCTAGGGTTCAGAAATTTGCTTACTTTGGCCATGTGATTACATTCAAATCACTTAAGATTTTCATTAGCACATATTTCTACAGAACGAAATGTGAAAATGTGAACAGTGGACTTTAACCTTAGAAAGGCTTGCCCTCACAATGCATTTCATGCCAGTTATGCCAGGATTTGACCAACTGGTGGTCTCTAACACTACTCAGAAGGGGTCAGCAGGAAGATTAGTGTTAGGCACTATAGATGAATCGCCGATGTCTACATAACCCTTGCAGCTGCTAAATCTGGCACCTTCCTCAATACATTGGCTAGAGCTAGTTCAGCATCCTCCCCCCTTCTTCCACAGATGCCTGGCCATTTGTGACCATGGATCATAACCCCTATGGATATATCAAATGATAATTACATATTCTTAAAGGGAAATATATACAGCTAAATGTTGTCAGTAATCGTGAATCTTGTTGCCGCCAGGATAGAGAGATGCTGGAATGTCACAGCTGAAGAGATGTTAAAGAAGGGAGAAAATGCATTACAAGCTGAAATTGTAATCCCCTGGGACTCTCTTAGACAGTGAAAATGATAGTAAAAAGACGTTAGCAGTCTGGAAGAGAGGCTTTTTTTTTCTTTTTAAATAATACACTGGCACAGGTTAAAAAGGGAATGTCAACTCTGGTCTATGTATATTAGTGCTTAATGTCCTAATGTTTGGACTACTGTACTGTGAGTCTCACAGCTGTGGAACAGCTATATAAGCAGCTTTGCATTGCAGGAAAAGAAAAGGGAAAAGACTTTCTCTCATTCTTAAATGATGCCACTGATGACAGGAATCAGAACAAAAACGTTTCATTCAACTTGAAGAGGCAAGAATCTTGAAACTGATTAACTACAAATGTCAATATCATTGGTAACATCCATTGTAATGACCACGATGGTCAACTTCTGCTCTTCATAAACAAATCAGACACTGGTTCTTTTTTTTTAACTTTCTGGACCCATCAGTTATTTCTAGTCCATGAGTATACTTTATGTTACAATTTGTTCTCAGGTTTAGTTTTTAATAGTTCAGTATTTTCGTTAGTTCAAGAAAGCCTGATTAAATTGTCTCCTTTGAAAACATAAGCTCATTTGGACTGAGAGAAAGATATCCAGAAGTGAAGGGATTCTTATAAAATTAACCACATTGCCGTAGACCTTGGTCACATGCAGTTCAGATCAGAAAGGTTTGCAGATTTCTAAAAGGTAATGGTGAAGCAGATGTGTTTTTACAATAGGCAATAACAGTTTCATGTTCACCCTTAATAACAATAACTTTCAATTCCAGATCAACTAATAGTGGGTGGCACGGTGGCACAGTGGTTAGCACTGCTGCCTCACAGCACCAGAGACCCGGGTTCAATTCCCGCCTCAGGCGACTGACTGTGTGGAGTTTGCACGTTCTCCCCGTGTCTGCGTGGGTTTCCTCCGGGTGCTCCAGTTTCCTCCCACAGTCACAAAGATGTGCAGGTCAGGTGAATTGGCCATGCTAAATTGCCCGTAGTGTTAGGTAAGGGGTAGATGTAGATGTAGGGGTATGGGTGGGTTACGCTTCGGTGGGGCGGTGTGGACTTGTTGGGCCGAAGGGCCTGTTTCCACACTGTAAGTAATCTAATCTAATCTTTTAAAAAAAGTAATCTAATCTAATAAAACTTAAACCCACCAACTACTGTGGTGGGATTTAAACCTCTCAACTATTGCATTTATGTAGTGCCTAGCCTAGCTCCCGTTCCTGTAATACTTACTCTGTGAATCCCCTCCTTCACCTTCATTTCTCTGTGGCCTGGTATTAATCAATGACCCTGGGCCATTGGGGGATTCAGTGCTGGCAGTTACCATCGCTCCTGGCTGTGTTTTGACAAACAAAACCAAATCAGCCACTCTATCACTGGATTCGTAACACAGTGAAATTAAAGCATCAATGACCCTCAAATCTATTTAATTGTTCCGAACCAGATCTTGGTTTATGAACACCAGATCTTGGACACCAAGTTTATAATTTCAACAAAAATTAATAATTTAATATTAATGATGACATTTTAGCAGAAACAAGGCAATCTAATATTTGTGATCTCAGCCCAATCTTCTTTGATCATAAACCTCCCACTCATGCACAGACACAGTTAAGGGATAAGTTAAAAAGAAAATAAAACAAGTCATAATTTGCCATTTTGATAACTGGCTCCATGATGAATATCAGGCCCTCATGAAATCCCTTTGATGATAAGATGTATTACATGCATGAATGACTGTATACCTTGCTTGAATTCCAAGGTCATGGTCAATGCAAACAGCTTTTGTAGACACCTGGAGATTCTTAGGTATCTCTTACAACTGGGATTTATTTCTTAGAACCTTAAATAATTTGATAACTTGAGAATAACTAGAAAGTGCGAAACCAAAACCAGCTTTCAAATCAAAACTGACTCCTGTCCAAAATAAGAAGTCATTACCAGTTTTCTCTTTCTTGTTAACTTGCATTACCTTTCCAGGCCAGTTCCCAACAATTAACAACAGCCTTTTCTTCTCTCTTCTTTTTAAAAACAGGCTGCTGTTCAAAGTTCAAAGTTCAATTTTCAACTGCAAGTTGCAGAATCAAATAAAAATGTGAAAAAATAAAATAAAAATAATGATGAATGAATAATCTTGTTGTCACTGTAGAAACAGTGAGAAAAACAGTAAAATACCGTGAAAAGCTATTCCAATATCATCACAAGGGAGAACAGCAGACAAAGGAAGCACATGGCAAGGACAGTACAGAAGAGAGAGAGAGAGAGAGAGAAAACCTGCACAGTTACCGCCTTTGCTGTTTGAATTCGTGTATCGCTGGACATCGGAGTGCATCTGGGAAAATTAACAAACAATGAAATTCACAACTAATCTTGGAGGAACTGTTGGGCGAAGTTCATAGCACAGAATCAGATAAGTTCATTGTAGTTTTAAGTCTGTCCAAGAGAAAGGCTGCAGTAGTGACTATCGTGGATTCTTTCTTGATTATATGTTTTTGGAGATAAGTCTCTTAATTAAAATTAAAATATAAGCCATACCTATTAATTTAACCTGGGGCAGTGTTTGTAGAGGAATAAGACTGTGTTATTTTCTGGGTCTGTAGATTGTGAAGGAGCAAAAATGGCCTTTGCAGTGATATGTACCTCTTGTCAGATGTGGGAGTTTAAAGAGGGTTTAAAGGTTACTGCGGATTATATCTGTCATAAATGCTGTTGGATGCGAATCTTATCAGATTGAGTGGATCGGTTGGAGAGACAGATAGAAGCAATGAGGAATTTGCAACAGCAACGGTATGTGATGGATGGCAGTTATAGGAAGGGGAAAAATCTCAGGTACAGTCACATAGATGGGTTAACTCCAGGAAGGGTAAGAGAGGTAGGCAGCTAGTGCAGGAGTCTTTTGTGGATATACCCATTTCAAACAGGTATGCTATTTTGGAAAATGTAGGGGGTGATGGATTCTCAGGGGAACGTAGCACGAACAGCCAAATTTCTGGTGAGACTGGCACTAATGCAACAAGGGGTACGTCGGCTTCCAAGAGATCAATTGTATTAGAGGATTCTGTAGTCAGAGGTACAGACAGACGTTTCTGTGGCCAGCAGAGAAAAAGCAGAGAGGTGTGTTGTTTCCCTGGTTCCAGGATCAAGGATGTCTCAGACAGGGTGCAGAATGTTCTCATGGGGGAGAGGGGCCAGCAGGAGGTCATTGTCCACATTGGAACCAACGACATTGGAAGGGAAAAAGTTGAGACTCTGAAGGGAGATTACAGAGAGTTAGGCAGAAATTTAAAAAGATCCTTAATGGTAGTAATATCTGGATTACTCCCAGTGCTACAAGCTAGTGAGGGCAGGAATAGGAAGATAGAGCAGATGAATACATGGCTGAAGAGCTGGTGTATGGGAGAAGAATTCACATTTTTGGATCATTGGAATGTCTTTTGGAGTAAAAGTGACCTGAACAAGAAGGACAGATTGCACCTAAATTGAAAGGGGACTAATATACTGGCAGGGAAATCTGCTTGTGAGGATTTAAACGAGTAAGGTTGGGGTGGTGGTGGGGGGGGGAGGTGGGGGGGAAGTGGGACCCAGGGAGATAGTGAGGAAAGACATCGATCTGAGACGGGTACAGCTGAGAACAGAAGTGAGTCAAACATTCAGGGCAAGCAGGGACAAGGTAGGACTAATAAATTAAACTGCATTTATTTCAATGCAAGGGGCCTAACAGGGAAGGCAGATGAACTCAGAACATGAGTAGGAACATGGGATTGGGATACCATAGCAATTACGGAAACATGGCTCAGGGATGGGCAGAACTGGCAGCTTAATGTTCCAGGATACAAATGTTACAGGAAGGATAGAAAGGGAGGCAAGAGAGGAAGGGGTGTGGCATTTTTGATAAGGGATAGCATTACAGCTGTGCTGAGGGAGGATATTCCCGGAAATACATCCAGGGAAGTTATTTGGGTGGAATTGAGAAATAAGAAAGGGATGATCACCTTATTGGGATTGTATTATAGACCCCCAATAGTCAGAGGGAAATTGAGAAACAAATTTGTAAGGAGATCTCAGCTATCTGCAAGAATAATATTGTAGTTATTGTAGGGGATTTTAACTTTCCAAACATCGATTGGGACTGCGATAGTGTCAAAGGTTTAGATGGAGAAGAATTTCTTAAGTGTGTACAAGACAATTTTCTGATTCAGTATGTAGATGTACCTACTAGAGAAGGTGCAAAACTTGACCTACTCTTGGGCAATAAGGCAGGGCAAGTGACTGAGGTGTCAGTGGGGGAGCACTTTGGAGCCAGCGACTATAATTCTATTCATTTTAAAATAGTGATGGAAAAGGATAGACCAGATCGAAAAGTTGAAGTTCTAAATTGGAGAACGGCCAATTTTGACGGTATTAGGCAAGAACTTTCGAAAGCTGATTGGAGGCAGATGTTCGCAGGTAAAGGGATGGCTGGAAAATGGGAAGCCTTCAGAAATGAGATAACAAGATTCCAGAGAAAGTATATTCCTGTCAGGGTGAAAGGGAAGGCTGGTAACTATAGGGAATGCTGGATGACTAAAGAAATTGAGGGTTTGGTTAAGAAAAAGAAGGAAGCATATGTCAGGTATAGACAGGATAGATCGAGTGAATCTTTAGAAGAGTATAAAGAAAGTAGGAGTATACTTAAGAGGGAAATCAGGAGGGCAAAACGGGGACATGAGATAGCTTTGGCAAATACAATTAAGGACAATCCAAAGGGTTTTTACAAATATATTAAGGACAAAAGGGTAACTAGGGAGAGAATAGGGCCCCTCAAAGATCAGCAAGGCGGCCTTTGTGTGGAGCCACAGAAAATGGGGGAGATACTAAATGAATATTTTGCATCAGTATTTACTGTGGAAGATATAGACTGTAGGGAAATAGATGGTGACATCTTGCAAAATGTGCAGATTACAGAGGAGGAAGTGCTGGATGTCTTGAAACAGTTGAAAGTGGATAAATCCCCAGGACCTGATCAAGTGTACCCGAGAATTCTGTGGGAAGCTAGAGAAGTGATTGCTGGCCCTCTTGCTGAGATATTTGTATCATCAATAGTCACAGGTGAGGTGCCGGAAGACTGGAGGTTGGCAAACGAGGTGCCACTGTTCAGGAAGGGCGGTAAAGACAGGCCAGGGAACTATAGACCTGTGAGCCTGACCTCAGTGGTGGGCAAGTTGTTGGATGGAATCCTGAGGGACAGATTGTACGTGTATTTGGAAAGGCAAGGGCTGATTCAGGATAGTCAACATGGCTTTGTGCATGGGAAATCATGTCTCACAAACTTGATTGAGTTTTTTGAAGAAGTAACAAAGAAGATTGATGAGGGCAGAGCAGTAGATGTGATCTATATGGACTTCAGTAAGGTGTTCGACAAGGTTTCCCATGGGAGACTGATTAGCAAGGTTAGATCTCATGGAATACAGGGAGAACTAGCCATTTGGATACAGAACTGGCTCAAAGGTAGATGACAGAGGGTGGTGGTGGAGGGTTGTTCTTCAGACTGGAGGCCTATGACCAGTGGAGTGCCACAAGGATCAGTGCTGGGCCCTCTACTTTTTTATCATTTACATAAATGATTTGGATGCGAGCATAAGAGGTACAGTAGTAAGTTTGTAGATGACACCAAAATTGGAGGTGTAGTGGACAGCAAAGAGGGTTACCTCAGATTGCAATAGGATCTGGACCAGATGGGCTAATGGGCTGAGAAGTGGCAAATGGAGTTTAATTCAGATAAATGCGAGGTGCTGCATTTTGGGAAAGCAAATCTTAGCAGGACTTATACTCCGAGGTAAGCTCCTCGGGAGTTTTGCTGAACAAAGAGACCTTGGTGTCGCAGGTAGATAGGATAGTGAAGAAAGCGTTTGGTATGCTTTCCTTTATTGGTCAGAGTATTGAGTACAAGAGTTGGGAGATCATGTTGTGGCAGTACAAGACATTGGTTAGGCCACTGTTGGAATATTGCATGCAATTCTGGTCTCCTTCCTATGGGAAAGATGTTGTGAAACTTGAAAGGGTTCAGAAAAAATTTCCAAGGATGTTGCCAGGGTTGGAGGATCTGAGCTACAGGGAGAGACTGAACTGGCTGGGGGTGTTTTCCCTGGAGCGTCGGAGACTGAGGGGTGACCTTATAGAGGTTTACAAAATTATGAGGGGCATGGATAGGATAAATAGACAAAGTCTTCTCTATGGGGTCAGGGAGTCCAGAACTAGAGGGCATAGGTTTGGGTTGAGAGGGGAAAGATATAAAAGAGACCTAAGGGGCAACCTTTTCACGCAGAGGGTGGTATGTATATGGAATGCGCTGCACAATGCATATTCCCATACACAGCAAATTGATGATAGCCAGAAGATTTGTTTTATTGATCAAAAATTGGTCAGTGTGACATGGATGATTCCAGGTGGTGTAGGCTGGTACAATTGCAACATTTAAGAGGCATTTGGATGGTATATGAATAGGAAGGGTTTGGAGGGATATGGGCGGGTGCTGGCAGGTGAGACTAGATTGGGTTGGGATATCTGGTCGGCATGGACGGGTTGGACCGAAGGGTCTGTTTCCATGCTGTACATCTCGATGACTCTATGACTATAATAAGAAAAAAATTAAAGATGTAGCTTAAAGAGGATCCATCAGTCCTGAGCCAGCTCACAGGGGTTGGGTGGGTGGGATTTCTGTGAAAGGGATTCTGAGAAAGGGAGGTCACTGTTCATGTGGCACGCAATTCCCAAAGGAGGCAATATGGGTCTCTCACCAACTTTCCAGCTGGTGGACTAATTCCTGTTGCTTGTATTAAATACCACCCAAGCATTCTCAGTGTTAGCTCTAACCACTTAGAACCTTTACCTTGTAGATTCCACTGCATGAAATGCATCTCGCAAATTCTTAAGCAAAGCTAATCTAAGTCAAAATTCTCACAGAAATACAGTGTGATCAGATTTTTGCTGTTTTCTGGGAGAAGGCTGGTGTCCCTATGGATTATTGGGCTTAGTCTGATTTATATCTGTGAAATTTCAGTACAGCTGTTCAAATACTGGACAGGTCAGCAACATCCCCAGTACATGTCACAGCACATGTCCGTTCCTAGGTCAATCTCCCTCCTCTTTCAAAAAGAAATCAGGAGCATCTGTACAAATCATCAAAGTCCAAGAAATGAGGCTGAAGTATATGTTTTAAGTCTGTTCCTGTTGTAACAGCCATCTGCTTTTAATTTCACTTCTGGGAGCTTTAATGTATGATTATGGTGAGGGACAATCAAACAGTTTGACTATTTGCATCAGTTTCATGTTATATCCAGACAAAAAAATGTGGGATTATTTGTTTTGTTAGCTTTGTTGGTATTCTCTGTTTTCTACATGCATTATAAAGAAAAAAGACTCACATTTATATAGCATTTTCCCAAGCAATGGCTGTAACAAAGAGTTCTACAGCCAATCAAGAGATTTATTGAAGTATAGTCAACTACTCTAACTTCGGAAACACAACAGTCAATTTGCACAAAGCAGATTCCCATACACAGCAAATTGATGATAGCCAGAAGATTTGTTTTATTGATCAAAAATTGGTCAGTGTGCCATGGATGATTCCAGGCAGTTGAATGTTCCTCCTGCAGAATGTGGGGCAGTTGAATGCTCCACGTGCAGAATATAGTCGACCCCAAGTGTCTCTACTGTCTGCATCTACGGGAAGTGCAAATAACTCCAGCTCCTCAAAAACCATGTTAGGGAACTGGAGCTGGAGCTGGATGAACTTGGGATCATCGGGGAGGCAGAAGGGGTGATTGAGAGGGGTTTCAGGGAGGTAGTCACACCTCAGGTATAGGAAGAAGGTAGATGGGTTACCGTCAGGGAATGGAAACAGAACTGGCAGGCAGTGCAGAGAACCCCTGTGACCATTGCCCTCAACAACAAATATACTGTTTTGTATACTGTCGGGGGGTCGACTTACCAGGGGTAAGCAATGGGACACAAAATCTGTCTGTGTTGCTCAGAAGGGAAGGGGGAAGAGGAGCAGAGCATTATTAATTGGGGATTCCATAGATAGGGGGACAGTTAGGAGTTTCTGTGGGAACAAGAGGGACTCATGATTGGAGTGTTGCCTCCCAGGTGCCAGGGTCCATGATGTCCGTAATCGTGCTTTCAGGATGCTAAAGGAGGACTGGGTGCAGCCCCAAGTCATGGTGCACATAGGTACCAATGACATAGATAGGAAGAGAGATGGGATTTAAGGCAGAAATTCAGGGATCATAGGTGGAAGTTCAGAGTTAGAACAAACAGAATTGCTATCTGTGGTTTGTTGCCCGTACCATGTGCAAGCGAGGCGAGGAATAGAGAGAGAGAGGAGTTGAACTTGTGGATATAGGGATGATGCAGGAGGGAGGGTTTTGGATTCCTGGATAGTTGGGGCTCTTGATGGAGTAGGTGGGACCTCTACAAACAGGATGGTCTTCACCTGAACCAGTGGAGTATCATTATTCTGGGGTGGGGTGGGGGAGCATGGGGGGTTGCTAAAGCTATTTGAGAGGCTTTAAACTAATTCAGCAGGGGGGTGGGAACCTAAATTGTTGCTTCACTCTACAGGATGTTCAGAGTAGTGAGGTCAAAAATAAGGTTTCATGGTTGCAAGAGTGCACAAGCAAGCAAGACGTTGATTTGAATTGTGTCTACTTCAACATCAGGAGCATCCAGAACAAGGTAGGGGAACTTGCAGCATGGATTGGTACCTAGGATTCTGATGTTAAGGCCATTTTGGATGATTATGTAGAGCAGGGACAGGAATGGTTGTTGCAGGTTCTGGGATTTCGATGTTTCAGTAAGAACAGAGAAGATAGTAAAAGAGTGGGTGGCATTGTTAATCAAATACAGTATTATGGTGGCAGAAACGATGTTTGAGGACTCGTCAACTGAGGTAGTATGAGCTGAGGTTAGAAATAGGAAAGGAGAGGTCAGCCTGTTGGGAGTTTTCTATCGACCTCTGACTAGTTCCAGAGATGTCAAGAAAAGGATAGCAAAGATGATTCTCGATAGGAGCGAGAATGACAGGGTAGCTGTTATGGGGACTTTAACTTTCCAACTATTGACTGGGAATACTATAGTTCAAGTACTTTAGATGGGTCAGTATTTGTCCAATGTGTGCAGGATAGTTTCCTGACACAGTATGTAGACAGGCTAACAAAGGGCGAGGCCACATTGAATTTGGTACTGGGTAATGAACCTGGTGCTAGATTTGGAGGTAGGTGAGACTGTGGTGATAGTGACCACCATTTGGCTATGTTTACTTTAGTAATGGAAAGGGATAAGTATATACTACAGGGCAAGAGTTATAGCTGGGAGAAAGGCAACTATGATGCAATTAGGCAAGATTTAGGATGCGTAAGATGGGGAAGGAAACTGCAGGGGATGGGCACAATTGAACTGTGGAGCTTGTTCAAGGAACAGCTACAGCGTGTCCTTGATAAGTTTGTACCTGTCAGGCAGAGAGGAAGTTGTCGAGTGAGGAGCCCCATGGTTTACTAAAGATGTTGATGCTCTTGTCAAGGGGAAGAAGAAGGCTTATGTAAAGATGAGATGTGAAGGCTCAGTTAGGGTGCTTGAGAGTTACAAGTTAGCCAGGAAAGAGCTAAAGAGAGAGCTAAGAAAAGCAAGGAGGGGACATGAGAAGTCATTGGCAACTAGGTTCAAGGAAAACCCTAAGGCTTTTAGGTATGTCAGCAATAAATGAATGACTAGAGTAAGATTATGGCCAATCAAGGATAGCAGTGGGAAGTTTTGCATGGAGTCGGAGGAGATAGTTGAAGCAATAAATGAATTTTTTTTGTCACACTGGAAAAAGTCAATGTTGTTGAGGACAATACTGAGATACAGGCTACTAGACTTGATGGGATTGAGGTTCACAAGGAGGAGGTGTAAGCAATTCTGGAAAGTGTGAAAATAGATAAGTCCCCTGGGCCAGATGGGATTTATCCTAAGATACTCTGGGAAGCCAGGGAGGAGATTGCAGAGCTGAAAAATGTGTTACTGGAAAAGCGCAGCAGGTCAGGCTTATGCCCGAAATGTCGATTCTCCTGCTCCTTGGATACTGCCTGACCTGCTGCGCTTTTCCAGCAACACATTTTTCAGCTCTGATCTCCAGCATCTGCAGTCCTCACTTTCTCCTAGGAGATTGCAGAGCCTTCGGCTTTGATCTTTATGTCATCAATTGTATACAGGATTAATGCCAGAAGACTGGAGGATAGCAAATCCCTTGTTCCCTTGTTCAAGAAAGAGAGTAGAGATAACCCTGATAAATATACACCAGTGGGCCTTACTTTGAGTAAGGTGTTGGAAAAGGTTATAAGAGATAGGATTTATAATCATCTAGAAAGGAATAAGTTGATTAGGGATAGTCAACACAGCTTTATGAAGGGTAAATCATGCCTTATAAACTTTATTGAGTTCTTTGAGAAGGTGACCAAACAGGTGGATGAGGGTAAAGCGGTTGATGTGGTGTATATGGATTTCAGTAAGGTGTTTGATAAGGTTCCGTACGGTAGGCTCTAGCATAAAATACAGAGGCATGGGATTGAGGGTGATTTAGCTGTTTGGATCAGAAATTAGCTAGCTGAGAGAAGATAGAGGGTGGTGGTTGATGGGAAATATTCATCCTTGAGTATACCACAAGGATCTGTTTTGGGGCCATTGCTGTTTGTCATTTTTATAAATGACCTGGATGAGTTCGTAGAAGGATGGATCAGTAAATTTGTGGATGACACTAAGCTTGGTGGAACTGTGAACAGCGCAGAATGATTTTGCAGGTTACAGAGGGACATGGATAAGCTGCAGAGCTGGGCTGAGAGGTGGCAAATGGAGTTTAATGTGGAAATGTGAGACCTGATTCACTTTGGAAGAAATAAGAGGAATAAAGGGTACTGGGCTAATGGTAAGATTCTTGGTAGGGTCGATGAACAGAGAGATATTGGTGTCCATGTACATAGATCCTTGAAAGTTGCCACCCAGGTCGATTGGATTGTTAAGAAATCATACGGTGTGTAGAGGGATTCAGAGCCATGAGGTCATGCTGCAACTGTACATATCTCTGATGCGGCCGCACTTGGAGTATTGCATACAGTTCTTGTCACTGCATTATAAGAAGGATGTGGAAGCTTTGGAAATGATTCAGAGGAGATTTGCTAGGATGTTGCCTGGTGTGGAGGGAAGGTCTCATGAGGAAAGGCTGATGAACTTGAGGCTATTTTCATTGGAGAGAAAAAGGTTGAGATGTGACTTAATTGAGACATATAAGATAATCAGAGGGTTAGATTGGATGGACAATGAGAGCCTTTTTCTTCAGATGGTGATGGCTAGCATGATGGGATATAGCGTTAAATTGAGGGGTGACAAGTATAGGACAGAAGGCAGAGGTAGTTTCTTTACTCAAAGAGTAGTAGGGGCATGGAACGGCCTGCCTGCAACAGCAATAGACTTGCCAACTTTAAGGACATTTAAATGGTCATTAGATAGACATATGGATGAAAATGGAATAGTGTAGGTTTGATGGGCTTCAGATTGGTTTCACAGGTCAGTGTAACATTGAGGCCGAAGGACCTGTACTGTGCTGTAATGTTCTATATTCTATGTTCTACAACTGTTTTGTTCTTCTTCAAAGTAGTGAAAGGGAATATTCTATATGCAGCCAAAAGGGCCTCAGTTTCATGTGATATCCGAAAGATAACATCTCTGACAGTGAAACGCTGCCTCAGTACTGCATTGGAGGGTCAGCTTTGATTTTTGTGCTCAAGTCCTGAACCAACGAAAGGAACACTACTGGCTAACAAATGGCTATATTTGTGAGACAGGCCAAAATAGACATCATGTTGTTAACTTTTTCACAATGTGACAAATATACAATCAGAACTTTACTGCTGACTGACAGATATTTTGCTGCACATTCACCCAAGACTAACAATATAAACTGGCTCATCACTAAATTCCCAGTTTTAATGAATAATGTCTTGAGATATTCTGGTGCTTTTGTTACATGACTATGGGGAACAAGTAGGTAATTAATAGTGCAGACTGCAGGAGAAAGGAGAAATATTCACCATTGTTCATTCACATCAGCTATAACTGAACATATAAACTTTTCACTGGAATGGTTTGCTTTTTATGGACTATTACAAGCTTACGTAAATGATAATGGTTTAAATCTATTAATGGTCATATTTTTCACAGAATTGTAGAAATTGCAGCATAGAACAAGTCTATTTGGCTTGTTGTGCTTGTGCCTGGGTCAATTCTGCTTCTCCAGTTGAAAGAATCTTCTTTGATTCTATTTCGCTCCCTTTCATCATTAATCACGGTATATTCTTCCTTTTCCAATATTTCTCCAATTCACACTTAAATAGCATTTCAGTTTTAGCCGTCACTCGCAGTAAAGAGTTCTATGTTACAGTCATCTTCTAGGTGGAGTAATACCTTCTTATTTCCTTTATCTTTTCCCATGATAAGACCTATAACATAGAGTCTGTGTAACTGTAAATATGTATCAATTGATTTTTATCCCCCTTTATGAAGGTATTTTTATTTTCTACATGTCCTACACAATGACAGCAATTCACTAAGTGATGTTGCCAGTTTGATTAAGGCTGGTAGCCAGGATGACTAAATAAAATACGTGTGGAAGGAATAGCTGTAACACACTCCTACATCAAACATAAATGCAGGTAGCAAGTATTGAGACTGCTCAAGTATTGTTTATTTCCAGTGTCAGTCGATTGATTCTGTAAGTTCCACTTCTAAAAATTCCCAACTTGATTTATTTCAGTGGAAATAAAATAAATTCTGGAACAATTCTCACATCTGTCAATAGTCTGAATCTGCTGTTAAATGACAGAAAAAAAATCATGTTCCACCATTCTTTGGCACAACATGTGAGTGCATAAGTATTTAAACATAAGATCGAGGAGCAGAATTAGGCCATTTGATCATGGCCGATATTCACCGGGTATTCACCGAGGAGAGGGACATGGCAGATGTCGAGGTTAGGGATAAATCTTTGATTACTCTAGGTCAAGTCGGCATAAGGAGGGTGGAAGTATTAGGCATTCTAAAAGACATTAAGGTGGACAAGTCCACAGGTCCAGATGGGATCTATCCCTAGGTTACTGAGGGAAGTGAGAGAGGAAATAGCTGGGGCTTTAAAAGATATCTTTGTAGCATCCTTGAACATGGGGGAGGTCCCAGAGGACTGAAGAGTTGCTAATGTTGTCCCCTTGTTTAAGAAGGATAGCAGGGATAATTCAGGTAATTATACACCTGTGAGCCCGACTTCAGTGGTAGGGAAGCTGCTGGAGAAGACACTGAGGGATAGAATATATACTCATTTAGAAGAAAATGGGATTATCAGTGATAGGCAGCATAGTTTTGTGCAGGGTAGGTTAGGTATTACAAGGGTAGTTTATTTGAAGAGGTGACAATGTTGATTGGTGAGGGAAGGGATGTAGATGTCGTATACGTGGACTTAAATTAGGCGATTGATAAGGTTCTCCATGACACACTGATGGAGAAGGTGAAGTCACATGAGATCCAGGGTGTTCTAGCTAGATGGATAGAGAACTGGTTGGGCAACAGGGGACAGAGAGTAGTAGTGGAAGGGAGCTTCTCAAAATGGAGACCTGTGACCAGTGGTGTTCCACAGGGATCCGTGCTGGTACCACTGTTGTTTGTGTTATACATAAATGATTTGGAGGAAGGTATAGGTTGCCTCATTAGCAAGTTTGCAGATGGCACTAAGATTGGTGAAGTAGCAGATTGTGAAGGGGACTGTCAGAGAATACAGCAGAATATAGACATACTGGAGAGTTGGGCAGAGAAATGGCAGATGGAGTTCAATCCGGACAAATGCGATGTGATGCATTTTGGAAGATCCAAAATTGATGTACAGAGAGATCTAGGTGTTCAGGTCCATTGTTCCCTGAAGGTGGCAACTTAGGTCAGTAGAGTGGTCAAGAAGGCATACGGCATGCTTTCCTTCATCGGACAGGGTATTTAGTACAAGAGTTGGCAGATCATGTTACAGTTGTATAAGACTTTGGTTTGGCCACATTTGGAATACTGCGTACAGTTCTGGTCACCACATTACCAAAAGGATGTGGATGCTTTGGAGAGGGTGCAGAGGAGGTTCACCAGGATGTTGCCTGGTATAGAAGGTGCTAGCTATGAGGAGTGGCTGAGTAGATTAGGATTATTTTCATTGCAAAGAAGGAGGTTGAGGGGACCCTGATTGATGCCTACAAAATTATGAGAGGTGTAGACAGGGAAGATATCAAGAAACATTTTCCCAGAGTAGAGGACTCAATTACTAGGGGGGGGGTTCATGAGTTCAAAATGAGAGGGGAAAAGTTTAGGGGAGATATGCGTGGGAAGTTCTTCATGCAGAGGGTGGTGATTGTCTGGAACACATTACCAGCAGAGGTGGTAGGGGCGGGAACGATAGTGTCATTTAAGATGTATCTAGACAGATACATGAATGGGCAGGGAGGAATGGGAGACAGACCCTTAGAAAATAGGTGGCCGGTTTAGATAGAGATGTGGATCAGTGCAGGCTGGGAGGGCCGAAGGGCCTGTTCCTATGATACTTCTTTGTTGATAACTTTCTTAGAAGGCAGCTTGCTGATACCATAAATGTGGCATTTGGTTGAACTTCAAAGCGCCCAACTATCATTCCAAATATGGAGATCAACTTATATACCAAGTGATTTTACAAAGATACCTTTACTCACAATGAAAACATTTTATAAGCCATCAAATTCACTGTCTTTGGCATTCAATAAAGAATGAATGGAATTCCTTTCAAGTCACTTTGCAATGGTTTCATCATAAGGACTGCATTTTGGAAGTCACTTTGCAATGGTTTCATCATAAGGACTGCATTTTGGAAGATCCAAAATTGATGTACAGAGAGATCTAGGTGTTCAGGTCCATTGTTCCCTGAAGGTGGCAACTTAGGTCAGTAGAGTGGTCAAGAAGGCATACGGCACAGAAATGGTGCTTTCAGATTCCTTAAGCCGTTTTGTTGGACATTCTATACCTTTTGAATAATTTGATAGAATTTGTACACTACTAGCATTCAAAATTAGGTAATAAACCACACAAAACATTAGACAAGACATTGTGCTTGAATCCATTTTATGTGAAAGCTTTTCCTCTATCAACATCCAACTATTCCATTTGAAGAAAACAGAATTGTTAAATGGTTTGTTGAGAGGCATCAATCAAATTATGATCTCTGGATGTTAACTCATAGCATAATGGCAAGTGGGTGCTATTTCTTTGCTCTGAAGAAGATCTGAAGAAGGGTCGCCAGACCTGAAACGTTAACTCTGCTGTCTTTCTGCAAATGTTTACAGGCCTGCTGAGTTTTTCCAATAATTGTGTCTGATATCTGCAGTTCTTTTTAAAATTTCTTTTGCCTTGGAAGCTTGTGAGCCAGAGGAGATTACAAAAATAAGGAGTGGGGAAGCTATAAAGGGATTTTTGCTGCTCCTGCCTTTTGTGATGCTGGCTCACAGACTAACACCCATATGTATATGGGTAGCACTTGCTAGCCAGACATAACTTGCTGAGATTCTAGTCCTAACAATGAAAACTTTTCAATGAGTGAATCTAAAGGTGAACCTTTGAGATTTAAAATATTGGGGCTGTGGTTATTTCCTTTTGTAACTTGTTCCATTAAGGGATTGTCTTTGGAAAGAAAGATTGCTGGTAAATCTCTTGGAAACAAAGGGTCTTTCTGGTTTGTGAGAATGGGAATCTCATGTTTGGCAACACCAGAGGGAACCAGGTACTTGTATCTGCCTAATTCCACCCCTTCATATTTGATAGAACATAGCCAATTTTCACCTTCTTTTGCAGCATTGATTCCCATTCTAAATCTTTGATCAAGGATGTGACACTGATATATTTCTATGCTTTGCATAGAATTATGAAGGATCTCTTTGGATCACCTCAATCTTATTTATGTCTTTTGTCACATATGGGTCCCAAACTCAACTTGCATTCTCTAGGACTAGATGGGCAAATGTTTGGTAAGATATAACTCGAAATTTTGTTGCAAAACCAAAGATTCTTTCTCAGAAATTCAAGAATCCCGTGTTTTCTATGGATAAATTTGGAATCCTCATTGAAGATTATTTTTAATTGAAACCGTAGATATTATTGTCTATTTGATGGAGAATTTGGTTACAAATCATAACAGTGTCTGTTGGTGGACTTTTTTTGTTGGTGATACTCATCTGACAGAATTTATTGGCATTGAGTATCATCTCCAATTGGTCCTATTACCTTTACAATTCTCCAAGATCATCTTGCAGTGAATTGACATGATCTTGAGTTTTCTCTGTTTCATAAATCACGTAGTCATTTATAAACAATCATGTCCTTTTTAAAATTGAATGGCAAGGTCATTTATATTTGTTAAGAAGAGTAAAGGTCACAACGAAGTTCCCTAATGAAGTCCTAAGAGGACATCTCTAGGAGACATTTACACACCATTCTTTGCTTGGTGTTGGTAGCGAACTGCTTTATCTAATTTAGTAATGATTTGAAACAAGGGTGAGACACATTTACATAATGGAAAAAATAATGGCACAACCTTTTAACTCTCCCAATACCTTTATTCGAGTAACCTCTGAAAACTAAGTTGTGCCAGTCCATTAAATCACAGGCAACGTTTTGTTGGCAGTGAAAAAATGCAGATCACCCACAGGATGGAGGGAGAAACAAACAGACCTTTCTGCGAATAAGTAAAGACTTTGTGCAACCAATATGCCATTCGTGACCTAATTAAGTTAAAGGGAATTCTTCCCCAGTTTTGAGAGACCAGCTTTATTGCTAGCCTGGGGTGTTAATCAACAATGTGACCATTTCTGAGTGATTTCCTAAGACCTTCTTATTGTTTCCGTAACTTGCATGAATAAGCATTCAAATTTCTCTTAAAGCTAGGATGGACCACTACCTCCCATACTGAAAGGTTTTGAGTGAGTGGATGGATTGAACTCATTTTGAGTGAGCAGCATTGAAATATTGTGAAAAACATTCAGCTCAGACAGCCTAGCGAAAATCAAATTTGACACAATAGCAACACCTAAATCAAGATGGCAGGTATGAATAATTTTGCTTCAGATTTTTTTTAATAGGAATCATGTATTAGCATTAAAAATAAGACAGTTAATGTCACTGCAACAATAATAAAGCTCCTTTTTATAATACTCAACTCCTTGCTTTACTATTTAATTAGTGATAATGGTATTTCATTCACCTAGTTGCAGAATATATGACAACTTTCTGAGTGGCAGAACAAAATAGGGAAGATTCCAATTTATATACTGGGTCTTTAATATTCTCCGTAAAGTCTTCACTCTACTGTATTGAAACTTGATTGATTCAATGCTTACATATGATTGACATGTATTTTACATTGGCTGCTAAAGTATTTGCAGGTTTTTGGATGTCATTTATTGCTAACATGAATGCACTAAATTTACATCCATTTGAATTTATGTTGAATTTATCTTAAGGGACAGCTGTCAGAGGCTTTAAGTTGTCAGCTTACAGCATTTAATGTTGATTTATTTATTGTAACATTAATTTATCACTGATTTATCAATTGTTACTTTCTAAAGCAGCTATTTATTGGGTTTTATTTCAGAGGCAGGCAGATAAAAATTGGTCTTTCCATTCTTTGTTCAATGTCTGTGCCTTCCTCAAAGAATGACACTCAATTTTAACTCTGCATAAGTGAATTCATTTTAAGTGAATTAAAGTCATACTCTAAACTTTAGTTATTGGCAGGTCCAGCTTAGTTTGGCTAAAAGCACATTAACGTACACAAAGAAATTGAGGATTTGGTTAACGAAAAGAAGGAAGCATATGTCAGGTATAGACAGCAGGGATCGAGTAGAATATAAAGGCAGTTGGAGCATACTTAAGAGGGAAATCAGGAGGGCAAAAAGGGGACAGGAGATAACCTTGGCAATTAGGGTTAAGGAGAATCCAAAGGAATTCTACAGATACATGAACAACAAAAGGGTAACGAGGGAGAGAATAGGTTCCCATAAAAATCAGCAAGGCTGTCTATGCCTGGAACTGCAGGAGATGATGAAGAAACAAAACCAGTATTTTGCAGCAGTGATTACTGTGGAGAAGGATATGGAAGGTGCATCTTGAAAAATGTCCATATTACAGAGGAGGAAGTGCTGGACACCTTAACACACATAATGGTGAATAAATCCCAAGGATCTAATCAGGTGTAGCCTTGAACTCTGTGGGAAGCCAGGGAAGTGATTGCTGGGCCCCTCCCTGAGATATTTGTATCATCAATAGTGACAGGTGAGGTCCCGGAAGAATGGAGGTTGGCAAACGTGGTGCCACTGAGCCTGACATCAGTGGTAGGCACATTGTTGGAAGGGATCCTGAGGGGCAGGATTTACATGTATTTGGAAAGGCAAGGACTGATCCAGGATAGTCAACATGGCTTTCCACTTGGGGAATCATGCCTCACTAACTCAATTGAGTTTTTTGAAGAGGATTGATGAAGGCTGAGCAGTGGATGTAATCTATATGGACTTCAATAAGGTGTTCTACAAGGTTCCATATGGTAGATGGGTTAGCAAGATTAGATCACGTGGAATATAGGGAGAACTAGCCATTTGGACACAGAACTGGTTGAAGTTAGGAGACAGAGGGTGGTGGTGGAGGGTTACTTTTCAGGTTTGAGGCCTGTGACCAGCGGAGTGCCACAAGGATTGGTGCTGGGTCCACTGCTTTTCATCATTTATATAAATGATTTGGATGTGAACATAGAAGGTATAGATAGTAAGTTTGTAGATGGCACCAAGATTGGAGCTGTAGTGAACAGTGAAGAAGGTTACCGCAGAGTACAATGGGATCTTGATCAGATGGGCCAACGGGCTGAGGAGTGGCAGGTGGAGTTTAATTTAGATAAATGTGATTAATGTTGCATTTTGGAAAGGAAAATCGGGGCAGGACTTATACACTTAATGGTAAGTTCCTGAGAAGTGCTACTGAACAAAGAGTGCAGGTTCATCACTCCTTGAAAGTGGAGTTGCAGGTCGACAGGATAGTGAAGAAGGCCTTGGGAATGCTTGTCTTTATTGGTCAGAGCATTGAGTATAGGAGTTGGGAGGTCATGTTGCGACTGTTTGGTTAGGACACTTTTAGAATCCTGCATTCAGTTCTAGTCTGCCTGCCATAAGAAGGATGTTGTGAAATGAGAAAAGGTTCGGAAGAGATTTACAAAGATGTTGCCAGGATAGGAGAGTTTGAGCTATAGGAAGAGGCTGAATAGGTTTGGGCTATGTTTCCTGGAGCGCTGGAGACCTAGGGGGTGCCCTTATAAAATCATAAGGGGCATAGTTGGGTGAATAATCAAGATCTTTTCCTCTGGGTAGTGGAGTCCAAAACTAGAGGGCATAGGTTTAAGGTGAAAGGAAAAAGATTTAAAAGGGACCTAAGGGGTAACTTTTTCATACAGAGGGTAGTGTGTGTATGGAATGAGCTGCCAGGAAGTGTTGGAGGCTGGTACAACTATAACATTTAAAAGTCATCTGGATTGGTATCTGAATAGCAAAGGTTTAGAGAGATATGGGCTAAGTGCTGGCAATTGGGACCAGATTAATGCAGGATATCTGGTCAGCACAGATGAGTTGGACCGAAGGGTCTGTTTCCATGCTGTTCAGCCTTAGGACTCTATGACTATGACTAATTAACTGAAATCAAATTTTAAAAGAATTCTCCTTTTGACTAAAAAAAACAAAATGCCATAACTGAACTTTTATTGTTAACATGTTAATTTAAAAATCTGAAATGGGCAGATTAATTATTTCCTTCAGTAAATATATTAATTTAAAAAGAACTGCTTCCAATTGTGTGTAACTTTTTCCTAGTTCAAACAATACTTCACAGTGTTACAGTGCAAACAGATGGGGTTGAAATAGATTTTTGATAATAGCGCAAAATGGCCAGTGAGAATTGGCAACCTTCCTATATACCTTTTGTTCTCCTACTGAATTGATGGTTGGCTATTATTCATTTTGTGCTGTTTCCTAAAACTGATTCCACTCCCTATATTTCAATGGAATTCATGAAAATTGAGAGCAGCTAACGTAAACTCACAGGTGTGTGGTAAGACGACAGTGAAAATTTCAACTTGGTGGAACTTATTAAATCCACTTTACACTTGTGTTAACTGCAGTCCCTATTAAAACTGCAGTCCCTATTAAAACTGCATTGTGTTGCCTTTCTTGGTTACTGATATGGACAAATTTAGGGAATTGTGTTAGAATAGCCTTAATCCAGTTCTTGGCAAGTAATGGCAGACAACACAATAACTGAGGTTCTGCAGTCAGCAGCAATGCAAAGGATCTCATTGCTGACCTTGAGGAAATCCTTACTGAGAGCTGGAGTATTCTGTGTGGTGTTGTCACTAGTCTAGTAATTCTGGGGATCTGAGTTCAAACCCAGGCAATGGTAGCTGGTGGAGTTTAAATCTGGAATTGAAAAGTACAGTAACAAAGCAATCGTTAGTTGCTGCAGGTCATTCCTTCAGGGAAGGAAAGTTGCCACCCTTACCTGTGTGACTCCAACCTCACAGCATTGTGGGTGACTCTTAAATGTCCTCTGAAATGGCCTGGCGAGCCAATCTGTTCAAATCCAATTAGGGATGGGCAACTGGCTTGTCAGTGATGCCGCCAGCCATGTCCTATAGGGAAAAAGAAAACAGGATATAATTGTTAGAAGGTGAAAAGCACTAAAAGGCTTTAGTTAACATAGTTATTCAAAGATGTTGTAAAAGAGGAATGATTTCTGGAACATTGTGTATCCATAGCTTTTTTTGCATATGCTCAGTAGCTATTCTCAGAGTTAACAAATATTTAATCGTTTACTCCACATCATTTCCCCCCCACCCCACAGCATTCCCAGTCTTTATCCCCCTTCATCAATTCTCACTGAATATGACAGGGTTCTTTTAGAGTCTGTAGAGAGTCAATGCATTTCAAACTGCTTCTCTAAGCAACCCTCAATCTTTAATTCAGTTGTTATTAAAATGTTCCCCTGAAGATCAGAGAATGCAGGCCACTTATTTATTGGCTTCTTTTTGTATTTAGACCAAGTATGATCTTAGCTACTGAATCCAAGACAGCAGTGTGCCCTGGCACTGCTGATCTTGCTGAGTCATGTCTGGGTGCCCTTGTCCAATATTGGAAACTGATAAACCCCGTGTCTATGGTTGAAGATGTGAGCTTGGTCTGTCCCTTAATGTTTATCCTTTGGGTGTACATGTTCATGGTCTTGCATCAAGCGTAATGCTTTGTGAAAGGGGGAGAAGATTAGGATACCCATCCTTTTAAATTCAAAGAGAAAAGTTCTAAGACATTCCATGGTCTAGCTGTAAAGGAGGATGATGGAGGAGATTCATCCTGCTCCTCTCTATGAGTAATGTGGTTAGTGCAATTGAAGGCGACTTTCTCAAGAGAATGGGAAATACTAGGCCAGCATGCATATTGCTGTGCCATGGAACTTGGGATGTCTGTGTGGAATCTTCTGGTTAATATCCAGATGGAGAGATTGTGTTATTACTAACCGTTCACACTGGAACAAAAGGTGATTGATAATATTGCAATTATGGTATTCTTCAATATGCTGCTGCAGGACTGGGTTATTAAGCACTGAACTGGGACAAGGAGCTTAAGATAAAGTGAAGCCCTACATCAAGCTCAGAATTAAAAATGCGTGCTGAAAACTTTGTTTATTGGAGAAGTTTTTTTTGAGTAACTGAGATGAGCTGCTCCCTTGCATATACGCTCAAATGAAATATTCGCTTTCTTGAACAATGCAGACTTGAGAGTCCTCTTCCCTCAGTGCAACAGGGATGTGCGTCCAGGAACAAAATGTGGATCTGTGCATATTCTTCATCATCTAACTGGGCCTCACGAAATTCTGGCAGCTGCTTCACTGTAGTTAACAAATAGTGAGTGGTTAAAGTGGGGATTGTTTTGAATCTTGAGCAATTTTTTGTCTTCATTGCTTGGGCTGTTGATGGGGATACTTGACACACCATCAACAATTGTCTTCAGTTTCCCTGTATATGCTGTGACCATTTCATACTGTATCAGCCAGAATAGAAATCTATGGATTCAGGAGTATATCTTTTGTGCTTTTATCACTAGCTTGTGGTCAGTTATAATTTTGACTAATAGGCCAGAGATATAGGCATGTTTTTAGTCTATGTCAGTAAGAGCTCTGATCATCCATTCCCATCACATTGGATATGGAAATAAGACTCCCAGATCTGTGATACATCTGGTGCTGTTATAGTTTGAATGATAAGATCATAGTGTTTAAGGATTTCAAGCAAAGTGGGTTTATCTTTGATTTAGTCAATTGAGCATTGTTAAAACAGTAATGCCCATTGGATGTCATGAAGGTGGTTAGCAGTTTGGAGTTGTCCTCTAGGGGAAGTTGTCAGAAGCTGCTATTCATGTCGGCTTGTGAAGGTATTTGTTATTTGCAAGTTTACCAAGACTCTTATCGATAAACACCATCAGATATATATCTTATTGAACCAACTTGCCAAATGTAAAGTCAACATTAATTCTCACAGATCCAATCAGTTTAGGAACTGGCACCATCCCAGGCACCACATCATTGGCTGTGGGAGTTTTGAAATGACCCCTTTTGGAACATACTTTCGATCTCCTATTTTATCTTGATTCTACATGATTGTGGGATTTTCTTGGGTGTGAATAAGCAGTGAGTTTGTCATTTGCCTTCAGTGTGATTTGGTACGTAGTTAACTTTCCTAAGGCCTGTAGTGAGTCTTAGGAATTGTCTGACCTCATTGACTGACAACTTTGTCTACTTTAAGGATGAGATCGAGGGCTGTGCAGCTTTTCGGCTGAGCAGCGAGTATGGTTGGTCATTGACAGCATACAGTGTTTCAACAATTTTTTTATGTTTGTTCTTAACATCACCTGAAGCCAGTCTTTGACTGTGGGGCTAGTTCTTCCTGGCCCCTGCAGTGGAAGCTAGTAGTATAATCTATCTCAATCATTTAAAGCTGCCCAGTCGAATATAGACTGAAGCTCCTGTGTCCAATGTATTGTGTGCAGTGGACATTGAGAAAAAAAAACTGCCTTTAAAAATAGATGTCTTTTGTACCTTTATACAGGCACCTATTGTGGTTGGGGATCATTTCTGCTTTGTGGAAGGAGCCTTTTACCAACTGTGGAGCTCATTTGCACCTTTTTAGGAAGGGTGTAAAATGACGGCTGGTGGTTTTTTCCTGCACTTCCATGAGTGCATGCATTTCAATGGAAGAATAATTCTGCCTATATTACTATCTCATTTTGTACATGAGTTATGCTCACCCTACATCTGTGGCCATTTAAACTGCACAGTCGCAAAGCTTGGTAACACTGTGTCAGTACATTCTTTGACATTCACTGTGCTGAATGTCAGCTCACTTCAGGTGTTGAAAGCCATCCTCATTCTCTGACCAGATAGCTTGGTTAGACATTTTGTGTATTTTCTTCTTGTGCATTCTTAGTTATTTGAGTACTGTATCTGTCTGGCTGCTGTTTAAGGTTCCTGGTGACATTGAATCACTTATTCTAGACTTTGCTTTCTATCTTTGTGCTTCCAATGTCCACTGGTACCACATGCATTGCATACATCTTTAAAATTTGGAAATTTTCTGGATGGCTATATTGTTTATGAAGCTCTTTTGCAATGGCTATTATACCAGTGGGGAATGACTTGTCAACCTAAGAGTACAACTTTGTATTTACCTCTGCTCTAGAGTAGTGCTTCCACAGTGTAATCTTTGGGTTGGTCCAACGTGTTATTTTGCAAAGCCTGGACTGCGGCAGAGTCTGTCAGAAATTGAATATTCTGTTGGTTACCTGGGTGGCCATGAAGTTGCAATTACAACTCTTGTCTCTGTATCTATTTCTGAATAGGCCAATTGTTTCTGTCAGCTGTTCCCTAAAAAACATGAATTCCAGACAGTGTATTTGAAAGTTGAGCTGTTCTCATTAACTGATCTTTGAGCTGATCTTTTTTGGGATTTTTCAGATGATTGCAAGACAGACCTGACATGTTCAGTCTGTAGAAACCTTCATTGCCTATAGCAATTTTGATTTTTATGGCTTGTATATCTGACTCTAAAAGTACTGAGGTCCAGAAACAAAGCTTGAGATATTGTTGGGACAAATTAAATTCAGAAATGAGACCTCTGGCTTTCCAATTGAGTATTGGAAATTTTGTGGTCATTTTGCTCCAAATTTTATTTATGAATTTGAATGCGATCTGTCATTTCTGGCTGCTATGACAGTTTCTTCCATCTTTTGCAGGGTTACGTTAGCTGAGTTGCAGCACCTTCAGTGGCTGGTGTCTTATCTGGTTGTAGATTAAATTCTGTTTGCAACAGCAGCATTGTTGAGTACTCTGATATTTTTTTCCTGATTTTAGCTCGAAGTTCTGCAGGTGTAAATTTAGATGTGAAATAGAGCTGGCTGCTCGTAACCCTCCTTTAGCTGTTCAGTGTTCCTACTACATAGATTCTTCTCCCTAGCCCCATCTGTAGTATTTAGCTTCAGCAGCGATGAAGTCTCCTCTCTGTGGAGCTCTAAGTTAAAATGAGATCTCACACCAGAACCTGCTATTTAAATTCTAGGAATCTGCACAAGCTTCACAGTTAGCACTTAGTGTTCAAGCTCTCCCAAATTTGCACATTTTTGCCGGGACTTGATGCCTGCTGGCCTGAGCGAAGTGTGATTCCAGAACCAAGGTATTATATCAGAATCCCTGCACAGCTACAAAGTCTTGCACACGGTGCGACTTTTTGATAACTACTTCTCTTTCACAGCAATTATTTTATTCAGCTGAACATAGAACGGTGTAGGCTTGTGTATTTTGCAATCAAATCTGCTAAACCACACTGCCAACATGTTGCAGACGGTGTACTTGGTGTACTTCAAATATCAAGCATCTTCAGACTCCACAAGATACATCATTTTCTGCTCTTCTTCTCAAAGCAAATGCACCAATCGCCCACAAGGACTGATGAAACAAGAATGTTTATGTTAATTGTTTGAACATTACTTATTGATAATGTTCATGGGGATCTAAGTATGGTATACTTCATTCCTATCACTTGTTGCTTCAGTCTGCCGAACAAGTCATGGGATTAGTACATCATGTCCTATTGAGGTACATGATGATTGACTGGATTAAAGATATGCCCCCTTAAAGGTGCATGCTACCATTTTTTAACAGTAATCTACTTCAGAGATATCATAGCACAATTGGTGGTGCTCTGTTTGAGTAGAATTCAGTGAGGTGTATTCCTATCTCGTTATGCTTTGGTTGAGGCTGATGTTGACACAAGGCTCTTGAAGGGCAGCCTTGGTTTCTCTCATTATTGACCTATTCATTAAAGGAAATAAGACTTTTCTATTCCCTTATCTGGGTCCTTTGTAAATTTATATCCATCAATTAAAAGTTCCCTGAGCCCTCTCTGTTCCAAAGAGAGCAACAACAGCCTATCCTTCTTTGCTCTTTGTGAACATTCCCAAGACCAAGCAACATTCTTTTAATTTCCCTTTGTACCTTCTCTTGTATGATTGTTTGATTTCTGTAATGTGCTAACCAGAATTGCAAACAATTCTCAAACTGTGACCTACTTAGTGTTTCATAGCGTTTTAGCATAACCTCTTTCATGCATGGCCTTGGCTAATTCAGGAAAATATTTCATATATCCTCTATCCAACTTACCTGCTTGTCTAGCTTTCTCAGTGAACCGTAGACATACACTCTAGATTTCCTGTAGATTTCTTGGTATCCTGTCATTTATTGTGTACTCTTTGCCTTGTTTGTTATCCCCAAGTACATTGCTTTACCTTTCTCCAAATTGAATTCCATTTGCCACTTTTCTGCCCATCTGACCTGTCTCTCTCCGTGATTTACAGCATTCCTTTTCACAAAAACTATGTCATTTTTCACACTGACTGTGAACTTTTCAATGTCCCACCCTGCATTGAGTCATACATCATAGAAACAGTAAGTTTAAGTTTAAATCATTCAGATTTCTCAAACAAAAGGATACTGACATTGTAATTCTGACCAGGTCTTAACGGCTGATTTCAAGCAATAGTTCAGGAGCTAACAGTTTTAATTTTTTTTTGTCATTGTAAAAGGGTTTGATGTACAGTAGAGATGTACAATATTTAGTCATAACTGTATCTATTTTGGTTGTAGTAAAAGTCTATTACTTACTTCTGAACAGTTGACCAAATGTATTTTTTAAAAATTGATACTTTGTGGAAATCAGGGTCCCATAGAGTCATAGAGATGTACAGCATGGAAACAGACCCTTCAGTCCAACTCATCCATGCCAACCAGATATCCTAACCCAATCTAGTCCCTCCTGCCAGCACCCGGCCCATATTCCTCCAAACCCTTCCTATTCATATACCCATCCAGGTGCCTTTTAAATGATGCAATTGTACCAGCCTCCACCACATTATCTGGCAGCTCATTCCACATACACACTACCTTCTGTGTGAAAGAGTTGCCCCTTAGGTCTCTTTTATATCTTTCCCCTCCCACTCTAAACATATACCCTCTTGTTCTAGACTCCCTGACCCCAGGGAAAAGACTTTGACTATTTATCCTATCTTTTTATAAACCTCTATAAGATCACACCTCAGCCTCTGATGCTCCAGCGAAAACAGCCACAGTGTATTCAACCTCTCCCTATTACTCAAAGCCTCCAACCCTGGCAACATTCTTGTAAATCTTTTCTGAACTCTTTCAGGTTTCTCCAATAGGAAGGAGACCAGAATTGCACTCAATGTTCCAAAAGTGGCCTAACCAATGTCCTGTACGGCCGCAACATTACCTCCCAATTCCTGTACTCAATACTCTGACCAATAAAGCAAAGCATACCAAACACCTTCTTCATTATTCTATCTACCTGCAATTCTACTTTCAACAGCTATGAACCTGCACTCCAAGGTCTCTTTGTTCAGCAACACTCCCTAGGACCTTACCATTAAGTGTCCTGCTAAGATTTGCTTTCCCAAAATGCAGCACCTTGCATTGATCTAAATTAAACTCCATCTGCCACTTCTCAGCCCATTGGCCCATCTGGTCAAGATCCCATTGTAATCTGAGGTAACCTTCTGCGCTGTCCACTACACCTCCAATTTTGGTGTCACCTGCAAACTTACGAACTATACCCCTTATGCTCACATCCAAATCATTTATATAAATGACAAAAATTAGAGGGCCCAGCACTGATCCTTGTGGCACTCCACTGGTCACAGACCTCCAGGCTGAAAAACAACCCTCCACTACCACCCTCTGTCTTCTACCTTTGAGCCAGTTCTGTATCCAAATGGCTAGTTCTCCCTGTATTCCATGAAATCTAACCTTGCTAACCAGTTTCCCATGGGGAACCTTGTTGAACACCTTACTGAAGTCCATATAGATCACGTCCACCTCTTTGCCCTCATCAATCCTCTTTGTTACGTCGTCAAAAACTCAATTAAAATTTCTTTAAGACTTCTTCAAAAAACTCAATGTAAGATGTGAATAAAAGTAACTGTCATTTGCACATGGAGGCATGATGTCTATCTTGGAGTTACAAGGACCACAAAAGTAATATCTGTCCATAATTTCAAAAAAAAAGAAATTACGTACGTCTGTGGCAATTGTAGATTTGAATCAGTATATTTCAATCAGATGAGGAAAGCAAATGTATTTTGATTTCTAACAGCAGGAATTAAGAAGCTGCCCTACTGATGTGAAACCTCAGCACAGGAGCGAGCACAGGTCAGAGATACAGCTGCAATATTGACACTTCATCCTTGTAGCTCATGGTCAGGTTTGGTGAGGCTTCACACTGGCAGAGAAAACTTGCCTATAATTGAATACCTTTGAAATGTCAACACTAGATTTACTGAAGCAGAGGTAAAGCTACCCTATCATAAGCTGAAGAACATAGGTGAGGACAGCCAGAAAAATCAGCAATTTAACAGTGCCCCGAGATGAACAGAAAAAAACCAGCATCAGCTTGTTGGAAGCTATTAAGTGTCATATCTATAAGGACAAGGATAGACTGCATTTATCTTGAATAAAATACACTGAAATAGTTTGGAAGCACATGCTGTAATTATTTTTCTTACAGAAAGAGTATTGATCCTACTGTTTATTCATCGAACAACATGAGTGTCTGAAGTTTTTGAGAATTGCTGAGTATGATGGGTGGTTGTCTTTCAAGATTTTATAAACTTTGCCACTGTTCTAATGGATTGGAGGTTAGCTAATGTAACACTTCTATTCAGAAAAGAAAGCTGAGAGTGAACAAGGAATTACAGACCAGTTAGCCTGACAGTGGTAGTGCAGAAATTGCTGGAATCCATTATAAAAGATATAATAACAGAGCACTTTGGACAAGAGTGACAGAATCAGACAGAATCAGGACAGATTTACAGATGGGAAATTATGTTTGACAAACCTACTAGAATCTTTCAAGGACGTAACTAATACAGTTGATAACGGGGAGGTAATTTTTATAGTTTACTTGAACTTTCAGAAGGCTCTCGATAAGATCCCAAATAATAGACTAGAGTGTAAAATTAAATTATGTGAGATTGGGGGTACTGTACTAACATGGATAGAAAACTGCCTGCAGACAGGAAGCAAAAGTAGAGATAAATAGATGTTCTTTCCAAGCAGCAAGCAGTGACCAGTGGGGTACTGCAAGGATCAGTGCTTAGACCCCATCTATTTACAATATAAATTAAAGATTAAGAGGAAACTAAATGTAATATCTCCAGATTTACAGATAACATCAGGCTGAGTGCAGGGTTGACTGTGAGGAGGATGTAGAGATGCTTCAGTGTAATTTGGACAAGCTGACTGAGTGGGCAAATGTATGGTAGATGTAGTATAATCTTGATAAATGTGAAGTTATCCACTCTGGTAACAAAAACAGGAAGGCAGGTTATTATCTGAATGATGATAGGTCGGGCAAGGAATAGATGCAAAGAGACCTGGGTCCTTCTGCAATAGTAACTGAAAGTAAGCATGCAGGTGCAGCAGGCAATGAAGCAGGCAAATGGCCTATTAGGCTTCATAGCAAAAGGGATTCCAGTACAGGAGCAGGAATGTAACTGGATAGCCCTTTGGTGAGACCACACCTGGAGTATTGTGTGCAGTTTGCCTTCCTTATCTGTGGAAGGGTGTTCTGGCTATGGAGGGAGTGCAACAGAGATTTAACAGACGGACTCCTGATTTGGCAGGACTGATACATGACACTGGATTGGTAAGGACTATCAGACAGTAAGTACTGCAGATATTGGAAGCCAGAGTCAATAGATGTGCAACTGGAAAAGCACAGCAGGTCAGACAGCATCTGAGGAGCAGGAAAGTCAATGTTTCAGATTGAAACTCTCCATTAGGCTTCCAGCATCTGCAGTGACCTCCTAGTCACTGATAACCAGCAAACCAACGTCCTCTCTTCTGTGGATGCCCATCTTGAAGATATTTTCCTGCTCCCTCCAAAGGGAGCTCAGGGAGTCTCGCTCCCATTGCAGTCCCCCAGGTTACCTTCATTGCCCTGAAGCTCTTCAACCACTTCTGAAGCAATCGCGCCATTACAGCCATGTCTCCTTCCTCAGTGCTTGTCTACACAGCCAGCTAATCCCCCACAGACTCCAAATAACCTTTAGACAATTGGTTAGGACTATGTTCAGTTGAGAGTGTGGTGCTGGAAAAGCACAGCTGCTCAGGCAGTATCTGAGAAGCAGAACAATCGACATTTTGGGCAAAAGGAATCCTGACGAAGGGTTTATGCCCGAAACATCGATTCTCCTGCTCCTCGGATGTTGCCTGACCAGCTGTGCTTTTCCAGCACCACACTCTCAACTGAATATAGTCCTAACGAATTATCTAAAGGTTATTTGGAGTCTGTGGGGGATTAGCTGGCTGTGTAGACAGGCTGTGCTTTTCCAGCACCACACTCTTCGACTCTGACCTCCAGCATTTGCAGTCCTCACTTTCTCCTATATTCAGTGGAGTTGAAAAGAATTAAGGGAGGATCTCAAAGAAGTTTATACAATTCCAACAGAACTGGACAGGGTAAATGCTGGAAGAATGTTCTTGATGACCAGGAGCCCAGGACCAAGCATCACAATTTAAGGATACCAGGTAGGCCATTTAGGACTGAGATGAGGAGAAATTTCTTCATCAAAAGAGTGGTGAACTTATGGAATTTTCAACCACAGAAAATGATTGAGGCCAATACATTGAATGCTTTCAAGAATGAGTTAGATATAGTCGTTAGGGTCAAAAGGTTTTGGGGGAAACTGGGAACAGGGTACTGGGATGGATAATCAGCCATGATCATATATTTTTCATATGATATGTTTTTTCTATGGTGCAGAAAACAGGAGATTCTCATGAGTAGTATAATTGTAGTGTCGGCTTATTTTCTCATGATAGGCTATTTCCAGAGCATATTAAATCTGGAAACAGATTAAAGCCATTATATCGTGACCACAATTGCAGTGCCAGGCAATGAGCATTTATAGCATGTTCCCCCAGAATACTGTGTAATTCACTAAATTGCCTTAAAAGATTTTCCTATGACTATTTTGATACTTGCAATCAAAGCTCTAGGACTTGACAGTTTTTACATTACAAGTTATTAGAACTCACCAAAGATTTATTATTCCAAAAAAAATCTGCACCACATCACGGGTATGTTTCACTTTAGAACAAATAGTAGGCTTGTAGCAGCAATTATGGCCAAAGCACTGTGTCTCTGTTGGGTGCCCTGAGGCTTGAACATTAGTCATGGCACTTTAGGGAGGATATATAAAGGAACGTAGGATCAAAATAATGCGCTTTGTATCCTACAGACACTTTGCCACTGTTAACTTGAACAATTGAGGGTCATAAACCTGATACATTATGGAAATAAAATATTTAAATCATAGAAGAGCAATTACATTTATGTGGAGCCTTTCGTGACACTTAATTAAGCACCTGTATGCAGGAGGTGTGGTAACCAATCTTTTGCAAAATCCCTCAAAGAGCAATGAGGTAATATTTCAGTGATGTTAGTTGTGGGCTACATACTGGCCATGACAGTGGGAGAACTCTCCTGCTCATTTTTGATTAGTGCCGTGAAATCCTTTATGTCCTCCTGGGTTGGCAGGCAGGGCCTTGCTTTAGTGTACCAACCAAAAGCTGGCACCTTCAATGGTGCAGCACTCCCTCAATACCAGCCCACTCTTTATAGTGGGGCTTAAATCCATGCCAACGACTCAGAGCTGAGGATTTGACCGTATAATATGTACAACTCTTACATGAGCTGATGCAGCAGTATCAAGTAATGATAGGGGAGCAAAATAGAAGGCTTTTTCTCTTATTGCACGTGGCTGTGAAAAATACCCAGAGTGTAGCATGCAAAGGAAAATCAAATGTGGAGAATGGCCTAGAGCACAAATGATTTTCTCTCTATTGGTATTACTAGACCGAGTATTGTCTGATCGGATTTTCATTCTTGCACCATCTCCAAGGATATCTAAGTGCAATGAAAGGGACATTTACTAATTTTGTACAACATCAATATGCCTATAATGTGGCTTTATCTTTATCAGCACTTAATTGCTTTATAAATGCACATCAGGAACGGTAAACTGTCTCCTGCCTAAATCCTGCTAGTGAGCTGGTGACAACAGAGCTTGAATTTAAAAAATGGGTGATATTGCCAATTTAGTAAATAATTACGTCATTGTGCGTAACCTTATGTTAGCAAAGAGTTAATTTTATTTGTAAAACCCACTCAAACAATCATGCAGAAATTATTAGCAAAATGTTTAAAATGTACAAATATATACAACTACAATATAAACAAGATACTGCAGATTCTGGAAATCTGAAACAATCACAGAGAATGTTAGAAAAACTCAACAGGTCCAGAAGCATCTGCGAAGAAAGAAATAGAGTTTGTGTCAGGTATGATTTTTCTTCAGAATTTTCCAGATAAGACTCATATCAAAAACACTTACAATTATTTGACACAAAAACAACACCCCCTGTTTCCCCCCCCCCCCCCCCCCCCACCCCACTTCACCACATGAGAGAAAGCAGTAAAACTCCAGAGTATCAGATCTTAAGACTTGGCCAAGTAAAATTTAAAGTCAGAAAAGAGCTGTTCATAGATTATGGAGTGCCACTTTACAGCTTAAGGGTCACTTTCCAAAATAGCTGCAGGTCTTGGTGGAAAGAATCATGGCTCATTGATTTCTCTTTACCTCTGAAATGTTGCTGTTGATTCAGACTGCTCTCTTTAGGAATTCTTGGCTTGCAACAATTAAGTCTGCAGTTGAGATTTCAAACATTGATGAGAGAGATTTCAGAGAAAAAGAGAGAGGACAAGGCTGTTAGCCCTATGGCAGTTTCTCTCTGACAGTCTCATAGTTCAACCAATGTATGTTTGAGTCAGTTGACAGCTCTGTGAAAGCTTTGTAGACTCTGTGTCTGTGTTCTTTGCAAAAGCAACATTTCAGTGGTTGTAGCCAGTCTTCCTTCCTTTAAAAAGGTTTCTTTATATATATAGTAACTAATGACATCATAAATTAATATTTTAGCTAATACATCTTCATAACAATAGAAGACACTAAATAGTCATGGAGCGTGCAGTTCTTCCACAGTTTGAAGGCAGGTATCATGTTGGTACAAAGGATGTTCTATTACACTTGCTTCTCATACTTACAGAATATCAGCTCACTGATTTAACATCTGTAATTCAGCAGCCTGTTGGAGTTTTGTTACACAGAGGGTGATGGAGAAAGTTAGAGGCCTGTTAATCCTGGCTTATCATCAGGAAACTATCAGTTGCTAGGGCACGATGACCCAGAGACTTGGGCAAAAGAGGATCTGTTAAATGCCAAATGTAAAAAAAACTGCAGCTGAAAACCATGGTAGTAAAAATGCAATTAGAAATATATAAAAATACAAACATCTCTGGTAAATTAATACTTGGAGAGCAAGCAGCATTAATATGAGGGAAAAAGTGTGTTTCTGTATTGGAACTGTTTGAAGCTGAGCCCACTTGCAAATATATAAGTGGAGATTTTCCACATTTGGTGCCCAGAAATACTAGGTCAGCTGAAAGCAGAGAATGTCAGAATGTTGAATAAAGGGAAGTGTGTGCTATTTAAAAAGCCTGTTTCACTGTGCCCAGATAATCCAGTGCATTCAGGTGCTGACCCAATAGGATTTCCCCTGGGTGATTAATCTTCACCGTCCGAGTATAGTCTCTTTGCTTTTTTCGAAACTCAACGTTTGGCTAAATATTTTCAGCATTTGCTGGTTTTATTCCACAGTTCCAGCACCTGCAGTATTCTGCTCTTGGAAGTTTTAAAGCTCGCGAATACCAGTATGCATTGGATTTTCTGATGATTGCAAGGATTTATCCAGGCTGAAAGAGATCAGCTAATTTAACAGTTGATAGTATTAAATACTTATTGGCCCAACACCGCTGCTGGCTATTTCTGTTCAGGTGCTTGTAGCGTTTTAAGGAGCTTGTTGTTCTTTCACAGTCAAATCCAATTTACATTTATCAATAACCTTGTAATGATACTTCCTCTCGGTTCACATGCAGACTTTCCTCCTACTCTTGCAAAGCATCTCAAATTAGCTGTGACTATTTCGATGTCACATTAGTTTATGTCGGAATCAAAATTTCCACGCATCTCATCTTTTTTTATTATTATTCCATTTAATCTATATCTAATTCAAATATTTATCCTTACTTTACAACCATACAATATTGCTTATTCTATTGTTTACTTTTGCTGGGGGTGGTGTTAAGGACATTTTGCGTGTCTTCAACACATCCCTGACCAGATCTCCATAATGTTGTTTAGGTAGGGATAAGGCCCCAGTTGCCCACCTGTGCTCAGGCCAATTGAGGCTCATGTGTTATTACCAACTTCAGATCCTCAAGCTGCTACTATTGCCATAATATGGTGGGATACAGAATCATTGCGGAACAGCAAGAGCATGGCCAGGATCATCAACACCAACAGGAACAGGAACTGCCTTTCCCTCAGCTATCTATAGGACAGAGGGGCTGCACATTCCTGATGAAGAGCTTATGCCCAAAATGTCAATTCTCCTGCTACTCGGATGCTGCATGACTTGCTGTGCTTTACCAGTGTCACACTTTTCGACACAGAGGGGCTGCACATTTCTGATTCAAGACACCATTAGATACACAGAGCATCAGCCTTCTGGACATGGCAGAGTGATTAGATTAGATTACTTACAGTGTGGAAACAAGCCTTTCGGCCCAACAAGTCCACACTGACCCGCCGAAGCGTATACCACCCAGACCCATACTCCTACATTTACCCCTTCACCTAACACTACGGGCAATTTAGCATGACCAATTCACCTAACCTGCACATTTTTGGATTGTGGGAGGAAACCGGAGCACCCAAAGGAAACCCACGCAGACACGGGGAGAATGTGCAAAGAAAGTGCCTCAGGACTCTCAGACTTTCTTAGTAGGCCCACAACGTCCTGAAATAGGTGAGCGAGTGGACATGCAGTGTCATTCAAATTCAAGGTCATCACCAGCCTGGATTTCCTTGCCATGGCCTGCTTCCAGGGATTTAATGGTGGAGTCTGGAGGATTTGAAATTTGGTGAAGATAAGTGTGTCTCCCAGATGAATGATGCCATGTTTTTAATTTACAGCCACATTGTTGCTGGTGATGTAGGTCAGCATGAAACATTCTTACTTTTGCTGCAGTGACTTCATTGCTGAAGATGTGATTCAGGTAATTGATCTGGAGGCATTCTTCAGTATCTACCAGCAGGAGTCCCTTGAATGGCGATGGTCTGCCAGGTCTTGCACAATACAATGAAGTAGAGAGCACTGCAACTGCAGGAATACATATACCTTGCACCTTTGGGGTTGTAAAAGGAGTATTGATTATCTTAGACTCTAGCGTTTTTCTTAAGGCAGCTGGCTGGAGATGAGTGGACAATGGGGTCTTACCATAGAAGAGATACCACAGAACACCTACAGTATGGAAACAGGCCATTTGGCCCAACATGTCCATACTGACCCTCCAAACAATAACCCACCAGACCCATTCCCCTATCCTGTTACTCTACATTTACCCCTGATTAATGCACCTAACCCACATATCCCTGAATACTCCGGCAATTTGGTATGGCCAATTCACCTAACCTGCAAATTTTTGGATTGTGGAAGGAAACCGGGACACCCAAAAGAAATCCACGCAGACACGGTGAGAATGTGCAAACTCTACAAAGACAGTCACCTGAGACTAGGTTCGAACCTGGGTCCCTGACGTTGTGAGCACAGTGGCTCAATGGTTAGCACTGAGGGTCTTGAAGTAAAGTTTACTGTACAGGAACATTGACAATATTGAGTTATTTAATATCACAAATCTCGAAAGATACTGTGAAAAGTGTTTTGTCACCACAATCAGTGCCATTTTGAGTAACAAAGAGATTTAAAAGAAATTAATAGAGTTCATCTTCAGTACAAGAGGTCTTCAAACACAGCTCCAGGGCTTCTGCAAGGTCTCTGCATTAAAACAAAGCACTACGGATGCTGAAAATCTGAAACAAAAACAGATATTGCTGGGGAAACTCAGTTGGTCTGTCAACATTTGTGGAGAGAAAGCAGAGTTAATGTTTTGACTCTGGTGACCCTTCTTCAGAACAGAGTTTACCTCTTCCTTTTTCTATATCTACCTGATATTATGCCTTTGACTTCAGCACAATGAGAAACAGGTTACTCACGCTTCTGCTCTGACACATGAGCTACTGGTCATCCAATGAAGTTCTCCAAAGACCTTTCCAAAGACTGCTGAGCCTGCCCCAAGTAAGGATAAACTCAGAGCAAGTGGCAAGGTGTGTGGCTGTATCTGAGTGGGGTGGGGTTGGACAGGGGCAGGCTGAGATCCATTTGGAGCATGCCCTTTCCCCATCTTCCTATCACAGTCTGCTTGCATTTTGCTGCTACCCAGAATGCACTTTGCTCCACTGCTGTGACTTGCTGAACAACAAAGGAAGACTTTCTTCCAGCATGTTTAAACTCGCAGACTGAATGTTCAGGCCATTGCAAAAGTGCAGCATTACCTACAGTATTTGATGCTGCATTGTAGGCAGCCGCTTCTTTTGTGGAGGAGGTCATCAGTGCAAAGGAGACATTGTGATCTCATGATGGACATTAACTCCTTCAGTTGTGTTTAATATCTCTTCACCAGATGACAGGACTGCAAACATTTTCTGCAGTTGCCCCTATAGAGACTTACAGGTCGTTCTACTATAATGCGCGTTTTCTGAATGCGAATTCGCTATAACATAATTGACAAATTGGGGAAACTGTTTTTAAAGCATGAGCTTTTAAAATGTGTGTTGGCTATAACATGATTACATTGCCAACACTTCAAGCACAGTTTCTAAAGTGCAATTTTTCTATAACACAGGGATTCACAAGAATGCAACTATTGCCTTATCGAACTACCTGTATTTGTTGATAATTGTTGTGGCTCAGTCGTTCTGTCCATCTGAACAGAGTTTGTCGAGCACTTTCTGACAGGAACCATCCACCGCTTTTGTCCCCTCCAGTACCTGCTCCTGTTCATTTGTGAAGTGTGGCTCACCATGCGAGAAGTCCCAGTAAAATGTGTGTGAGTGTTTCTGAGCTGGTGGTCAGTGCTCATGTGTCTTGTGTCAGTGCTGCCTCCGGACTCATGACCTGAAGAGTCCTCAGCCTTCTCCCGCTCCTGTGTCATGATTGAAGGATCTGTGGCAAGTGAATGATGCGGATTAGAGCTAAGACAAGGAAAGAGCTCAATGTTCCTATTGTGCAGAGATTCATACTTCAGTTACTAGTGACCTCAATTCACCTTGACTGAATGTGGTGGTGCGATATCTGTTTCTGTCGCTGAGTATTTGGGACAACCTTACCTCTCCATCTTCAGTGCCATCTATTCCACCTTTCAGCTGATCTCCATTCTCTCCTCCTCTACAGTGGTTGGGATAACTGTAGTTGAATGGTCAACCCTGGTTTTCTGCTTTTACTGAGTTCTAGCCCAAAAGAAAAGCACGGTAAATTTTGCAAATGAGACATACTAGTCCAAACCATGTTGTATATTTCAAAATGGAGATCCAGTTAGGCAATTATGTTCATTTCCAAGTACTTTTTTTAAAAAACTGGCTTTTCCCTTTGGATGTTCTCTACAGCTGTAGTGACAGCGATGGATATTAAGATGGGGTGTGAGAGGAGCAAGTAGAACTGCAAAGAGACCTGTGAGAGGAGGGGCTGGAGAACTCAGAGCGAGTGAGTTGATACTTCAGTGTGGGATGGCCCTTACCTTTTCAGCCCTGCCTGATGAGATTATTGAACTCCCTTTTGCTGTGAACCTAAGTGCAAGATGTCCAAGTCCCACTGCTGTCCTCTTAAATCTCTTCTAAGAGGCAACTGTTTGGCTTGAGAGGCTGGTCTTTCACTTTGCTGAAAACAGCAATGCTCTGCAGGCCCTTACAGTACATATCCTGATCAGCAGGGATGCCACAGAGAGCCAGAGGATCTGCCCACATTGAGACTCCATCACTGCACTTGATCATTCTTTAATGGTTCAAATCCTGACAAATAAAATGCTTAAACGTCAGGTCAAGTTCTCATCTTTACCCATCAATCTGATTGATTGGGAAATACAGGAACAAAATGCTTAAAGCCGTGCATTCGTTAAAAACACAGGAAAGCTCGTGTCACTCAATTCCTGAACTGCTTCTAGCCTCCCCCACAGCAGTTCAGCCTGAAGTGTTAAAATTATGCCCATGTTTTCCACAAATTAGTTTTAAATTTAAGCTCATTGAAAACATGCTGTGCCCTTTTCTGGCCAAGATGAAATAATCTGTCCTCATTCTATATTCCTGAGTCCTTCTAGAATGATAAAAACAGCAATCAGAGCTCCTCCAAGCCTAATCTTTCCCAGAGACAATGTCCCAGAGACAGTGGTTTTTCATAATGCAGTCTCTCCGTTCCCTCAATGATTTGCACTGCTCTATTCTGTGTGCTTCCCAGATTTACCAAAATGTGTTTGCGTGAGATGATGTGATGTTCATCAGTTTGGAGAGCTGCAGGCAAACAGTAATAATTGTCTTGCAATCTCAGTGAGTGCACAATAACATGTAAAGTTCCACAAGCACATCTAATTTTCTTATATCTGAGTGCAGTTCAATTTATGAGTTTTCTAACTAATAAAATTAGCAAGAGACAGGTTAAGATGGGATTTGCTGCATATCGGTACTCATTTTGAGTGTACTCAATGAGTGCTCAAATGTCTTTCTTTTGAACATAATGCTTTGACCCTAGGTAGTCATGAGGCCAGGTTGCGGTTGTTACATGAGCCAGTTTCCCTATGTTCAGGACAAGTTTAATCACTATTTTCTGTCAAGTTGCCAGCTGTAAGTGACAGCATTCCCTGTTGCATTCTGATCTCATACATCTGCTGTCAGGCAGTACAATTCTCAGTACAAATATTGAAAGCAGTAAGGGTCTTTGACCAATTCACCTATTAGCAGGGAATGAAATACATTGCGTGAGAGGCTACACACGAAGAAGGGATAACTGTGGGAAAATCAGATCATTTTTATGTTTTAGAACTGGAAGAGGCATGTGCCAGAAAGTGAAGGTTCCACTTTTATTGCATTTTCTGTATTACAAAGTCATCTTATTTTCATAATATTTCGATTTTGAAATTCATGTTTTTCCACATACAGTGGACCTAAACAACAAATGTTGCTGTACAGACAGGGCAGCTGTAATGGGATTTCTCAGAATGAATGTTAAATGTCGCAATAAGACCAGCCATCATCTTACTAAATGGTAGTGCAGGCTCAAACAGCTGAAAAGCTTCTCCTGTCCCTTGAAAGGGAAATCACACCTGACAAATTCACTAGAATACTTTGAGGAGGTAACAAGCAGGGTAGCTAAATGGGAAATAGTGGATATTTGGATTTCCAGAAGGTGTTTGATAAGGTATCAGTCATTAGGCTACTGAGTAAGACAAGGGGCAAAGGAGTTGGAGTTCGTATATGAGCATGGATAGAGGATTAGCTTAATAATAGAAGGCAGAGAGTTGAGACAATGGAAGTATTTGCAGGATGGCAACCTGTAACTGGTGGAGTGCTACAGAAATGCATGCTGGGGCCACTATCATTTACAATGTGCATTGATGACTTGGATGAGGGAAGTGAATGCAGTTTACAGCCAAATTTACACAAGACGTAAAAATAGGTGAGAAGCCATGTGGTGAAGATGACACAAAGCATGTGTAGAGGGATATAGGCAGGTTAAGTGAGTGAGTGAAAACTTGACAGATGAAAGCTAACATGGGAAACTGTGAGTTTCATATTTTCACAGGAAGAATCGAGGAACTGAATATTGTTTAAGTGGAGAAAGAACTGAGGAAAGCCATGGAACTGTAAGATGTATAAGTCCTCATCCATGAATCACAAAAATCTAGCATCTATGTTCAGTGGGTATTAAGGAAGGCACATGGAATATTGGCCTTTATATCAAAAGAAATGGATTATAAAATTAGGGTGGTTTTATTGAAGTTATACAAGGCGCTCATCAAATCACACTTGGAACAATATGAAGAGTTTAGGGCCTTTATCTAAGGAAAGATAGACTGGCATTGGAGGCATTCGAAAGAAGATTCTCTGGGCTGACACCAGGTATGGAGGGACTCTCTTTTGAGAAGAGGTTGAGTAGTTTGTACTCATTTGAATTTAAAAGAATGAGAGATGGCCTTATTGAAACATTCACAATTTTCAAGGGAATTGAAAGGGTTGATGCGGAAAGGTTGTTTTCCCTTCTGAGAGAGGCTAGGACCAGAGGACATAATCTCAGAATAAGGGGGCACACATTTAAGTCAAAGTTATGAGGAGGAATGTCTTCTCTCAGATGGTAGTGAATTCCTTACTGCAGAGGGCTGTTGGCGGTAGATTGTTAAGTATACCCAAGATAAGCAAGTGTTTAATCAGTAAGGAATCGAGGGTTACAGAGGAAAAGCAAGAAAGTGGAGCAAAAGATTGTCAGATCAGCCATGATCTCATTGAATGCCATAGAAGACCCAATGGGCTGAATGGCTAACTTTTGCTACTATGTCTTATGGCCTAATTAACATGGTTGTATGTTACTTGCATAGTACATACTTAGCAGGTCAGGCAGCATCCAAGGAGCAGGAGAATCGACGTTTCGGGTATGAGCCCTTCTTCAGGAATGAGGAAAGTGTGCCAAGCAGGCTAAGATAAAAGGTAGGGAGGAGGGACTTGGGGGAGGGGCGTTGGAAATGCGATAGGTGGAAGGAGGCTAAGGTGAGGGTGATAAGGTGAGGGTGATAGGCCGGAGTGGGGGTGGGGGCGGAGAGGTCAGGAAGAAGATTGCAGGTTAGGAAGGTGGTGCTGAGTTCAAGGTTTAGGACTGAGACAAGGTGGGGGGATGGGAAATGAGGAAACTGGAGAAATCTGAGTTCATCCCTTGTGGTTGGAGGGTTCCTAGGCGGAAGATGAGGTGCTCTTCCTCCAGCCGTCGTGTTGCTATGGTCTGGCGATGGAGGAGTCCAAGGACCTGCATGTCCTTGGTGGAGTGGGAGGGGGAGTTGAAGTGTTGAGCCACGGGGTGGTTGGGTTGGTTGGACCGGGTGTCCCAGAGGTGTTCGCTGAAACGTTCCGCAAGTAGGCGGCCTGTCTCCCCAATGTAGAGGAGGCCACATCGGCTGCAGCAGATGCAGTAAATGATGTGTGTGGAGGTGCAGGTCAATTTGTGGTGGATATGGACAGATCCCTTGGGGCCTTGGAGGGAAGTAAAGGGGGGAGGTGTGGGCGCAAGTTTTGAAACTTGCGGAACGTTCCACCTATCGTATTTCCAACACCCCTCCCCCAAGTCCCTCCTCCCTACCTTTTATCTTAGCCTGCTTGGCACACTTTCCTCATTCCTGAAGAAGGGCTCATGCCCGAAACATCGATTCTCCTGTTCCTTGGATGCTGCCTGACCTGCTGCGCTTTTCCAGCAACACATTTTCAGCTCTGATCTCCAGCATCTGCAGTCCTCACGTTCTCCTAGTACATACTTAGTACAGTATACAGCCTCTAACTGAAATTAATCAAATGTATCCCACACATTATTTCAACTGACCATGTTTTCCTCCTGTTTCAATATCTATCCTTCCTACATTTTAATATGATGATAAATTTCAGCTGAATAAGTTCTGTTTATTTTTTTAATTCACATTATTCTTTAAATTTAAGCTCAAGGTTAGACTTTTATCATTAAGGGAAGGACAGTTATCTTGAGGAATTACATTTTAAGCCATACTTTAGTTAAATAGTTTTGAATTGACCTGACTGAAGAGCTCTAGCTTGGAGATCCAACCTCTAGCAACTGGAAATGAAACGCTGGGACTCTGTATCAGACAGAGAATGAACAAATAAACATTGTTTCGACACTTCAATCTGCATCCAGGACATTTCAAAGCACTTCACTGAGAATAAATCATGGAAGTGCAGACACTTAAGAAGATTTGTAACTCAGGTTGTGGATGAAGTCATGCAATCGTTCGCCAAGCCAGTGTGTTTCTCTGCTAAAGTTTCGTTGCCTCGCTAGGTGACATCATCAGTGCGACTTTGATAAGGTGTTGGTGGTCTGTCCCGCTCAGTATTTATATGTCTCTGTTTGTTGGTACTTCCAGTTCTGTGGCAGTGGTTTGTAAACAGGCTTCAGTTCAATGTGTCTATTGATTGAGTTCAGGTTGGAGTGCCAGGTTTCAAGGAATTCTTTAATATGTTTCTGTGTTGCCTTTAGTAGGATGATTACATTGCCCCAGTTGAATTTGTGTCCTTCATTGCCTGTGCGGTTGGAAATGAGAGAGTACTGGTTATGTCTGGCAGTGACGAGCTGACGTTCATACACTCATATGGTCAGTTTTCTTCCTGTTTGTCCTATGTAGTGTTTTTCACAGTCTTTGCAGGGTATCTTGTAGATAATGTTCATCCTGTTGGGTCTTTAACCTTTATGAGGAGCTGGTGGAAAGTGTTTACTGGTTTGTGGGACATTAAGATTCCCAGGGGTCTGGGTAGTCAGCTGGTTATCTCTGATATTTGTTTGATGTATGGAATGGCCGCTATTGTGTCTGGTTGTGTCGTGTTTTCTTTGATTAGATTAGATTAGATTTCCTACAGTGTGGAAACAGGCCATTTGGCCCAACAAATCCATACCGACCCTCCGAAGAGTCACCCATCCCGCTTATTTCCCTCTGACTAATGCACCTAACACTATGAGCGATTTAGCATGGCCAATTCACCCAACCTGCACATCTTTGAACTTCGGGAGGAAACCAGAGCACCCGGAGGAAATCCACGCAGACACGGGGAGAATGTACAAACTCCACACAGACAGTTGCCCAAGGCTGGAATCAAAATGGTGTCCCTGGCACTGTGAGGCAGCAGTGCTCAGCACTGAGCCACCATGCCACCCCTCTTTGGGTTTGTCCCGTAAGAACCAGAGGACAGTGCTCATGGGGTACCTGTTTCATTTAAATCCTTTGAATAGGTGTTTCTGTTCTGCTGTCTGGAATTCTAGGTTGCTGCAGTGTGTCCTTGCTCATTTAAATAATGTCTTAATGCAGCTCTGTTTGTGGATACTGGAATGGTTGCTGTTATAGTTCAGTATCTGGTCAGTATGCAGACACTGGTGAAGAGGTAAATATGGTGGCCATTTCACACACAAAGCCCCACAAGATTTGAGGCATATATGTAAGGAAATTGTTAGTAAAGTGTTCATGCAGAGGACTACATTAAGCTCCCCCCACTCTAATGATGTGATAAGGACATGGATAGGGAAAGAAAAACACCTTTCCATCTCAGAGAAGATAGACTTACCATCCAGGTCGCCCCATTACATTTGTAATAAAGTTTATCATGCCAATTTACCTTGTACCTGATTGCATTGAAACAAGAAACTACTTCTTCTTGAAGACAAGAGTTTTGATCTAACATGCTAGATCCAGCAGGACCTATAGATTCAACCTAAAAGAAGGATGGTGGCAGAAAACCCATTTTACTAGTACAGATACGATGGGCTGAAGGACCTCCTTCTGCACCATAACAGTTCTGTGATTCTATGAGATCTACTTTGTGGTGACCAAGTGTCCAGCTAGCTCATACCAAATGGTGCCATTGATGGTAGTCTCAAGATGTAACTGCGCCATAACAACAAGATTAACAGCCATTTAATTATTTTTGATCAGGTTGTATGAGAAAGGAATAGCAACCACGACACCTTGTCTTCACTCATGTCCACGTGGGGAGACAGGCAGCCTCGGTCTAACCTTACTGCCAAAAGATGGCCCCTCTAATAAGACAGCACCCTCTCAGTACTGCACTGTATTGCCAGCACAGGTGCTGGAAATACTCACCATGTCAGGCAGCAACTGTGGAAAAGAAACAGAATTAACGTTTCGAGTCAATAACCTTTCATCAGACCATTTTATATCTGTAGCTGAAGGAAATGTGGATTTCATTAAGAAATGATAAAAATATTGAATTCTAAAGGCTTACCACAACATAATTCAAACAGCACAAGACAGCTGACAATGCCAAGTGAACTGCTGAAAGATTAAAAGCACACAGGTACCAGCCAGCAGGAAGCTTCACTAGTTTTCAGATATGATTAATTAAGACTTCCAATGCAGTGTCATGCAGCGCTCGCACAATTAAGAAAAATTGCAAACCCATGAAGGAAAAGACCCCTAATTCTATTTTATCCATGATTTTAAATCTCTCTTTGCTTTGTAAATAAACAGAGGTAACCCAAACATTTTGCTGAGGTGAAGGTGCCACCGATCATTTTCACATACCAAATGAGTGTGTTTTTACACCTTTGACATAGTCAGATTACATTGGAAGTGCTGAACTGAGTAGATAAGAATTCAAGAACTAAAACTAACACTAAAATAATTAAATAATTCTTTGAAGAGTCTTTGATTGCTTGAACTGCAGAACAATATTAATACAACAGAAGATATGTTATAAAGTATAGACTTCAAGAATGTGGGAACAATGGTTCCAGCCAGAGTGCCAAAGTTGTTGCTGCCAGTTTGTGAGAGGGCATCACATTTGCTTTTGGCCATTGGAAGAGTAATCAGCCCAGCTTCCAAGACTTACCAATGGAACATATACATCTCCCCCTTACCCTTGGTCAATCCCTGCATTAACAGGCCGATACATTGAAATATGTTTTATGTTGGTAATATTTTCATCTACTTGTGGCAAGTTTTGAAAGGGGATATGCTTGGAGTACATGATACACATAGTTGATGCATTCATGCAGTTTAGGGGTGGGTATTGTTAGGTCACCCTTGCCCTCTGAACTTAATGCTTCAGATATTATGCCATACTCCCATGGCTCTGATAAGTGGGAACTATGAGCTTACAAAATCCCCAGCTCCTCCAAATAAGGTGTGTTCAAAGAGGTTGAATTGATGGAACAGTTGAGGGAATTTTAACTTGTACAGCCTGCTCTGAATTTTCTGGCTGTATATAGGTGCGCAAGATAGAGGAAATAATTCAGCATATCTGCTGTCCTTATCTTACAACCCACAGGTGACAGAATTGGAGGATAGAATGTCACAGTACAGAAGGAGAACAAAGCAACTTAGCTCATCCTACTCAGCCAACACTTCCTCCATAGCTTTGAAAGCTTACCTGTTCAGGTACATAGTCATTTTCCTTTTGACAGCCATGATTAAATCTGCCTGGACCACACTTTCATTCTGACCCTCACGACTCACCATGTAAAAAAGAATTTTCTCATGTCATTATTGGAGTTTTGCTCATCACCCTAAATTCATCTCTGGTTCTTTATCCTCCTCTTAATCAGTTTGTCTAGAATCCTTGTGATTTTTGAACATCTCCACCAAATCTGATCTCAACAGTCTCTTCTCCAAGAAGAGGAACCTGAGCTTCTACAATCTACCCACATAACACGTATTTGCCATCTTTGCATGGAATCGTTCTCTTAATTTTTCCCTGCACCCTCTATCATGCTTGCATGCTTCCGACATAGAGGATACAATATTCCAGTTGAGGCTGAATATTCCAGTGTTTTATAAAATTTCATCACAACTTCCTTGCTTTTGTACTCAATGCTTCTAATAATAAAGTCTAGGATTGTATGTCTTCTTGTTCATTTTTTCAGCATGCCCTGTCATGCTCAACTATGTATATCCATGTACTCCAAGAATATTCCCTTTCAAAATTGTGCCCTTTAATTTACACTGTGTCTTCTCATAGTTCCTACCACAGTATAGTTAGTGTGGCTAGCTGGTCAGCTGGTTAGCGATGCCAACTGCATAGGTTCAATTCCCACACAGGTTGAGGTTACCATTAAAGGACTCTCCTTCCCAATCTCTTCCTCACCTGATGCTTCATGATCCTCAGGTGAAGCCACCACCAGTCATCTTTCTCTAATTAAACAGCAGCCCTCTTACCAATCTGCTAAGACTATGGCAACTTCACTTTTACCATATTGTCTCACCTCACATCTTTCTGCAATAAACTTAACCTACCATCTGCATATCTATTCCACCAGCATGTCTATGAACTCTTTAAATCCAAAACTATCGTAAAGTTCACAATCCTTCCAAATTTTCTGTCAGCTGCAAACTTTAAATTTTTCATTGTCATGGAATCCCAGCGGAAGCAGGCCATTTGGCCATTTGAGTCCATAGTGACTCTCTTGAAGAGCATCCCATCCAGCTCACTCCCTACCTTATGCCTGGAACCCTGCATTTCCCATGGCTAATCCACATAATCTATACTTCCCTGGACACTTTGGGCAAATTAGCTTGGACAATCCACCTAATCTGCACACCTTTGGACTGTGAGAGGAAACGGAGCATCTGGAAGAAGCCTATGCAAACACGGGGAGAATGTGCTGACAGTCACCCAAGGGCAGAGTCAAACCCGGGTGCCTAGTGCTGTGAGGCAGCAGTGTTAATCACTGAGCCACCCAAGTTTAACTGTTGCCCAACTTTAACTCATTAACTTACATCAAGAAAAGCAGTGTAGCTAGTATCAACCCCTGAGGAACCACACTGTATATCTTTGTTCAATCCACTGAACAACTAACTGTTCACACAGATTTTATGTTTTCTGGACAGAGCCACATTTGGATTCATGCTGTTGGTCCATTGACTTCACCTTCACTGGAAAAACTATTACGTAGCAACTTATCAAACGGTATTTCAAACTTCATATAAGACTAGAAAATGTAAGAAGATGTAGGTCATTCAGCCCATTGAGTCCGCTCTTGGCTAATCTGATAATCCTCAACTGCACTTTCCTACCTCTTCCACCTAACAATTGATTCCCTGACTGTTAGCAGTCTGTCTTTCTCAGTCCTGGATATAGTTATTGGAGTGTCTTCTCAAGCTATCTGGAGTTAAGAATTACACAAATACATTATTCTCTACGGAAAGAAATCAAACTTCATCTCTGTTTTAAATGGGTAATCTAAGATTATGCCCTCTGGTCCTAGACTCTCCCACAAGGGGACCCAACATCTCAGCATCTACCCTGTTGAACCCTCTAAAAATCAGTTTCAATAAAATCACCTCCCATTCTTCTAGCGTCCAATGAGCACAAGCCCAAACCACTCACCCTTTCCTCATAAGAAATTGCACCATGTTTTAGATCAACACAGTGAACCTTCACTGTCTGTCTTCAATGCCAGTATGTCTTTCCTTAGGTGAGGGGATACCTGTGGTCTAACAAGTGCCTTGTCTACTTTTATCAAGAATTCTCTATTTTTATACCTTTTATATTCTTGAAACAAAGGTCAACATTCCATTTGCATTCCCTATTATCTGCTGAATTAGACGCCTCTTTTCTGTGATTCAGCTTTGAGGACCTCAAATCCCTCGAAGTGCTGCAGATTTCTGTGATCTTTCTCCACTTAAATGTTATTCAGCTCTTCTGTTCTTCCTGCGTCATATTTCCATCATTTGATTCTAACTGCCAGGGTTTTTGCCGATCCATTTAACCTATCAATATCCCACTGTAGAATCTTTGTGTCATCCCCACTATCAACCCTCCCATCTATTTTTGCATAATTTGTGAACATAGTGGTAGTAAATTGAATTTCTTCATCCAAGTCATAGAATAATAGAGTCATACAGAACAGAAACAGGCCTTCGGCCCAAATCATTCATGCCAACCAGGTTTCCTAAACTGAATTAGTCCCATTTGCCTGTGTTTGGTCCATATCTGTCTAAGCCTTTCCTATCCATGTACCCACCCAGCTGCCTTTTAAATGTTGAAATTGTAACCAACCTCCATCACTTCCTCAGGCAACTCATTCTATCCACGCATCACCCTCTGCATGAAAGGGTAGTTCTTATTAAATCTTACCCCTCTCACCTTAAACCTATGCTCTCTAATTTTGGAACCTCCTATCCAGGGGAAATGACCTTGGCTGTTCATCTTATCTATGTTCCTCATGATTGTATAAACCTGTGTACGTCCACCCCACAGCCTCCAAGAAAAAATGTTCCAACCTGCCCTCCTTATATATCAAGTATACTTTGTAAATAATTGCAACCCCAGCAATGAGTCCTTCAGCATGCCACTAATTATACAGTGCTACCCCAAAATGCTCCCACTCTATATTGTGTTAGTCATCTAGTTCTCTATTTAAGCTAAAATACTACCTCTGACATCATGGGCTCTTGTCTTATTAGGTAGCCTTATGTGCAATATCTCATGAAACACCTTTTGGAAATTCCAAATGTATGACATGTATTGCTTTTCCTTTATCTATCCTGCTTGTTACTTCCTCAAAGAATTCTAATAAATTTGTCAGACACCTTTTCCTCTTCATGCAGCCAAGCTGACTCTACGTGATTATATTATGTAATCTAAAGTCTCAACTTTTGTATCATTTACAATAGATTCTGACATTTTCCCAATGACAGATGTTAAGCTGACTGACCTTTTGTTAATTTCTTTTCTTCTTCCCTTTTTGAATAAGTGTGCTATACACTGGCAGTCTTCCAAACCTCAGGGACTTTTCCAAACATTAAGGATTCTTGGAAGATTACCACCTATGCATCCATTACCTCCTTGTCTACTTCCTTCAGTATGCTAGAGTGCAACTCCTGAGATCTGGATGACTTATCGGTCTCTAGCCTCATTGGTTTTCCTAGCACTTTCTCTCCAGTGATAGTTATTGTCTTTATTTCCTCTCCTCCTTCTGCTCATTAACTATTTAGTTTCTATGGAATACCATGAATGTCTTCTCCCATAAAGACTGAGGCAAATATTTATTTAACTCCTATGTCATTTCCTGGTTCCCCATAATTATTTCCCCAGTCTCATGCCTTAAGGGGCCTATGTTTATTTTTGCCTTCTCTTGTGTTTTATATATCTAGAACAGTGCATTTTTATATTACTTTCGAGTTTACCCTCACAGTTTATTTTCTCCCTCAAAGTTTATCTTCTCCCACTTCATTTTATTTTCGGTCATCTTTTATTGTCTTTTAAAACTGTCCCGATTCTTTTGCGTAACATGAATCTTTACCACATTGTATGCTTTTCTTTCAATGTGATGCTGTTCTTAACTTCTTTGGTTAACCGTAGTTGGTTTATCCCCTTCCTATAATCCTTTTTCCTCACTGGAATATATCTTTGTTGTGAACCATGAACTATTTGCTTAAATTTATTATTCTGCAACTGTCTTTTCAGCTAATTGCTTTTCCTAGTTCAATCCAGCCAATTCTGCTCTCATTCCTTTGTAAATACTTTAGTTATGTTTAGCACGATTGTTTCTGACCCAATTTTCTTTCTTTGAATAGGGATGTTAAATTCCACCATGTTATGGTCACTGTTTCCCAGGCAATCTGTTATCTGAGATTAATTATTAAACCTGCTTTGTTACACCCTCCTAGATCTAATTTAGCCTGATCTTTGCTTGGAACTACAGCATATTGTTCCAGGAAATTGACCAAATGAATGTATGAAACTAATCTACATGATGATTAAAATTACCTATGACTTTCTACATACCCTCATTATCTCCTATTTATTCCCTGTCCTACAGTATAGCTACTGTACTATATAGGAGTCCTGTAGACACCACCTACAAGTGTCTTTTTCCCTTTGATTAGATTCCCTACATTGTGGAAACAGGCCCTTCAGCCCCACAAGTCCACATCGACCTTCTGAAGAGTAACCCACCCAGAACCATCCCCCTCTGACTAATGCACCTAACATATGGGTAATTTAGAATGGCCAATTCACCTGACCTGCACATCTTTGGACTGTGGGAGGAAACCGGAGCACCCAGAGGAAACCCACACTGACACGGGGAGAATTTGCAAATCCACACAGACAGTCACCTGAGGCTGGAATCAAACCTGGGACCCTGGTGCTGTGAGGCAGCAGTGCTAACCACTGAGCCACCGTGCCACCCCAAAGTTATTACTTAGGTCTGTACATAAAGATTCTATGTGTATTTATCTGAGATCATTTCCCACTAGCAAACATATCTCATCGTATGTGAACAAATCTACCCCAATGCCCTTTCCTTCCTACCTATCTTTTCAAAACGTTGCATATGCTTGAATGTTAAGTTCCTAGCTTTGATCTCTTTGTAACCATGTCTCTATAATGACTATAAGATCAGACATATCAATATCTATTGTGTTGTTAATTCATTAATTTTGTTCTGAATTCTATATGTATTTAAGTATAAAGCCATTAATTTTGCCTCTTTAACATCTCTTCCACCTTTGACCCTATTTGTTGTTTGCTTTTATGTTTGTACATTCTCTCCCTTCATATCTAAGTAGCTGCTCTGCAAGGCTGCTGTATCCTTTCACATTGTCAAAACGTCCCTCTCCATAGACTCGCCCCACTTTACCTAACATATACAGTCCTAGGTGTTCAATTTGAGTGGACACTGGCCCCAGTATAGTCCCATACAACAGATCAACTGTATTATCCTCATCGACATGTCCTGTTACCTCATGAAAAATTTGATCAAGTTGGCTAACACACAATTTGGTTTTAACAAATCCACACAGGCCTTATGTCATTAATATGCACTTGTATAAGTGGTTGTTAGTTTTCTTTTCAACTGGTTTATCTTTTACAAAACATTTCTGATTACAAAGATTAAACAGATAGGCCTGTCATTACTAAGTTTTTACTTCCACCATTTTTTTGAACATGGGCATAACTTTTACAATTCTTTATTCCTCTGGCACCACCATATTCAACCATCATTTACTAACCTTTTACAATTCATTTGCATATAGAATACTTTTACGTTCCCTTTTATTCACACTGCCAGTCTTGATTTATGCTCTCTCTTTGCTTTCCATATTTCCTTTTGCACTTTGCCTTTGAATCTCCTATGTTCAGCATGGTTCTCACTTATATTATCAATGTGACATCAGACATGTACTGCTTCACCTTCTTCTCTGTCTTATTTGTCATCCAGAGAAATCTGCGTAGTAACTCTGTATTCCTATTCCTTACATGAAGACTGTGTATAGTAAGACTGAGCATGTACATTTTGGAATTTTGTAAATCTGAAAGTTCAATGGGATTATCTCTTCCTAAAATCTAGTCAAATTTGCATTTAGCATTTAACGTAATGGATCAGTAAATTCTAATTTCTTTCAACCTTATTCATTGATAACTGAAACAATTCCATTGAGGTCATCACCAAGTCATGCTTTATTTACACATGAACATCCTTGATTTTAATACTGCTTCATTCCGAGTCAGCTATCAGAGTATCAGCATCTCTGACACTTCCCTTTTTTTAGTGTCACCTGGGTCTCCCAGACTGGACTAGGTTAACAGCCCCAAACCGGGAACTCATACTTATGAAGTACAGCTGGCTGACCTCATTACAATCACCACAATAAACAGGTTCATTTTTAGAGTTAGCTATCATTGGTTTCTTAGGCACTATTTGGAACTAATTCCCGACATAACAGTGGCTGACTGTACTCACTGGAATTACAATTATTAAAAATAAAGAAGGTTTAACAGGATCATTGAAGATTTAGTTTGAGAATTATTATGGATCAGGCCTCAAAACATTTTAAGTATGTACCCCAGTCCCTAACTTTTCTCGTTTTTCAGGCAGATGGAAGATGGATATCCCAGGAATGATGCAGCTGGTCAAACCACTTGGCTTCAAGTAAAACAGCATTTAATTACCCACCGCCGAAGGAAACACAAACAAAATAAAATAGAATTTAGAACAATGATTTAAAAACCCAACTGACACAATATCCTCCACAACTTAACAAAGAGTTGTTCCGATTTCTTGCAACATCACATAAACACACTCTTTGACAAAAAGGTAAATTCAAACACAGGTTCTTACAGGAGAGAGGGAGATGGCAGTGAGACACAGCTAGGGATCACTTGCTGAAGCATGGAACCTGTTTTCACTCCAGCAGCTTCTCTGGGTTCCCAGCTAAAACTAAACCAAACTAGAAAAATTCCTGAATTGGAAGAACTGGCCACTCCCCTTTCATTATACAAATGTTTAAAAAAAAACCTTAAAGCCCTTTTTCCTGATTGTTGCATTAGGAGTATCTGTTAGCCATAATCAAAGTGGCCTAAACCCAAACAAATCTGAGCCTCTGCCTTTAACAACCCCTTTATTTTAGAAAAAGTCAAGGACAACAGAACCTTGTTAAAGGAGCCGAATTATCACAGAATATACAGCTAGACCAAGAATTTAATTCAGGGAATTTAGCAAGTGAGCGATGAGGCACTGTATGGTCTTTTACAGAGTGACCAAAGAGAGGGAACCAAAGACAGACTGAGTTAAAAACTGAAGGGTACTGGTGTGAGAAGGTAGGGGACTGGTGAATATAAGTTGTTTCTTGTCTCTAAACTGGACCATTGATTTCAACTTTTATTGGGGAGATATAAATATTGTATCAAATTCACAGAGTAACTGGTTGAAAATTAATTAACTTTTAGGTTTTTTTACATAAACCAAAAAAAGATGGAAGAACAGATCATGTGTTGCAGCTGTAGCATGTGAGAGGACAGTAGCATGTGTGATCCTCAGTGAACACATTTATAATAAGTATCTGCTGCTCAAGAAACTTGGCTTTAAAGTTGATAAGCTGAAATCTGAACTGCAATATATCAGGCAGGAGGGCAAGTTATCGGGACATTTTGTTTTTGAAAGCAATTGTACAACATTTTGGTTAGGTACTTCAGATTTGCTCTGTGTTCAGGGACAGAAAGCTATGACTGCAAGTGAGGCAGGCATAGAAATCCAGAGGGTCACAATGGAGGAACCTTAACCCTTGCAGTTGTCCAACAGGTTCCAAGTTCTTAAAGCTTGGGTGGACGAGAACAAAAACCACCAGGAGAATGAGCAAACTAACCACGGTGCTGGGGGCCATTCAAGTGGAGGAGTGAAAGGGAATGTAGTTGAATTAGAGAGCATTATAGATACTAGAACTGGGAATAAGTGTTGAAGGCTGTATTGCCTGTCTGGTGCCATGGTTAAAGATGTTTCCCCCAGAACTGAAGAGAAACTTTAAAGGGGAAGAAAAGTGCTCAGTTATTGTGATCCACAGCATAGGTAGGACTAGAAAAGAGGTCTTGATGCAGCACATGGCAAAATGAGAATAAAAAGGTAATAATCTCCGAAACATGAGCAAGTTAGTACAGGGTTAATAAAAGCAAAGAGCTGAATCAAGACTCAAAGATTAGTGTGGTAGAAATGGATTTCAATTTGTGGGCACTGGCATCAGTGTTAGGGAAAGGGAGGGGTCTCCTATTGGAATGACCTTCATCTGAACTGTGGTGGAACCAGTTTCTTGGAGAATTGTTTAACTAAGGTTGTAGAAAGTTTAGCAAGTTCAAAAGAAAGGTAGCAGTACAGGGCTGAAATATTGGTATGGAAACTAGAGAGTTCCGGGAGGGCATTAAAAATAAGGATGCACCAGCAAATCAGGTCAAAGTAGGAACAACTGTTAAAAAAAAGAACACAATTAAGTTTCCTTTATCTGAATGTATACAGCATTCATAATGAATTGGACAGATTGACATCAGGAATAGAAATATATATATATATAAAATACATGATGTGATAGTTATTTCACATCCATTGTTGCAAGGTCACCACAGATAGAACCAGAATATTCAACAGTATTTGAAATTTTGGGAGGATGGAAACAAGAGAAAAGGAGATGGGATAGTTCAGCCAATAAGAGAGATAAATGGTGAGAAATTATCTTTGTTTTTGGGTCAAAGTTTAGAGTCCAGTTGGTCTGGATAGGAAATAGCAGAGGAAAGTAATTAATGTTCAAAATTATTTGTAGGCTCTGTGATAGTAGTCTACTGTAAGACAGATTATATATCATGAAATAATTGGGATTTGCAAGAAAGGCAATGCTATAATCATGTGAGAATTTAATCTTCATGTAGATTGGACAAATCAAATTGGCAAAGATAGCCTTGAGTTTATAAAGCATATCTGGGAAAGTTTCTTAAAGTGGCAAATTTTTCAGCTAACCAAGAAATAGACAATTTAAGACATATGAACATACAAACAGGAAGCTAGAATAGGCCACTCAGTCCTTTGAGTCTGCTCTGCCATTTCAATAAAATCATTGCTGAGCTGATTTTTGCCTCAACTCTACATTCCTACAGATTCCAATAAACCTTTATCCCCTTGGTAATCAAGAATCTATCTACCTCTGCCTTAAAATCATTTAAAGTTTCTGCATCCAGAGGAATGAGAATTTCAAAGACTCAAACACTCTGAGATATATAAAAAAGATATGGTTATATGTTAGGAGACGGGCTTAATTAGTTACATCATCGTAAGGAATCTTTTAGGTAACAGTGATCATAACATATAAAAAGAATAAGAAATGTGTTTCTGAAACCAGTGTCTCAAACTTAAATAGAGGCAATTGTAGGTGCATAGAAATATATTTGGCTAAAGTAGAATAGAAAGGTAGCTTAAAAAGTAAGATAGTAGAGAAGAAGTGGCAGACAATTAATGAGATATTTCATAACTCTTAAGTGAATCAAAATAGAGGGAACTACAATGCTCTGAGTCTGTTTTTGCATGTTTTCAAACTTTTATATCTCTACCCAATGGAAGAGGGTGGAAGAAAGTATAACTGGGGTAAGCAGGGACCTTAATTATGTTGTTTGCTTTAGGAAACAATAAATTATGTCAAAAATAAAAAAAAGAGGGTTGAATTGGATTATTAAGGAAAACTAGCAAGAACAATAAATATAGAAGTGAAAGTGACTGCAAGTGAATAAGTAGGGAAGAAACAGCAAAAATGTACCTTAATTCTGGGGTATGAGACTTAATGGGGATTAAGGGATTGGCTTATGAGGTGAATTGCTTTGTTGGAGAGTCAATACATACATGAAGAGCTGAAAGGCCTCCTCCTTTGTTGTAACTATTCTGTGACTGGATGGATAAAAGGTATTAGTAGAATTTGTGTATTTGGATTTCAAATAGGTATTTGATAAGGTGACACATAAAAGTTTACTGCAAAAGATGAGGAGCTCATAGTGTTGGAGATCATATATTTGCATAGAGAGAAGATTGACTAACAAGAAACAGAGATCTGTGGTAAATGCTTATTTTCAGGTTGGCACACTGCAATTAGTGGAGTTCTACAGAGATCAGTGCCAACTGTTCATAATCTATGTTAATGACTTAGACAAAGGGACCAGTGCATTGTAACTAAATTTGCAGATCATGGAAAGATAGTGGGGAAGCAAATGGTGAAGGGTATATTAACAACCTGAAACTAGATACAGATTGCTTAAGTGAATGGGCAAAATTTGGCCGTTGGATAGAGTATCAAAAAATAAAACTTCTTCTCTTTGGGAAGAATAGAAAAGTAGACAGTTGTCTAAATGGAGAAAGACTCCAAACAACATAGAAGGAACTGGGAGTCTTTGTTAATGAATCACAAAAAGATGTCATACAAAAACTGCAAGTAATTAGAAAGGGAATTGAAATGTGGGCTTTATTTTAAGAGAGGAAGAACACTAAATTTGGGAAGTCTTGTATTTCACTATACAGGGCACTGGTGAGACCACAACAATTATATTGTGTATGGTTTTGGTTTCCTTACTTAAAGGGGGATATATTTGTGTTGAAGGCAGTTCAGAGATGGTTCATGAGATTGGTTGCTGAGATCAAGGGATTGGCTTATGAGGAATGATTAGGCAGGATGGGCGCATATGTAAGTTGAAGTTACTGAAACTTGTACAATACTGTGAGAAAATAAAAGAACTGTGGATACTGGAAACTGAAACAAAAACAGAAATTGCTGGAAAAACTCAGTAGGTCTGACAGCATCTGTGGAGAGAGAAACAGAGTTGATGTTTTGGGCCCAGAGACCCTTCTCCAGAACGGATTGTGAGAGGATTTGATGGGGCAACACAGAGAAGATGCTTCCCCTCATGAGTGAATCTAAAATAAAGCAGCACTATTAAAGAATAAGAGATCTTTGATTTAACATGGAGATGAGAAGCAATTATCACTCTGTGAATTACTCATTGATAAAATTCTTTATCCTCAAGAGCACTGAGGCTGGAACTTTGAATATATTCCAACCTTAGAGAAATCTTTGATCTACAGAGGAGTCAAGAGTTATGCAAGCACACAGGAGGCTGGAGTTAAAGCCATAATCTTATGGAAAGGTGAAGCAGGCTTGATAGCCTGAACAACCAATTCCTGTTCTTACTTCTTATATCCGACAACTTTGTGTGGGAATGTACCATTAGTTACTTGGGTGGCATGGCAACTCAGTGGTTAGCACAGCTTCCTTCCAGTACCAAAGGTCTGGGTTTGATTCCAGTCTTGGGTGACTGTGTAGAGTTTGTACATTCTCCCCATATCTGTGTGGGTTTCCTCTGGGTGCCCTGCTTTACTCCCACAATACAAAGGTGTGCAGATGGACTGGCCATGGGACATGCAGGGTTACAGGGATGGGATAGAGGACTGGGTCAGGGTGGGATGCTATTCAGAGGGTTAGTGTGGATTCGATGGGCTGAATGGCCTGCTTCCACACTCCAGGATTCTATAATTCTAATTTACCAGAGTCAGCCAATCACCTCATTGTTCTCTTACAATTTTGCTTGCCAATCTTGCATTCCAGTTTATCCTGGATAAGTCTGCTCCCAACCCAGTGAAATTGGCATTCCTCCAATTACATTTGCTTTATACTAAATGTATTCTTTACTGCCAAGACTGATTTATTATTTTATTAATTTTACACTTTAATGTTAATCATAGAGAAAGCTATGCAATAATTAGAACATTGTTCAAATGGAACATGCACAGATGAAGAGGTCGTGCACACAACTCGGCTGGCATTCCCTGTTCCAGCTGCTGCAACCTCAGGACATTTGTTTATGTGGCATCAAGGGCTAGAGCCAATATTAAATCATGAACATAAATATAACAGCAACATAAATCTATTTAAAATGATGAAGTTCCAACATTCACTGTGGTTTATTAGCAGAGTAATTTGAGCACCAGTCAAGGAATCTAACACTCCATTTAAACTGCCAAGTTGGTACTGGAATAAATTTCATGTGGATTCCCCTGCCGAGACACATTGGAAGCATTACTGTACTCTTCTAACCATATCATATTAGAATTATGCTAATACTGAGGACTATAATCTAGATTCAGCATAGAAATATACTCAAGAAACCACCCTATTTGTTCTTTGCATGCTCTCTTTAAGTAAGAACAAAAATAAACCTTGGCAGTCCATATTTAATTGTTTTCATGATAGTATAGCTGGTTGATAATACTTTGCTGGAGTATTTCCTTCCTTTATTAGCCTGATCTCTCATTCCTACCTTTAGTACCTAAAGAAGTAAGTCTGGTCCTGAGTACCCATCAGAGCTCACAGGAAGTCTAAGTTGGAGAACTGATACTACAAGGTATAGCCTGAGCTATGACCTGTAATCCCTGTGAATGGATGACTGTAGAATTACATTCCAAAACAAATGAAATTGAACAGAAATTGCTCACTTCAAATTTTATTTTTACTGTTTCACTACTTGTGTAAGAATTCTCATAACCTCGATGTACAGAACTTTGAGGCTGAATTTGAATGCCCAAAAGGGAACGAGGTGGATTTGGGTCCTGAGTTAAAGTTTTAAAAACTTCAAACCTGGCCCGCACCCACATCCAGCTGAGTTCAATGGAAACAGGAGAAAGGGTTTAGACATGCAAGCAACTCAAATGTTCACAGGTTTAACCTTGGCTGGCCACGTTTTCAGACCTCAAAATTCCAGGCAGCTAAAAGGAAGCAAGACAGCATCAGGGAAAAGGTAAATGTCTTTACAGCATTGCTTGTGGGCCAGGGTGAAGAGGACTGCTTCTATCTGGCCACCCTGAAGATTTCTCCCCATACCATTAAAAACACCATTATGCTGTGATACTTGAGGTCAGGGATTGTACCCTCAGCATCAGACCCTTCAGAGTCAGCGGTCATCTCTCACTCCCAATCCTCTAACCCCACACTCTTCAACCCCAACCCTTCCTGTCACTCAGGATTGGGACTCTGCTGCTCCAGCTTCCACTGAAGATTTCCCTGTCCTGGATGTCTGGAAACTAAGTCTGTCAGTTAAGTTGACTTCTGGGTAGGGAACTTATCACAGTGATTTGGACAAATTTTGGAATTTCTATCTGAAACACCTCTTGGAAAAAAAAACAAGCCCTGTAAAATCCAGGGGATTTGCACGGCCTGCGCTCACATTTGGCATATTGGCACTCACTTATTTTGATGCAGGTGCAAATGTTTGCATATCAAAAGAATGATATACTTTTCAACTGATCTATCAGTATTTGATACTAACTCGGGCTCATTATCCCCACAATAAAATAGCTGGATATGTTGGAATTTTTTTTCATTGGAATGTATAGAAGTTTATAAAATCATGAGGGGCATTCAGAAAGTGAATAGCAAGGGTCTTTTCCCTCAGGTAGGGGAGTTCAAAATGAGGTGGTATATTTCTAAGATGAGAGGGGACAATTTTAAAAAGGACATGAGGGCTTTTTTTTTAACAGAGAGTGGTTTGTTTGTGGAATGAACTGTCAGAGGAAGTGATCAACGTAGGTACAGTTACAATGTTTAAAAGACATTTGGACAAGTATATGAATAAGAAAGGTTTTGAGGGGCTATAGGCCAAATTCAGGCAAGTGGGACTAATTCAGTTTGGGAACATGGTTGGCGTGGACTAGTTGGACCAAAAGAGTCTGTTTCTGTGTGTATGACTGTATGATTCTGTCTCTCTTAGAGTTATAGAGTCATAGAGATGTGCAGTGCGGAAACAGACCCTTCGGTCCAACTTGTCCATGCCGACCAGATATCCCAACCCAATCTAGTCCCACTTGCCAGCACCTGGCCCATATCCATCCAAACCCTTCCTATTCATGTACCCATCCAGATGACTTTTAAATGTTGCAATTTTACTAGCTTCCACCACTTCCTCTCACAGCTCATTCCATACACGTGCCACCCACTGCATGAAAATGTTGCCCCTTAGGTCTGTTTTATATATTTCCCTCTCACCCTAAATCTATGCCCTCTAGTTCTGGACTCCACCACCCCCGAGAAAAGACTTTTTCTATTTATCCTATCCATTATTCTCATGATTTTGTAAGTCTCTATAAGGTCACCCCTCAGCCTCCGATGCTCCAGGGAAAACAGCCCTAGCCTATTCCACCTCTCCCTCTAACTCAAATCCTCCAAACCTGGCAACATGCTTGTAAATCTTTTCTGAACCCTTTCAAGTTTCACAACATCTTTCCGATAGGAAGGAGACCAGAATTGCATGCAATATTCCAACAGTGGCCGAAACAGTGTCCTGTACAGCCACAACATGACTTCCCAAAGGAAAGCATACCAACATCTCCTTCACGATCCTATCTACCTGCGACTCCACTTTCAAGGAGCTATGAACCTGCACTCCAAGGTCTCTTTGTTCAGCAACATTTCCTAGGACCTTACCATTAAGTCTATAAGTCGTGCTAAGATTTGCTTTCCCAAAATGCAGCACCTCACTTTTATCTAAATTAAACTCATCTGCTACTTCTCAGCCCATTGGCCCATCTGGTCAAGATCCTGTTGTAATCTGAGGTAACCTTCTTCGCTGTCCACTACACCTCCAATTTTGGTGTCATCTGCAAACTTACTAACTATACTTCTTATGCTTGCATCCAAATCATTTATATAAATCATGAAAAGTAGTGGGCCTAGCACCGATCCTTGTAGTACTCCACTGGTCACAGGCCTCCATTCTGAAAAACAACCCTCACCACCACCCTCTGCCTTCTACCTTTGAGCCAGTTCTGTATCCAAATGGCTAGTTCCCCCTGTATTCCATGAGATCTAACCTTGCTAATCAATCTCCCATGGGGGACCTTGTCAAATACCTTACTGAAATCCATATATATCACATCCACCATGCTGCCCTCATCAATCCTCTTTGTTACTTCTTCAAACAACTCAATCAAGATCATGTTGACTATCCATAATCAGTCCTTGCCTTTCCAAATACATGTACATCCTGTCCCTCAGGATTCCCTCCAACAACCTGCCCACCACCAACGTCAGGCTCACTGGTCTATAGTTCCCTGTCTTGTCCTTACTGCCTTTCTTAAACAGTTCTGGGTGATTCCAGAAATTTATCCATATGTGCACAATAAACCATACACCATATATTACCTTCTCTTAGCTGTAAGTTTCTAATTCTTGGAAAGCAGCTTCTTTGCTTAATGGGATTAATGCCAAGCATGTACCTTCATACATGTAAAACAATGTAAAGCAATATAATATGATTGGTAATGCTCACTAGTTGAAAACATACAACAATGATAGATAGCATGAGCATAAAATAGTGACTGAAACCTCTTCAGATTTGGAAGTTCTGGAATGAAAACCTTCATTTTGTGATATTTAAATAAAGATTGTGGCAATATTTACAAAGATCAGAAAGTGTCTTGTTAATTGCTGGTTCACTTACTGTGAACATCTTTTCTGGATTTGAAGAATTCTACAACAAACCTTTACCTTGGTCAGTAACAGCAACTATTTGTGATTTTAAAATCAAAGCTGTTTAACAACAATTGGAAGTCATTTTTCTTTCCTTCACTGTTGCTGGGCTAAATCCTAGAACTCTCCTCCTAACAGCATTGTAGATGAAGCTATGCCACATAGACTGCAGTGGTTCCAGAAGGTAGATCACCACTATCTCAAGGATAATTTTGGATGGATTTTAGTCGAAACATCAACTCCTAAAACCTGTGAAAGAAAAAAAAAAATTGATCTAACTATATGTGCACTTAACTCTGTCATTTCATTAATTAAAGAAAATCCATTTGTTTAAAATCTCTTTGATGCTAATAGCTTTGGCTTGACTCTCCTCCTCCAGTTCCCTTACCAAGGGATGACCTTTCAAAGGTCAATGGTTATCTAGCATCTCATCAATAAATGTAGCCACTCCTTCTGGCCAGTAAATGTGTGTAGAGTCTGATCCTTTTTGTGACCAACAAACACATCTGCCAACTCTGACAGAGTCCTGTGATCCCCATTGATTCAGGTCTGACTTTACGGTTCAGTATGACTCAACTGTTAACTGGATTAAATTGCTGAGGATTGCTCAGAAATCACAGCCTTGAAATAATACCAGGCTACCCCATTTTCAGCAGTTTATGCTGTTCCTCAGGGGGGTTCTGTCGACCTCCTGCCAAAGTTATGAAGGAGTATCGAGGCTAATATATCTATATAATTAATAGTGTGGCATCTTATGCACCCTAGTTTGTGGAATATGTATGTTACTTGTCATTAGAGAAAAGTCACTGATGCAGAATTCATGGGACTCTTTTACTAACAATCCTCTATGTTACTAAACAGAGGCCGGCAGGAGAATGTAGAATCGTGAATTCATAGATTAAAATACTATCAACATAAGCCAATACTATACAAAATTCAAACTATTTGTTCTTCAAGTCAAAGCAGCAATTGTAGCAAAATCAACTAATCAAATTACTGAGGTAATATTTTCCAACTTCTTTTGGCTTTCCCTCAACTGACCTTATGTTGATGTTTTGTAAAATACAACCACCAAATTTATATAGGTTACAAAACAATTTTAAATTTGCATGTGAGATTGCCTGGGATATGTTAAAAATCTAAACAATAAGTTTGGTTCTTGGAAGGCATACAGTTTCACAGAGGCCTGGGTCTCAACTTTTGATGTGCAGCCAAAGCTAACATTCTTCATCTCTGAATTGAATCCTAACATTTTTAAGCCTTTTAAATTATTTATTTTAGCATCCTTTGCCGTCTCTGTATGTGTACAATATCATTCCTTACCTCAGATAAACAATGTCACAGAAAGGACTCATACTTAAATTCTTTTTGCAGGATTCTGATTTTTCTCTGTTAAGGCAAACAAATTGTTTTCTTATATTTCCTTTCAGGCTTCTCCTGCACCCTGATGCTGAATATGCCCAAAAATAAAGGGTCACGTCTTTGCTACATACATGAAAACAGTATATGTGAATGGCGATAAAGTGCTTTGAGATGAGCGTGCCCCCAATCTAAATTGAAGTCCTCCTTACTTTCTATGTGCTGTACCCACATTCCAGGAGATGTTTGGAAGTGACTGGTTCACTTTTTCTTCAAGTTCTTTCCCTTCTTATTAAGAAAGTGCCAAACTTCTGTTTGCATCTCATCTGTGACAGCAAGGCCAGGATCCAGTATACACAAGCCATCAGAGACAGAAATGTAGCACCACTCTAAATTCATACTCTCGTGATAAAAGAAATGGCACAATTCCATTATAAAAATAAATTACGTTGGGGTGGCTTTACACTTCAGAGACAGGTACTCTGTGTTGGGCTTTATTCTGTCTTTTGATACCCACTTTCAGAAAAAGTGCCTCGAATGGGTAACTTTGTTCTGGGGATGGTGGCTGGTGTGGGATGGAGTCAGACCTGTTATCCCTGGACCCAGATTAAAGGTGTCCACAGGGGAGGCCAGATGTAAAAGCGAGCTGTTCAAAAAGCCACCTGCTCATTATGATCCACACATGCCAACTTATAATCACCATCAACTAACTCCAGCCCCTTAAAACTGCCATGCCAACTAATGGCATCTCATGTTAGCCCACTCACCTTACCCTTATACCTTCTATGTCAATGCACATGATATTCAATACAGGCAGACATAAGGAGTCAGGTTGAGATTAAATTAAATAAAGATCTAAGTATTGATTATACCTTTCACTATAGTAGACAAACACTCCCATTCATGAAAGTATATTTAAGTACTTAACCTCTCTTGGAAAACACACATTTATATTGACAAGCTCACATCAAATCCTTTCATAGCCTCTTTGAACTGCTCAACTGTGAAGTTAGAACACCCTCACTGTGATAATTATAGATTATGGAAAGCAACCAAGTATTAATAAAGTTATAATGATGGTCTTTATGGTGATATCAATAAACAACCTTTGAAACTGCTAGAACAGATTTTTCCATTCTCATGGACTCATGCAAGCAGTTTTTTGTTTTTTTTAAAGATCTGGCCATTTAAATAACTTGACAACTCTGCATATATTGTATGTCCTCAGAGAGCATTTTTGACTTCTCTAGATGATCTTAATCTTAACACTACACAATCTTTGCTTCAATGAAAATTTGATTTGTTTGAACTCAGCACTGAGGTCAGATTGTCTGACTGAGTTTGCATTTCTCATATGTGGAAGATACATTCTGCCCCCTTTCCTCTATCAGTGAAACTGGGATGGATCTAGGTAACTGGGATTGATCAGAAACTAGGGCAGGACTTCCAGAACCTGGTCCTGCCCTCTGTTTCCAAATGCCCTGGGAATCTCCACTACTCTGCAAACATCTGCACCGCTCCCGACACCCCCCCCCCCCCCCCCCACCCCCCGAGACCTGAATACTTCTTATCTGTAATAGATTAAAAACAGAAATTCATGCTTTTTCAATGGTCTTTACATGAACTTTGAACATCTGAGAATTATATTTGGTGTGTTAGCCCATATTTAAAATGTCATACCTAATTGATTCATGCTCCCTTAACTTTTGCCTTTCTGCCAGCATTTCAGTTACTCTTCACATTTTGTTTCCATCACTTCATCTAATAAATTGGTTCACTTTTTAGCCTCTAGAAATCTTTTAATGGATTATAGTCTGATTTTTTTTGCAAGCTAAATAGAACGAATGAATCACTTCCATTTCCAAGTGAATTACTTGTACCGAGTGTCCTTTTTTTTGTAGAAAACAAAAGGTATCACTGCTTGTTCTCTTTTCCATAATTTACCAGTATGCAAGTAGAAATCCCACAGGGTTGCCTCAGTGGTATTCTGTGCTGTGTTTTGAGCATTATGCAGATGAGTCACAGTCCCACAAGGTTAGATCATGCCACCTCACATCAGAGCAGAAAGGCTTCTAACCAAATACATTAATTGGACATTGATCATTGTTAATCACTAGGGAGAAACAAAAATCTCTATAATTATGACAATCCTGTGATTCAATGGTAAGCTGCTATTATGCTCCAGTTGTTTCAGGTATCAGCTTTATGCTGTCGATTTAGATTGCAATCAAAGCTGAATGAATTTAATCTATCCCCAGCATACTGTGTGTGAAGGCACACCTGTGTTAAAAGTTGTGCTCAAGCAGTTTACTAATTACGTCTTCAATCCAAGCTATTTGTAATTCTGAATCACTCCATCTCACATAATTGACAAATTCCTTAATGTCAACTCAGCTTAAATTTTGAAAAAAAGCTTTGAAGAGCCTTGTGATAGTTTAGCTAAGAAATCCTCAATGCCTACATGCTGTGATGGTGTCATAAATTGAAATCATAAATTGAAAGGTAAAAGTACCCATTTTGATGCTTTCTCCTTCAATGCACTTTAGCTGTTGAGACAACTTGTCTCATTGTTTTCTGCCAATTCTCAGTCTGGAACACAGTGAGAGAAAGGTTATTCACCTGAGATCCAAAAGAATTACATTTCCTACATTTAGCTTTCTGAGGGTGATGAAATAAATAGTGTTGGAGATTTTGCCTCCAATATAGAAACTGAAAGGAGGTGGATTTAAACTATTGACCAAGAACAATGTGGAAATGTATACATTTTGTGAAAGCTGGAAATGGTTTCAACAATAGAATTATTCTTGTTGTACTTCAGTCTGACATTCACAGAAAATGTTATCCACAATGTTGTGTCAACTTTGTTTGCTGCATTGCATAATTTTGGTCGCCTTTTCCACAAAATAAAAGTTTTTTGTCTGCAAAAACACAAAATCTCTCCTTTTGCAATTAAATCTTTGCAACTTGCAGTTTTCCTGTGAAAAAAAGCAGCCAGCTATAAAACGTGGGTTCTTTTAATTGGAAAGCTTTTGTCTGAGTTGTAGTTACGGCTGTATTGGCAGGTGAGTTCACTATACTATGAAGTGTTGTTCACGATTAAAGGTTCCAAAACTGTTCTCCTGAAATTCAGGGATCTGCAGATGATATGAACAATCCCTCTGCAAGTTACTGATCAAACACTTTTAATCAAATCCTTTCCTAGATTTAAGAAAACTACACAGGCAACAAGCAAGATAGTTGATCAGATGATAGGCAATTCTCATTTATAACATTCAAACATTATAATGCATTATTAAGGCACTTTCAATAACACAGGTCTAACGTGGTAGAGGATCACCACTTACTGGTATAACCAGAGGAGGTACTTGTATTTAACAAGAAGTTGTTTATTGCATCTTAGCAACTAGTTACAGGTCACATTGATGTGATGGACCTAGTTGAGGAGGATCAGATATCAGGTCACACTCCTTCAAGATGCACCTCACAAGCCAAATGGTATTATAATAATGGGCGATGCTTATGACACATCTCAGCATTAATCCTTTCAGACCCATTGTCATGGAAATCATATTTATTTGGAAAAATATTCTGGTTGAACGTTGATTAGTAAAACTATCCAATGGATATAAGGTGAAATGCAACTAGTCAGATTCTGAGATTTTACTGTAATTATGTCGAATTCATGAATACATGCACGCACAATTTTCTTCCAGGCTTACAAGCCATCATTAAGATAATTACCAACCAGTAAATTATTCCTATCCTCATGATAATGATGTGACAGTAGGGTTGTGTCATTGCTAGGTGCATTAATAATGAATTAGTATGATATGAACAATCCCTCTGCAAGTTACTGATCAAACACTTTTAATCAAATCCTTTCCTAGATTTAAGAAAACTATACAGGCAACAAGCAAGATAGTTGATCAGACGATAGGCAATTCTCATTTATAACATTCAAACATTATAACGCATTATTAAGGCACTTTCAATAACACAGACCTAACACCATTATCATGGGGATACAAATTGACTACATGGCAATTGTCTTAATGATGACTTGTAAGCCTTATTGAAAATTGTGTGTGCATTTGCTCATGAATTCAAGAAATAAATGACATCAAAATCTCAGAATTTAACTGATTTCATTTTGTCCAACTATCATTGCTGAAGATATAGATTACAAAATTAGGAGCAGGTGGATAATTCTAATCCGTCACATTATGACCTCAGTTATCCCATTTAAAACCAATTCAATATCACAAATATCATGCATGGGGAGGAATAACCTCAACTGGTAGTCAGTATTACTTGCACGTAACAGTTCTTGTTAAAAGTGTTTGACAATTTTAAGGTATCTGATAATCTGTCTGTAAAATCAAGTAGACTCTATAACCTTTTACCAATGTTAAATTATTGATGATGTCTCAGATTTATTGAGCATTCCTTTATTTAATATGTTGTTAAGTGCTGACTGGTACAAGCGGTCCAATAATTCTACTTAAATATTGTCAATAATTATAATGTTATTATATATTTAATATAGACTCCTACCACCTGAATTGTTTACACCTTTATCAATCAATGATTAAAAAGCAGTAAAAATCCATAAAAATTTTAATCAATACTGCTACCAATGTTTCATCTGGCACTTGAGTGATCCAATATTTGCAGCAATTCAGTGGTGTTACTATATGGAATGACAGTGCCCATTTGCTGACTGCTATATAATGGCCTCAATTGCTGAGAAGACCTTAAGGGGCAAGACAGGAGCTGTTTGCCCAGTTGATTCCCCACCTACCCATCACTGGGAAAATCTAACCAATGGCTCTTTTCAATGTCCGGCTACCCAATGCATTTTAAGCTGATTGGGCTCCTGTCTGAAAGAAATGGGGATGAATCTTGTGATGGCAGTTTGCCCAGGTTTATAAGTCATAGAGCTGGCAGAATTGAATGAAAATAGCTAGAAAAATGTCTAATAATTGCTCATGCTGTCAGTGTAGACAAGGCAATTCAATGCCATGTGATTTACTATTGCACAAATGGCTTGGAAAGTATTCTAGAATTCTATCCACCAACTCTACGACCTATTCTGGATATCTCGGATGCAGAGGTTCTGTTCATCAATGTTGGTAAGTGCATAGAATCCAGGTGTGCAACTATTCACAAAATTAGCTACTTAGAATGCAGTATTCTCATGGGTACAATGATGATGGTTACTCTCAACTGGCCTTATTCCAAAACCTCTGTGAATCCCAGTTCTAACAGTCACCTGGTTATATAGTGAAGGAATGCAGTTGTATGCCATGAGGGATTTTTTAAAAGTTAAAATCATTGAAGAATGGTTAAAGCCTGTAACTCTAAACAACACCAAGCATAATCAAAGTAAGCAAGAAGCTGAAATACAGGTTATAAACAACAATGGATTATAAAAAGGTTTATGCTCAGAACAGAATAACTCAAAAAGGAATGGAAATTAGTGGAAGTATGCAGGTCAGGAAGCAATTGTGATCAAGAAAGAGATCTGGAATTTCAGATAATGAATTTTCATAAGTAATCCTTTATACAGTACAGATGCTATCTGACCTAAGCATATCAGTATTTTCATATTTTTAGTTCAGATATCCGGTATCAGCAGGATTTGTGTTTTGATTTATGGAATAATTTGACCATTTTTTAAAAAGGGAGCAGATACCAAAGATTTCTTCAAACTCTTAGTGCATTGAAAAAAAAAATCCTCCAATGAGTTCACTTCCAGTACTGTTTAGTGGCTGAGGACAACTTGTAAGTTTTATATAATCATTTCACTTATGCTGACTTTGCACAGATCTCTGGCAGTCACCATTCTAATAACTCCCTGTTGGTTTCTTTGCCATCAGTCCCTTCAACTTCTATTTCTCAAGAGAATCAATGCACAGCAAATATAGCATATTATCTTCTGCCACTACCTGTACTTAGGGACTCATTGTACCTGCTACTAGTTGGATTCACTTCAGGGCTACAAGAGAAACTAAGTTGCAACTGTTTTCATCACCTTCAAGAGAAGCTTCGATGGTTATGCTTCATCACCTATATGCATGCTCTTTTTGTCTGAACACACTACACATGAAGACTAATTGCCTTCACTAACATGGATTGTTTTTTTGTTTCCAGAGCTCACATTATCTCCACATATTAAAGACTAATGCTATGACCAAGGCTGAAGGAATGCATTATTACTCTACTTCCATTACTCCATTGTTTCAATACAAGATAGAAGTGTATTTCCCAATTACTGAAATGGCCAATTAAATATCTTATCTATATCAGATTTTAAAAATCTATGAATTGGCTTTTTTAATAAATACAAAACTATTAAGTTATTCTCGAAACAATACTTATTCAATGAAGCTATAATAATTAACATCCACAGTTAATAAATGTTTATCCAAATAACCCAAAACACACACTGAAGCACACTTCAGGAAAGGAGATTAATAAAACATTTTCTCTCTGCAGAAGTTCATTTTAAACAAAACGAGAAGGAAATGCTTTATGGCTATTATGGCCAGACCTGAAGGCCAATAGGATAAGGTGTAGAATGTTCCAAGGCATGTTGCTCTGATATTCTGACACATTGGCCTAGTCACTAATCATGTACCATTGTCTCTGGAGACTTGGCAGACAATGTTTGCTCAGGAAACCTAAGAGTGAAAAATTATTTGATTCACTTTCCCAGAAGGACAGCTCGGTTTCCTGAATTCCAAAAGTAGGTTTCTTTCAGAAGTAGGATAGATTATCTCGGTAGCCCTTCCTCATAGTCGTCTTGTTCTCTAATTCATCCAGATACCAAAGCACTTCTCATCCAGTCACTGTCCAAACAGCCCCAGTAGGGATTTACAGCAAAGTAAGCAGTTGTGATTTAAAGGAAACCTTATTTTAAAAAAATGCCAATGTCCACAATAACCTTTCAATTACCACTTTTAAAGTCATCAATGTTTGTATTTCTGCAAAACTTGAAATAAATTCATCTTTCCTCACTCTTCAAAATGTAAGTCCTCCAATAAATATTAAATATGAAGCTTTCCATTGCACGACAAAAGAAAACTTGCACTACCTTGCAAATTCAAATGTTTTAATCAAATCAACAATTAAACCCTTCTTATGAGGCAGAAATGAAATATAATAGTGATTCAATTATTGGCTAAATCCACTTAAATAATACACAGGACCTGCACTTTTAACTCTAATTGATATACTGAAACATTAATTTTAGCAAAGAAGAAAGGTTAGATTATTTGTGAGGAAATGAAAGGTATATTTTGACTAACAAAATCACACTCTGAATAAACATACCAGGATTCCTACTATCCTCGGAGCTGCCGTTCTGAGATATGGGAATTACGGTGATTTGAAATTGAATATATTAGATCCCCTTTCCCCTCCACAAATATTTGCTTGAATTGTAGAAGTTAGGTATACCATAATCTTATTGCAGAGAAAATAATCCACCTGATATAGGGTGCAGGTACCCAATGTTCTGTCAACTAAGGGGACCATGCAAGGAAATAACAACCATATGTTGAATCTTCCATGTGGGTTATAGAGGGATAAATTTGTGAGGATCTATTTCATACATGGAATCTATTCATATGAAACCTGGATAACAGAAGTAACCAATTGTGTTAGAGCTGTATTTCAAACTTATAGTTAATGGGTTTCTGCCAAGCACAAATCTTGAAACATTACCCATTATGTCTTATTCAGAAAATATGAGATTCTTCTGGACAAGACCATAGCTTTTGCTGATAGTCAATTTTCAATCTTTTCAGAGTTTTTCGACTGCCATAGAATCTTGATTAGAACTGTTTTTTTTTAATCATTTTATACCAATACTACAGATGAGTACAATATATTGAACCCTTTTCCATATTGTATTTGTCCACTCTCTCTAGGTTATTATGTAGTCTCAGTAGTAGAGTTCATTTTGCCAACGGTATTTTTCCAAGAATTAAATGTTGCTTAAGAGCCAAGAACTTTGTCTTTGGTTACTGTGTCTATCAAATGTGGTCTGCATTAGTACTGGATTCGAAGTAGCTAATTTCAATTTGGGAATTTAGAATTTAGATTCTATAGAAATGGTTTTGCTATGAGTATTCCACTATGTTAAGGGGAGATTAATACAGTTTTTGGGCACCAGTCTCGAAGAATGAAAATTAAAAACAGATTCACCCTGTTATAACGTGTTTTAAATTTAGACTTTATTTGTGTTAGGCAGGTTTCAAAGCTGCGAGGTATAGAAATCATGGTTCAATATATTTTCACAGAAGGTTGCAATATTAAAACTGTTCTTACTTAACCTTCCTTTTATATTATTTCCCTGAAGATCATGTTCTTTTTGTACTTAGAACAATATAGTTGCCTGCCTGGCACACAGTTAACAGTCTTAAAACCATGTTACTGAGAAGCCCACATGCAGTGCTTCTGTTTCCCAGATGTAGAATGCCCACTTCTTCTCCATGAGAACACACTCAACATTTCTAATTGTTGCCAAGAGAAAGGGTTTACTGACCCTTATGAGTGTGCAAGAGTCCTTCAGCAAATTAACTATTGAAAATTGTCCAACTTAATAGTCCAGAAGCAAGCTCTTTCCTGCTGATAGGAACAACATATAAATCTACGATTTTTTTGTATTATTTTGTGTAATGAAAGAGTAGTCATGGTTTTACTTTACTTTTAGAGTTGTTCTCGTAGGCTTTTGCAATGGAAGGTCTGGAGGCCTCTTAGCATACTTGAAGTTTTCATGAGACTCTTCAACTCTTGCATTGAAGAGATGAAGAGATGGCTTAATGTATTTTTTAAAAAGAGAGATCAGGGAAAATGTGTGCTATTACCTTGTGACAGGAGTCCAAGACATACAGAGAGACAAACAAATCCAGAAGACGGTCAGTCAGTATGTGGTTGTGTCAGAGACTGAAAATAGGAGACCTCTCTCGTAAGGACTTCTGCAATACCACTGAAAATAGAGTTTACAGATCTCGAGTGTTCTCAGAAGTTAAAGTAATAGTGTGTTTAGCTTGCAGTTTGTTGTAGGTATCTCATGGAGAGATTCTGGAAAGGCATACAGTAAATGTTCAGGAATCTGCCAAGCAGAAACCAGTTGCAGGTGTTCCAACTTGAGTGAGAGCATTAGTGTGGTGATAATGTAAATCTTCTCTTGGGTTTGGTGTTTAGGAAGATATTGATGGGATAAAAAGAATTGTGTGAGGTTGGATCATTTTTCTAGTACTTGGGCTGAAATCTTTCCAACCTCTTTGCTTAGAGTGATCTAAGTTGATCCCAAAAAATTCCACTTGTCCCTTCTTTTGAGTGTTTTAGACACTGGTTTGTCAATTGGCCAGTACAGGTTTCAGGCTTTACAAAATCAACAGCAGAATCAAGTACTCCACATGAGCAGTGTAACTCTCCACAAAAAAATTAAGTCCATTTTCTCTACAATGTACCCCCAAAGCATACGTTGTTAAATATTCATTCCATCAGATAAATATTTGGAGTCTTCATGTCTCCTTACAATGCTGTATCAACTGCAGTAGATACAGAATATATGTGTATGTGTTTGCAGAACTATCTGCCAGAATTGCATCTGAAGTCCAAGATTCCAATAGATGTATGACAAACAATGACTTTTAGCTTTGGTGGAAAGACTATTCAGGGCAACTTGCAATGTGCCAATCATTATGTTTTTTTCTAAGTACTCTGGTCCAATGCTGCCTACTCACTTTTTGCGTCACCAGTTGCTTAATCCAGACTCACACCCTCCCCAAACCAGGTTGAGTGATTGTAACCTCGCCTTCATCCACATTCAATGCATCACCCTCCACTTCTTGCTGGAATCACAGAATCACCAAATTGCTGTTGGTCCATTCTGCCTGTACCAGAGGCAATATCCTGCTTTTCCCCCCATATTCCTGCACACTATTTCTGTTCAAATCATCATCCAATGCCCTCAGGAATGGCTCAGTTGGACCTGCCTGAACCACATTTCCAGACAGTGCATTTTGTCTCCTAACTATTCACTGTGTGAATAAGTTTTTTCTTCTCACATCATCCTCGCTTTAAATTTAAGGCCCCTCGTCCTTTTGTTTTCATGAGAGGGAACAGTTTCTCTCAGTCTACTCTGTCCAGCCCACTCAGCATTTTGAAACTGCCATCAAATTGCCTCTCAGGGTTTTTTCCTCCAAGGACAACATTTCCAGTGTCTTTAAACTAACCTCAAAACTGAAGATTCTCATTCCTGAAACCCTTCTTGTCAATTGCTTCTGCACTCTCTCCAATGCTTTCACATCTTTGCTATAATGTTGTGCCCAAGGTTGTACAGAAAACACCAAATGAAGTCTAACAATATCATGTGTGAGTTCAACATCACCTCCTTGCTCTTGTTCTCTACACTTCTATCAATGAACCCATGAAAATGGGATGCTTTATTTACTGCTCTCACCATCAATTCTGCTTTCTTCAATGATCTATGCACGTATGCATCCGAGTCCCTATCCTCCTGCATTCCCTTTAGATATGTACTCCTTATTTTGTATTGCCTTTCAATGTTCCTTATTCTCACATTTATCAATATTATACTTCTTTTGCCATTCATTTGCCCACTCAACATGCCCAAATCACATTGAAGCATCTCTAGATCCTCTTCACAGCTTGGCCTCAAATCCAGCTTTGTGTCATCTGCAAACTTGGAAAAATTATGTTTAGTTCCTTCATCTAAGCCATTCAGATTTATATTGTGAATAGCTTGGAGTACAAGCACCGGTCCTTGCGGTACTCCATGAGACACTGGCTGCCAATTGGAAAAAGACCCAATTCTTCTTTTTGTTTTCTGTCGGCCACCCAGTTCTCTATCCATGACTTCCAATTCCATGTACATTTTACGTTAATCTCTTATCTGGGACCACATCAAAAACTTTTGGAAAGTCCAAGTAAGCCACATCAAATGACTCTCCCTTATCAAATCTACTAGTTGCATCCTCTTAAAATTTCATTAAATTTGTCAAACATGATTTCCCTTCATAAATCCATGAGGTAGCTATCAAATTTAATTAGAGTCATAGATCCTATCACTGTTTTTTTGAGTGCTTTGCTACTTAATCTTTTGTAATGGACTCCAGTATTTTTCCTACTACTGAAGTAAGACTAACTGGGAACTGTGCGGAAACTCTCTCTCTCTCTTTCTGCCTCTCAACTTCAACCTATAAGCACGTGTTCCGTTTATACTGGTTTTTAAAGGGAGTTTGCTTACTGGGACTGTTGTGTATATTTAGAACAGCATACTTAAGTCTAGTTAGATAGGCTGAGTTATGTAGGGGTTCTTTATTCTGTTCTATGTGTTTCATTGTGTAATATTTTGAATAAATGTTTGTCTTTTTTAAAATCTAGTAGTCAACCTCGCTAAATTACTCTGGGTAATGTTCGCTGTAACTTACTGAAGCAAATTGCAAAGTTATGGTCTGGGTCTGCCTGCTTAGGAATGCTGGCATAGTCCACAATATTGTCTACCTCCTTTTTAAATAGTGAGTTTACATTTGCTACCTTCTAATCCACAACAACTGTTCCAGAGGCTATAAAATCTTGAAAGTTGACTACCAATGCATCCATTGTTTCTACGGTCACATTCTTACGTACTCGGGGTAGACTATTGGGCCCTCAGGTTTTGCCTTTAATCCTACCAATTTGCCTGACACCATTTCTCTACCAAGACTGGTTTTCTTCAGTTCCACTCTCTCACAAGGCCCCATGTGCCCAAATAATTTTGCAGCATAATTTGAACCTTCCTTTGTGAAGACTGAACCAATATGTGTATTTCATTGGTCTAACATCTCTTTGTTCCCTCTTGTAACTTCTCTTCTTTCTGATTGTAAGGGATGCAGATTTATCTTTGCTAGTCTTTTTCTCTTCACATTCCTTTAGAAGATTTTACTATTAATTTCCTGCGTGTCCCTGCAAGCTTACTCTCATACTCTATCTTAACCAATCCCTTTGCCCTCCTTTGCTGAAATCTAAACTGCTCCAAATATTCAGATCATTTGCTTTTTTTGGCCAAATTGTATGCCCCTCCCTTGGATCTAACACTATTCCCAACTTCCCTTGTCAGCCATGGTCAAGTCACTTTTCCATTTTATTTTGTGCCAAAACAGGAATGAACAATTGTTGCAGATCATCTATGTGCTCTTTAGATGTTTGCCACATTTATCCACGATCACACTTCCCAAATTATCACGGATAGTGTGGAAGAAATTTGGCACTGTCAGCTGGCAGCCATTTTGTTGCATAACTGGTGTTAATGCTCAAGGTCTGACTCCCAAGATTTTCTACAACAGCTAGCTTGCACCTCATACCGTCATAGTTTCCTTTAGTTTGATTCAGGAGAAGAATATTGAGCACTTGCAATTGACTTGTGCATAGGATATTAGAAGACTTTAAGTGCAAGCATCATCAATAAACACTTGCCTTCAGACTTTTCCAGACTGTATATGGGGATATACTGTTATCTCTTCAATTCATGGTATGTGAAAGCTTCCTATTTGTACAACATGATTCACAAGTGTTTCAACCTGACCTTGATGCCAAGTTGATTTTTTTCTGTATCTGGAACTTGAGAATATTCCTTGACCAGCCTTGGGTTTGCCAATGAACTGGCCATTGATTCTAGCCCAGAACAACTTTTGGCAATGATGAACAACTGTACCGTATTGAATAATAAGTTTGGATTATTGTTGTGTCAATCTTTTCGCTGGAACATAGGAGGTAGAGGGTAGATTTTATTGCAATGTACAAAACTTTGAGGGACATAGTTAGAGTGGATAGGGAAGAGCTATACCTCTTCATAGCAAGGGCGATTACCAGGGAGTATCAATTCAAAGATTTAAGGTTTAGTGGGACTTAGGGAGAAATCGTTTCACCTGGACCATGCTGGATGAAGTAACTCACAAAATAAGTGCCTGAAGAGTGCAGAATCCATCATCATATTTCAAAAGTACATGGATTTGCAATTGTAGTGTTGTAAGCTGCAGGGATGGAGACCATCAACAGGAAAGCAGGAATTTGGTTGGACAGGTCCTTTTTTTAACGGTATAGAAATGCTACACTGAGTGCCCTACTCTTGAGCTATAAACTTTCTCTGTCTTAAAATTGTGCACATTTGCAGATTAATACAATTTCTTAATGCTCGCTTATGATTTCACAGTTTTGGCATCTTAATTTGCCTTGCAGCACCCCTTGTTGTTTTGAAAAGATTTTTGTAATCTCTGTCTTTGTAACCTCTGTCTTTGTTTAACAGCATTTACCCCCTTGACAATCACCTAAACAGGACCAGCGTTCTGATGACAGACTGGCACACTCCATTTGCAGCTATAGGGGCAGGAAAGTCAGTGACTCCCTCATTTGCTGTCCAGTCTACCTTGTCAGCATACAGTTTTACAATCCTCTAATCCAGACTTCACTATGAAAGCTATCTTGAAATTCAGAGGCTTGGCTGACATAGTTCTAACATAATAGCCACCAGCTACACTTTACTATTGCCCTTTGCTGGGAATCCTGAATGGGACCAAAAACAGCTCGGAGTTCAAGACTGCCTGTGGTCCAAAGCTTGCTAATAATGTAATTGGAGAAACAAAGTATAGAGTTAGTCACAACTACCTGAAAGGTTACAGATTGTACTGATGCCTGATAACTTATGTCATTGGTGTAAATCAGAAATTAAGTAGACATCACTTTTTTTTGCAAGGGCTTTACCAACTTTGAAACTCCAGACCCTCCATATTTCAATTGTACAGAAGATGAAATAGACAATCAAAACTCGATTATGCAGACATACTTCATTGTGAACATATCCCTGGTCAGCAATGTTATTTGAATCTCAGCATCTATTTTGATGGGGAGAAAAATGGGTTCCAGACTAGTCTTTTTAATTGAAATAGGAGCATTTATAAAGGTGTGATCTAGCTAAAGTGAATTTGGGAAATTATGGTAAGGAATAAGTCATTAGGGATATTAAAAAGATATTACAGAATATGTAGAATAAGCACATTCCAACAAGTAAGAAAAACTCCAAGGGAAGGATCCACTTTCCATGGTTAACTAAAATAGTTAAAGAGAAAGCAAAGATGGGAAGCAGATTAAAAGATTGGACAGAATATCAAAGACAGCAAATCATGACTAAATGGTGAATAAAGAAAAGTTAGAATACCTGAGAAAACCATCTAGAAATTTTAAAAAATGATTGTAAGAGTTTCTATAGATATTTAAATGAAAACCTCATAAAGTGTGTTTTGGTCCTATAGAAAATGAATCAGCAGAATCAATAATGTCAAAAAAAACCTCAGATGAATCAAACAATTATTTTGAATCAGTCTTCATGGTAGAGAATACAAATAACCCCCTAAAACTACCAAAAATCAGGAAAATAAAGGAAGGAAAACCTCAAGAACATTACAATCCCCAAAGAAGTGGTACTAAGTAAATTATGGGCATTTCTCAATAGTCTATACTTTGGTTTTGATTTTCCAAATTCCCCTGGATTTGGAAAGATTTAATCAGATTGCAAAATAGAGAATGTAACTCCTTTATTTAAAAATGGAGGAAGACAGAAAGCAGGCAGCTACAAGCCAGAGAGTTTAATATTTATCACAGGGATAGAAGTTATTATTAAAAATGCTATACAGCAGGGCAGAAGGAAACTTCAAAGGAATCAGCATGATTTTGCAATAGCTGAAACATGTTTAATCAATTTGTTGGTCTTCTTTGGAGAAGTTATGTGATGTGGAAATACTGGATATAGTGTAATTAGATTTTTAGAGGCCCCATCAAATTTTATTGCAGAAACAGAAAGCTCCTGGTGTATAGGGTAACGTGTTGGCATAGACAAACGACTGGTTACATAATAGGACTAAGGGGTCATTTCCAGGTTGGCAAGACGTAATGAATGATGTGCCAAAGGGATTGGTGCTGGCACTCCAACTGTTTGCAACTCATATAAATTACTTGGATGAAGGGATGGATTGTACAGCTGCTGAATTTAATGACAACATTAAAAATAGGTCAGAAAGTACATTGTGAAGAGAACATAAAAATATAGGAAGGATGAGTGAATAGGCATATATGTGGCAAATAGAGTTTAATGTAGAAAAATATAAAATTGTCTATTTTGGAAGGAACAATTTTAAAAAATGATCCAAATAGTAAGGAATTTCAGAGCTCTGATATACAGAGATCTGGATGTCTTAGTGCATGAATCAGGAGATTTTATTATGCAGCTACCCAAGTCTTTGGGAAAGGTAATAGAATGTTATTGTTAATTTTGAGGGAAATCAAATGCAGAAATAAGGAGACAATACTTATGTAGTACCAGGCCCTGGTGAGATAATATCTGCAGTATTACATAATGTACTGGTCTTCTTCTTCAAAGAAGAAAACAATACATATTTTATTGACGCTTTTATCTTGTACTCATCAGGATAATTCACAAGAATATCAATTATAAGAGAAAGCTAACAGGTACTTTGCATGAGAGGATTGTACTGATGAGTTAGCATGTGGAATCTGATTGGGAGAGGAATTGCATGAAGAATGCATCAATTATGAATGACTGATAGCTAATTTCCAAGCTTTGTTTAAGTGCTGAACCAAGTTAACTTGATTGGTCAAAGCAAAGTGAACAAGTAAGTGATTGTCAACTATTTTGTTAAAGTCAAACAGGCTCAGAGTGTATGCATTTATTTTCCATTGGCAAAAAAACAGGACTCTGTGTATTAATATGTGGAGCTGCCAGTATGCAAATATTTGCCACATTGTGAGTCTGACAGACAATTGTGAAATGGTGGTGAGCATAATTCGTCACACACTCAGGATTATTCAGTAAATGTTGAAACTTGATGAAAATGATATGTTACCAAAATAGGATAAGATTCAGTCCAGAGTCTTTGAGTTTTTTTAAGAGATAGGTCAATCCTTGATAAACAAGAGGTAAAACATATGGGTGAAGTAACACAGAGTCGTTAATTCAGCCTGGAGTGTAGTGAATGGCAGAGCAGGCTCAAGGGATTGATTAATATAGCCCTGCTCCTTGTTTCTTAAATTTGAATCCTTGTTTCTTCATAAAACTGTCCCCTAGTAGATTTTAATAGTCCTCTAATGCTTAGCAAATCACATTGGTAACACAAACCATGGCTAAGACCATTAACAATTATAATTCCTGAACTTAGTCAAAAACACACTGACTCTGACTGTAAATAGATGCTTATAGTTGAGTAAAGCATGCCTAGGGCTCCATTTGTAGCTGGATTTGCAGCCTCCTTGACTATTTAATAACCACAAGTGTCTTACATAACTATTGTTGAGTACTCAAATTATTCAGTAGCAATGTGGATTTGTGGCTGGAAATGTCTGGTCTCTAACCTTTGTCACAGACTGAATTTGTGGGAGGAACTTTACCAGCCCCTGTACAATGTAGACAGCATTGGTGTATCCATTGGGATAAATAGAGAGATCGGAAGAGATGAGATTCTCAATTCTCCGTATTTATTTCAAGAAAAGTCTGATTCTGCAACCAAGTCATGAATGGTGAGATGAGAATCTCGTTAGTGAGCAATGAGAGGTGTATTTACATGAATTAGCATGCCATTAATACCTAACTTCACCTCATTAACATGCGGTTTCTCCGACGTGCTGGGGAGAGACAAGACCATAGCAATTTCCGACATGAAAGTCAGAACAGGTACCTCTCTACAACCGGTCCCAGAATTTCTTGGGCAGTGACCACCCCCTTCCTCAGAGTCTGTCATTGGACACACACCTGTATCAATGTACCATCATCACTGACTGAAAATGGTTTGGTGCTGCTGAGGTTCAGAACCCTTGTGCATCCAACTGCAAAGGCAGCTTAACATTTTTGATCTTTCTTCATGGTTCATTCTGTTTAATAAGAGTTAAGGTCACAAATGGATGGAAGCCTCCATAATATGTGATAGCCCCCTGTCCAATCCTACAAAGTTTCAAACTAGTGTGGGCACTATGGAAAGGATAGGTATTGCTCAGACAGGATTTCAACAATATATGGCCATATAGTGGACCCTGTTGGCCTTGGAAATTAAGTGGGAAACCCCCAGTGGAACCTGTGGGTGTAGGCCTTGGACATACTGTGTGTATCCTGTACAGGTTACAGGTATCTCTACCTCAGCTTGACCACCCACAGGGTTGATGGTTGAAGGCAGGGTGGAGGGGGTGGATGAGGTTTTAGGCATCTCTGATGTGCCCTGAGAGGACATTGTATGTGGTTCCTCCTCTGGCTGGGTGCCTACTGGCACCACTTTGTCTCATTGTGATGAATGGGTACCAGGAATAAGGTCATCTCCTATGTCCCTGTGTCACCTTGCTGTTGATGCTGAGCACCAATGGCTATAGCAAGGACTACAACTCTGTGTCTATCCACCAGACTCTGAAACTATTGAACATGGCTCTCCAAAACAACCAGTCCATGAAGGTAGCCAAGTGCTTGCTTGCCAGAGGCAGTATGGTGCAACTAGCACTGTTTGAGCAAATTTTCCTAATGCCTCTGATTAATCTGCCTGCACCTGAATGATGTTGAGAACACCATGGAGTTCACTCTTGCCTGGGTCTAAGCTGGTGCCTGGACTCTGGCAATCCACTGAGTGACAGTGATGGAGATGCTTCTTTGACTAGCTGCAGAGATGTGCCGGTGATGAGCTCAACAAAATATGCTGCTGAATCACTAACTTAGCCAATGCATCCACTGAGGGAGCTGGTGAAGGATGAAAGGAGCAACTTTGGTAGGGCTTCCTCTAAAGGATCTCTGAGAAGTGGGTGAAGTGATGACATCTTGAGTGGCAACTCTCTCCAGATCAGAGGCTGTGCAGGTACAATGGAGCCTGCAGACAATAAAAGAGAGACTGAGGTTTGGGAAGTAGGGATAAAAGCTCAGATATGTAATGAATACATTCCCAATATCAGTAATGAGACAGCAGCGCAGCACTAGGTAATGAGACTTTTCAGTTGCAGGGACATGGAGATCTCAGCATCACATGATGAGTAGCCTCTATCTTCTCAGACTAAGGCAAGCATCCTCTCCTTGGAGAATGGAAGGAGATCGATGTTGAGCACTCCACCACCTGTCTTGGTTCTCTGTGTACAATAGTGTGCCATATTCTCCTGGTATGAGACAAAGTGCAGGGACTGAGTGAAATGACAGTTGCTGGCACAACTGTTAGTGTTGGTGCAAATGAGGGGAAATTGGTGAGGTGTCCTGAGTCAGAGGGCAATGCAAGGTTAGTCATGTGGATGGGTTTATGGATGAGAGAGAATGAGAGAAGATATTGCATGTAAAAGTGTGAGAGGTAGAGCATAAGCCTTGGTGCGAGGTGATGCAGTAGCAGAGATGGGCAGAGTGTGAGGTAGTAGAGAGAAGGTGCTGGCACTTTCACTCATGGCATTGATGAATGTTCCTCTGGAATGTGGACAACTAAATGGCGACTTCAGCCGCTAGCAGAGTCTGATGCCATGGTTTCCCCTGGTCCTGAGGAAAGGCGGCAACCTTACACTACATCAACCTATCCATTAGGACTTCCTGGTTCCTGTCGTAAAGAAGGGAGCTAGATTGCCTTTGCAGGCCATCTCTGGGGCAACTCTTCCAACCCTGTAACCGTGACAGGTCACTGTTGGCTGGTGGTGCTTGATCAGGTGCAAAGCTGTGACATACAAATGGCCAGGAACCATGGGATTTATTGGCAATGGTAAATGTTTCAGCCTTTACTGAGTACACTAAGAAACTGAGTGAAATTGATACTTAGTGGATTTTTGGTAAAATTCAGCCCTATTTGTTCCCTTTATTGCCCATGGTCCATATGTTCTGTATGTAAGCGGTGTGTATTTTCTTGCCATCTTTGTTTGTAACCCAATTAATAATTCCAAGAGCAAGCTTTTGTGAGTGTAAAAATATAGAGTTGTTTCATCTCACATACTTGTCATTTTCTAATCTGTCATATCAGAGATGCTATTATACACCTCTGGGGCAGGAGGGACTTGAACTGGATCTTCTGGCTCCTAGGTAGGTAACTACAACTGTGCCACCAGAACACTGTAAGCTTTCATGGTGATTCTACCACATACTTAGCTTAAATTAATTCGCAAGCTCCCACATGCTGCATCACACCTGCCAAATTCTGATACAAGTGAAAGTGAACTTAGTCTCTGGTTTGTGAATGTCATTTTCTCCACGGCAGGTCTGGTTTCTTGAAGGAATTTGATGGTTTGAAGTTGAAGGGAATGTTTTGTAAAATGAAGGATGTAGGGCTTCACTTCACCGAATTTCTATTGGGTTGGTTCTCAGCTACACTTCATGTTGGAATAGATGGGTAAGTGTTCTTCAGACTTGGGTCTCCTACTTTCACAGCATTGCTGTTCATTTCCTTCGGCTGCTTGAATTCTAACACCTAATTTGCTGGCTTTGTTGGAACAGTCTTCAAAGAGCTTCCATCTGATTCTAAACACAGGCAAAAACTGGCTCCTTCATCATGTGGCCTTGAACAAATTCAAAGTCCTTTCCCCAGTAAAGTTTTGTGTGAGTGTTACTGTTGATTCCAAAATCCCGTGTTGTTGCTTAACACCTTGAAAGTTTGAGACAGTCAATGCCTTTGTTTTCGACTGACTTGTTAAAATTGATAAACACCATTTCAGATTGGTTTCTGGAAAGAGTGGTAATCCATATCGATCTAGAGTGTTTGTTTTATTCTTTCCTGGAACAGGGATTTCATTTTAATTCACAAACAAAATCAGGTGACTCTTAGGCAGTTGTATTTTTCAGACTTTTGAGTTCAGTTTTGAAATGGAGAAATCGTTTGAATTTCAGAAGAGGACATTACCAGTGATCTCTGTTCCACATGGGAGAAGGCTGGCTAGATTTTTGTGAGTAACCTCCATTAACAAGTCAAGAATAATTACTTCATATCATAAGAATCACTTCTGTGCCCAACAGACTAAAGTCTGTACAGACTACATGCATATTGTTGTCACATTGGCCAGTACAGAGCTCAAGGTAAATCTGATAAATATTCCAATGCTGGGTAATAGTGAACAACAAATTTATATCTTTTCTGTAACTTCAGATCCTCTTGGGGCACACCGAATTTAATTGAATCTGCTGTAGAACTGTACTTGTGCCCATAACCTGATTAACATGCAACATGGCAGCTTTAGGATAACTTTTGATGAGCAATTTCTGACTGCATTTCCTTCTCAGTGTATTTTTTCACTGGAGACATAACATAAACTTACTTTCACATTTCAGGGTGTTTGTAATCCGAAGTAATTACCAACTGGAAAAGTCCTGATTAATTATTTGACTTACAATTCTAGTGAAGTGGATTCTATCACTGCTATACAAAGCAGTACTTGTCAGCAAAACTCTTTGATTAGTACATGTTGAAGATTTGCCTTCACTGCTACACATCCAATACATCATGTATCCAAATAGGAAATAGTATGAATATGCTGTGAAATGTGATCTACCTGCACTATTCAGTGGGGCATTTGATAATATTTTAATCGTGTAATGGCAGGCTCCATTGCTAAATTAACAAATATTGCATCAGGTGACACCTCTGGGATTATCAAAACTATATTACATAACCCTGAAAACACATAAATCTGATGGATCAAATTTATTTTGCTATGTATGATTGATGTTGAAGCTTGCAAGTTTACAAGGCAGAGGCTGTGATCATCTGTCATCAACACACTATGTCTTTCTGCATATTATTTCAGTACTGCACACTGTAGCCAAGGCTGTACATTTCACACCAGCTGAGTGACTGTTTCAAAAAGGGAACCTGTCTGAAGATTAGAGACTTGCCAACCTTTGTGTTGACTTGCAGAAGCTGTAATCCAAAACCAACCTTAAATTTTACCCTGGGCTTCATCTGATATTTTTTCTTTGTTGTTCTGTTTTCTGTTATTTGTATTGTACATTTGGTTAAATATTTGCAAGTTATATATCAGAAGATTTGTACTAAATCAGATTTGCCTTTGTAAATACATGATGTTCAAGGCGAACTGAAAATTGAACTCTTAATGAACAAAAGTAGATGAATTTCCATTCATTTGCAAATGTACAGACGCAAATCTAAAATGTTCATTCTATGCAAAACATTTATTTATTCCTTTCAAAAGAAAAATGGATACACCTTGTTAGGAAAGATGCATGGAGTCAAAGGTACAAAGAAAGGTGAGTATTAAAACAAAACAAAAAATACACTACTTCTGTGTTTCAAAAACCAATTAGAATTATGTGTCAAAGATTATGCAGCAGGGAGAATTCTAAAGCTTCAGTTGACAGAGCTGATCCTTGATCATCTGCTAGAGAGGAATTGTACTGTTATGATCCATTGTAATATACTGCTGGGTGTGGATCCTGCTTCAGATGAACTTCCTGAAATTTTTATGTAATCAAATTGTGTTTTGCCATTGTTTCCAAAAATGTGATGTGGAGAAAAAGCAATGTAAATTGATTTATTATTACTACGTAAATTGTAATGTTCAAGAAGAAAACATGAATGGATGGAAGACAATATAATTCATCCAATCCATCCTCACAACTATAGGTTCAATCTACTATATCATAGACTCCATCCAAGCGGTTCCATCTCCCCTCCCATATGTATAAATTAATCAAAAACTCCTGAATACCCAACAAGCTGCACATCCTACAATTTGTTCAGATGGGATGACAGGCAAATAGAGCTTCCGCCATTGTTGAGAGGAGAGAAACAGAAGGATTAGATAGAGGCAGAAGAGCAGATGGTTCCAACAACACCCACCTAGGAAACAGCAACAGGACAAGGCTACATGTATTCTAGTTAAGATGATTTGTGGATTTGATTCTGGCATTACCTATTGACACATTGGTAATTCTAGAATGTTATATAAAAAAATTTCTATGTAATTATTTTGATATAAGTCATAATGAATGAAATATGACAAATTTTCAAATAATCAAGTAAACTGACCACAAATCCATCTACATGTCCATCATTAAGCAACAATTTCCTTGAGCAGTTTGTCGTAACATTTATGAATTAAGTTCAAAAATCACATGACACCAGGTTCTAGTCCAACAGGTTTATTTGAAATCACATGTTTTAGGAGCATTGCCCCTTTGTCAGATCATTTCACCTGACAAAGGGGCAGCAATCCCAAAGCTTGTGATTTCAAATAAATCCATTGGACTAGAACCTGGTGTTGTGTGACTTTTGACTTTGTCAACCCCAGTCCAACATCCACACCTCCACATTATGAATTAAGGAACATACCATATGGTATGTCATAGATAGGAACCTGTTTTATTTGTTGCAAAATCATACTCTGTATTAGGAAATCACTGTTACATTAGCTGTTACATAATTCATACATTAGGTAGATTTAGTCTTGGAAAGGAGTCAGTGATCAGACACGGTAGCAAATGTGGGCAGTTTTTACTATTCAGTAAGTTGCGCTGTTAAATAAGAGCACTGAAAGTGCAAAAAATAGATTGGAAATTATAAAAACTATGACTGATTAGTCTTTGCCAATTAGTTCCCTCCTAATTGATGTGCTATCTGACACTAATTACTCTCTTTTTGCCACACTATTTTCTAGCTCTTGCTGTTGCTTGTTTTCTCTCTCATTTTCTCCTTAACTTTTCTCTAAAACCTCCCTTAGATGAGTGTTGAGACCTACTTTCGTGGTTACCATTTGGTACCTTAAGGTCATTGTCTACCTGTGGGTCTTGATAATGAATATTGGCATGGTAGCTGAAATTAAAATGCATCGTATCAAAGACTGACCATTTCCTTGCCTGACATTCTTGCAATATGCCTCAGGAGGGGTTATAAGAAGGCATAGCAATCAGAACAAATAATTTTGATATTTTGCCTGATTGTAACCCTGAGCCACTGGACTAGTTGTAATGTCTGTACAACACAATCAATTTTATCTGCAACAGGTAAAAAATGTGAAATAAATCACTGGAGATGGGTTTCTTCGTTGGTGTCTAGGCAGAAATTGATGGACAAAAGAATCAGGCAAGTTATCCCACTGTTCTGAAGTTCTCTCTGACCAGTTATTTATCTCAATGTTTTACATTTCAACGGTAAAAAGGAATGGCTGTCCAAAAGAGTCTGAACCATGAGGGATTGTCACGAAGCTGTCGATATTTAGGTCTTGTGTTCAGACCATTGCTTAACAACTTGACTGTCACTGAACGTTTATAATTCAGTCTTGAGGAATTTCATTTTATTGTTTGCAGAAGAGGATATTACTGCACATCCTGCCATCTTGAGAAAGGTTTTTGGTCTTTATATCCTATGTCAGTATACCCCATGCTAGTTAAGTATAGCAAGCATGAGTTTCAACATAATGAAGCTAGAAATCAGTTCAACACATAAAGCACTTAAAGGGAAGATGAGTATCAAAAATCATTTTTGTGAAGACCACCTTTTCTTATTTTTCTCTATTTTTGATGTAAGCTGAAATGTGAAATGGACAGTTTTAAGATCAAGGACTGTGGAAGAAATTGCTGCACTTTCAAAAAGCAAGTCACTTAAACTCAATGTTAATTGTGCTTTGTTTAAGTAGTCGAGAAGTTGTAGGTTGACAAACCAGCACCAGGAAGTGTATGCAAATTAAGAATCAACTAGCAATAGGTTGCTGATTGGCTTGTGGAGTTGAGACCAGTTGTGGATGACAAAGACCATCAGCTTGACCAAAATTATTTACTTTTCTCCTGAGAAGCTGACCAGTTTGTGAGTGTGAACAATACAGGCAGAAGCTTTTTGGACTGTCAAAAATGTGGATGACGTGTGTGTATGTCTCTTTCTCTCCAGTCTGAAGAAAGCCAGTTTATGTTCTCCCAGAAGTTGCTGTGAACTGCTGTTTTTAACCAACGTATCAGAGACTTTATAATTTGTGAAATTATAGGATGCTTTGTGCCTTCTATGAAGAAGTGAGTGAACTTGAAGGGAAAGATTAGAGAACTGAAAGACTTGAAAAACAAAAGGAACACTCCATTGAATTCTGAGTAATGATGGGCTATTGAATGATTTTCCCAGTATTTTTCTTTCTCTCCACCTAAAACACCCATGCTTTTGTGTTTGTCTTGTTTTTGTGTATAGGTGAGAAGATGTTTTGAAGAGGATTACCATTTTAATTTGTAGAGTAATATGTTGATTTGTTTATAATTGTTAAAATCTATTTCATGATAAATACACAAATTTGGTCCATGCTTTCTGGATCTATCTGACAGGTAAACTGGGCACTATGCACACTTTGATAATATCTTTAATTTTTGTGATGAGTCCAGGATTAGCAGGCTTGATTTCCTATATGCTACTCCAATGAGGTATGACAAAGTTTTGGGGCAGGTGCCAGATACTTTTAAATAGAGATAACAAGGATTTGGGTATGGTATCAGTACATAATACAGGTGAAGAAAAATGCCAGACTGTCTGGTAGGTTTAAGAAATGTACTGGAAATGGCAAAGAATTGCCATGGGTGGCTGAATCGTAAATGAACTTTCAAAGTCCAAACTAATTGAATTGGAAGGCAAACTAGACGTAGCATTTCCTGAAAGAGCTAGGCAGACAGAAATAGTTGAGATATTAACATTGCAGTTAGACTCAATAGAAACCTAACAGAGACCAGATACGCTGGCAGTGACACATCAGCGTCAGTATTGGGATATAGCTAAAGCGGCTTGAGAACAAGGAAAAAATGGAAGAGCAGGAGATGAAATTCTAAAATGCAGAAAAAGTCAAGGAGAGGGAAATGGAAATGAAAGGAATGGAAAGGACTGTTAGAATTGCGAGAGAGAGAGAAAGAGCAAGAGAATATGAATATAAACTTAAATGTTTGCTATGACTTGGAGGTGCCGGTGTTGGACTGGGGTGTACAAAGTTAAAAAATATCACACAAAACCAGGTTATAGCCCAACAGGTTTATTTGGAAGCACTAGCTTTCAGAATGCTGCTCGTTCATCAGGTGGATGTCTGATGAAGGTTGTCTGATGAAATCACCTGATGAAGGAGCGGCACTCCAAAAGTTTGTGTTTCCAAAACAACCTGTTGGACTATAACCTGGTGTTGTGTGATGTTTAATTTTAAAATTTTGCAGTTGAAATAAAAACACTTCAGATGATGATTCAAGTTTTGATGGGGAGATCTAAGTAATAGTTTAAAGTCCAGCAAGAAGATGTTTAAGATTATTCATGCTGTGGCAGGTTTTGAGCTGAAGGATGTAGAGGCATTATTTGTGGGGTTTTTTTTTGAGAAAACAGTGAGACTAATGAATTGGGAAAAAGAAGACTTGACGCTGCACGTGCAGGACAAGTTGACAGTTGATAGAAAATTTATGCCTCACTGTCAGAGGGGTTTTCTCAGGATTATAATCATGGAAAAAATTGTATTGGCTGCATATGAGTTAGTGCCTAAGGCATGTAGGTAAAAGTTTTGAAATTTAAAGAGACATTCTAGGCAGAACTACATTGCATCTGAAAGGGTTAAAAGTTATGCGCTTTAGAAACTGAAACCACATACAAACCTCTTCGAGGGATTATTATCTGAGAGGAAATTAAATATTCACCAGTTTCCATAACAAGAACTTATGTTGAGGACTGGAGGGTTGCAATTGTGAGACAGGCAGCATTAATAACTGACGATCATAAGCTGATTCATAAAAAATAAACCTTTTTCAGTCATCCTCATAGATTGCGAGTGTGAAAGAGAGTAAGTAGAAAGAGATAAGGTGAAGGTAAGGTCTCCTCCTCAGATCAGAACGGAACGTGCTGGGGGTGGAGGTGAAAATCGAAAATCAAAGTGTAACACGGTAAGACACATTTGTTCAGAATGCTGGAAGTTGTGAGGAAATCCCATGGGACTTATTGGAGTATGCAAGAATGAGTCTGAAAAGGGAACTCAAAAGGAAAATGTCATTAATCAAATTGTAGCTTTAACTAGAACTAAGAGCCTGGAGGTATGTATGGCTATGAGTGGAGAAAAAATTCATAGGGTAGGTGAAAAATATGAAATAGTTTGTCAAAGGAGGAAATAATTCTTCAAATGATATATACAAACCAATAGTAATATGAAAGGATGCAGGGGGCAACTCAAACCCTTTGCCAGAGAAGGGAATAGTTTTCCCTCCAGTGAGTTCAATGAAAGGCTAAATGTTGGTAAATGAGGTCGGTGGAAAGTGTATTCTGGTTCCATTGTACAAAATCCATTTAGACTGCGATGTTGTTTGGACAGGTGGAAGTCAGGTAGTTTAGAAATTACTTGTGCATAGCATTGATTTACTCCTGGGAAATGATTTTTCATGACTGAGAGTAATAGCTTCCCCTATAATCATGGAAAGTTTGGTTGAAGCTAAAGAGATGAAGATTTGAGACTTGAATTGACAGTTTAAGAGTTTCTAGTTTGGAATACAAAGAGGAATATGATTTTCCAAGGTTGCTCCACAATTACTGTATTTTGGCATTGGTCCACACCACGACAGACAAGTACTTAGCATGGCTGCCATGTGCAAATGGTAAATCTCCAATGTGCCCTATTAGTACACCAAATGAGCACTGAGCAATAATTGACTTCTCAAGTCAGTGCCTCCCATTTTACAGCCATCCGTCAACCCTGCCGACTTAATGCCAAGTCCAGCAGTAGTTCTTCAAATGTATTTTCTTTCTCATATCCTCATCCTTTTAAGTGAAGTGAGCAGTGATCAATGTGCATGTTGAGTTATTGCTGATGAAAACCTTTCGCTTTAAGAGCCTTGATTGATTAATGATCTTCTGTACAACTAGAAAACAAACTCATCGTATATTATGCAGACTACAAACCATTTGAGAATAATGACAGATTGTTTACTTGATAGTGTTAATAATGGGCTTCAGAATGCACTCACATTTAGAGCTTTTCTGTTAGAAAGATGAACAGGGGTGATAGGTGTAAAATAGGCAATAAGAACAGGTTTGGAATTGCGCTGCATCAATTTGCCAATTCATCCTCTCAGTGCAATCATTTTATCCTGAAATCTAGTGCAGAGATAATGCAGTAATGTTGCAAAAAATTGAGTGAGCTTTTTTTTTGTTTAAGCAATAGCTGTGCTCTTAACATGATTTGTAATTTATATTTAAACAGTGCCATAAGTGATATTTCAGGACGACCTGCATACAAGAAATGGGACTGTTGCTGCACAACATCCTCAGAGAATGGCGAAGTGCAGTTTTCATTAAGAATATTTCAATGATTTTTTTAGAAAATACGTGATTCAATTATTCTTCTGTTAGTTGGGCTTAGTACAATATTCTCATTTCTGCAATGGGAACAGAGGGACATTGGAACAAGAATAGGGCACTCAGTCCCTCGAACCTTTTCCACCATTCAATGACATCATGGCTGATCTGTGGTCTAACTCTATACACCTGTCCTTGGCCCATATCCCTTAATACCTTTTGTTTAACGTAGAATCTTAAATTTAAAATTAAAAATTGAACTAGTATTCACTGTCATTTGTGGAAGAGAGTTTCAAATGTCTACTACTGTTTGTGTATGGAAGTTCTTCCTGAGATCTCCCCTGAATGGTCTGGTCCTAATTCTCAGACTATGACTCTGGTCCCCCCCTCCACCACCACCACCACCACCACCATAATAAATACACGTGACAATAAATCAAACAAAATCAGATCATGCATCTACTTTCAAACTAGTTACTGAATAGCAACTGAAAAACGGTCTGTTTTGACCTTCATAATCTATTGATACTATGAGGGGAAATGAAAGACTTGCATTTATATAGTTCTTTTCACATCCACCAGATATCACAACAGTGTGGAAACTGGCCCTTTGGCCCACCAAGTCCACACTGATCCTCTGAAGAGTAACCCACTCCCTATATTTACCTCTGACTAATGCACCTAACCTACACATCCCTGAACACTATGGGCACTTTAGCATTGGATTGTGGGAGGAAACCAGAGCAAACCCACACAGACACGGGAGAATATGCAAACTCCACACAGACAGTCGCCCGAGGCTGGAATTGAATTCGGGTCCCTAGCACTATGAGGCAGCAATGCTAACCACTGAGTCACCATGCCACCCAAAGCACTGTACAGCCAACTGTGACACATAAGCAAGAGTGCAAACAATTGAGTCACATTTGAGACAGGCTGGAAAGTTGAGTTAGAGCCACAATCAGATCAGCCATGACCTTACTAAAAGGTGGAGCAGGCTGGAAGGGCCAAATGGCCAACTTCTGTTTCGAAGTTTTATGCGCATATTATGTGACAATTTTCCATCTGAAATTGGCAACTGAGCACAGAGTTGGTGTCCAATTTCCCTTTTTCCATACCTCTCAGTTTTCAGTGGTAGAAAGTTGCTGAAATGAATGAAATCAATTTAGAGATTAATTTAATAGTCTTGAAAGTTTTATCAATAGATGAATTAACCCTGTCCACTTTAAACCCAGGCATTTAGCACACTTAACTTCATTGTTCAGAACATTAAGTATAGGTTTTGGAGGTTATGATGATGTTGTACAGGACGCTGGTGAGGCCACTTTTGGTGTACTGTGTACAGTTTGGGTTGCCCTGCTATAGGCAGGATATTATTAAATTGGAGAGGTTGCAGAAAAGATTTACAATGATGTTAACGGGACTGGAGGGTATAGGGTGAGGCAGGATAGGCTGGGACATTTTCACTGGAGCATAGGAGATTAAGGACCGACTTCCAGAGATTTATAAAATCATAAGAGGCCTAGATAAGATGAATAGCAAATGTCTTTTCCCTAGAGTAGGGGATTTCAAAACTAGAGGGCATAGATTTAAGGTGAGAGGAGAAAGATTAAACAGAGAACTGAGGGGCAACATTTTCACACAGAGGATGGTTTATATGTGGAATGAATGGCCAGAGGAAGTGATAGATACAGGCACAATTACAACACTTAAGGGACATTTGGACTAGTACATGAATAGGAAAGTTTTAGAGTGACATGGGCCAAGCACAGGCAAATGGGACTAATTTAGTTTGGGAGGCTGGTTGACATGGATGAGTTGGACCGAAGGATCTGTTTCTATGCTATGTGACTCTGTGATTCTATAGCTTATGTTGTGTCATTCATCCATTTGAATCCCTTCAGCCAATGACCATGGCGCTCACGTAACTAGTGTGACTATTGTCTCCTTGCACACCTTCATCTGAGGATTGTTTGTCATTCTTTCATGTGGTGAATATCACAGAAACATATTGAAAAAAACACTGCAGATGTTCTTTAATAACAAGACATAAGTTTATTATACAAAATAAAAGAACAAAGGCAGTTAGAATGATCTTAACATAAACATCAAAACAACATTTCAACCTGTTTTCCAACACTATCTGTTTTAAAAACTCAATCCCAGAAAATTATCATTCCTATTTCAGCTTCTTAAACTTTACTTAACAAACTTGCCAATTTCTTTCCCTTAGACTGCCGAGACTGTATTTTTAAGATTGCATTCTGAGTCTGCTGGCATGAGACTTCCACAATTCTGATGGCCTGACCTTTTGCAGTTGTAACAACTTGTTGATTTCTGTACAAATTCTCTTGTCTTCAAAACTCCACAAACTGGAAACCACTCATATTGAGGTTACATGTTCCCCTGAACTGAACTGAAAAGCCTGAAATGCATTCTGGGTTGAAAGGTCTTATTTTCTGACCTGAGCTCTGGGTTTTTCTAAACTATAGTTTTGATGCTTCTATTTGAAGTCAAAACTAAACTAATTGCCTAATGTGTTTTCTCCATTTATCATAAACTAGCCAGTATAAACATTTTATCTGTTAACAACCAAGGGCTTTGCTCGGTAGTTGGATGAAATTATATGGGTCTTAAACAAAGTTGTAAGTGAGATAGCTATTGCATTATTTTCCAGAACTGCCCAGATTGAAAGATAGCAAAAACAAGTCCTTTATCCAAAGGGGTAGGGGGTTGGTGAGGTGAAGTCCAAAAAGCAGGAAATTACAGATCAGTTAGCTTAACATTTGTTATTGGGAAGAGGTCAGAAACTATTATTAAAGACATTGCATTGAGGCGCCTTGATAAGGTCAAGATAGTCAGGCAAGGTCATAGAATCCCTACAGTGTGGAAGCAGGCTGTTCAGCCAAACAAGTCTACACTAACCCTCTGAAGAGTAACCCACCCAAACCTCGTAGCATAATAGTAGTAAATTGGCATGGATAGAAGAGTGGCTAGATAACAGAAAGCAGGGCTTAGGCACAAACAGGTCTTTTTCAGGTAATCAAGATGTAATGAGTGGTGTGATACTAGAACTTCAATTGTTTACAATTTACCTAAATGATTTGGATCCAACTTCCGAGCTGAATAGGCTAATGACACGTTAGGTAGGAATGTGTGTTGTGAAGGCAATATAAGAGGCCTACAGAAATAGGTAAATAGATTAAATGAACGTGCAGAGATGTACAAATGGAACAGAATGTGGGATAATATGAAGTGTCCATGTTAGCAGGAGGAAGAACAAAGAAACACATTATCAAAATAATGAGGATTACAGAGCTCTGGCTTGAAGAGGGATTTGGTTTTCCTAGGACATAGAACATAGAACATAGAACATAGAACATAGAACAATACAGCACAGAACAGGCCCTTCGGCCCACGATGTTGTGCCGCACTTCTATCCTAGATTAAGCACCCATCCATGTACCTATCCAAATGCCACTTAAAGGTCGCCAATGAATCTGACTCTACCACTCCCTCGGGCAGCGCATTCCATGCCCCCACCACTCTCTGGGTAAAGAACCCACCCCTGACATCTCCCCTATACCTTCCACCCTTCACCTTAAATTTATGTCCCCTTGTAACACTCTGTTGTACCCGGGGAAAAAGTTTCTGACTGTCTACTCTATCTATTCCTCTGATCATCTTATAAACCTCGATCAAGTCACCCCTCATCCTTCGCCGTTCCAACGAGAAAAGGCCGAGAACTCTCAACCTATCCTCGTACGACCTACTCTCCATTCCAGGCAACATCCTGGTAAATCTTCTCTGCACCCTCTCCAAAGCTTCCACATCTTTCCTAAAGTGAGGCGACCAGAACTGCACACAGTACTCCAAATGTGGCCTAACCAAAGTCCTGTACAGCTGCAACATCACCTCACGACTCTTGAATTCAATCCCTCTGCTAATGAACGATAATACTCCATAGGCCTTCTTACAAACTCTATCCACCTGAGTGGCAACCTTCAAAGATCTATGTACATAGACCCCAAGATCCCTCTGTTCCTCCACCTGACCAAGAACCCTACCATTAACCCTGTATTCCGCATTCTTATTTGTTCTTCCAAAATGGACAACCTCACACTTGGCAGGGTTGAACTCCATCTGCCACTCCTCAGCCCAGCTCTGCATCATATCTAAGTCCCTCTGCAGCCGACAACAGCCCTCCTCACTGTCCACAACTCCACCTATCTTTGTATCATCTGCAAATTTACTGACCCACCCTTCGACTCCCTCCTCTAAGTCATTAATAAAAATTACAAACAGCAGAGGACCCAGAACTGATCCCTGCGGAACTCCACTTGTAACTGGACTCCATGCTGAATATTTACCATCTACCACCACTCTCTGACTTCGACCGGTTAGCCAGTTTTCTATCCAATTGGCCAAATTTCCCTCTATCCCATGCCTCCTGACTTTCCGCATAAGCCTACCATGGGGAACCTTATCAAATGCCTTACTAAAATCCATGTACACTACATCCACTGCTCTACCCTCATCCACATGCTTGGTCACCTCCTCGAAGAATTCAATAAGACTTGCAAATGAACTTCAATATGAACTGCAAAAGGTTACTATGCAAGTACAGCAGTAATTAAAAAAGGTAGTTGAATGTTACCATTCATTGTAAGGTGAACTTAATACAAAAGTAGTGAGGTCATACTTCAGTTCTACAGAGCATTGGTAGGGCCACATCTGGAGTACTGTATACTATATTGATAACCTAATTTAAGGAAGGATATCAATGCACTGGAAGCACTTCAGAGAATGTTTGTCTGATTAATACCTGGAATGGGTGGATTGGCTTATGAGGATATGCATCAGCTGGAGTTTAAAAAAGTTTGAGATAACTTTATTGAAACATGTAGGATCCTGGGTGGCCTTGACAGGTTGAATATAGAAAGGGAGTTTCCTATTATAGGGAATGTAGAATGAGGGTCGCAGTTTAAAATTAAGGGGGTGCTCATTGAAAACAGGTAAGATGGAATATCTTCTCAACAAAGGGTAGTGAATCGTTGAAACTTCACTCCAGAAAATGTTTTGGAAACAGTACTTTTGCTTATCTTTAAGATGGAGATGGATAGATCTTTCATGAGCAAGGGAGTGAAAGGTTATCAAGGCTAGGTGGGAATGTGGATTTGAGATTACATGATCTTACTAAATGGTGGTGCAGGTTTGAGGGGCCAAGTGACCCACACCTGCTCTTTTTTTAGTAGTCTTCGTAGAAATGGTAAACTTTAGTCAGTGACCAAATATCTTTCTCACCATTTTTTGTTCACACAAAATCTTCATAGGATGAACCAAAATCTATCGTCTCTTTCATTATTCAAAAACTTCAAAAATGATAATGTGTTATATATGAATATTACTGAATGCAGCAGGATAATTAGCTCAAGCTGTGAAACCATGACTAAGAACCATACAAATGAGAGTTAGTGAATCTACCTTTGGAATATACAAAATTTCAGTACGTCTGGAATGTACATAGGAATGTCATGTAACCAACTAAGCTTTTGTGTCCACTTGGATGGCAGTAAGTATCAGCAGAAATGTTATGAGTTCCGCAGATCTGGCAGCATCTGTGGAGAGAAATTAAAACTAATGTTTCAGGTCCAGTGACCCTTCCTCAGTACAGTTCTGAAGAACAATTACTGGACCCAAAACATTAACTCTGATTTCTCTCCATAGATACTGCCAGACCTGCTGAGCTTTTCCAGCAAGTTTTGTTTTTGTTTCTGATTTCCACCATCTGCAATTCTTTTCGTTATTATTATATTATGAATTCTGGTTGTCTTTTGGTTCCAGATGTTTGAAATGATCAAATTTTAAACTTGGACAGATGAGTGCTCTTTGTCTTTATTATAACTCCCATGTTTGTCTGCTCAGAAGACCACCTAATGTTGTGGCACACAGAAGGAGAAACATCAGTGAAACTGCATATGCACCAGTGGAACACTCACACATGTAATTGATACCTGCCTAATTGGTTTGCAGCTCTTGACTATACAACAATATATAACTAGAAGAAGCTTCTCTCTCTCTCTGTCTCCCTCTCTCTACCGCTCCCTTCAGCTCAACAGCTAAACCTTGAGTCCTGGTTGCCTATGAGCTGTGTCTTACTCATTTCAATCACACTAAGGATCGCCTCTGAATTTCTACCGAAAAAGGGACATTCACCAAAAGCTTTCAAAATTCCGACAGCTGGCCCAGACTATCAATTATGGTCAGTATATGAATTGGTTTTAATTTTCATATAGCATTATTAGTAATTGTGTGTGGATTTTGAGTGCATTTGTTGCATTTCAGGACATATATTTACTGTTTCATGTTTTTACCCAAGTTGATTTCAGAACAGTAAACTGGATCACTTGCTTCTTGAAGTGAAGTAAACATGTCTGGCTGGAACTGAGAAATACGAAAGAGACGATCACCTTATTGGGATTGTATTATAGACCCCCTAATAGTCAGAGGAAAATTGAGAAACAAACATGTAAGGAGATCTCAGCTATCTGTAATAATAGGGTGGTTATGGTAGTGGATTTTAATTTTCCAAACATAGATTGAGACTGCCATAGTGTTCAGGGGGTTAGATGGAGAAGAACTTGTTAAGTGTGTACAAGTCAATTTTCTGATTCAGTATGTGAATGTAACTACTAGAGAAGGTGCAAAACTGGACCTACTCTTGGGAAATAAGGCAGGGCAGGTGACTGAGGTGTCAGTGGGGGAGCACTTTGGGGCCAGCGACCATAATTTTATTAGATTTAAAATAGCGGTGGAAATGGATAAAACAGATCTAAAAGTTGAAGTCTAAGTTGGAGAAAGGCCAACTTTGATGGTATTAGGCAAGAACTTTCAAAAGCTGATTGGGGGGGCAGATATTTGCAGGTAAAAGGACAACTGGAAAATGGGAAGCCTTCAGAAATGAGATAACGAGAATCCAGAGGAAGTATATTCCTGTCAGGGTGAAAGGGAAGGCTGGTAGGTACAGGGAATGCTGGATGACTAAAGAAATTGAGGGTTTGGTTAAGAAAAAGGAAGCGTATGTAAGGTATAGACAGGATAGATCAAGTGAATCCTTAGAAGAGTATAAAGGCAGTAGGAGTATACTTAAGAGGGAAGTCAAGAGGGCAAAAAGGGGACACAAGATAGCTTTGGCAAATAGAATTAAGGAGATTCCAAAGGATTTTTCAAATACATTAAGGACAAAAGGGTAACTGAGGAGAGAATAGGGCCCCTCAAAGATCAGCAGGGCGGCCTTTGTGTGGAGCCACAGAAATTGGGGGAGATACTAGATGAGGATTTTGCATCAGTATTTACTGTGGAAAAGGATATGGAAGGAAATAGATGGTGACATCTTGCAAAATGTCCATATTACAGAGGAGGAAGTGCTGGATGTCTTGAAATGCATAAAAGTGGATAAATCCCCAGGACCTGATCAGGTGTACCCTAGAACTCTGTGGGAAGCTAGGGAAGTGGTAGCTGGGCCTCTTGCTGAGATATTTGTATCATCGATAGTCACAAGTGAGGTGCCGGAAGACTGGAGGTTGGCTAACGTGGTGCCACTGTTTATGCAGGGTGGCAAGGACAAGTCAGGGAACTATAGATCGGTGAGCTTGACCTCTGTGGTGGGCAAGTTGTTGGAGGGAATCCTGAAGGTCAGGATGTACATGTATTTGGAAAGGCAAGGACTGTTTAGGGATAATCAACATGGCTTTGTGTATGGGAAATCATGTCTCACAAACTTAATTGAGTTTTTTGAAGAAGTAACAAAGAGGATTGATGAGGGCAGAGTGGCAGATGTGATCTATTTGGACTTCAGTAAGGTGTTCGACAAAGTTTCCCCATGGGATACTGATTAGCAAGGTTAGATCTCATGGAATAAAGGGAGAACTAGCCATTTGGATACAGAACTGGCTCAAAGGTAGAGGACAGAGGGTGGTGGTGGAGGGTTGTTTTTCAGACTGGAGGTCTGTGACCAGTGGAGTGCCACAAGGATCGGTGCTTGGCCCTCTACTTTTTGTCTTTTACCTAAATGATTTGGATGCGAGCATAAGAGGTACAGTTAGTAAGTTTGCAGATGACACCAAAATTGGAGGTGTAGTGGACAGTGAAGAGGGTTACCTCAGATTACAGTAGGATCTTGACCAGATGGGAAAATGGGTTGAGAAGTGGCAGATGGAGTTTAATTCAGATAAATGCGAGGTTCTGCATTTTGGCAAAGCAAATCTTAGCAGGACTTATACACTTAATGGTAAGGTCCTAGGGAGTGTTGCTGAACAAAGATACCTTGGAGTGCAGGTTCATAGCTCCTTGAAAGTGGAGTTGCAGGTAGATAAGATAGTGAAGAAGGCGTTTGGTGTGCTTTCCTTTATTGGTCAGAGTATAGAATACAGGAGTTGGGAGGTCATGTTGCGGCCACTGTTGGAAAATTGTGTGCAATTCTAGTCTCCTTCCTACCAGAAAGATTTTGTGAAACTTGAAAGGGTTCAGAAAAGATTTACAAGGATGTTGCTAGGGTTGGAGGATTTGAGCTATAGGGCGAGGCTGAACAGGCTAGGGCTGTTTTCCCTGAAGTGTAGGAGGCTAAGGGGTGACTTTATAGAGGTTTACAAAATTATGAGGGACATGGAGAGGATAGATAGACAAAGTATTTTCCCTGGGTTGGGGGAGTCCAGAACTAGAAGGTATAGGTTAAGGGTGAAAATGTGTTGCTGGAAAAGTGCAGCAGGTCAGGCAGCATCCAAGGAGCAGGAGAATCGACGTTTCGGGCATGAGCCCTTCTTCCCATAGGTTAAGAGTGAGCGGGGAAAGATAAAAGAGACTTAAGGGGCAAGTTTTTCATACAGAGGGTGGTACTTGTATGGAATGAGCTGCCACAGGAAGTGGTGGAGGCTGGCACAATTGCAACATTTAGAAGGCATTTGGATGGGTTCATGAATATTAAGGTTTGGAGGAATATGGGCCGGGTGTTGGCAGATTGGGTTGGGATTTCTGGTCGGCATGGACTGGTTGGACCGAAGGGTGTGCTTCCATGCTGTACATCTCTATGACTCTATGGCTCTATATTTATACCTCCATCATTGAAATCTGACACCTGCTTGTTAGAATCAAATGAGCTATTTCCTTCCTTGCCCTCAGTTGTAGCTACAGACTTGTGTAAGGCTGTTTTCTCAAATAAAGGAACTATCAAGAAAAGGATTCTTGGTCAGTTTCTTACTGGCTGGGATCCATTTAACAGTTGATTCTTAATTCATCTTTGATGTGGCCCAACAACATTGAACTGAAGGGCATTTAGGAATTGGTTACAAATGTTTCTCTTGCTAGCAATGTCTCAACCCCACAATGTTATTTGTAGGTATGATTCCTGTATCACTGAAGTTAAACTGACAGGGTCATAATTACCAGGTTTTCTATCATTTATTTAATTCTGGCAGTCTTTCTTGCACTCTTAAAAATCACACAACACCAGGTAATAGTCCAACAGGTTTGATTGGAATCACTAGCTTTCGGTGCACTGTTCCTTCATCAGTCCACAACCACCTGATGAAGGAGCAGTGCTCCGAAAGCTAGTGATTCCAAATAAACCTGTTGGATTATAACCTGGTGTTGTGTAATTTTTAACTTTGTACACCCCAGTCCAACACCAGCATCTCCAAATCATTTCTTGCAATCATTTTCCTTATCTTCACAGGTTAATCCATAGGTATGGACTTCTCTCTTTTTCCCTCGTGACCTTGGATGTGTGAATGCCTATGATCAGGATCTGGAATACAGTGTTCTTTTCAGTTCTGCTTGTTTGTCAATTATTATCTCACCTTCTCTCTTGACTGTACTAATCTATTTAATGTCAGCCTTCAGTGAAGTTTTTGTTTTATGATGCTTTCCAGTTAAAAGCTGAAACAAACTAGTTTGTATCTTTACCACATCAGGTTATTTTGATCACCCTTTGTTGGTCTTTTTGCTTTTTTATTTTGCCTTTTTTAAAAAATCAAAACTATGTCTCATTTGTGTTTAACAAATTGATTTGGTATTTCCTCTTTGCTTTCTAATTTTGTTTCTACAAAGCTACTCTCTAAATCCTTTATTTTTGTCAGTTCTGTTCATATCTAAGTACCCCTTCAGTGCTTTTTATCTTTAGATTTAAGTTCTCCTTTCTTTATTTAGTCATGCTGCCTCATAATTGGCTTCCTGAAGAAGGGCTGATGCCCGAAACGACGATTCTCCTGTTCCTTGGATGCTGCCTGACCTGCTGAGTTTTTCCAGCAACACATTTTCAGCTCTGATCTCCAGCATCTGCAGTCCTCACTTTTTCCTTGTTTCACCATTTAGTGGCATATATTTCTCTTGGGTTTATTGATTACTTTGTTAAAGATTTCCCAGTTTTTCTGTCCATCTTGAAGATTTTTCTTCAAGTTCATCTTCCCTAATTTCATTCCTCTTCTTTGGTCATCATTTGCTTTTTTTCCAATCTATTGATAATAGTTTGTGTCCTAGTTATGTCACTTGTGTTCCTTCTCTTCCACATCACTATGTTGTAGTCACTATTATTATGATGCTTTCCTATTAATTCACTGAACAATTTTAATTCATTACATACTGCAATGTCCAACTTCTTCCTGAACTCCAGAGTGAGAAAGGAGCCCCAATTTCAACACTTTGTTTTCTAAAATAGTAATTTATTGGGTGGATCTTTCACTTCCCTTTTGTGGCTTGAGTCATGGTGAGAGGGCTGGGAAAATACAGTGAGAATGAAAAATGTTATGATTCCCAAAATCACAAAAACTTTTCTCAATTTAAGCTATAAACAGCAATTTCCGATCCTGAATGGCAAGTTTCCATGTATCTCATTATCTTCCCCCAATTCTTTGTATTTATATGTCATTTCAAATTCGCCTCTCCTTCACTGAGAAATTAAAAGTGTGAAAGTTTGTGTAAATCAGCGAGGGTACCTTGCTGCTTTATCTCGCTGACTGCTTGTCCTGGCCACCTTGTGACTGCTCCCTCACAGCATTGTCTCTCCATGCTTCATGGCCACCATCCTCTTCAACCCTAGAGGTCAGCATTGGCATGCCACCAGTTTTAACACATCATTGCCTGCTTTCTGATCAGCTGTTCTGCACTTGTCTCTGGAGCTCGGGGACCCGATGAATAGCCACGTTGCTTTATGAGCAGAGAGATGCATATATTGGCACTGGATGCATCCTATGATTTGTTAGTGTTCATCACGTTGACGTTTACTTGGAAGTCAATGGCTTCTATATACTTGAAAACGTTAGCTTGATCTCTTTCCATGGATACTGTCTGACCCACTGTGATCTCCAGCATTTGTTGTTTTCAGTACAGATTCCAGCATCTACAGTAATTTGTTCCTAGCCTCAATATACTTCACTGACTTCAGCACTGACTTAAAGGCTGCCAACCACTGTGTGGCTTGCAATGTTTTCACAGCACACAGAGTTTTTAAGTGTTCATTGCATACAGCCAGCCTCCTGGCTTGCATTGTCATTTAGTGCAGAGTGGCAGGCAGCTTGTGATGGTGGTGATCAGCTAGCAGGTGCACATGTTGTTGTGTGACTCTTGTCTACATCATGATGTGAGGTGTAGTGTTGGACTGGGGTGAACAAAGTTAAAATTCACACAACACCATGTTACAGTCCAACAGCTTTATTTGGAAGCACTAGCTTTCAGAGCATGGCTCCTTTGTCAGGTAGCTACCTGGCGAGGGGTCAGTGTTCCAAAAACTTGTACTTCCAAGTAAACCTGTTGGACTGTAACCTAGTTTTGTGTGACTTTTAACCATATCTACATCAACAGCTTATCCTAAAGCATGTGCCAACCAATTACCTGGGGTCATATTGCATGTGAGGTTAAGGGGATTACACTCAGTCAGGAGGAACCTTCATGTCAGTTCAAATGCTTTGTCTAATTCCAGTTCTGTGCGTCCAGTTACATCAGTCAGATTCTTAGCTCTATCATGGAAATACATGGCCTTGAACTCTCGAGATTGGGCCACTCTGTCCTGCAGGTCAAGTGCAAGCAGTCAGGTAGATCAGTCGAGTTATTGCGTCAATCCATAGGGATAGTTAAGATCAGACAAGAATAGGCCATTCAGTCCATCAAGACTACCCCACCATTCATGGCTGATCAAACACTTCAATGCATTTTACTCATCCTATCCCCATAATCCTATTTGTCCAGGCTAGTTATATCTGGTGGCGTGACCCCCCCATGGTGGTCGGCTGGATAAAGGACTGCCCTGCTCTCTACTGTCCCATCCACCAAGACCTTCAGCTCTCTGCCCATGAAGCTGACAGTGAACTTTCCTTTCTTTTGGGCCATGTGTTCAATAAGAGCAGTCAAGCATCAAACTGTGAGGAAAAGTTCATGGCATGCAGCCTCTGAATTGGTGCACACCTAGTCTTTAACTATAGCACCAGAGACACAAAAATAAGAACATGCTGGTAGCTTCTGACTCACTGGCAGCACGATTCCTTAAGAAAGGCATCCAGGAGCCAGGTGGTGTAATTAAAAAGTGGAAGATTGCCTGAGAAATGTCTCTCTGAGCCTTGACAGGCTGGGCACCGTGAATCATCTTCAACAAAACACTTTAACTGCAAACGATGAAATTCTGTCCCGTGTTTTCCTTTCAATGCTACTCTCTGCCAGTTTATTTAGGGTTGTTGAAATCTCCTCAGATTATTATCCTACATTTGCTACTCTATGTAATTTTCATGACATGTTGCTTCCTACAATTCCTTCTTCTACTTCATAGTCTATTGTATTACTCCACTATTGACACTTGTCTTTGAGCTAATCCATTGGGATTTTACTGCTATTTTACTGCTGGCTAAAACAGTTTCTTGGTTGATCACTGTAGGTTGTAACCACAACTGGTTCCCTCCTGCCTTTTCTCACCTTGTTTTTATTTGTCTTCTACTAATATGCATTATGAAATCATTACTAATCACTAAAGTTACTGAGCACAAACAATAACTAGGTACAGACTCAAATGTTCAACTGCTGCTCTGCAGTGATGATTCAATTGCACTGAAGGAAGTAAATGTGATATTAAGAGCATGCTATGAGAATGTGATATGATGATGCTGTCACTTTAAAAGGTTTCTTTGGCCTGATTTTGTTTTTGAGGACAGGTTGTAAGGCAGAGGTGCCAAATTGGTTTCTGAAGACAATTTGTGTAAATAACTTGTGAGAACTTAGGTTTTGCTTTAACAGTCTGAAAGGGTGTGGCCAGCTCTCCCAGATCCAGATTTCTGGGTTTTGTTTTGCTTTTCAATAACATCAGAAGCTCTTGGGGTCTCAAAAGATATGGAAGCTTCAGTGAATGTTTCCTGGCTGCTCCACTCTCTGAATTTTCTCTTGAAGGAAGTAAAAGTAATATTAATTATTTTTTTCCTCCTGGATTGGAGAACTGCATGTGAGAATCTGTGTCAGAATTTTACTGTTTCCCAAGCGAAGTGTTTAAGGGATATTACTATATTGGAACAGTTAATTAGTAATAGTTACTGTATAAGTTATTCAGTTAATGTTTCTAATAGTTATTCTAAATTCCTCTTTCATTTGTTTGCATTTTAGCTACAGTGTTTAAATAAATTGTATTTTGTTTAATGTTGAGTAGTTTGACCATTTGCATCACATTCGCAACAAGGCATTCCACATCTACCTTAAGAAAAAGTTAGTGTTGAGGTTACCTTCCTAAAGACTGATCTGGTTCATAACAGTAAGAAATAATAATTGGACATAGACATTTAATCCTAACAGCTCTTCTACTAAGAGATCTTCTACACAGCTCCCACTATTCCCACTCTTCATTCCTTCAATATCCAAAAATCTATTCAACTATGTTTTGTATACACTCTGACTGAGTATTCATCAGGCTCTCATGAACAGTATTCCAAATAATCACAGAACTGTTATGGAGCTGAAGGAGGCCACTATGCCCATCATGGCTCTCTGGGCAGTTTATATTGGTGCCAATGTCCTGACTTGTCCTCATTCCTTCACAGTTGATTTCTGATTAACATGTATTGGTTCATTTTCTGTGTTTCACGTGCAAGCACACTTTCTGAATAGCCATTCCCACTCTCTGATCATTTAAAATAATTTCTTTATGTCAAAGCGGATAACTTAACACTTCACCACATTTTATTCCATCTGTCACTATCGTAGACTTGCCCACTCACTTAAACTGTCTATATTCCTCTTCAGACCATTTGTATTCTCCTCATTGCTTACTTTTCTGCCTAAATTTGCATTGTCAGCAAACTTAGACATGTTATGATCAGTCCATTATCTAAGTCATTAATAAGGAATAATAAATAGCTGAGACCCAAATAATGATGCTTGTGGCACCCTGTTAATTACAACCAGACAACCCAAAAATGTTCCACTTATTTTGACTCTTCTCTGGCTATTAACAAATCCTTAATCCATCCTATTACACTCCCTTGAATCCTAATTGAATCAAATTAAATGGTACCCTTATTAAACTCATTTTGTGAAAGTCCAAAACATTGAATCCACTGGGTTTCGTCAGATCCATTTTACTGGCTACTGCTTCAAAACATCTAACAGATTTGTCAATTCGTCAGGAAATCTGCGTTGACTCCTCTTAGTTTTATGGTAGTTTTATTTTCTATGCACCCTATTACTACATCCCTAATAATAGATTACACTTGGCCTAAGAGCAAAATTAGCCTTTTAGGCTATAGTTCCCTGTTTTGTTTCCCTTTTCTTTCAAAGTTACCTTGCAATTCTTGTGCATTATTCTAAAAAATGGAAGGAAATGTTTAATATTCCTCCTTGATTTTAAGTAATTGACACCAAATTCCCATGCCACTCCGATAAATGGAATGGCTTGTTCCACGGGTTTCCCAGCTGTCTGCACACAGCTCTGTCTGGTGCTAAAATATGTTGGTGCATTATAGTGAAGCTCTTAAATCACTTCACTTGCCATGTGTGTTATCTGATCTCGTAGTGTATTCAGAGTACAAATGAGAAATATTCCATTCTTCATCACTGCCATCCTTCAACTTGATGAGTGCAAAATAAAATAATTAGAGGTTTTCAATTAAGGTCCTTGAAGTTTAAGCTCCTTAGTTAGAATGAAACCCTTTTGTGATTTATTTTCCCTTTGTGGAGTATTTCTGATCAATTTTCAATACAACGTTTTTTTATGATTAAGCTGACATATAAAATGTTTTCGCCCTTTCAGTTGGTTTCAATCTCTTTAGAGCCATTATATTGGTCATTCATGACATTATTGAAATATATTTTAAATATTATTGGTGAAGGTCAACCTTCAGTCTGAGTTTCATCTCTGGTGGTCTTAATCCTCCAGTTCACTTGAATTTGTGAGCCAACCAGTAGTCATTACAGAAATGTCAATGGCTGTGTGAAGCTGAAATCAAGATTCTCTCACCAAGCGATGACAAATGCCAGATTATAATACGCCACTGGAATGAAGATTAATTCACACAGAAAAATGAGTAAATCTGTCCAATTTGATAGTGAATTGATCCTTTCCATTCTGCCTTTGAAAAGCCTGGTTCCCGTTTACTTGCTATTGGTTCAATATATTCTGCTGCTAGCACTGCAGTCATTGCGCTAAATCAATAGCCCAAAAATTGATGTCAAAATGACAGTGAAGAAAATAATGCTTGATATTATTTATGAGTTACTGCAACAGCAACTTAAGGTTGGAGCAAATGTTTGATTTAAGGCCAGAAATCTACAATTTGCTTTTTTGGAGATGAAGCTCTTCTAATCAGTGTAAAAAAAAATTGCAGCTCTTGGTCAGGGCATACTGAGTGGGTGTGAAGTCCCTGTTCTTGATCAGAGACACAAAGTATATTCATCAGAAAGTCAAGATATTTGAAACATAAATAGCCTTTTAAAGATGTTAAAGTTTATTGCTCTTAGTCAATCTCACAGGTGTTGAAAGATAAGATTAGAAGTGTGAATTCTCATTTCTTCAAAATGTAATTGGAAACCTTTAAAGAATGTGATATTCCATTTTGCGCTTTTTCCATCTGTCCTTTTGTTTTGCCTGTCTGACAGCAGCTTCATAGTTCAGATCATGCACTTTCAATTCACAACACTTGATTATTTGTTCTGAGCATTTACATATTGGATGCCAAAGACATTATACCATAGACTTCAGAAATCTCCAGTAACAAGACTATAAAATTCCTTTGGATTGAATGGGCAAGGACATGTGTGACTAATGGTGAAAACCATTTGTTGATTCACTGACTGAATATTTGGACTATTATTTGCCCAATTTTCAAACTTAATGAAATTATCTTAGAAATATGAAGATGGATATTAATATTGATAACTGAGAGGCAACTGCAGACAACTAGTACCTTTGGATGCCAACTGTATGGAGCAGGCAAGCAGAAACAGAAAACAGAGACCCCTTGTCCCCACTAATTCTCTTTTGCCCAGTTTCTCTGGACAGACTGACCCCGACCCATCCCTTGAGTGACCTAACCATATAGCCCTTGACAAGAAGTTCCTAGACCCTTGATGAAGTCCTGCATGTTTCCCTGACTATGTTGGCCCGACCCTGAGACTGGCTACTATGGAGCCATTGAACTATAATACACTGCCTCAAAGACAGAGGCACACCCCTGACACCACCCTACTTCTTATGACTGAGAACCCCCTGACCATACCCAATCCCTTAGCTGAGGCTGCCTTTGGCTTACTTGGTCCCTCTGACTGATGGACTTTGGTGTGGCCTATTCCTCTAAGACTTTGAGACAAGGCTGACTGCTTGCTGCAAATGCAGTGTGTTTCCTACATAGGCTGCTGGCACGGTGCTTGTGTGAGATTGATGTAGCACACTGCCGTACAGAAAGGTAATCACCCCCTTGACATAGGGCTGTTGAACAACAAGATGAGATATGCCTGCACCAATTGACATGACAAGGCAGTTTATGGATGGTGTGATCCATGCTGCTCAGTGAATGAGCACCAAGAGAGCAACTGAGCAGTCCTAAGATGCAACTTGGTCCAATCCATGACCTGTGTGCTTGTCTCTGTATGCAAAGTGTTCCTGCAGCAGCCTTTCAATGCTTATTGTTGGTGCATCCTGCAGTGCAGGTCTATACTTCCTAAGTGCCTTTACAAGTGATTCAGAAAGGTGTCATAATGATTCTTAGGGGTTGTCAAATTACAGGTGCCAATGTCCATGGACTCGAGACGTGTGAGGCTAGTGCCCTTGTATTGTGCCCTGAGGTGTTTCTGTGTGTGAGCACATGGCACGTCGCAACCAGAGGAAAGCTGGAGTCACCAGGTACCTGCTCTGACTTCCATGTCAAGAAGTCCCAGCATCGAGGTTGCACACAGTGGGTGAGAGGACAGGAAGCTGGATATTAACTGCAAATCAAAGCTCATTAATAAGATCATTATCTAGCATCATCTCCCTTAGTAGGCCACCCACCACGTCCAAATGAGGATTTTGCCTTGACACCAGCAACCTAGTTAAAAACCCGAGCAATATGCTCCCAACATCAAGATATGCTTTGCTGGATTTCTCATATGATTCCACCAAATTTCTTGCTAAAGCCCACATCTCACAGGTTCCATTAGGTTTCTGCCCAGTGACTCTGTTTCCCGCATAATTGCATTTTTCTCCTTTCATCTCGGATTTCCAGCTTCTGCAGTATTTTGATTTAACGTCAGCTTGAGATGTTGGTTGCACGGTAAATTTTGAGGAAGGAGCTCTTTTCTTTTTCTCTATTGTGGCCCCTGCCAGCTGATTTGTGCAGCACCAATGGCACCCAAGACTTCAATAAAAATGAGTGAAAACATGTATTTGTATTCCAGTGACCCGACCTTCTCGCTCTGTTCAGTTTACAAGTTTGGTCTTGTTCTTGTTGAGAGGGAAAAACTGAAAGTATCGTAATTTGGAATTTTCTTTCAACAATGGATGTTTGGAATATGGATAGTTTTATGGCTGGCAAAGTTGCAACTGCTGCCAGTCACAATGATGTGTGGAACATACACACTGAGGTGATTATTGGTGAGAGTGGAGCAAAACAAATAGGTCCCAAGTACATAGCTGAATGAGGCCTAAAAGAGCCACGAAAGAGTTCACTTTTCTCAGGAGTGGAAGTGGCAAATTAGAATTAATGTGCGTTGATATCGGCTTGTTACATGTTCACAAGACACGTTGGGTGCTTTGGCAAAAATATACTGTGAAAATTAGTACACTTCCCACTCCATCAAATGTAGCCACATAAGTGCTGTCATTTAGGTTCATCCCATGTACACATTGCTTTCTGTGTCATATTTCCACTGGGGAATCATACAGTTCACAAAGCAGTGAAGCTGACAGTATCTCACCTTATTTACATTAGTATTCAAAACAAACTCCTTTGCTGTAAAATTAAATACGATTTCATCAGGGAAATGCTGTAACTCAGTAAACAGCAAATCACACTCTGACGTGCAAATATTGAGCCTTTCAGCTAGTTTGTGAACCAAATTTAATATAGATTTTGCTTAAAAGTTCCAATGACTCATGGAAATCTTGGTTGTATTCCATCTGATACTCTAGGTAGAGTGCACAAACAGTCTGACCTTCTACGTCCATTAAGGCAGTGGTTACGTTCACACAGCAGAAATCAATTTGAGGAGTTCTGTATTTACACAATTGCTGCTGAAATCTGCTCTGTTTCCCTGTGTTTCTGCTAGCCACACTTGTAATGCAAGGAACCAAGACAGCAAGGTCAGCAGTACATGAACTTGCATATTTCTCACTTTGGCGATGCATGATACCTTTTATTGCTACTTTTCAATGGTTAATGTTACCAAGAACAGGGTGGCTTTAGTAACTCCTATCAGCAGTAAAGGCAAATTCTTGGGCAGCACATTTCAAATTTGAGTCTACCTTCGACAGCACTTTCCAATACCATGGCCACTACCACCTAAAAAGTAAAGGTCAGTAGTGCATAGAAATACCACCACTTGAAAATTCCAACTCACAAAAAAAGGTCCTAAATTGGAACTATATCGTTCTTTCTGCAGTGTTGCTGGGTCAACTCCTAGAACACTCTCCCTAAAGGCGTTGTGTGTGCACCTATCCCATATGGACTGCCATTGTTCGTGAAGGTAGCTCAGCACCACCTTCTCAAAGGCAATTAGGAAATGGGCATTAACTGCAAGAAAGAATTTTTAAAAAGCTTATTTTCTTCTCTGTTGAGCACTGCAGCTTTACAAGCCTTGTTAACCAAACTGTTCTGCTAAACATATCAGAAGGTGAGACAGAGAGTTTTTGTTTACTAAAAACAAGAGTTCTGCTGTTAGCAGCCATCTACAGGTAGAGAATAGGCAAAGAGAGACTGTTTAAAAGATCATTAACTGTCCCTTCATCATAAAAATAATTTAATACTAGAATACAGCCAACAACTGCACATTTGAAAGTACACGTGAGGAGTCATTCTGTTGACAATTCACTTCACATCTCACATGCGCACTTTGTTTTCGAAGATTTTCCCAAATACCTCCTTTTTTTGCTTAAAATTTCCAACTTTTATTAAGCTTTATTCAACTCTACCCTCACCCACCCTGTGTTGACACTATGTGTACTTTCTCGATTATTGTCTTATGTTCCTATATTTTATAATTTCATCCTCCAAGTTGTTCATTTTCCCAGCTTTCTGAGATGGCATATACATGCATTCACACATTCCTATTTCCCTTCACTGCACTGTTGTGATTCAGTTTAAGCAGGGTTGATAGCTCCCAACATGATGAATATGTGAAACAAAAACAGAAATTGCTGGAGAAACTCAGCAGGTCTGGCAGCATCTGTGATGAGAAAACAGAGTTAACATTTCAGGTCCAGTGACCCTTCAGAACTGATAGCAGTTTCAAAACGCTGGTGTATATGTTGAAGATGGAGGGATGGATGAGCCAGGAAAAAGTAAAAGCTGATAGTAGGTGAAACAACTCCACAGAAAACAAGTATCCTGTCACCAAGTCTCCCTTATTTTACATGTGGAAAGTTCTTGACACTGATCCAGCTCCCTCAGAGCCAGCTTTGTGTGACAGGATGTCTGGCACTCCTGTTTATATCTGTCAGCCAGGGTTCCCTGATTGGACTAGGTTAACAGCCCCAATGAGGGAACTCATATTCTGGCTGATCACTTTGCAATCACTACAGTAGGAACCTTTAGTAGATGAAAATGAATTGGCTGTAATGAAGGCAGTTAATCTCATGAAATGGTGAATTTTATTTGGAGTATAAAATGTGACATAGCACATTAGTTTTACAGCAAAAATATGACTGTGCAAATATCTAGTGTCGATTTACCTCATGCAAGGTAACAGTCATATGCAAGCAGCTTTACTCTGCTTTTTCTTCTCCTTTTCATGAAGCTTTGTATCTTCACAAGTCCTCAAACTGTCCAAGAGTGCTTGGCCAAAGTCACCATGCATTCGTGCTTAGATGTTTCTCTCCAACACCTATTGAAATGGCAACCCTCCCAAAACCTATTGTACCCTCTGCAGGGGTAATCCTTAATGTTACTTGTCAGGGGATTATTACCCTGGAAACATTGTCCTTAATATAGAGCATCCATTGACATTTTAAACTCTTTGTTTAATCCACAGGTTAAAAGTCAAGTATTCTGTTGTATTCCATGTTTTTTGGGGGGTTTTATGGGATTTAGTTAAGATTCATAACTTTTTCATCTTTGCAACTTCTTGTATTTCAGCAAGTGTGTAAATTAAGCCAGGTAAATGAAATATCTAATGTGGCTTTGTATAATGGTTGTCTATTCATGGATTTAACTAATTATGGCCCCCTTCCAGGCTACTATCCAGAGTAATCATTTTATTAGCTTGTTCCTAGAGAAATTAAACTTGCAAGACTAACCCAGATTTCCAACCTATTCCAGTCTGTTCCAAGCTGATTTAACTTTTACGTGTATACACATAAGTGTTGCTAATTTTCAAAAATATCATAATATGAAGTCAACTGATTATTCAATAAAACTGAAATTGCTGGAGAAACTCAGCAGAGCTAGCTTTTGGGGAAGCAGAGTTAGTGTTTTGAGTCATGGGATGCTTCATCAGAACTGCTGATTACTGACTGCTCCAGGCTAGGTGAATATTGCCTTTTCTGGTACACTGATGGTTATAATAGCAGGCTTGCTATCTGATTTTTAAAAAAATCTATTTTACTCAATCACTTACCCTTAAGGCAAGATTCCTGAAATCACAGTTGGGGAATTATTCCTTTTGGGAAGTTTCTCTTTATATATATTCAATCCTCCTCCTCCACTATATGAACTGTGAGCTCTGTTTCCTTCCTCACACATTCTAGTCTACTCCTGTTCCCTGAATATGTCCATATTGTATTCAAAATTACAAAATATGTCTAATGTATTTGGATGTGCACGCATCCCATATCTGTGAGCCCTCTACCACCCTTACCAATTTGCCATCCCATTTCACCTCATCCATAATGCTACCATTTGTATTCATGGGTCATTGGTCCTGCAATCTTCCATTGGCATAAAGTACAAGAGACTCTCATAATACAAATGACAACATATCTGCTTAAAGTTCACCAATGGCTATTTCACCTCCTACAATTATAAACACTTAAGTTCCTTCTTCAGGAGACTATATCAAAGGATATAGATTTGCTTTTTTTCATGAAATGTGGGTATTAATGTCCAAGATACAAGAAAATTGCAGGTGCTGGAATCCAAGGTAGACAAGCAGGAGACTGGAAGAAACAGCAAGCAAGGCATCATCAGGAGGTGGAGAAGTCAATGTTTACACCTCCTGATGCTGCCTGGCCTGCTGTGTTCTTCCAGTCTCCTGCTTGTCCACCTATTAATGTCTAAGGCAGCATTTGTTACTGATCCCTAATTGCCCCTGAGAAGGTTATGGTGAACTGCTTTCTTGAATTGCTGCAATCCTTGAGGTGTGGAGATGTCCATAATAATATCAAGAAGAACATTCAAAGTGTTCACTCCACAACGATGATGAAATGAAGATATGGTTCCAGGATGGTGAGTGGCTTGGAGGAGATCTTGGTGATGGTGCCATTCCTATGTATCTGCTGTTCTTGACCTTCAAGGTGGTGAAGGTTGTGGATTTCATAGGTGCTATTGAAGGAGTTGTGGTGAGTTGCTGCAGATAGTACACTAGGGCCATGGAGCAGTCTACCAAGAGTGTTGACCTGACACAGCAGCAGTGAATGAGGGCCTCAGTGTTCTTTATATGGGGCATATGTGAGCATCAAGGGTAATCATTAGTCCTGAATGTGATCCGCAAGGACAACATCAATGGAGAAATGTCTTCATAGATTGAACTATGGCATAAGAATGTAATACAAAATTCCCTATTTGTTTTACATACTTGTTTAAGCGATATGCTGCATTGAACCCATGCACACAAAGTGACTTAAATATTGTTTAATCTTTATTTTTCTATGACTACATTTCTGTGTCCCCTTGGCAGCTTTAGCTAAGCTGACTCTTTTGTCACCTTGTCTCAGATGACTTTCATGGTCACCCTCTGGTGGGCCTGAGCCTACAGGTCTCCAGCCTGCAGAGAGTCTCCTGCACAGCTACAGGTCTGGGTTGATGGAGGTGTAGGGTCCCTGGCAGAGGGCAGATGATCTGACAGATCACCTCAGACAATCCCTCTCTTCCTGCCTGTTGCTCCTTCTCCCTGTCATTTCTCAATAGCACCTGCCTCATCCTTTCAGGGGATGTCCTTTGGAGGGAAGTCAAAATTCCTTGGTTGCCAGAATGTGACCTGAGCCTATTGTAGATGTATTACCCACTGAGTGACTATCGCTCCACTGGTGAAAGGTGGGGAGAAAGGCCTTGATGACAAAACCTGTGAGGGAGTTGGCTGTTCCTCCTCAGCAGCGTACAGTGTGAGGCCAGAGGGTTGGAGCTGAAAGTTGCTGTCGACTGGTCCTTGCTTGGGTTCGGGATCCAGAGACTGCCGTAAGAAAGCAGAGATTTGTTATTGTCAAGAGAAGCCACCCTTACCTAAGATTGGATAAAACTGTTGCTACTTGAGGAGCAGCTCGAAGTAGCAGACTGGAGGGTTTTTCACTTGATGGCTGGAGCTATCAATCTCCCCTTCAGCACTGCCATGCTGCCTTTGCTCAGTTGCAAACACCACAGCTTACTCCTCAAAGATGGCAAGGACATGAACACCCTGTCACCACATACATCCCATCTCTATTTACACACATTCATATTTGTCGTGCACATTCCACTCCAGCATAAAGAGGGAATGCAGTAAGAGACTTTAGGATGAGTCCTGCTGCTGCATTGATAGTTACAGATAAAGATGTCAATCTACAAGACGTGATCGTCCATGCATAATACGTGTAAGAAGAATGTGATGTGGAGGGAGCTAGGGACTAAAGGGCTCTGAATAAAAGGTTGTTCAGTCTGGTCAGAGAGTTATAGAATCAGAAAGGTTTTGTGCAAGTGATGTGCCTGTCATTCCTGGCAGGTTTTCATTCCAAAACTATCTTTTGTGTTTGTATCCTTGTCTCATGTAAAACTTTGGTGAGAAGCTATCAGATGTGTTTGTTCTTCTAATGGTGCGGAATGTTCAGTGAGCTGATGATGTGACACCTGCCTTTTATTGACGTGTGAGCCCTGGCCAATATGAGAGCCAGTCATACTGTGGTGCAAGTCGGGCGATATAGGTGGCTGCAATGAAGTAATTGCTCAAGGGGCGTTTGATGGAAATGCCTGGCAACCAATCTTTTGTGTGACATTGTTGTGCACTGAGGAGCTTGCAACATTAACTTGTGCTCACAGGGTCATGAAGCATTGCATAGACAACGGCTGTTACCCTGGCAAAGTGTAGCAGCTCATCCATCTTCTTGCGGCATTGTATTCAGTGTGTCCTCTGGTTTTGACGGGCACTGACATTTGCAGCCAACTCTGTCCAAGCAGACTTTGCCACTTGGCGTGCCCTCCTGTTGTCATCCATGGGAAACAGCACTTCCTTCTCTTGTGGATATCCTGCAGGAGAATCATCACTGAAGGGTGAGGCTGTCTTTTGATGTGTCTCTGACATTTCCACAGGAGGATGGTAGTGCTAATCTGATGTCCACTGATAGTCCTGGATTGGACAGAATGTCGTGTTGTGTGGGCACCTTCTGTGCCCAGATGTTGGAGCCCAGAAGAAATTCCTTCCTGCCCAACGTGTTTGGATGTTACCTGTAAATGAATATGCAATGAGTTGAGGAGAATTTAATCATATGGGAATACTGCAAACTGAAGTCACTTCTACTTTTATACCAGCCTTCACATTTAGTCTCAAAATAATTAAATCCTACCCAATGGTTCAAGTCAAGGACCAATTTTCCTAATTATCACTGAGTGTTTAGGATGGGAATCCAATAGTTAACTCACCACAGGATAATTACAGTACTTCCAAAACCCCAGTTTCATACATTTATAAAATAGTCATGCTTCCTAGTTGCAGGGAAGATTTGAACAGGCTGTGAGCAGCACTTAACTGTTCTGAAAGAGATGAACTCAAAATTACATGGTTATTAATAAATCAAAAACTGTTTGAATTAATGTAATTTTGATTAGAATTAAACTTGCACTACAGGTTTTGTTTTGTGAGTAGCAGAGTCATTTTAAATTCATGCTGGCTGAAATCCTCACTTAGTTTTAGAGAACTTTGCGGTAGCATGTGAGCAAGGTGTGGTAAATGGACAGACAATCATGGGTAAGGCCTCCAAGCATTTCCAAAGTCTGTTGCTGGTTGGGGGAAGGTTGTGCACCCCATCAAACTACCGTGTGTTTTTCTGAATGGGGGGAGCGATTTCCAACAGCAATGGTGCCCTGTTCAAAGTCATGAGGTTAGAATAGAGAGCACTGCTCTGAATTCAGTCTGACAAAAATAGACAACTAATTTCTATTTAAGTTAATTTCTCTGGCATTATTTCGCAGGTTCCCACACAATGAAGCATCAATGACTAAATATAAAAACAGTTAAATATAACAGAATGGCAAAGCGTGTCAGGCATTAAAGCTGTGCTGATTTGGTTCCACTTATGTTCAGAAATCTTTCATCCTAGCACATTCATGCTGATCTGAGGGGCATATGATTATGCATAGGCTGCACTATCATCTAGAAAAGATATTTGTGGATCTCCCACATAAATATTAAAATTAACCCCCTTTTCTTTGGCTGGGAAGACTCATTAACCTCAACACAAAGCTGGAGTAACACTTTATGCAGTTTTATTAAAAGTGCACATTGCATTCTTCTGCACACAAACCTAAAACACCTTTTGTCAGTTCAACTTCAAGGGTGAACAGTAAGACAGAGGTAGGCTGGGACTCCATCAATGCTTGGACATCTGTCTTGGACAAGGTGATGGTAAGCTATTTTCCTGCAGCTTACATTGTGGAAATAAATCCAGAGTGCTTTTGGGCAATGAATTCCAGGGATTAGACTCAGCAATATGTTTCCAAGTCCAGATGATGTTTGAGAACATATAGGTGATGTTTTGTAATGTGTTTATCCACACAGTCATCCTAGCATCCTGCTTTTATTTATTTCTCTCCAACAATCCTAGGTTCAGCACACCACTGCATTGCTAAAATTCTAATAAAGTGACATTTTCCCAGACCTAGAGGTGGGAATGTTGAGTCACCATCACCATGTTCTTTCTGAATATCCTGACCTCTATTTTTCTCCCTCTCCCTATCTGAAAGCTTTAAGTCATGTGGTGATATAAACCTTGTGTAAGAGTGTGAATGTTGGTCAGCAACTTGTTTCACACCCCACCTGACTTATAGTTCCATTGAAGACTGCACGAATAAATAAAAGTGGAAGTGATTTGCAACAAGCCACTGATTGTAAAATGCGATAAAATGGATTTATAGATTAATTAACCTCTTTGAGAATGGTTCAAAATAGATTGGGCAGATTCCTGAATCACACCCAAGTGGCCTGGTCCTCATATGTAAATCTTTGCAGCTGTTCAATCAATCTGAAACAAATCCTGTAGTGTCCATGTCTAAATGAAGACTCACATAGGATAGAATCTTACCAGCTGCTTGGACTTGACTTTGGAGTTGAGAGAATGGGGAATTTAGAATATGCATGTAGGTGATCCACCTGCTCATCTTTGCCTCCAAGTATCTTTGGTGAAGGTGGGTATTACTGACAGTGCCGTGTAGCTAGATATCCACTCCTTAAGGCAGTCATACAACTGACGCTGCCTTTTGAAAAATGGATCTGCTCAATAGGTGCCTTATTTGGGCATTCTAGCACTGGAAACTTACCCACCATCTTTAAACAGTGGCCTCTGGTCATCTCCTTCAAAATTCCTTTGTATGTGAGATTTGATTTGATTTGAATTATTGTTGTCACATCTACTGAGATACAGTGAAAAGTATTGTTTTGCATGCTCTGGTGATGCTTTGCAGCTTTGAGACCCAATAGCCTTCCCAAAATCAGGGCATAACACCAAAACAAAAATTCAATCCCAAAATTTACTGGAAAGTGTGCAACTAAAAGGGGTTTCCTATTCCCAACCCAGCCATAATTCGTTTAATTTAGTTTCATTATTGTCCCCCTGGTTGAAGCCGGATTAATCAGTACCAAATGATAATCAGATCTGACGACACCCTCTCTACAGGGTGGTTGCACTGGTCCGCACTGAGAGAGCCAGCAAGTGAGTGTTTTATACTGTTGGTCATCGAAGTGGAAGGGAAGATTTGTCTAGGAGAAAGTGAGGACTGCAGATGCTGGAGATCAGAGTCGGGAGAGTGGTGCTGGAAAAGCACAGCAGGTCAGGCAGCATCCGAGGAGCAGGAGAATCAACATTTCAGGCACAAGCCCTTCATCAGGAATGAATAGACAAGATTTGTCTGTACCAGTCTAATGTTTTGAGCACAACCAGAGGTATAAAAAGTGAAAAGTGTCAGGAAAAGAAGGAGCTGGAGGAATCTACAACCAGAAATGAAAGCAGGGGTTCCAGGGATGGGAACTGTATGTGATAGAGAGCAATTCATGGAGATTAAGGTGATGAGTTTGGAATCCAGGCCATTTTGGCAGATTTGCAACCTGTGCTAATTTGAGACCAGTCACAATGGTGAAGGTTGTTTATACTGGTGCCAAATCAACATTTTACAATGATAAATGAAAGGTTCATTTGGAATAAATCAACCTATTTCTGTCACAGTGGGGTGCTAGATTAACAAATATATCACCTAATGGAGTTACAAAGTTGCTTCTGAATCTAAATTGTGTGATTTGAATCAATTTAAGTCAGTTGGATCATCCCCTTTGACCTCACTGGTGTGACAGATATTATTTATAACTGCACTGTAAAACTGTGCTTCCTTAACCTGAACAAGATTTGGGTGTAGAATTCCCTTCACATCCAGAAGCTGTTGTTTTCACTGTTTGGATTTACCATACCCTTGAAATGCTCCAATTCTCTTGTTTCTTGATAAACAGTTTAACTGTACCTGGAACAAGGTTCTCCCCAGTTGCTAGGTGATGATAACTGCTCTAATTGCTTATCACGAACAGGATATGAGTTGCAAATTTGAGAAGTTCTCCACATGAGCACAGTTTCACTCAATGTGGTTTAGCCTATTCCATTTGTGAATAAACCCATTTCTTACATGTTTGAATTTTATCTCTGAAATATTAATATGAATTTAGTTACATAATTGAAGCCACAATTAAAAGAGCATCAGATCAATGACAAATATCCATAAAATGCTAAAGGTTAAAAAAGCTATGTCTTTTTGCCACCATGATTTTATAAACAGTTGACACAGTTGAATATTTAAAGATGATTTATGCTATCATGTGTTTGGGAACAAAAGTTTAACCAATATCTACAACTGCCTCCTTAATTGTGATTAAAATATTCTTAACTTTAATTAGCTTCATAATAATACCACATTTGGCTTCTTGTTGTGTGAAAGATTCTAGAAACAGCCATCTTGCATTCTGGTAGGTCAGCATCTAACATATTATGCACTGAGTAAATATGTAAATTATTTTAACAGGAGAATATTCATTGAACAGGAATAATTAGTAACTATTATTCAGTTGAAAGCAGATTAATGTTGTATAAATAAATAATATGAAAATTTTGAATTATTCAGCTCTTTGAGCATATATATTCAGTGCAGTCAGGTGAATTTTCATTTTAAAACTAGAAAAGCCACAAAGATATTAAGAAAATTATATTTGCCCTTGTGGATTCTGAAGTTATGACCCAGCTCTCACCTCCAGGCTCCCTTCTGACAAATCTAGTGTGTGTAATTTTTCGACATAACTGGAACTATCCAGTGGGAATCTCGATCATGTGCATTGGACAGATTGTCTTAAGCCAGGTTCCTGCGTGCTGCGCAGTGTTGCTGAGTGTCAGACAAGTTGGCATCAATAAACAAACCCATCAAATAGACAAACAATTGGCCAAACCATTTTATTACATTGACCTTTGAGGACATTTTAAATTTTTAAAATGCGTTTTCAACTCACCCATTGTTCCTTTACACATAAGATCCACCATTTTCTTTGGCACAAATAAATGTGTTTGTTAACATTTAAATATGGTTAAAAGGACAACCATGCAACAAAACATGTCCTCAGTAGATACAGCTTAGCCCTAAGCCAAACATCTTATGATCTTTATTTGACTCTCATTTGAATGACAGAAAAACAAATCCCATTAGATTCATGCAAGGACAGTGGCATAACTACACTCGACTCTGTTCAAGCTTTGATTTATTAGATGCCTAAAATCTACTTTGTAAAAAAAACTAATAATGAATAATTGCCATATGAGTAATTACAAGTGTTCGAGTGTCATTGTTCACTGATATTGACATTTTTCTCATATGCTGGTGCTTTCCTGGAACACAGTGCAGTGTTTAGGGAAATGAGCAGTTTTCCTGAGGGGAATAAAACATAGTTTTTACCTTTTCTTCAGGGGGTCAGGAGTTGTGGAAGTGCTATCAGTGTTGGGATGGGAGTTGGGACAGTGAAATATGATTTCATTATATGTCCTTGAGTTAAAGTTTTGAATTTCCTTGTTCAATTGCAGTTCCAAGGTTTTTTTTTCTGTATTAACAATATGTCATCATTCTTCTAAAGTAAAACAAAGAGCTGTGGATGCTGGAGATCTGAAACAAACTCAGATAGAAATTGCTAGAGAAACTCCGCAGGTGTGTGGGAAGAAAGCAGAGTTAATGTTTCGAGTTCAGTCATCCTTCTTCAAAACAGTTCAGAACAATCTTCAGAAGTTCACTACACTAAAAGTGTTAACTCTGTTTTTCACTCCACAGATGCTGCAGGACTGGCTCCAGCACCTTGTTTCGTATGTCATCATTCCACTAATGGATTTCAAATGCTAGACTCAAATTTTAAAATTACTAAGTGACAGATTTTAGATGTAATTAGCTGCCAGTTCATTTAAAACCCAGTGCTGAATGTGCTGTTGAGTAGCTGCACATCTGAGGATAGCAGGAGATCAAGGTAACCTGTGCTACATTAAACCAGTTTGCCTGGGGAGGTGAGTTGTGACTGGAGTAGATGCTGGAAATCCGTCTAGAAGTGATTTGGGACGGACACAGTAAAGTGGCAGAGAACTGCTTCCAGACTTCCTGAAGTTGCACTGGAGCCTGGGTGTAGAGAGGAGAAGGAGAAAAGATTTTATCTCTCCACCAGAGGGCAGGAAGTCCTCCAGTTGTATTTTCTGAAGGCAGTGGGGGGCTGGATAGCCATGGCACTCAATACTGTATGGCAGAACGTTGCTGGAAGTTCAGTAACCTCACATGAGAAAGTGTCAGTAAATGCAAATTCAAATGCTACTTGTGCCACCAGATACACATTTCTAATGTCCATACCCGCCATCGCTCAGCTCCTAACACCCCCCTACGACCCACCCTCCCATTCTGGCACTTTCCCCTGCCACCGCAGGAACTGTAAAACCTGTGCCCACACCTCTTCCCTCACCTCTATCCAAGGCCCTAAAGGAGCCTTCCACATCCATCAAAGTTTTACCTGCACATCCACTAATATCATTTATTGTATCCGTTGCTCCCGATGTGGTCTCCTCTACACTGGGGAGACTGGGCACCTCTTAGCAGAGCGCTTTAGGGAACATCTCCGAGACACCCGCACCAATCAACCAAACCGCCCCGTGGCCCAACATTTCAACTTCCCCTCCCACTCTGCCGAGGACATGGAGGTCCTGGGCCTCCTTCACCGCCGCTCCCTCACCACCAGATGCCTGGAGGAAGAACGCCTCATCTTACACCTCGGAACACTTCAACCCCAGGGCATCAATGTGGACTTCAACAGCTTCCTCATTTCCCCTTCCCCCACCTCATCCTAGTTTCAAACTTCCAGCTCAGTAACTGTCTCCTTGACTTGTCCGGACTTGTCCGACCTGCCTATCTTCTTTTCCACCTATCCACTCCACCCTCTCCTCCTTGACCTATCACCTTCATCTCCTCCCCCACTCACCCATTGTACTCTATGCTACTCTCTCCCCACCTCCACCCTCCTCTAGCTTATCTCTCCACGCTTCAGGCTCACTGCCTTTATTCCTGATGAAGGGCTTTTGCCCGAAACGTCGATTTTGCTGCTCGTTGGATGCTGCCTGAACTGCTGTGCTCTTCCAGCACCACTAATCCAGTATTTGGTTTTCAGCATCTGCAGTCATTGTTTTTACCTTCCTAACAATCTTTGTCAACCCCAATTCTGAAATCTGACACAAGAAGCTCGACATCATCCAGAACAAAGGAGCCAGCTTTATTGGTACCCTACCTTCCACCTTTAAATATTCACCTCCTCCATCACCAATGTGCAGTATCTGTGGTGTGTAACATTTACAAGGTGTGCTTCAGAAAGTCAGCAAGACTGTTTTGGGAGCACTTTCCAAATCTGACACCTCCAGCCCTTGGAACAACAAGATGAATGGTAATGTTACCATCTGCAAACATTTCTGTCAACCACAACCATCCTCACTTGGAATTATGTCATCAATCCTTCAATGTCCTTGAGTCAATATCCAGGAACTCCCTCAGGAATAGCGCTATAGGGGTATCTGCACCATGTGGACTGCAGCAGTTCATGACAATGGCTTGCCACCACTTTTTCAAGGGCATTTTTGGATAGGCAATAAAAGCTGATCAAACCAGAGATGCCCACATTTGTGACATTTTTAACAAGACAGTTTTACCTATCACTCACACACTTGGCACTGTTATGAACCCAATACTCTCCTTTCTGACCTTGCACACACTATAATCTTTTCAACCATGATAACATTACTTAGACACAACACACCCTATTCATAGAACATAGAACATAGAACAATACAGCACAGAACAGGCCCTTCGGCCCACGATGTTGTGCTGAACTTCTATCCTAGATTAAGCACCCATCCATGTACCTATCCAAATGCCGCTTAAAGGTCGCCAATGAATCTGACTCTACCACTCCCTCGGGCAGCGCATTCCATGCCCCCACCACTCTCTGGGTAAAGAACCCACCCCTGACATCTCCCCTATACCTTCCACCCTTCACCTTAAATTTATGTCCCCTTGTAACACTCTGTTGTACCCGGGGAAAAAGTTTCTGACTGTCTACTCTATCTATTCCTCTGATCATCTTATAAACCTCGATCAAGTCACCCCTCATCCTTCGCCGTTCCAACGAGAAAAGGCCGAGAACTCTCAACCTATCCTCGTACGACCTACTCTCCATTCCAGGCAACATCCTGGTAAATCTTCTCTGCACCCTCTCCAAAGCTTCCACATCTTTCCTAAAGTGAGGCGACCAGAACTGCACACAGTACTCCAAATGTGGCCTAACCAAAGTCCTGTACAGCTGCAACATCACCTCACGACTCTTGAATTCAATCCCTCTGCTAATGAACGATAATACTCCATAGGCCTTCTTACAAACTCTATCCACCTGAGTGGCAACCTTCAAAGATCTATGTACATAGACCCCAAGATCCCTCTGTTCCTCCACCTGACCAAGAACCCTACCATTAACCCTGTATTCCGCATTCTTATTTGTTCTTCCAAAATGGACAACCTCACACTTGGCAGGGTTGAACTCCATCTGCCACTCCTCAGCCCAGCTCATTCGCACGCTTGCCCCTCTCATACAGGACAAATTGGCCCATAGCCAAATGCAGCTAAGAGGTGCTGCTAACCTGGCTGCATATTCGAACCCAAATGGAGAATATGGTGCTGGTCATCATTAAAGTGGCCATGACTGAGTTTGAGGGCAGTGATAGAGCTCAAACCCTCTTATCCAATCCTCAGTTAACACTCTTGCAGATTGAACTATTTTGCAATGTCTGCTACTGCTGTGCTATATTTCATTCCAGGACCAGCAGACACACTACCTAACATAAAATAAAGAACCGAGGATGCTGGTCATGGAATGCAGGTTCTGATGAAGAGTCACCAAACTCAAAGCACTAACTCTATTTTCTTCCCACAGATGCTGCCAGATCTGATAAGTTTCTCCAGCAATTTCTGTTTTTGTTTCAGAACAGCTGATTGCTGCAGTGCGGCTATGCAAACTCAACTTGCTGCCGTGCAGGCTCAGGCTGCTTCAGTAATAGCTGTGGAAGCTAGTGATCAAAACGGATGTCACAGCCAGCCAGACCTCTCTCTTCTAACACATTGCTAGCATTGCCGAGGTACTGCATCAATGGAGTGGCACCATGGAACATCCTCTCTCAGGATGATGGCATTCATTCTCCTATCCCTGCCACTCTGCCCATATCCTGTTTCTGGTGTTAGCCAGCTCAAACTACTATTGCCAAAACCAAGAGCACCAGTCTGAAGCTTGGCTGCCTTGGCCTAGAGCTACCCAATGTTTCCTACAAGGCCTTCTAAAGTCTCACTCACTGAAAGTTAGTAGTCTTCCACCAGCCTTGCTGCAGCCTGTGTGGTAATATTGCACTGGAGCATGAAGATGGGCAAAGGCATCCATTGATGTGGTTCCTGGGGAAAACAACACTGCACATATGATATGATATTCCGTACATGTTATCCCTTAGATCACATAAGCTCAGTTCTTGTTAAGACACATATCTTGAAGCTTATTAACAATACTAACAATTTACACTGCTATAAGATCTCTGACTTTGACACAGTCTGGGTTCTGGGTTTACTGAGCAAAGATACAGTAACCACAAGCCTGCTCCTACTATTGTTACTGCTAATGCATATGTCAGATATCATGATGCCATCCAACTGTCTTAAAGGTACACTGACTCCCTGGGCTGGGATTTAAGCAATAATAAAACACACCAAAACAGGTAAGGAAAGTAAATGATGATTACTTTATGTTTGGTTGCAACGTGACATTTCTGGATTTATAAGTTTATTTCGTAAAGTTTAGTTAGCAGTGACTTTTATTTGTGCATTGCAGAGAAGTGGAAGGTAACAATGGCAAGGCAAGATGTGAGACTGTTGGTGAATGGGGAACTGAGCTTGTAGTAACTGGTAACACAGCCAGATGAGTCAACTATGCAAAGTCCATGCAATACAAAGGGACTTGTACTGGTTGCCAACCCTCAGTTCCTCCTCCACTCTTCCTCCTGTTTCTCCTTAGCTAGTCACCGTTGAGCTGACAGTAAGATTGCCTCGTACTTCAAGAGGACCCTGGAGCAGTCTATACTGTGGACATGTTGTGTAAGCATGCCCATCATGTATTTGAATGACAACATTGTCTTTGTTATACAAATGCTGTCTGAACCGTGTGTCGATTGCACACCAGAATTTGAATCAATCTGTCGTAGGATAGTCCAAGTCATTCAGTAACCATTCTCTGGTTTGTTGTGTTAGTATCATTACTGTCAAGATACAAGGCAGCAACAGTATGTTGTGCGTGGCCTTATATCAGCTCAATATCAAGGGAGTGGAATCTTGTTCAGTAGCAGTACATCTTTTGAGTTGAAATGCGGTGCCACAAAGTAGCATGCATGCAGTCAAAGGCACCCTGCTCTTTGGAGAGATCTGCAAACAAGTTTGTAAACCTGAATGCTCACTCAAACTGTTCACTGGCAAGAGAAAATGAAATTCTATCCATGCATGGAGACATGGCGGCCTTTGCAGTGCAAGAGTGGATAACATATTGCACGATGTTATAAATATCACCTCTGCACATCAGGAAGAACAAAAAATGTCATCACTAGCAATAGCCTTCTCACCAGCTCTGAGGCTGCAGTAAGTGTTTGATTCAGTGAGAATGTGCTTACTGATGTATTGAATTCTCACTCATTGTTCTCAACTGAGCATCAGGTGGGAGATTTGCTCCTCGAACATCCTTTTCAATAAAGCCTCCTGCTGTGAGCCCTTCTATCCACCTCCTTCCTTTCTCTTCCAGCAGCTTCACTCAGTCATTTCCGTTTATTCCCCCTATTATGGTTTCATCCAAAGGAGATACAGACCAGATCATCCCTGCCTAGGAACAACCAGGTTTCTACAGAATTCCTCATATCAAGGCATAAGGCAGGATTTTATCAGCCCTCAGGCTGAGCGACAGCAAGCCTCATGAATTGGCAGAAAGAGGGGAGTCCGACATCTTCCCTAGTGCAAGGGGGTGTCCTCAGTGGCAGGAACAGCAATGGCATGACTGCCTGTCTACCAGATACTGGAAGCCTATTAAGCCACCAAACACTTGTACAATCCCATCAAGAATCAGTAAAAAATCGACACTCACACTGGAAAAAAAACTCATGTTTTTCAAATCTGTTTGGCTCAGTATCTCATTAGGAACTGAAATGGAATTGAATGTGAACATTGATGTGTAGACAATAGATATTGGCAGAGGTTGCTATGCGTGTGATTTCTTTGATTTTTCATGTATATTTTCTCCTGTCCTAATATTTTTAGGAGCTAACTAGCATAATAATGGATACTATTATACACAGGGAGACATTGTTTTACAGTGGCTGAATGTTGCAGTGTTAAGCCTTTTCCTAATGATATATGCAATCAGAAGTACAACTCACAACCTGCACAGATCAAGCTTCAAACCTGGCCATATTAAATAAATCCAAACACTTGCAAGAAGCTAAGGAAAGGAAACAGTCAAACTGTTTTGCTAACCTTGTTGGTCCTCCCCAAAACACACGGCACATTTCATTTATCATGGGCTGTCTACACTGTTGCATCCCTGAAATTAATCTAATCTTAGAATTGGTGCCTGAAGCTCAATTTTTAATATAGACAAAGCAAACTGCTGTACCACATGAAAACTGCAGCATCGTGTTAATAGAGTTGCTGACCTTCACAATTTAAGATTTTACAAACCATTTGAACATTAGTTTTCAAATGTAGCCTGTAATAGATTAGCCCTTCACATCTAATAATGGTAAAAATGCAAATAATATTATTATTTTGGAAATGTGTACATTTTGATATTTTTATGAAGCAAACAATCTGACTCTCATTCAGAGGTTGACTGAATTATTGCTTCCAGACATAAGGGATCCCTAGGAAAAAACAGCAATGTTTTTATTGATTAAGATGTATCATACTAATGTCAGTCTGATGACAGTCTTAATCGAATTATACAGGTATATTTTCTTCCAGTTGCTGAAGTGGCTGAAAGTGCTGGAGAAACCAGATTTATTTTCACATTGACTTTTTTCACTTGCATTAAAGAAATATCTCTTATGAATTGCATTATTCATCTGCACTACATGTCTTTTGGATTCACAACAGGTCATGAGCAATTCCAAAAGATGGTTTCATCACGGTCAATTTGGATGCACAGTGAAATCAAGCCCCACTAATAACATATACTTTGTTTATATATTCATTGCCTATTTTAGTATCTCCACTGTTTCCTTATTAAGTAATTTATTCTCTAAACAGAGGGGCAAGAATTCATGAGTGAACCCAAGCTATTTTGTTTATAAGGTAATAGTTACGTGCAAGGCGAAACTCTCTATGGACAACAGTCCTTTTTCCAACAAGCCACACTTCACCTGTGAGGTGATATTTGTCAGTGTTTGGAGACTGATTTGCCACAGGGCACTTCACAATAACCATGGCCCTAGAATATAGAACATAGAACATTACAGTGCAGTACAGGCCCTTTGGCCCTTGATGTTGCGCCAACCTGTGAAGCCCATCAAACCTACACTATTCCATTCTCATCCATATGCCTATACAATGACCATTTGAATGCCCGTAAAATTGGCGAGTCTACAACTGTTGCAGGCAGTGCATTCCCCACCCCTACGACTTTCTGAGTAAAGAAACTACCTCTGACAACTGTGCTATATTTATCACTACTCAATTTGAAGCTATGCCCCCTCGTGCTAGCCATCACCATCCAAGGAAAAAAGCTCTCACTGTCCATCTTATCTAACCCTGTGATTATCTTATATGTCTCAATTCAGTCACTTCTCAATCTTCTTTTCTTTAACGAAAACAGCCTCAAGTCCCTCAACATTTCCTCATAAACCTTCCCTCCATACTAGGCAACATCCTAGTAAATCTCCTCTGAACCCTTTCCAAAGCTTCCACATCCTTCCTATAATGCGGTAACCAGAACTGCACACAATACTCATGCAATGCGGCCACACCAGAGTTTTGTACAGCTGCAGCATGACCTCATGGTTCTGAAACTTGATCACTCGACCAATAAAAGCTAACACACCATATGCTTTCTTAACAGCCCTATCCTAACCTGGGAGGCAATGTTGAGGTATCTGTGTCCATGGACACCGAGATCTCTCTGCTCATCTACACTACCAAGAATCTTACCATTCACCCAGTACTCTGCATTCCTGTTACTCCTTCCAAAGTGAATCACTGCACACTTTTCTATATTAAACTCCATTTGCACCTCTCAGCCCAGCTCTGCAGCTTACCTATGTCCCTCTGTAACCTACAACATCCTTCGGCACTATCCACAACTCCACCAACCTTAGTACCGTCTGCAAATTTACTAACCCATTCTTCTATGTCCTCATCCAGGTCATATATAAAAATGACAAACAGCAGTGGACCTAAAACAGATCCTTGCAGTACACCATTAGTAACTGAACTTCAGGATGACATTTCCCATCAACCACCACCCCTTGTCTTCTTTCAGCTGGCCAATTTCTGATCCAAACCAATAAATCACCCTCAATCCCATGCTTCCATATTTTGTGCAGTAGCCTATCGTGGGGAACCTTATCAAATGCCTTACTGAAATCCATACACACCACATCAATGGCTTTACCCTCATCCACCTGTTTGGTCACCTCCTCAAAGGCCCTGTTCCAATGTGCACATATGCTTCCTTTCAAGCAGAAGTAAAGAACCATGAGTTTGGAGGCCAGTTTATGTAAATGCCACCAATTGTTGTGCAGTGCTCACTGTTTAATTCAGGCAAAAGCTGCTAACCATTACTATCTCACGATGTGGTGATGTCGCTTTTGGACTGGGATGGACAAAGTCAGAGGTCATACGACATCAGGTTATAGTCCAACAGGGTTTATTTAAAATCACAAGCTTTCGGAGCCCTGCTTCTTCGTCAGTGAAGTGACCAAGTCAGAAGCAGTGCTCCAAAAGCTTATGACTTTAAATAAACCTGTTGAAGTAAAACCTGGTAACGTGGTGACTTCTGAGTATTTCAAATGTTCAGCAGTGAAAGAGATGCAAAGTAACATATCATGTGACTTCTGTATGTTAGCAATCTGAACAAAGTACCTGTACAGTGAAGAACCTTGTGCATGTATAGAACCAATCTTTGAATAAAGAATCCACATTATTGTTTTACTGACCCTGTCTTGAGCATTTAGTGCTTTATATATACTAACTGCTGTCACAGTGAACAGCCACTTAAAGCATGTCAGGCTATTTCCAATAGAAGCAGGTCACTTTGTCAATTTGCACCTCATGAAAGTCTGATGTATAAGATAGCTGGCTAATAACCTTTCAACTCTGATCTAGTCTGACTGTCACTGATAATCCTTGTCATAGTACTTTGCTTATTCACTAATTTTCCATTTTGTCTACACACAGCTGCAGTAAATCTACATCAGTCCTTTTGAACATCACACACTAGATGCTGCCTTAGCTGCAGTTGTGTAAAACAGATGAGTCAGCAGCCTGTCTTACATCTCCCCCTTCACCAATTTTTATGTCCATTAATTTCAATTAAATGAGAACTATCCATTATGCTGAAGGGGACACATTCAGAGCAAGATGCACAGCTCTTGTTACATACATGCATTTTAAGGTGTTGTAGTGTATGCACACACACTGATATCCAGGTGGGTCTGTGGGACTGGTATACATTGTTCATTGCACTTATCCCTTTGGAATGAGGAACATTCATTCAAATCAGCCAAGTATCCAAATGTTGTCAAATGATCGCGGGCCACAAGCTCTCTGCACAGTCACACTCAAGGCACAGGCCATGTCTGGAGATTACAATATCCTGTATATATGAGTTCTGTCATCAACAAGCCCACCAGAGGTCTTCATAAAAACAGAATCTATATACTTCATTAATGTTACATTTACATAACATGAGAATATTATTGCATGATGAACAGCTAAGATATTACATTTTAAAAAAACAACAAAAAGAAGAAACCAGTCTCACAAAACGGGAGCAGCAGCAACAGAAATATATCAACACTTCAGAAGTTCTGGCAACATGGAAAAGAGAAAAAGATTCTTTGTAAATTGTGAGTATCACCAAATTGGCTAAGCTTGCTCATTTGGCCAGCGAATTCATCTGCCTGACCTGCTGCGCTTTTCCTGCACCACTCTAATCTAGACTCTGGTTTCCAGCATCTGCAGTCCTTGCTTTTACCTACCGGATTCAAACCCAACCTAACTGAAGAATATGTCAAATTTGAAGACCAAGAGGAATCAGCCTGATGCTGATCAAAGAGAAAGTATGTCTAAATTCAAACAATACAGAATAGGTTGGGACTTTTTTCTCTTGAACGTAGGAGGTTAAGAGGGTGACTCTATAAAGGTCGATAAAAGCATGAGAGGTAAAGACAAGGTGAATGGCACCTTGAGTGGGGGATTTCAGGAATAGGGGACTTTTTTAAGTTGAGGGGAGAGAGAGATTCAAAAAAGACATGAGGGGCATCCTTTTACACCGAGAATGATTTGTGTGTGGAATGAGCTTCCAGAGGAAGTGGTGGTTGTGGTTGCAGTTACAACGTTTAAAAGACATCCAGATAGGTTCATGAATAGGAAATGTTTGCAGGGATATGGGCCAGGAGTAGGCAGGTAGAACAGTTTAGTTTGGGATTTGGTCGGCATGGACTGGTTGAGCCAAAGGGTCTGTTTCCATTCTGTATGACTCCAAGACTGTACAATAAAATAAAGTAGACTGTGTGCAACAGCATTGCAGAACTAGCACAACGAGCCCTAAAGAAAGTTCCAAGCCCCCAAAATATAGTAAGGAACACTAAGTACAGTACTGAAAGCACAAAAAATGCATAAAGTTAAATATTGCATGAAAAGACAAAATAACAGCAGGAACTTGGATGCCAAACTGTGAATAGGAAAGATTATCTGCTATCTGAGTTCACGCTCTTTAAACAAACACTGGAACTATGCTTCAAAATCAGAAACTCCTGGAAAAGCTCAGCAGATCTGACAGCATCTGTGGAGGGAAAGCAGATTAATGTTTTGGTTCAACTGACCCTTCTTCAGAACTCATACTAGCTAGGGAAAGGTTGATATGTATGCTGAAGGTGGGTTGGGTGGAGGGGAGGAAGAGTAAATGATAGATGGAGATGGAGCCCAGAGAGAAAGAGAACAGCAGCCTGACAGACAATGGAAGAGGTAAAGGACAGCCTGAGAGAATCACAATAGCTGCTACTGGGGACTACGGAGTGCAGTCTGTTCAGAGGGAGATAGGCTCAAGTGGATAAGGCAGAGAAATTAAAGGGGATAAGGCAGAGAAATTAAAGCAACAATGTCACATCGATAGTTCTCAATGAACAGCTCAAGAGCAGATAAAAGGTCAGAGGGGGGGTCCAGGTAGAGGGAGAGGGTTAGATGTGAGTGAAAGAGTCTATGAATGGGGAGTGGATTCCTGCCCAAAGAAATGGGTGCGGTGGCTCAATGATTAGCACTGCTGTCTCACAGTGCCAGGGACCTGGGTTCAATTCCCACCTCAGATGACTATCTGTATGGAGTTTGCACATCCTCCCTGTATCTGCAGTGTCCTCTGGGTGCGCTGGTTTCCTCCCACAATCTAGAGCTGTGCAGGTAAGGTGAACTGGCCATGCTAAATTGCCCCATAGTGTTAGGTGCATTAGTCAGAGGGAAATGGGTCTGGATGGGTTACTCTTCAAAGGGTTGGTGTGGACTTGTTGGGCTAAATGGCCTGTTTCCACACAGTAGAAAATCTAATCTAACCATGTCATGACTGAAGTTCACTGGGGTCATAGAGGAATAAAACTAAGACTTTGTTAAGTACAGAGCGTTCAGCATCAGAAAGTGGAAAGTCAGAAGGGATAGTAAATACACAATGCGGGAGGGGTTAGGAGAGGGAAAGAGTCACAGGGAAGGGGAGTGGGAGGTAAGTTCCAGAGGGGCAATGGGTATCTCTGGGTTGTTGCATCTTGTGTTCCTTCATGCCTGAAAAGAAAAGAAAATGTTTTTTGTTAGAATGTCAAATGAGCCGAAGGATGAAGTGGAACCTGGGGGCAGGGCAGCTTTGAGCCAGTGTGAAGCAGTGCTGATGGAGAGAGACGTCGAGTGTGTGCATCTATATCGATGACATCATCGGTGCTGCTTCCTTTTCTCCTCCGAAATTTGAAAAATTTATAAATTTTGCTTCCAATTTCCACCCTACTCTCACTTTCACCTGGTCCATCTCTGACTCCATCCTATCCTTCCTTAAAATCTCTCTTTTCTGGGGATAGGCTGGTCACCAAAATCCACTACAAACCCACTGAGTCCCAGAGTTACCTTGACTATACATCCTCACACACTACTACTTGTAAAGACTATTCTGTTCTCCCATTTTCTCCATGTCCATCATATCTGTTCCAATGATGCTACAAGGGGGTCTCAGAAATAACAACTTTCTTCCTCAGCTGAAGGTTCCCCACCACCGTAATTGTCAGTCGATCTGACCCATCTCCTGCACTTCGGCCCTCACCCCTTCTCTTCCCTCCCATAACAGCAATAGGGTAACCCAGGTGCCCAGTTACTACCCCACCAGCGTTCACATCTAAAAAATCATTAAATGCTATTTCCACTAACTCCAGTGAGATGCCACCACCAGACATATATTCCCCTCCTGTAACTTGTCAGCCTTCCGCAGCGACCGTTAGCACTGGGACACTGTGGTCCACTCCTCCTCTACTCCCCACACCCCCACAGCACCTTCCCTTGCAATCACAGAAGGCCCAATACCTGCCTGATTACCTCCCCCCTCCTCCCCCCTCACTATCCAAGGCAGAGACACACTTGGTATTTCTGGAATTTGGTAGCAACTCAATGGTGACAACACACATCTGGAATCTGATCATACATTTCATCACTGTGTTCTCACACAAGATCAGGAGTCTCAGGACAATGTATGGTTGGTATTGTTGAGGACCATACTGTACTGAGCCAGTATAGCAGTTGACGCTTGCGGCACATGCCCTGAGATGCTGAATAACATGGAGGCTCCTCGCAGCTGAAATTACCAGGTGCCTGCTCTGATTTCCATGTTGATCGTTCTATATGTTTAGCTTGTTTGGTGTGTTTGGTAAGATGGAGCTAGTGAGGACTACAGATGTTGGAAAGTTAGAGTCAGCACGGTGGCTCAGTGGTTAGCACTGCTGCCTCACAGGGCAAGGGACCCGGTTTGATTCCAGCCTCTGGCCACTGTCTGTGTGGAATTTGTGCATTCACCCCATGTCAGCATGGGTTCCCTCCAGGTGCTCCAGTTTCCTTCTGCTGTCCAAAGATGTGCAGGTTAGATGAATTGGCCATGCTAAATTGTCCATAGTGTTCAGGGATGTGTAGGTTAGCTGCATTAGTCAGAGTTAAATGTACAGTAGCTGGGGGAATCGGTCTGGATGGGATGCTGTTTGTAGGGTTGGTGTGGACTTGTTGGGCCAAATGGTCTGTTTCCGCACTGTAAGGATTCTATGAAAACAAACGTGGTGTTTTAAAAAGCAGAGCAGATCAAGCAGCATTAGTGGAGCAGAGGAGTCAATGTTTCAGGTCAGAACCTAGCATCAGGACTGATATTTGGTAAAATAGCAAGTTAGAAATTAATGAGGTGAGTTGCGGCATTAAGAAGGTGTTTAATAAGTGATAATCCCCTTATTACTAACTCAATGATACCTAATGAGAAAATCACCTCACCACTTGGCAAATGCATGTGGTACAGTTGTCACATTGCTCAAGCTCCTATAGAATGATCTCACTGTTGTTTGTGGGAACTTAATGCATGCAACTAGTGGTTGTATTTCTCACATCATAACGGTGACAAGACTTCAACGGTAATTGAACTATTAAAGAACTTTGCGACCTTCTGAGGTCAGGAAGAGTACTGTGTAAATGAAAACTCTTCCTTGCTTTAATAAAAACTGAAAATGCAGGAAAATCGCAGCAGGCTAGGTAACATTGCTGGAGAAAGCATCTTTTCGGCCTATGATCTTTTCTCGGGGCTGGAAAATGTAAGAGGTGTAACAATTTTTACAGATGTACGGAGGCAAGAAAATGGGGGAGGGAGGAATTTGCAGGTAGGAGTGAAAGGAAAGGGCTATAAGCAAACAGAATCCTGACAATGTGGAAACAGGCCCTTCGGCCCAACATGTCCACACCGACCCTCTGAAGAGTAACCCACCCAGACCCTTTCCCCTATCCTATATTTACTATGGACAATTTAGAATGGCCAAATCACCTGACCTGCATATCTTTGGATTGTGGAAGGAAACCAGAGCAAACCCACGCAGACACAGGGAGAATGTGCAAACTCCACACAGACAGTCACCAAGGGTGGGAATTGAACCCAGGTCCCTGGCGCTGTGAGGCAGCAGTGCTAACCACTGAACCACTGTGCTGCCCCCATGATGAGAGGCAGGAAGGATTAAATGACAAAAGCAATGGAGAGCCAAGGCAAAAGAAGATAGAAATGAGGCATCATTGAGAGAACATGGAATTGGTCATCACAAAATTACCAATAGCAGACCTCCAAAAGCAGCAGTTTAGGTATGATAGTTTAGTTAATTAGGTAAAGAAACTATATAACTGTGACAACTGAAGATGATTCACGGATACCAGAGTACAAACAGGCAGTTGCTGTGGAATGTGTTTGTTATGCTAAAGTTGTGAAGGCAGCATCTTGCTCTCTAGCTGTGGTGTCGGTGAACTCTTCCCTGGATCTTCCTCGTTTTCATCTGGTCCATCTTTTTTCTAGAGAAGACAGCACTCAGAGCAATGCCTGATGAGGACCACTGCCTACAAGATCTGCCTGGTAAAGACTGCCCTCTGCCCTGAGCATGAATTGTTATATCATTCTTCTAGGAGCAGATAATTTACTCTGTGTCAATCAATTACCCAAACCCTTTTGGCCAATGGCCATGGGAAAGCTGCTAATGACTTTGATGGCAGTTGCCTCTTGCGCACCTTTATCTGAGGGTTAGTTTAGCATTCTTTGAAAGAACAAATACTTCTTATTTTCCAAACAATACACTGATAATAGGGTACATTTGGCACCAGATAAATTGTTGATGTTGATTCAATGGAGCATTGTGACCTCAGTTCTTCTTGTAAATCTTTCCTATTGTTTCCATATGCTCGTGCTCTGGAAAATTAAGTACTGCGATAAAAGCTGTTAAATGAAATCTCATGCTAGACTCTCTGAAATTCAGCTTTGAAGAGACCCCAGTTCCAAAAACTAGAACAAAGAATGCCTCACAAAATGGCCTGGGCCACCGAAGAGGTTCCTACATCAGCCGTTTTATTTCAAAGAAATGAATGGAGTCAAAGGAGCAGTTGGTCAATGTAGGACAACTTCAAGCAGATATAAGGTGGTGATGGCTGGAGACTGCTTGATCATCCATTCAAGGAAGAAGCTAAGAAATCATACATCATCTGGTTGGAGGACAGAGGTGTAGAGGGATTGGATATCCTTTCTGGAAAGGAAATGGTTAGGTGGTGGATGATGTTAAAATGATGGAATGAAGTTGGAAGATTTGTGGATATAGGCAGGAAGAGACTGAACTAGGGGAAATATTGCGAAAGGCAAGATAGGAAGAGTTCTGTTCTGTGAACTAGGACATATTCAATGATGGGAGTACCAGAACAGCCTGAATCGTGGATCCTGAGAAGGAGGGAGAAGTGGTCTGTTTGGGGTTGGAGGCCCTGCAGGGACGATTTCCAAGAGGATTGGTCAGCTACTGCTTTGGAAACTATAATGGGGTCATGGCACAAGGGAGGAAGAAGCTGTCAGAGATTTGGAGGTTCAGCTTCCACAAGGTAGAGATTGGCTTACAAATGACAAATAACATTACCTTATCAAACGATTTAATCACAATGTTAGCCTTTGGCTTGCAAGAATTGAATGCCGAAAGTTCATTGGGAGATAGGTTAAAGTGATCAGGGAGCAGACAAATACAGACAGTTCAATCCTTTCTTTCTCCATTTTACTTTTATTCCTCTGTTTCTCCCCCAATATTTGTCACATCTGGCTTTCACCTTCCAACATGCTTTGAAGACACACTAATGTTGTTACCTTTGGTGGATGGGAGGTCTATTTTCATGGGATGTGGCCGGGAAGAGACAATTTATCTTATTGTATCCTATCTAGCGTCCTTGCTTTTCCAATAACTGGCTCCCCCAGTGAGTGAGCAGGCAATTATTTATACATTCAAACATTAACGCAGCCTGGTGAATTGGACCACGTTTTCATAGCCTTCGATTGTAAATTCCTTAGGAGCCATTTGGCTCCACCTCTGTAATTTCTAGTTGTTAAGGAGTCAGTGAAAATGTCTGATGAAGCTGTAAAGCATATTCCATCAATGCACAGCAGTCCCTAGACAGCTGCATTTCAGAGAGCCATCCACAGCATTCTGCAATGACAACATCAACTGCACATAACTCGTGTCATTTAAATGGCATCATTTTGATAAATGTTGCTGAGGACTCGCAGGGTTTGACATCCTTCCAACTACAGGCAGATTGAACCACTCTCCAGTTCTAGTGTTTTTATGGTTTCTGATAGGTCACTTCAAGCTTCGACATAAGCCATTTGTAAATGTATTTCGACACTATAATTGCTGTGTGAGAGCATTGTGCATTTGCATACACATTTTAAGGCTGTCCAGAGGGGTGGAAAAACAAAGGTGGGGGCTGGAGGGGGAGACTATATGATGCAAAAATTGATAATGTGTTTAGGTTGATGCTGAATGAAGTCCTACTTAACCCCCATTCCCAAAGCATTGTCCCCATGGATTCATCCAAAGTCGACCCTATCAATGCCCGGAAAGTTTAACATTCTCTGACGATTTCTTGCTAATGAGTGGTACCGTAGCTGCGCCTCACGATGATGTAATGGTGAAAGTGCCGGGTAATTGCTTATAAAAATTCTAAAGTTAAAAATGATGAGGCTCCCAGAAAGCACATCAGGGAGTTATGTGCTGGGATTTTCAGCCACTGTAAGAAGGAGGAAGGCTAAAAATGCCTTTTAAATGCATTCAAAGCCCTGCTCACACTGAGAGCTGCTGCAGATTATAATTTAACCAACTGTCTTCTTTAAGTTCAAGAAACTACTTTTGCCCTTAAAGGTTTGGTTAAGACTTGAGGCACCTAGTTTAGAAAAGGATTTATTATCTCCCATCTCTACCAAAGGTGCTGGAGTTTAGTTCCACAAGTGTTGTTTGACCTCTAGCACCCTTTGAGCATTACTCAAGTTTAAGCTTTGACTCTTAGTGTTGGGAATGTACTTGACCTTTGGCATCAGCAACGTGCTTGACCCATAGTGTCATCAAGATGTTTGACTGTGGACAAGGATTGCAGCACAGCTGAGCGTCTTCCTATCTTCACCGCATGTCCTTTCTTCCCAGCTGAAGTTGCTTGATACTGTGTGAAAACCCTAGCAGTGATTCCTTTTCCTCTCCACAAGGCTAGAAATTTCTGTTGCTTCTTTATGCTTGTCCATTTAACCATCCTGCCTCAGCTCAGGACTATAGAAGGCAGTGCATTGGTGCCCCTTGTGATTTCCTTAAAGTTTTCCATGTTCAACTGTACTGTGCTCTGAATATTTCGGAGATTTCTTTGAAAAAAATACTGTCATCAGAGTTCATCAATTTAATCGCATTGTGATGGTAGAAAAAAATTATTAACTTTTACTCAACAAGTTTAATTGAAAGTGTAAAAACAATTGGAAATAACATGTTATCTTTCCCAGTTTAGATGTGATATACCTTTTGTACGATTAGATCACATAACAGGGATAAACATGTTATGCTCAGTAAGGTGGAGACTGAGACCTTTATACCATTAAGTCACATGCCTTGATAGGGTGATGATGTTATGAGCATGTTGCTTAAAGATATATCACAAAGCTGCCACATGACCGCACACAACATAATGTAACAGGGATTGTCTTTTCATTTTTCAACTGATTTAAATTTAGTGTATGCTATTATGACCTATTTCAATTATTAAGACCTCTCTTTCACTTGCATAACTGAAACAACAGATCAATTAAAAATACTTGCAAAGTTCGGAGGTAAAACGAACATGCAGAATAATGTTGCCAATATAATAATTGTACTTGATAAAGTGAGTTCACGAGAAGCACATGAAAAAGTGCAGGCTACTTTAAATTGAGAAAAAAAACCAGGATGTCGACAAAGTAAGGATTGTTTTTCTCACATGAAAATGAGAGTCATTAATATTGCACTCACTGGAGTCACAGTGGAGAATCACAGCTACAACACTGTCAGGAGGAGAATCATTTACTTGTGACAAATTATAATAAGAATGGTCGGATGGATGGCTTGGCATTCATCCAATTTCCAGCTGGGCTCGCACGTATATTTTTCTGCTCCCCATATTTTCCTGTTGCTGCAGAATGCTTTGATATCACGACTTCCTCTTAATTGTATCCAGTTCCTATCCTTACCACTGAATCATTTTTTTTTAGCATTAGGCTTCTAAACATTCTCTACAAAAATTGCTTGTTTAATGAGATCGATTCTTAATTATTTTAATTTTTAAGGGATTTCTTTGCCCACACTTGCTTTCAGTTTGATCAAATTGACTGGTCTTGGGTAAAAAACATCAAACTACCAGCAAAAAAAAAACGTTTTACTTTTAACAATGTGACATGTCAAATCACTTTCTAATAATTGCTTCAGCTATTATTGGATGCATTTAATGCTGATTGTGGTTCCTTGCTTTGTGTACAGAGACTACACTGAGTTGTTCTTTTTTAACATTAATAACACTATAAAAGTATTTAATTGGTTAGAAAGTACTTCAGGATGTTCTGATGTTGTGAAAGGTGCTATTTAGTTCCAAGTCTTTCTTTAATTTGCTAATATTCTGATAAATTCCGTAAATATACTACAGGGTGATGAGTTAATGAGAATTATGATATTTTTAAAACTACAATTTATGACCTCTGCTAAGATGTGCTTCAAATACAGCAACTTAGTAATTTTTAAATGAAATGAGATGGAAATTTCCCAATCACAGGGATGGAGTGCTGGAATGGGATTGACTGTTCGATAGAGAGCCAACATAGATTAGAGAGGTCAAGTGGCATTTTGATTCAATGTTCCAGGGAAGGCCAGTGGCATACAACACTTGAAGCAGGACTTGCTGAGTGGCAATGTGAAATGGCAGTGTTACCACCACCACCAAATAGCTAACTGAGGTTCATTGCTTGTTGCTCAAACATGAGGAAGGACCATTTGAATCGGGTGTAGAAAGTATATCTGTGCCTGTGAAACCATTTGGGGTTGTGTTGTGGGAGATGATTATAGGTCCAGTCATATATTGGATCAACAGCTAAAATCGTGCTTACCACTTTCCACAGGAATCAAATAGTCTGAATTTTAACCTGGTCTATTGTGAAGGTGACAGGCATGTCCACCCAATGACAGTGGAATCCTTCTTTGCACATACCTAGCAGGCCGCAATGACAACATTGCAACCAGACTGCAATCAGTGGCTTGACCTTCGAGCTGCTGCACCTTTTTCAAAAAGGAGTGCGATGAGACCCAAACAGATGAAGATATTTCTTTACTTTCTTTCTGGAGCTTGGAGGAAACGGGGTGCACTTCAGAAAAGTACAAGGGAAGTTTGGCCTATCTCTGTCAGTGATTCTTTCCTCCCCTACTTTCTGAATGAGATAATCTGCAAGATAAACCCCTGGAGTCAATCCTGACACAATGTGGTGTCTGAGAGAAGCCTTGGCCAGTGATATTTTAGCCAACTGCCCATCCTTGCTTATTGGGGAGCCAGTGGCCTTGCTGGACAGTTGATTAGTTTCTTACTCAGTTTATAATGGGAAGCCATGGCATATTGATAATATCACTGCACTGGTGACTCAGAACCTCTGGGAAGATAGGTCTGAATCCCATCATGTAGATGGTGAAACTGAATTTCAATTTTAAGACAAAGCTAGAATTATAAACTGCTTTAATGTGTTCATTGTCATTAAAACTGAACAGGTTCATAAATGTTCTTTAAGGAAGGAAATCTGCCATACTTACCTGGCCTGGCCTACATATGAGACAGGACTCAAAGCAATGTGCTTGACTCTTAACTAACTCCTTTCTAAAGTGGCCGAAAGAGCTAATCAAGTGAAGGGCAACTAACCTTGCCAGTGATGACCACATCCCATGAAAGAACAAAGGAAAAATAGCGAATGAAAGAAAGAGTTAAGATCAGAGTTATGCTTGTAATCAGTGAGGAAGATAAAAGGTGAACACAGCCTGACCCTATTTGCACTTCCTTCACTGCTGAGGAACAGACAAAGAAAGGCATTTGAACCAAATAGCCCCCAAATATTATTGCACTTTTAAGAATATCTGTCTCTTCTGATTGAGGTGCTAAAACATGGACCTATGGAAAAGTGAAGTTTGTTGGCAGAAGGAATTTCTTTGAGTAAACGTTAACACACTATACACACAGGTAATGGAGAAATCAGATTTACAAAGGCCATTTGGATGATTTTAAGGGGGGATTGTAGATTTTTTTTATTTCTGCCCAGATAAAGATGGGCAACATGGCATTAATGCTGAAAAGTATGATAATAATTGAAAATGGCTTTTGTCTTTGTTCCAAATTAGTGCATTTCTTTCTGAGTCAGAAAGCGTATATTAAAGTCCACTCCAGCTCTCAGCACTGCAGTACTGAGAGAATGCTGCATTGCTGGATTTGTCTTTTTTTTTAATGAGTTTATTTGAGTGAGATCTCCATCTACACTCTCAGGTGGTTGTTACAGATCTCATTTGGAATCTTGTGTTCAATTCTGGTCTCCCTCCTCTCAGAAGGATGTTGTGAAACTTGAAAGTGTTCAAAAAAGACTTACAAGGATGTTGCCAGGGTTGGAGGGTTTGAGTTATAGGGAGAGGCTTAATAGGCTGGGGCTATTTTCCCTGGAGTACCAGAGGCTGAGGAGTGACCTGATAGAGGTTTATAACATCATGAGGGGCATGGATAGGGTAAGTAGACAAGGTCTTTTCCCTGGGTTGGTGAAGTCCAGAACTAGAGGGCAGAGGCCTAGGGTCAGAAGGGAAAGATTTAAAAGGGACCTAAGGGGCAACGTTTTCACACAAAGGGTGGTGCATGTATAGAATGAGTTGCCAGAGGAAGTGGTGGAGGCTGGTATAATTACAACATTTAAAAGGCATCTGGATGTGTATATGAATAGGATGGTTTTAGAGGGATATGGGCCAAGTGCTGGCAAATGGGACTAGATTAATTTAGGATATCCGGTCAGCATGGACGGGTTGAGCCTAAGGGTCTAATTCCGTGCTGTACATCTGTATGACTTCATGACTCAAGACCTGAGGCACAAGTTTTTAAATTGTCAATGTCTTTTTTTTTAAGCAACGCCAGCAAAAATCCAGATTATTGGTCATTTATCTCATTGTTGCTTTTAAGAGCTAGCTGTGTACAAATGCATCTCACCCACTTACAGGTGCCAAGCTGGAAATGCATGGGTACAGTTTTAGAGGTAGCCTGCATGTGCTCTTCCCCAGTTTACCCATAACTTGAAGAGACCAGATATTGGGAGGAAAGAGTATGTGACCATTAAAACAAATTTAACTGGCATGAGAACATTAAAAGAGCATTTTTTTCAAAAGGAAGTGTGAAAAAAAGAAAAGTCATCTTCAAGAGTCAGAAGGATTTTGCTCACTTTGCTATTCACAAGAAAATAACATTGATAATTTAATTCAGTGGGCAAAATAGTGCCTGCAAGTATCTCCTCCACATTCCAAACCACTCCAGTTTCCAGTTCAGGTGTCTCTCCATGACTGTGTACATTGGGAAGGATTTCTTCCAGAGCACTAGGTACAGTGTAATTGTAAACCTGCTCTTTAGAAACTTGCTAATGATTTTCTTAGATATACTGCAGAGAGGTCACCTCCCTATAGTGTTTCTTTCTTGATATACAGTTAAATAATTGAACAAATAACCCTGATCCTTCCCTACATGGAGCAAAATAAAATTGAAATAATAAATTATTTTGAAGGTGGCTTTTATGCAATTTTACAGGAGATTTTATAATAAGTGGAATGTAATACATTTCATGTGTAGCTTTTGATAATTTCAAAGTATTTGATTTGGAATTTTAGCTTGCTTTCAAAATTGTTAATTATGCGACATAATTGAATATTTTCATCAAATACTGTCGAGTGGTCAGCAATATATTGCAATGGCTTGTATTTGTTTCACACCTTTTACAAAATAAAGCACTCCAAAGAGGAATGATCCTGCATTAAATTTGCTTCTGAGTATGTTCCAGCCCTATATGCACCAGTTTGCACATCTCTAGAATGCCCAGATTTTGCCGTGTAGATTATTGAGTATAAAATACATTATTTGTGCAAAAAAGAGGGCATCTATCAACATGTTGAAAGGTGTTCAAATATATAAGTATATATGGAAAGCAGGATACAATGCCCTTGGGTGATGAGGCTGAGAGACTGCAATATGCTTGGGTAATAGCAGACTAACCTTTTATAAAACATTCGCTCCTGGAAAAATGATACACTTATAAAATTCCTCATTGATTTCTTTGCTCTTGGGTTTATAAGATATGTTGGCCCCTTCCTCCATCCATCCTGTAAGCATGCTCTTAACTCTGACTATTATAACTGATATGATGCATGTTGTTATGTGCATGTGAGAATTGTGGGAAGGCTTCCCTGTTCTTCCACTCCTTGTTTGACCATAGTCGATTTATTTTTAAAAGGATATACTTCACAATTCAATTTGTTTTAACTGTTTATACACTGTGAGTATAAAACTCACACCTGACACGTTTCCTTGAATACATCTTAAAAGAAGCCCAAATAGTATCCACCCCAACCCAACACTGGCACCTCCACATCATGGGTATTGTAGGTAATCCCATCCGGGTAAAATAATAAGACAGAGCTTCAACTTTCAGAGACACAAACTCAAGGTGCACACATGGATTACAAAGAGGAAAAATTGACAATAATTTAAACTCCAGTAAATTTAAAGGGTTGTATGGATACTTCTGGAGGTAACAGCCACAAGGTGGATTTTTCACTCTTTCTGTGTAGCAGAAAGTCATACAGCAGGCAGGGCTCATGTCTTGGAAATTGGTTGGAGATTCTAAATAACTTCTCAGAGGCCAGTATCCAGTCACCAAGCCATCCTTTACTTACATGGGCCCAGTGCATGTGTGCACACTCCCAAAATCAGGAGACGCTCTGAATTCCCTGTTTATTATTATTTTTTCCCTTTCTTTTACAGAAAGAAACCCAGAAAACAAACAATCACAATAACCAATAAAGAAAACCAAAAATCAAAAGGTTAACCAGAAGCAAGGGGGAGAGAAAAATCTTTCCTCCTCAAAAGGAGACTCAATAGCAGTAATAACACACTGACTGTGTGGTCTAGGCAGCACAGAGGTCAGTCCCCACGCTCACACAAAATGGAGAATCCTTCACCACTGATCCAGCTCCCTCAGAGGCAGCTCTCAGAGTGAACAGGAAATCTGACACTCCTTTTTTTTTGTTTTTATTTTTTTTCTTTTCCCCCACACTACCACCTAACAGCAGTAGTGTGCTTATTTTTTCCCCAGCACCCATGTCATGTGTGTGCAGGTGAATCCCCTGTTTATATCTGTCAGCCAGGGTTCCTTAATTTTCACGGGTCAACAGCCCCAATCGAGGAACTCGTAGTCAATGTGATCCACCTGGTTCAAATCATTGCAAGACTGAAAGAGAGAGACGGGGAAAAGGGAGCCAGTCAGAGTCTTACTTCTGAAATGTCCAATTTGCTTGTCCTCATGCCTGCAGAAACAGTTAGCTGGCTTGTCACATGATCCTCTATCTCTCCAACTACCAATGACTCAAATGTGGTCATGGTGTATGAACTCTAATTACATGGCCAACATAAGTGGATTACATCCCTTTCATAGCTGAAGTTCCATTGTCCATGTGATTGCGTCTTATGGTTTGTCCCCATGGAAGTTTGATGTCTTGGTGGTTACTGGGATGCTTTGCCATTGGGTAGGAGATTGTTTCCATTAACTCTCCTTAGGGCATAGTTAGGAACATGGGACTGGGATATCATAGCAATTACAGCAACATGGCTCAGGGACAGACAGGACTGGCAGCTTAATGTTCCAGGATACAAATGTTACAGGAAGGATAGAAAGGGAGGCAAGAGAGGAGGGGGAGTGGCATTATTGATAAGGGATAGCATTACAGCTGTACTGAGGGAGGATATTCCCAGAAATACATCCAGGGAAGTTATTTGGGTGGAACTGAGAAATAAGAAAGGGATGATCATCTTATTGGGATTGTATTGTAGACCCCCCAATAATCAGAGGGAAATTGAGAAACAAACTTGTAAGGAGATCTCAGCTATCTGTAAGAATAATAGGGTAGTTATGGTAGGGGATGTTAACTTTCCAAACATTGACTGGGACTGCCATAGTGTTAATGGTTTAGATGGAGAGGAATTTCTTAAGTGTGTAAAGACAATTTTCTGTTTCAGTATGTGGATGTACCTACTAGAGAAGGTGCAAAACTTGACCTACTCTTGGGATATAAGGCAGGGCACGTGACTGAGGTGTCAGTGGGGGAGCACTTCGGGGCCAGTGACCATAATTCTATTTGTTTTAAAATAGTGATTGAAAAGGATAGACCAGATCTAAAAGTTGAAGTTCTAAATTGGAGAAAGGCCAATTTTGACGGTATTAGGCAAGAACTTTCGAAAGCTGATTGAAGTCAGATGTTCGCAGGTAAAGGGATGGCTGGAAAATGGGAAGCCTTCAGAAATGAGATAACAAGAATCCAGAGAAAGTATATTACTGTCAGGGTGAAAGGGAAGGTTGGTAGGTATAGGGAGTGCTGGATGACTAAAGAAATTTAGGGTTTGGTTAAGGAAAAGAAGGAAGCATATGTCAGATAGGATAGATCGAGTGAATCCTTAGAAGAGTATAAAGAAAGTAGGAGTATACTTAAGAGGGAAATCAGGAGGGCAAAACGGGGACATGAGATAGCGTTGGCAATTAAGGAGAATCCAAAGGGTTTTTACGAATATATTAAGGATAAAAGGGTAACTAGGGAGAGAATAGGGCCCCTCAAAGATCAGCAAGGCAGCCTTTGTGTGGAGCCACAGAAAATGGGGGAGATACTAAATGAATATTTTACATCAGTATTTACTGTGGAAAAGGATATGGAAAATATAGACTGTAGGGAAATAGATGGTGACATCTTGCAAACTGTCTAGATTACAGAGGATGAAGTGCTGGATGCCTTGAAACGGTTAAAGGTGGATAAATCCCCAGGACCTGATCAGGTGTACCTGAGAACTCTGTGGGAAGCTAGAGAAGTGATTGCTGGACCTCTTGCTGAGACAGTTGTATCATCGATAGTCACAAGTGAGGTGCCAGAAGACTGGAGGTTGGCAAATGTGGTGCCACTATTTAAGGAGGGTGGTAAGGACAAGTAAGGGGAACTATAGACCGGTGAGCCTGACCTCGGTGGTGGGCAAATTTTTTTTTTAGATTAGATTACTTACAGTGTGGAAACAGGCCCTTCGGCCCAACAAGTCCACACCGCCCCGCCGAAGCGTAACCCACCTACCCCTACATCTCCATCTACCCCTTACCTAACAATACGGGCAATTTAGCATGGCCAATTCACCTGACCTGCACATCTTTGGACTGTGGGAGGAAACCGGAGCACCCGGAGGAAACCCACGCAGACACGGGGAGAATGTGCAAACTCCACACAGTCAGTCGCCTGAGGCGGGAATTGAACCCAGGTCTCTGGTGCTGTGAGGCAGCAGTGGGGGGAATCCTGAGGGACAGGATGTACATGTATTTGGAAAGGCAAGGACTGATTAGGGATAATCAACATGGCTTTGTGCATGGGAAATCATGTCTCACAAACTTGATTGAGTTTTTTGAAGAAGTAACAAAGAAGGTCGATGAGGGCAGAGCAGTAGATGTGATCTTTATGGACTTCAGTAAGGTGCTCGACAAGGTTCCCCATGGGATACTGATTGGCAAGGTTAGATCTCATGGGATACAGGGAGAACTAACCATTTGGATACAGAACTGGCTCAAAGGTAGAAGACAGAGGGTGATGGTGGAGGGTTGTTTTTCATACTGGAGGCCTGTGACCAGTGGAGTGCCACAAGAATTGGTGCCGGGTCCTCTACTTTTTGTCATTTTCATAAATGATTTGGATGAGAGCATAAGAGGTACAGTTAGTAAGTTTGCAGATGACAACAAAATTGGAGGTATAGTGGACAGCGATGAGGGTTACCTCAGATTACAACAGGATCTTGACCAGATGGGCCAATGGGCTGAGAAGTGGCAGATGGAGTTTAATTCAGATAAATGCGAGGTGCTGCATTTTGGCAAAGCAAATCATAACAGGACCTATACACTTAATGGTAAGTTCCTAGGGAGTGTTGCTGAACAAAGAGACCTTGGAGTGCAGGTTCATAGCTCCTTGAAAGTGGAGTCGCAGGTAGATAGGATAGTGAAGAAGGCATTTGGTATGCTTTCCTTTATTGGTGAGAGTATTGAGTACAGGTGTTGGGATGACATGTTGCGGCTGTACAGGACATTGGTTAGGCCAATGTTGGAATATTGCGTGCAATTCTGGTCTCCTTCCTATCAGAAAGATGTTGTGAAACTTGAAAGGGTTCAGAAAAGATTTACAAGGATGTTGCCAGGGTTGGAGGATCTGAGCTGCAGGGAGAGGCTGATCAGGCTGGGGCTGTTTTCCCTGGAGCGTCGGAGGCTGAGGGGTGACCTTATAGAGGTTTACAAAATTATGAGGGACATGGAGAGGATAAATAGACAAAGTCTTTTCCCTGGGGTGGGGGAGTCCAGAACTAGAGGACATAGGTTTAGGGTGAGAGGGGAAAGATATAAAAGAGACCTAAGGGGCAACCTTTTCATGCAGAGGGTGGTACGTGTATGGAATGAGCTGCCAGAGGAGGTGGCAGAGGCTGGTACAATTGCAACATTTAAGAGGCATTTGGATGGGTATATGAATAGGAAGGGTTTGGAGGGATATGGGCCGGGTGCTGGCAGGTGGGACTAGATTGGGTTGGGATATCTGGCCGGCATGGACGGGTTGGACCGAAGGGTCTGTTTCCATACTGTACATCTCTATGACTCTATGACTCAAGCTAATTGTTCCTGATGAGGCTTTCCAGGCGGGTTGTCTTCATTTCAATCGCTCTGGAATGTTAAAAGGTGCAGTAGTACATATGTTTAACCATTTTTGAGATTGGAATTTCAAGTCATTGCAATATGGGTAGAATTCTTTTAAAAACGTAATTCAGGGTTTGAAGCCAGTAATTTCAAAAATAATTTTTAATTCAAACATATCAAGTTCTGAGAGCAAGTATTATAAAAACAATTTAAAATATAGAGATGGGTATTTGGAATTTTGTGGAGTTTCATAACCCACTGGTTATATTGTGAATAATTGTGAAACCAAAGGTAATGCAAATGGATGTGTAATGCTGTACAGGTCACTGATAAAATAAACACATTTCCTCTTCTTATATTTTGAGTGACTAAACATGACTAACATACCTGACACTGCTGGCTGAGGGGAGAGGTAAATGGGAGATTAGGATGGGGATTGGCAATTGGTTATTGTGAAGTGGGTATGTCTGTGGGTAGGTTACAGCTGTCAGCTTGGAAACTGTCGGGCAATGATGGGAGTCCAGTACAGTGGATCCAGCAGGTAACTAGAATTTCAATAACTTATTCATCCAACTTCCTCACCTTCCTTTAGCTGCCAAGTTCCTTGCAAACCTGGCCAAGTGGAGTTAACTTTTGAAATTATAGATCAAAATAATGCTGCTTGCTTCATTATAACACTTCAATTGTCAAACAGCTTCCTAAGAATGGATAATAGCCCATCTCCCTGTTCCAGCTCAGATAAAACTGGAACTGGGTAGATTGACATCGGAATGCAGATTTCTAACACTTTAAACTCCCAACCATCTTTTGGGATTGAATTTCCTCAATATCAATCACTGAATGACCAGGCAATAGCTCTATTAAACCAAAAAATGACTACAAGTTTCAAGGCATTTTTATTATAAAGTTATCCATTTCACCACAGGATGCTCCCACTTGAATTTTAAGCATTTCATGAAGTCAAAAAGGCATTCAGTAAATTGAAAGCATATTCTCAAAGTTGCATAAGGGTATTGAAACCAAGTAATTACTCTGGTTGCTCTGACAATGGCCAGAAACATCAAGTGCTCCAAGATGACCTTGTAACTATAATATGACATGAGGTATATGGAGAAGGGCATTTTGCTTCACTCTGCACAAAAGGTACCATTTCTTAGAAAGGATATGAGAGCTTGAGCTAACAATCCTGCTGTGAACAAAATTATGAAGAACATAAGAATAAGGGGCAGGAATAGACAATTCAGCCTGCTCCACCATTTAACACAATCATGGCTGAACCCCATCTTGGCCTCAGCTCCACTTTCCTGCCTGCTCTCCATAACCCTTTAAGATGTTAATAATTAAAAGTCTGTCTATCTCATCCGTAAATTATTTCAGAGTCCCGACATGCACCATACTCTGGGGTAGTGAATTCCAGACTTGCCAGCCTTTGAGAGGGAACTCAAAGGCAGGGAACTGTGTGGCCAGCAAGATGGAAAGGCTTGCTTTGGTGACAGCTTCCAGCTTTCACACCTCTGGTGTCACATTTAAAGTCCCACTGCACAACACTGCAAGCCAGGAGTGACATCTCACACTGCGGTGCTCGACCCTGAGCCTGTGTAAGAGGAAAGCAAGCTGTCACTGTCTCCCTGCCTCCAGTGCACAGATGTTGTGGATGGGATAGCAGAGAGGATGGCACTCCTCCTTCCCAATTGCCAAGGGAGACTACACCAGCACCAGCAGACTCAACCAGCCTGGACAAAGATTGAAGTGTGAATCTATGCTATGTCCTGAGTGAAAATGGATACCCAGGAGTGCTATAAAATGGTCAATGATCTTCTGCTGTCTGTAAGAGTTACTGTCATCATCTTCTCTCTGCTATCTCATACTTAAAGGGTCAATACTCACTCTCTTTGCCACGACACATACATCCTCCCATGACACTCAGTACAGCATGGATCATGTCCACTCAAAGGCTCTCATTGATCTCATCCTCACAAACTACCAGTCTTTCCTGCCTTTTTTGCTTCCTATTCACTCACTGGGCCATGTCACCATCTGTCCTGTTCACGCATGGGCCCTAAATAGATTTGCATCAACCTCCATCCTCTTCAATCTATCCCTTTGTCTCATTCAAGGAAAAACTGGCCTGGACCTGGATTGATCCCTTTACAGCACCTGTTTGTAACTCTTCAACTGTTCATGTTTGACCTGCGTGACTGACCATGTCCTTTAATTGAATGTTGTGTTATCCTGAGATTGACTGTAGTCCCCCTTCACCTCTGACTTGGTCCTCTGAATTTCACACAGCAATATTTGCTTGAAGCACATACAATGTGTTTGGCCTGAAAGCCACTGGCAAGTTGCAGCTCTTACATTCATGTAGCACAGTGCCATTAAGTGCAATGTCAGGGAAACGTAGAAGATAGGAGCAGGAGTTGGCTATTCAACCCTTCGAGCTTGCTCTGCCATTTAATATGATCATGGCTGATCACTAAACTCAATACCCTAATTGCACCTGTCCCCCATAATCCCTCGATCCCTTTAGCTACAGGTTCTATATCTACCTTCTTCTTGAAAACACATAATGGTTTGGTTTTAACCATTTTCTGTGCTACTGAATCCCATAGGCTCACCACTCTCTAGGTGAAGAAATTTCTCCTCACCTCAATGCCAAAAGATTTCCCATTATCCTTAAACTATGGCCCCTGGTCTGGTCTCCCCTACCATCAGGAACATCCTTCCTTAATCTAACTTATGTATTCTTAGAATTTTAAAGGTTTCTATGAGAGTCCTCCCCTAATTCTTCTAAACGACAGTGAACACAATCTTAACTGACTCAATCTCTCCTCATTCGTCACTTCGACCAACCCAGGAATCAATCTGATAACCCTCCACAGCATGCCCTTTGTAGCAAGAACATCCTTTCTCAGATAAGGAGACCAAAACTGCACACAGTATTCCCGATGTGGCTTTACCAATGCCTTGTACAACTGCAGCAAGACACCCCTGTTCCTGTACTCGAATGCTCTCTCGCTAACATACAGTTACTGCCTGCTACACCTGCTCTCTTAGTTTCAGAGTCTGGTGCACAGGGACACTCAGGGCTCATGGAACATTCCCCTCTCTCAATTTACAGCCATTCAAATAATAACCTGCCTATCTATTTTTGCTGCCAAAGTGGATAAGCTCACATTTATCCACATTATACTGCATCTACCAGGCACTTGCCCATTTACTCAGCCTGTTCAAACCATACCGTAACATCTCTGCAGCCTCCTCATTGCTCACCCCTCCATCAGGCTTTGTGCTAAATGCAAATCTGGAGACATTACTTTCAGTTCCTTCATTTAAATCATTAACATGTATTGTGAATAACTGGTGTCCTAGTACAGATCTCTGTGACAGCCCACCAGTAAAGATCCATTTATCCTTATTCTATGTCTCCTGTCTGTCAACCAGTTTTCTATCCTCTCAACACACAATCCCATGTGCTTTAATCTTACACATTAATCTCTTATATGGGACTTTGTCGAAAGCCTTATGAAAGTCCACATAAACCACATTCACTGGCTCCCCCCTACCCTAATCATTTCTACTAGACACATCATCGAAGAATTCCAGTAGATTGGTCAAGCATGATGTCGCTTTTGTAAATCAATGCTGACTGTGTCTGATTCTACCATTGTTTTCTAAGTGAGCTCTTCTATAATGGTCTTTGAGCTCTTTGATAATGGTCTCTAGTGTTTTGCCCATGATTGACATCAGACTCACTCGTCTATAATTCTCTGTTTTTCTCTCTACCTTCCTTTAAATAGTTGGGTTGCATTGGCCATCTTCCAGTCTGCAGGAACTGTTCCAGAGCCTATCAGATTTGGAAGATGGCCATCAATGGATCCATTATTTCTAAGGTTCCTTCCCTAAGTACACTGGGAGAATGTAGATTATCAGGCCTTGAGGATTTATCAGCCTTTAACCTCATCAAATTCTCCAACACTATTCCTCTACTCATTCAGATTTGCCTCAGTTCATCCCTCTCACTAAGCCCTGTGTTCACCATCATTTCTGGTGCATTATTCATGTCTTCCTTTATGAAGATGGAAGTGAAGTATGATTTTACTTTGTCAGCTGTTTCTTTGTTCCCCGTTTTAAATTTCCCCTTTCTGACTGTAAGGGACCAATATTAGTTTTCACCAATGTCTTTCTTTTTACAAATCTGCAGAAACATTTACAGTCGGTTCTCATATTTCCTCACAAGCTTACTCTCGAACTCTATTTTCCCCTTCTCAATCAATTACTCGGTTCTTCTTTACTGACTTGGGTCTATTGTTTCCTCTTGCCAATCTGTGTGCCTTTTTTTGCATCTACTACTCCCTCTAACATCCTTTGTAAACCTTTTTTTTGCATTTTTATGCTAGAAGGAATAAATAATTTACATCATTCAACCATTCGCTCATTGAATATTTGCCAATTCATACCCACTGTCATTCCTTTCAGTAACATTTCTGAACTAATCACAGCCAGCTCAGGCCTCATACTACTGTAGTTTCCCTTAGTAAGATTCAGGACCCTAGTCTCAGAATCAGCAATCTCTTGGTGGAGATTTCTATTGTATTATGATCACTCATCCCCAAGGAATCACTTACAATTACATTACCAATTATTCCTCTCTCATTGCCTCAGATCACCTGTTCTCTAGTTGATTCCTCAATGTATTGCTCCAGAAAACCATCTTGTATACATCCTAGACTTTCTTCCTCTACGGTATTATGACTAATGCGATTGAAGTCGCCCATAATTACAAATGTTCCTTTACTGCATGCATTTATGATTTCATGTTTAATACCATTACTAATGTCACTTCTTCAATTTAGTAGCCTATTTACCATTCCCACTAATATTATTTTGCCTCTTGGTATTTCTTAATTGTATTTACACAGATTCGACAGGTTTTGAGTTAATAACTTTCCTCACCATCGTGTTTATACCCTCTTTACCCAACAATGCAACTCCACTGCCTTTTCCTTTATGTCTGTCTTTACTAAATACTAGATACTTCTAGATGTTCCCATCCCTGATTACCCTGCAGCCCTGTCTCCGTAATCCCAACTACATCATTCAAGTTTAATCAATTTGTGTGACTAATTCATTCACTTTATTTCAAATGCTCCATGCATTCGGGGACAAAGCTTTAAGGCTTGCCTTTTTAAAATTCTATGTCCCATTCTTGATACCCTTTGATGTCCCTTGTTTGATTCTGGCTGTTGATTCCTCTGCCTATCATTTGTCTTATTTCCCGTCTGTCTTTTGTTCGTGTCCTTGATTCCACTGACTCCTTGCCTAGGTTGCCATTCCCATGCTAATTTAATTTTAACCCTCCCCAGTCAATCTAGCAAACTTCCCCCTGGACATCTGTCCCAGCCCTGTCTAGGTGTAACTCATCCAGTTTGCAGAGGTCCCATCTCCTGTAGAACTGGTCCCAATGCCTGAGGAATCTGAAACTCTCCCACTCACACCATCTATTTAGCCATTAAATATATCCTGCAACTTCTACTCTGAGAAGCACATGTTTCTGGTGCACTCTGAGATCACTACCTTTGAGAACCTATTTTTCAGCTTGCTTCCTAATTCCCTATATTCTGCTTTTAAGATCTCATCACTTAGTTTACCTATGTCATTTATCCATTCCTGTCTGACTGAAACATTTACTCATCAGTACTCCGCACTATCACAAATGCCTGTCTCTAACGCTGCCTCTGCACTAAAGAGCAAAGAAAACTGCAGAGTCTGGTAAAGCAAACATGACTCACTCAAAGACAGACAGACTGCAACTTGGTGTTAAAGTCAGTGAGTGATAAGGCTGCAAGATGCAAAGCATAAAAATGATGCATGAGACGCATTACTGTCTTGATCATAAAGAGAGCAGCTGAAAGCAAGTGCTGAAGGGATGAAGTTGGGCGTGAATTGATGTGAGGGCTGGCATCATGATGTGGTGAGGTGGATACCAAGTTACAGGGATGAAGGATTGAGCAAGTAGGTGACCATGGACCAGGCAGGCACCATGTGCATCAGAAGTAATGGCTTATTGACAGGAGCACTCATTCATCAAACTGCAGCCACCAGGTAGCTGCTCTGCTTTGCACACCAGGAATTTTGGCTGCCTTGTTTCTCAGTGGCGGAGAGGCAAATTGAAATGAGATGTAAAACAGATGAGTCACAATTCTAACGAGACGCAAATGCATAGTCACCACTCAATGGTGAGATTCTGAAGTTACCTTTTAAGACTTGAAATTAAAATGGAGCAAATGTTTTTCTAACCAGTTAATCTGAATTTTTAATTCTATTTTGACCCGAATTCACCATTACTCTTGCCACACCAGAAGGTGGAATACTCCACTCAGTGTCTCTAAAAGGGGTATTAATCTGAGTATCACCTCGTTCTACATGCTGATCAGGTCAGATACATTATTATGGGTTTATTTTTATTTTTCTGGCCATGTCATACATTGATGCTTGAGCAAGCACATGCAAATAGTGTGTTAACAACTCAATTAAAACAAAATACCGCACATCTGAAATAAAAAAGATATAACTGCTCAAAATATTCAGCAGATCTGATAGCATCTATAGAAAACGTAACAGAATTCAACTTGAAATGTTAACTGTTTCGCTCTCCACAGATGCTGACAGGTTGCTGAGTATCTTCGGCACTGCTTTTATTTATGGTAACAATTCAACCCAGCTTTTGTTCCATTTTGTGTGCGTACAGGAAGTTTATTCAGTTTAACAATGTACTGTATCATTTTAACTTGCTGTTTACTTTGACTGCACTTCCTGCCTGCTGTAACAAACTGATTTCAAATTCTTGGAGGAAGGGAGCTACCTAAAAAGTTGACAGAGATTTGCAATGAACACTTCTATTGTTTCAGTTAGTAATCACAAATTCCTCCACGATATTCAGGTGAGCATCGATGGAACATAGAAATGCTGTATAGCAAAAGAGGTCATTTAGTCCATATTGGCCATAAATCATAGAATCCTTACAGTGTCAAAACAGGCCATTTGGTCCATCAAGTCTACTCAGACCGTTTGAAAAGCATCCCTTCCAGACCCACCCAAACCCAGCATTTCCCATGGCTAATCCATCTAGCATGCAAATTCCTTGGTATCAAAGCCAATTTAGCATGGCTAGTCCACCTAACCTGCACATCTTTGGACTGTGGGAGGAAACTGGAGTGCCCAGAGGACACCCACACAGATACTGGGAGAATGTGCAAACTTCACACACACAGTCGCCCAAGGGTGGAATTGAGCCAAGGTACCTGACATTGTGAGGAAGGAGTGCTCACCACTGAGTCAGCGTGGTACAGAAAAATTTCCCATCATTCACCTATACACTAAGTAAGAGCAACCTACGTGAATCAAATAAGGGTGTGTTATAACAACAACACAAAATTCCCAAAACAATTGTCCAACCTCAAAACTAAAATGAACACAAAGAAAATTACACTTGAATGTATTCCATTCTGATTTATGTGTTCCCGGCAGGTTCTGCTGAGATGCAAAATCTCCCCAATTTTACGGGTGCAAATCTTCTGATTTGGCAGCTAACCATCTATTACCTACAGCCAATGCATATTCTGATGTAAATCTTATCATCCTCTCCATTTACATACTTTTACTTCCTCCTTTTCCTGTTTCTGATTTACTTAGGGTACAGCTTTATTTTTAAAACACCACTGTAGTTTCCTTTTTCAGAGTTCTGTTTGAAGTTTTAAGAAAATAGAAAATAGAAAGCTGTCATGTGAATGAAGCTTCCTCCACCGAACACTTGACTCCTCGATAAGGAAGGGTCAAACATCTGCCAGTTGTAGCTGGCCCGTTATTTATGGCTGATGCTTGAGAATGAATGTCCGCAAGCTTTTTTAACTGAAAGAATGCAGTCTAACCTTCTAATTTTCAAAGCAGCTCACCTTCAACCATTTACTTGCATCCAGCTTCCTGATAGCAATGGGGAGTTGAAACTTTATCAGGATTTCTCTTGCTTAACAAATGAGACTTTAAAACCAATTGTTATGCCCCTCTTACTGCCTTGGTGGATATCAGCTAAATGAGTTCAGGCCAGTGATCAAACCTGGAATTTCCCTCATGAACATAGTTCAATACTCATTTAGCAAAAACACTGAGCTACTAGGAAACCATTAAAGCCATTTATAAATAAATAGGAAGAAACAATGTTCATGTTTCAGGTTAGTGACTTTTGATATCTGCTAAGTATTTCCAGCATTTCTGTTTTAACTTCAGATTTCGAGCATCCAAAGAAAGTTACTATTGTAAATATAATAGGTTGGTTTTATATTATCTCTGCATTCTGCTACAATACTCATCAATATTCTGTTAATTCAGTTTAATAAACTGAGGGAAATGAAAGTTTTTAAAGTTTTGTTTGCTCTGTTCAGACTTCAAGAGTGACTTATGCAAGTGAATCCTTTCAAAAGAAGGGCCCGTTTTCCCCCATGGATACATTTATAAACAGAGATCTTGCTCGATGGTTAGAAGGGCTCACAGTAATTGGTGTTGTTGCAGCCAATTTGCATGTAGAAAGTTTCCATACAACAAGAAAAAACACTGTTGTTTAATTGCGTTCAGATTGTCCTAGACATTCGACAAACTCCCCAGTGTTTGAAAAGTGCTACGAGATCTTTAATGTCCACCTGAGGGCAGAAGGAGCCTTGGTTTTATGCCTGATCTTGGAGAGAACACTCCAGCAATGCAAACCTAGACATTTATATGGTTTTTTTTAAAATCCTCTACCCGTTCACACAATGTAGGTGTCTCTGCAAAGCCAGCGTTCAATGTCCATCCCTCACTAGCTCTCAGAAATGAGTCAAATTCTTGAACTGCTGCTGTTAGTATAGTGTAAGTCTCCTTTAGTGCTGTTAGGAGTGGAGTCCCAGAATTGTGACTCAGTGACAATGAATAAACACTACATATTTACAAATCATGTTTGATTTTGATGGAAACGTGCAGACAATGGTGTTATTGCGCACTTTCTGTACATTTCCTTCCCATTGATAGAGTCTGTGGGTTTGCAAGGCATAGCCAAAAGAGCTTTGGTGAGTTGCTGCAGTGCATAACAGCAAAATTGGTTAAGGATAGTCAGCATGGTTTTGTACAAGGCAAGTTATGTCTCACAAATTTGATTGAGTTTTTTAATGAAGTAACCAAAAGCATTGATGAAGGCAGAGCAGTAGACGTTGTTTACTTGGACTTTAGTAAAGCCTTTTACCTAAGGTCCTGCATGATAGAGCTTAAAAATGTGTTGCTGGAAAAGCGCAGCAGGTCAGGCAGCATCAAAGGAACAGGAAAATCGACGTTTCGGGCATAAGCCCTTCTTCATTCCTGTTGCGCTTTTCCAACAACACATTTTTTAAGCTCTGATCTCCATCATCTGCAGTCCTCACTTTCTCTGCATGATAGACTAATTAGTAAAGTTAGATTGCATGGCATTCAGGGTGAGCTTGCCAATTGGATGCAAAATTGATTTTAAGATAGGAGACAGAGGGTGGTGGAGGTTTGTTTTTTCAGACTGGAGGCCTGTGACCAGTGGTGTTCTGCAGGGATTGGTATGGGATCCACTTTTACTTGTTTTTTATATAAATGATTTGGATGAGAGTTTAGGAGGCATGGTTAGTAAGTTTCAGATTACACCAAAATTGTTGGTATAGTAGATAGTAAAAAAGGTTCTTAAAGATCATAAATAGATCTTGATCCATTGGGTCAATGGGCTGAGGAGTGGCAAATGGAGTTGAATTTGGATATTGCATTTTAGTAATACAAAAAAGGACAGGACTTATACAATTAATGTTAGAACCCAGGATAGTGTTGTAGAACAGAAAGATCTAGGGGCTCAGGTGTGGCCTGGTTGGACTGAAGGATCTGATTCTGTGCTGTACAACTCCATGAGAATGATTATAACTCTTAAATGGATGAACCTTCCTCTGAGATTATGTCCTCTGGTACCAGACTCTCTTGCAGTGGAAACAAAATCTCTCCACCCACCCTGTCAATGTGCAACTCCCCTCCCCCCAAGAATCTGATGCTCCATTAAGGTGTACTCTTATCCTTCTAAATCCCAATGAGTACAAGCCCAACTTGTTCAACCTCACCTCGCAAGAAAATCCCTCCAGACCTAGAATGAACTGAGTGAACCTTCTCTCGACTGCCACTAATAACTTTCCTTAATAAGTGGACGAAAGCTTATTTGGGATGGCACGGTGGCTCAGTGGTTAGCACTGCTGCCTCACAGTGCAAGGGACCCCGTTTCAATTCCTGCCTTGGGTGACTGCACATTCTCCCCATGTCTGCGTGGGTTTCCTCCTACAATCCAAAGATGTGCAGGTCAGGTGAATTGGTTATGCTAAATTGTCTACAGTGTTAGGTGCATTAGTCAGGGATAAATATAGGGTGGGGGAATGGGGCTGGGTGGGTTACTCTTCGGAGAGTTGACGTGTACTTGTTGGGCCAAATGGCCTATTTCCTCACTATAGGTAATCTAATCTTTAAAAAAAAACTGCTTAAAGTATTCCAGGTATGAGCTGACTAGTGCCTTGTAATGTTTTAGCCCACCTCCCTACTTATATATTCCATTCCCATTGAAATAAAGGCCAATATTCTGTTTGCTTTCCCTATTAGCCACTGAACCTAAACGTTAGAGTTTGTGATTCATGCTTGAGCACTTTCAAATCCTTTTCTGCTACAGTTTTCTTCAGTCTGTCCCAGTTTAAATAATATTCAGCTCTTCTATTATTTTTGCTTAATGCATTTTGTAGACGGCACACACCACTATGACTGCACGCTGCACGCTGCTGGTGGAAGAAAAGAATAGTTATCAGGTGGACAATGTGACAATCAAGTGAGCAACTTCCTTATGGATGGTGCTTGAGAATGGTTGGAGTCAGAGTTGAAAAATATGGTGCTGGAAAAACACAGCAGGCCAGGCAGCATCCGAGGAGCAGAAGAATTGACGTTTCGGGCATAAGCCCTTCTTCAGGAATGAGGCTGGTGTGCCAAGCAGGCTGAGATACCTTATAGAGGGAGGAGGAGAGCTTCTTCAAGGTAGGCATCCTGGTACTCCAGCATCTGCAGTCCTCACTTTCTCCTAGTTGATCTTAACCTACTGCGAATCCTCTTGCAAGGATGCCTACCTTGAAGAAGCTCTCCTCCTCCCTCTACAAGGTATCTCAGCCCGCTTGGCACACCAGCCTCATTCCTGAAGAAGGGCTTATGCCCGAAACGTCAATTCTTCTGCTCCTCGGATGCTGCCTGGCCTGCTGTGTTTTTCCAGCACCACATTTTTCAACTCTGACTCTCCAGCATCTGCAGTCCTCACTTTCTCCTATGGTTGGAGTCAGTGCCTTTTGAGGTGATAGAAATGCTCAGGGAGATGGGAGTTGAATCATGTAGCACAGAACGCCCAGCTTGTGACTTACCCTTGCCATCACAGTCTTTACATGGCTGGTCATATTAGATTTCTGGTCTGGAGTGTCCCAGGATGTCAACTTTAGAGAATTCCGCAATCAAATGCTCTTTCCTTGACAATGTCTAACTTTGTAGTTATGCCAGGTATGGCGTCAGGCAACTGTTCAACTTCGTAATTCTCATTAACTTCAATTTTATGCACTGTCCTGAATGCCACATTTAGTCAAATGTTACCTTGATGTTGACAGTGGCTACTTGTAACCTGCCTTAGAATCCAACTATTTTTTCCATATTTGAGTCAATGCTATAATGAGATCTGGAGTTGAGAAGTCCTGGTGGAACCCAAGCTAAACATAAATCATCAGATTATTGATGAGTAAATGGTCGAGTGAATTTGTTGGCTTGACTGTAGGTTTGTTGCAATAGTTTAGCTAGAACTGCAGTTTATTCTGGAGCACAAGTCTCAGCAACACAATCAAGATGTTTTTGGGATATATGGCAGTTGTGTCACTTATATCCTATTGTGCGAGGTGAATCAAATTGGCTGAAGATTGTCATTTAAAATGCTGTGGACTTCAGAAGGAGGCTGAGGTGGATCATCTGTGTGCATGTGGCCTATGAGAAATTGGGGTTATCATTACTGGTAATGCAATCAAAAAATGTAATCATGAAATACCTGGCCATGATGCCATTGCTGTCTCTTTGACGACTTTTCAGCCTCCCCCAACTCCTCAGCTGCTGATTGGACAGATGGTGGCAGCATCAGGATGACAAGCTTGTACAGTAAGCAATGGGCCATCAGGAGTCTTGACATACACTGTGTTGAATAGAAGTTTGATGTAGAGTAGTCCAGGCAGCAAAGACATTGTAAAAGCTCAACAATATTCACCTCCATTCCAATTTGTGAGGCTGTATGGCTTTCATTGTATTCATGTTGTCCTTCTGTGAACAAGTTGAGCATTGGAGACCTGTTACCCTGTAGCCAGTCTCTGATGGTGGCTCAAGTGTAGGTCTGATAATGAACGGCTGCAGAATGAAAGCCATATGAAGGGTGCCAGAAACCATGTGTTGGTGTACATCTACCACCTGGTCACAACCCAGATGAATGTTGAGGGAATGGGTGTGTGTGTGTGTGTGTGTGTGTGTGTGTGTGTGTGTGGTGGGGGGGTGGAATCTTGTTTCTCTTAAGTTATGCTGCAGTGGTTTGGATAAATTGTAACACAACCTTCATATACAACTACCACTTACATTGATCCACACCAGTCTGTCTCCATTAGATCTCCAACTGTCTGAGATAATTACGTCATATAACATCACCATTACATCATGATCTTGTTTGCATTATTCCCTACCTTTTGGTCACAGTACATCTCAGAGTTAAAATGGGATGCCTATAAACTATGTATTGTAGGAGACCATATGAACATAGAACATAGAACAATACAGCGCAGTACAGACCCTTCAGCCCTCGATGTTGCACCAACCTGTGGAACCAATCTGAAGCCCATCTCACCTACACTATTCCATTTTTATCCATATGTCTATCCAATGACCACTTAAATGCCCTTAAAGTTGGTAAGTCTATTACTATGTAGGCAGGCCGTTCCATGTCCCCAATTACTCTCTAAGTAAAGAAACTACCACTGATATCTATCACCCCTCAATTTAAAACTATATCCCCACATGCTAGCCATCACCATCCAAGGAAAAAGGCTCTCACTGTCCACCCAATCTAACCCTCTGATTATCTTATATGTCTCAATTAAGTTACCTCTCAACTTTCTTCTCTCTAATGAAAACAACCTCAAGTTCATCAGCCTTTCCCATAAGACCTGCCCTCCATAACAGGCAAAATCCTAGTAAATCTCTTCTGAACCCTTTCCAAAGCTTCCACATCCTTCCTATAATGCAGTGACCAGAACTGTATGCAATACTCCAAGTGTGGCCACACCACAGTTTTGTTTAGCTGCAACATGACCTCATGGCTCTGAAACTCAATCCCTTGACCAATAAAAGCTAATACACCATATGCCTTCTTAACAACTCTATCAACCTGAGTGGCAACTTTCAGTGATCTATGTACATGGACACTGAAATCTCTCTGCTCATCTACACAACCAAGAATCTTACCATTCACCCAGTACTCTGTATTCCTGTTGCTCCTTCCATAATGAATCACCTCACACTTCTCAACATCAAACTCCATTTGCCACCTCTCAGCCCAGCACTGCAGCTTATCTATGTCCCTCTGTAACCTGCAACATTTTTCAGCAATATCCACAACTCCACCGACCTTAGTGTCATCCACAAATTTACTAACCCATTTTTCTATGCCCTCATCCAGGTCACTTATAAAAATGACAAACAGCAATGGCCCCAAAACAGATCTTTGCGTTACACCAATAGTCACTGAACTCCCATCAACCACCACTGTCTGTCTTCTTGCAGCCAGCCAATTTCTGATCCAAACCGCTAAATCACCCCTGTTCCCATTCCTCTGTATTTTCTGCAATAGCCTGCCATACGGAACCTGATTTACCCTCATCTATCTTTGGTCACCTTTTCAAGGAACTCAAGAAGGTTTGTGAGGCATGACGTATCCTTCACAAAAGTATTTTGGCTATCCTTAACCAACTTATTCCTTTCTAGATGATTATAAATCCTTTTTCTTATAACCTTTCCAACACTTTACCCACAACCAAAGTAAGCTCACTGGTTATTAATTACCAGGGTTGTCTACTCCCCTTCTTGAACAAGAGGACAACATTTGCTATCCTCTAGTCTCCTGGCACTATTCCTGTAGACAATGATGACATAAAGATCAAAGCCAAAGGCTCTGCAATCTCCTCCCTGGCTTCCCAGAGAATCCTAAAATAATCCCATCCAACCCAGGGGATTTATCTATTTTCACACTTTCCAGAATTGCTAACACCTCCTCATTCTGAACCTCAATCCCATCTTGCTTAGTAGCCTGTATCTCAATATTCTCCTCATCAACATTGTCTTCTTCCAGTGTGAATACTGACAAAAAATATTCATTTAGCACTTCCCCTATCGCCTCTGACTCCCTGCTCAATTTCCCACTACTGTCCTTGATTGGCACTAATCTTATTCTAGTCATTCTTTTATTCCTGATATACCTGTAGAAAGCTTTAGCGTTTTCTTTGATCCTATGTGCAAATGACTTCTCATGTAACCTCTTGGCTCTTCTGAGCTCTCTCTTTAGGTCTTTCCTGGCTAACTTGTAACTCTCAAGTGCCCTAATTGAGCCTTCATGTCTCATCCTAACATAAGCCTTCTTCTTCTTCTTGACAAGAAATTCAACTTCTTTAGTAAACCACAGCTCCCTTGCCGGATCACTTCCTCCCTGCCTGACAGGTATATCTTTATCAAGGACACACAATAGCTATTCCTTGAATAAGCTCCACATTTCAATTGTGCCCATCCCCTGCAGTTTCCTTCCCTGTCCTATGCATCCTAAATCCTCCCTAATTGTATCGTAATTGCCTTTCCCCCAGCAATAACTCTTGCCCTGTGGTATATATCTATCCCTTTCCATTGCTAAAGTAAACATAACTGCATTTTGGTCACTATCACTGAAGTGCTCACCTACCTCCAAATCTAACACCTGGCCGAGTTCATTACCCAGTACCAAATCCAACGTGGCCTTTCTACATACTATGTTAGGAAACCCTCCTGCACACATCGGACAAAAACTGACCCATCTAAAGTACTTGAACTATCTTATTTCCAGTCAATGTTTGAAAAGTCAAAGACCCCCATAACAACTCCCCTGTTACTCTCAATTCCAATCCAGAATCATCTGTTCCTTTGCATCCTTTCCTCTACATCTCTGAAACTGTTTGGAGGCCTATAGAAAACTTCCAATAGGGTGATCTCTCCTTTCCTGTTTCTAACCTCAGCCCATACTACCTCAGTGGACGAGTCCTCAAATGTCCTTTCTGCCACCATAAAATGTCCTTGACTAACAATGCCACATCTCCCCCTCTTTTACCATCTCCTCTGTTCTTACTGAAACATCCAAATCCCGGAACCTACAATAAACATTCCTGTTCCTGCTCTACCCATGTCTCTGAAATGGCCCACAATGAAGTCCCACATACCAACCCATGCTGCAAGTTCACCCACCTTATTCCAGATGCTCCTGGCATTGATGTAGACACACTTCAAACCACCTCCTGCTTGCCAGTGCACTCTTGTGACCTGGAAACCTTATTTCTGACCTCACTACTCTCAACCTCCTGGACACTGTAACTACATTCTAGGTTCCCATCCTCCTGCTGAATTAGTTCAAACCTTCCCGAACAGCATTAGTAACATGCTGTTACTTTTTGAACTATGGACTGAAAATGAGAAAAATGGCTACTGCTTTATGCAAAGATATAAAAAAACTATTTGCAGCTTACAAAGCGAGTGGAGCTAATTGAATCATGTACAACAATATTACTTCTGGGAACACTATGCCCAGACAAATTGGCACCACCTTTATTTGAGTTCAGGGCAATTCTGCCCAGAGATTGGCTTTTTGATTGGCACCAGTTGTTATGGGTTCAAGATAGCTCAGCATACCTACAACTCTCCGATTGGCCAAGTTGTAACTTAACATAGACTCTCTAAAGGGAAGGTAAATCAAAGAAAATGGGAGCCATAGAATCTTCCTGTAGTATATATCTATCCCTTTCCATTGCTAAAGTAAACATAACCACATTTTGGTCACTATCACTGAAGTGCTCACCTACCTCCAAATCTAACACCTGGCCGAGTTCATTACCCAGTACCAAATCCAATGTGGCCTCTCTGCATACTATGTTAGGAAACCCTCCTGAACACATCAGACAAAAACTGACCCATCTAAAGTACTTGAACTATCTTATTTCCAGTCAATGTTTGGAAAGTTAAAGACTGTCTATCTCTTTGTTCCCTTTGTATAGAAAAGTTAACTTCTCCAGCTGTCCATCAAAAAAAAGGAGGCAGAATTACATTCGTAGTTGGAAAAAAAGAATGAATACTAAAACCCACAAGTAAAGAACCCCGGGTCCAACCAAGCAACCAGGAAACTAAAGACTGATCATCGCTGTCCAGATAACATCGAGGCATCAAAAATGAAAGGAAAGGATTCCACTCCTGTAGTTTTGTGATTTTGCACTGGTGATACTAAACTGCATTCCTCTGACTTTCTTTTCCTTCCACTCATAAGATTTGTATGTCATTGTGCATGTGTCTGTGTGAGTTTTAAAGGGGTAAAGTTTAAATTTCTTAAATTGGAAATCCCATTTGCTTACTGTTCTTGTTAAAGTCAAGTATATTGCAAAAAATAGCGAGTTTGCTGGTTTGCTTTTATCATGGGTTGAAGCCAGTCAAATTGGGATTTTCAGTCATTTCATTGAAGCTCAACATTTGTCTCAACTCTGGGAAAAGAGGGGCTGGATTGCCCCAGTGTGTCATCATCTGCTTCCCCTATCTGTTTCTCCCTGCTTAGAGAATACAATCCATTTAGTGCTCATAGAGGCTCATTTACCTCTTTAGCTCAACAATATGTGGTAAGTGGGGCAAGTTGCAATATGAGCAATTCCCACTTTTAAAAAAAACATAGATATCTACAAATTCACAGCTTTGAGCACCTTCACAGGCATTGGTAATGTTGTCCTCACCCTGTTCAGAGGTTTGTAGTCATGACTGTTGAGGTGACAGATTTCAGTAAGTGAAACCTCATGGCAGTGTGGACAGCTGTCACAGTCTCTCTTGATGAGATTCAAGTGGAACAAGTTCAATCTGAATCTCCTGGGTAAATATCGCCTCTTACTGAGCTGCTTTCACCCACTCCTCCTTCCTCTTTCAGCACGTTGTCCTAACCTGTGTCACCTCAGTTCTCGTTTTCTCTGCCATGCTACAGGTCAAGCTGGCTGCACATTACTGCACTTCTATTTGGGAGAAAGTGGCTTATGCCTGATCTTCAAAATCAAGGGAAAGTTTCCGAGCATGAGTCACACACTCACTGTGAACGGCAGTGAATTTTGAACAACTCCGAGAAGTAACTCAAATAATTCTAAATTGCAGCACCTTCCACTGTCAAATCAATCAACACCTAACCCAGAGGTAGTCCTTTGAAAGTTCAGAAATTGAGTACTTCCAAAAAAAGACATTTTGTCGAAGTTTTTTCAATTTGCATTTATTTGGACAATTTGCAAGAATACCAATTCAAGGGGAAAACTGACATTTATTTGCATGAGAGGACAGTGTTGATTGCTTAACAAGCGGACTCTGACTGGTAGAAACACCGCCATGGAGAATGCACCAATTAATGATGAGGGACAGTAACCTCAAAGTAGTGGATGGTCCCTTTAAATAACATTGGTGAGAGTGAGGTGGTGTCATGCATGATGATTATATGTTCAGCTTTGAATGTTTTGAGAGGGCCTTAAATGGAGTTTTGGACTCTGAAATCGCGGCATTTGTATCAAATCACTGTTACACAACGACTGACATTACAACCTGCCTGCACTTCATACTTCAGATAGAGTAATGAGGGCATGAAAATGGTTCACTAAAATGGTGCTGGTGCAGTTCAGTTCAAAAGGCTGCTCATGTGCTGAGGATACTATTTTGCAGACAAAATAGCACTCCTAGCACAAACCAACTGATCACTTTGGAGTTGAATTTTGCAGCCAGACAATCATCGCGCAGTGAATATTTATAGATATTCTGTGCACACACTTCACTATGCAACAAGGGTTAAATAGTATGACCATTGTTGTAAAACATACAAGACTATTATGAATGGCCTCATTATGATAAAATACTGTCTACCTTCTAGCATGACAGTTCAAAAATATGCAGATAGTAAATTATAAGAGCAGGAAGAAAAGGGAAGGTTTAGCATTGCAACTGGTTGCCAGACCTCCCAAATAGGACCTCGACTGGAACCTTCCCAGCAAAAGACAACAGATAAGAATCAGCTCATTAAGGCAGAATTTTGTTGGAGTGATTCCATGAACATAGACATTTTTGCTTTCATTTTCAAACAGATTTAATTATTAATTTCCCCAAATCTTGTTCTGGCACCAAACGTTTTTTCTTTTGCTGTCAATGCCTTGTCTACTTTAAGCACAAGTGCTGAGGTAAGTTTAAAATGTCCAGTAGAATTCTGGCTCTAACTATTGAAAAGTATGCTCTTTGGATTCAATGTGCAGTTACAGGTAAGTAAGTAACCAATTCATGAGAGAGTGAGAGAAGGTAATCGGTTTAACTGCTTTGTGAATAAACATCAGGTCAAACAATGGCAAATGATAAAAATTGAGAAGTACTTGGGTGAATTTGCACTACCATTTGGCAACATGATCTTCCCTAATCCTTCCTCAGTTGAATCACATTTGACTTGGAGTGTTGTCGGTTCAATCCCAATCCTGAATTGGAGCTGATTCTCCAGTTCAGTTTGGTGCAAGTATACTGTCCTTCAAACAAAACACTAAACCAAGGATGCTTTCTCCTTTTCTACTGTTCAACAACAACAACTTGTACGTGTACAGCATATTCATGGCATAGCATGGATCAGAATGGTATCATAAGAGGCTGGCACATTTTGAATGCTGATATTTGTGGATGCGATGTTCATGTGGTTGATGCTCATGGAGCATGCCCTGACATATTGGTGCCCAGTGTCCAATGCAGAGGTCATCAGAGCCAGCAATGAACTGAATCAGCCATGTACCCATTGCAGAGCTTTCTCAATTTCTTGAAAGAATTTCATCAGATAGAAAGATGGATTTTTAATGAGGTGAGTATTGACTTTAAAAAAAACATTTAACAGGCAATAGTCCTCTTAATCAGTAACTCACCACTGCTAGTGAGAACTGAACAATGTGTTGCTGGAAAAGCGCAGCAGGTCAGGCTTCATCCAAGGAGCAGGAGAATCGACGTTTCGGGCATAAGCCCGGTCCTGTCCCCCTTAGTCCAAGAACTCCCCACCTACCTTCGGGACACCACCCACGCCCTCGACCTCCTCCATGATTTTCACTTCCCCGGCCCCCAACGCCTTATCTTCACCGTGGATATCCAGTCCCTATACACCTCCATCCCCCATCACGAAGGCCTCAAAGCCCTCCGCTTCTTCCTTTTCCACCGACCCAACCAGTACCCTTCCACTGACACTCTCCTTTGACTGACTGAACTGGTCCTCACTCTGAACAACTTCTCTTTCCAATCTTCCCACTTCCTCCAAAGCAAAGGAGTAGCCATGAGCACCCGCATGGGTCCCAGCTATGCCTGCCAAAAAAAAATTTAACCTACTGCTAGTGAGAAACTTGTTTGTCAAAAAACGGAGTAGGATGCTCCTGGTATTGAGATCGGTCTCGCCAATTCTGCAACTCATCTTCCCATAGCCTACATTGCACAGATCCCAATAAGAATCTAGGCAGTTTTGCAGGGTATAAGGAAGTCAAAGGTGAGAACGTGGTTGAGCAGATTAGTAACTGGAGAACTGAGTTGAATGGAGGAGCAAAGATGAGCCAGTTAGAAGTTGAGAGTGCACTTTCAGGTGAACTCAACACTAGGGATCTTCTGGAATCCAAATTTAAGTTCATCCCATAACGTAGATGAAACTCTGCTCTGGGATTGTGCTACATAGAGAATGGCTACAATATTTAGAGTCAGAGGGTCATAGAGCTATACAGCATGGAAACAGACCCCTCAGTCCAACTCGTCCATGCCGACCAGATATCCCAAATTAATCTAGTCCCATTTGCCAGCATCCGGCCCATATTCCTCTGAACTCTTCCTATTCGTATAGCTATCTAGACGCCTTTTAAATGTTGTAATTGTACCAGCCTCTGGCAGCTCATGTCATACACATTTGTTGATTTAAATGCAGTTATTTAACTCAAACTGAAATATAAACAAAGTTTGGGGTGCCCCTGAAATGTAATAAGATGTTATATCAATACCAGTTGTTATTTTTTGTGTTTCAATCAGTCAAGAACCAAACTAGTGACATAATGGTTAAGATTGCATCATTGTATACTGTGCTGTATACCCTGCTGCAAGATGCTCATTTTATATTTTTGGGTTTAAGATTGCGGCTCTATTATACAACACCGTAGCAGTCACTTTAACTGTTGATCCTCCTTTCCTCTGTGGAATTGTCACCTAAATTGAACGGTTTATTGAAGTTGGAAATTGAGGCTCATCTCTTCAAAACTGGCAGCACTCTTATATGTGCCATTGGGTTTAAACAACTGCTTGTGAAGGTAATCACAAAGAAATTGAGGTATTATGTTCATACCTAGTGTCCTTATCTGCTTTTTAATTTGTCATTGGCAGGTCCGTGTGTGTTTTGATGGGGAGAGGTGCAGAGTGGAAGCATAAATTTCAGAATTGAGGATGCACTTAGTTTTCTGTAGCCTGCCTCATGTTGTATTTAAAAAATTGGTAGTCTAATGAACTGTGTATATCCAATTGTTGGTCTAGTCATGGAGACTGGATTTGTGACTGATTATTTGTTCATTTTATAATGATCATGTCCCTATTTCAGGTAGTGTTGGCTATATTGCACATTACTAACAAGCCAATGAGTTTAATCCTGAAGATTGAGCAGAGGCTCCTACCCACTCATCAGCTACAACTCAGATTCACCTTTTTATTTACAAGATACAAGCCCAGGAGGCTGTACAGTAATAGTCTGAGTTTATACTAATGCCCAATCCATATCTGGTGATATGTAATCAAGATGACATATTGTAGATTTTCGTTTCTGGTTGGAAATTTATATTCAGCAGGATAAACTAATTTTTCACCTACGAAAACAAGACACGGGATCTTGACCTTAAAAACAGCATTAAGACCGTAAACTTTGCTCTAACTGTAATTCCTTGAATACTTACTGTTGCACTTCTGCTGTATCAGATACAGAGTCAAAATAGATGTAAATCTTTCTGAAAATCTGTGGATGTAAAACACATGGATACTATTTTTTTAAAATTGATTAAGTAAATACATTTACTTCCACATTTTCTCTCTTTCCTCCTCCTTCCCCTATATGTGATGTTCCCTACCAAGGTTGGCTCCATGTTGTCAGTAATCCATCAGTACCTTCCTCCTGTGAGCACATTTCACACCTAGGCCCAGATTGAGGTTGTGACCAGGAAATACTTGCACTCAGCTCCATCCTCTTTTTGTCCACCATCCATTCATTGTCCCTTCCAACAAATGTTGGATGCATGAATTCTCGCCAATTTTATTTCCCCCACCTTAACACTTCCACCACAGTTAGGATTAGTGAAAACATCATGGGCTTCCTTTAACCTGTTTTTAGCAGTCAGTGGGTAGGGGCTGATAAATGTTAACGTACAGTCTGCTTCTGTCCTGCTCACCTCGAGCTGCTCCTCAGAATATCGCGCAGGGCTTGGGTAGGTTTCTTTAGGCCACCTAGCCTGACATCTGTTGAGGCCCTGAGCTGCCCAAGTAATTGGCAATTTAAAAAAAAGTTTCTTTGAAAAGATAGGAAGGACAGGGGGTGCACATCAATTGGTAGTGTGCCTTGTGTTGCAAAGGTATCACCTCCATCCTTGTTTTTTCCTGACTGTCTGTCCTCCAAAACCCTGCCCTATGCAAGCCTCTACTTTACTCTTGCTGGGCTGTCCAGTCCCTTTCTGTTCTGAAAGCCAGAAGTTGTCTCACACAGTCACCATCACTAATCTTGCTTGCAGTCCCGTCAGTTATCCACCGCTGATTTCTGGAGCTGCTGGGATTGTTAGAGCTGCTGGCTATTCGGATTCACTGGCATATCTACAGGTTGGGACATCCTCCCACTGAAGTGCTGAGGTTTGAACCTGAAACCTATAACCTCCCTCCCCTGCTGTAAAAACTCCAGCCCCATGTATTAGGAACTGCACTGCTCCTGCTCTGTATCAGTCAGACCACAGTACATAAAATAATTCCCAACGGAATCATCACAGGATAATGTTTTTAAATACACACACAGCCTGATTTTTGCATTGTTTTTGAATCAGCATATTTTTCTAGTTTACTTTTATTCTCACATTTAGTATATTCCACTTCAGCCTTCCTATCAACCTCCCACTAAGCCTTTCCTGATCACTGTAGGCACCACCGAAAAGGCAAACAAGCATGTCATACCTCCATATCATCTTTCCATTGATGGCAGCACTGGTATGTTACAAACATGTTTCACTTTACAATGCTCTGTTTCCAGTTCAGAAATTTAGCCAATCATATTAAAGATCATACTGTGTTTGCATCATCGATTTGTTTAAACCTGTCAAAGTTTTATCTCTATTCAAAGTAGGTATTGATGTAGATATCAAAGATCACGATGGAGGTTGGTTTCTCATAATCCATAAACAATGTCATAGAAACTTTAGAGAACTTTTTTTTTAAACTGCTCATGGCACTTTCAAGGCTTACATAACATATAAACCTGTTACAGTAGACCTTAGGGAGGACGTGGTTTTGTGGTTGGAATTCTAAGTACCTTCTCAGCCTTGCAGGATGCATTATCTATGCAATACCTGAGAAACATTGAGCAACATGTTCTGGTTATATCTGTCAGGGAGCATGCAAACACTTGCGTTTTTTTATTGTCCCCACATACTGCAGTGCACTGCTTTCCATAATGCAGACACATCATTTCATGTAAGTTTATTCTGGGAATAATTTGGATTAAATCAGATTATCAAACACTTGGCATTAATCTGCTTTGTAATTTATCTTATATATTAAAATGAGAACTGAATGATTCTTTAAGATTTATTATAAAGAATGGAAGACCAAAGGATGATGTGTCTGATTTTCAACATGGCCTTCCATCTGGCTCTTCTTGGATTCAATCCACTAAACCCAATTGTAAGAACTTATTTTCCAATGTTTCAAAGTAATTGGCAATGGGAGAAGTGGTGGGGAGAGGTGGGAGTGTGGGATGTTGCACACTGACCAAAAGGTAGGATGAACATAATATTCTGAGCAATTACTTTCTCCAAGTATTCATGAGGGAAGACATTAAGCAAAAGAAAACACAATTGATTATTTCTGTGCAATGAAATAGACGTCTCAAAGAGTTCAAAATGGAAAGCAAATCTCTCTGGGTGTAGACAGATCACTAAAGGGAACAATAGCGAATATTTAAGATTGTTGTTCATTATAGTGGAGTCAGTAGATACTCTACCACTGGTTTGATATCCATTTTCAACACAAAACATGCAGAGACAAATAAAGGTCCAAAGTTTTTCTTGAATTCCATGTGGAACAATAAAAAAGTAAAATTGGTGATTATCTCTGCAGCAGAGGAAACCACTACCTTTTGAATTCAGAAGAGAGAAGGTTCTTTCTGACTAGCTTTACACTTTCTATTGGGAAATGATCTGCCAAATGCAATTTGGCAATTTGACATATGTTGCTCAATGAAGGCATTTTGGATACTTTTACAAGAAAGCCTGTTTGATTAAGGTCAAGGCAGTGTCTATTGCTGTTACATTTTGGGAAAGCATAAGGATTGGGCACTTCAAAAAATGTTTTCGCGGAGTTAAGCCAACATGGGGCAAGTCCAATCTGAGGTCTTCCAAGGACCCATACTGAGAAAGCTTCTGTTTCCCATTTATATCAGTCTCTTGAATTTAGAAATTCAATGTATATTGGTGAAATTTTGATGATACAAGTTAAGGAACCAAATGGTTCAGAGAGTTCTCATCAAAAAATACAAGATGCGCTGAACAAAATATTGGAGCACTCTGATTGGACAATAACTACTCAGCAAAATGTACAACAGGAGAAGAAAAAATAACAGTACATTTTTGAATGGTGTTGACATATCTCCACATTACATTGAAAGAGACCCAGGGATTTTGATAAACTCAATGCTCATGTCCAGAGAATACAAAGGCAAGAGAACTTTGAATTATACAACCCCAAACTGGTACTGTACAACTTCTGTTGTGCTTTATTAAGACCTGCTATTGGTGCAGTTCTGGTACTAGAGCCAGACCATGACCCATGGTCAATCCCTCATAGTTGAAGTCTAAGTTACATGAGGAAGCTGGAGAAACTCATGCTTTTCAACATTGAAGGGGATGACTTAAAAGCATCTTGCAGAGGGTATATCAGAGTATGCAATGTACAAAAGCAATTCTAATGGCTATGAAAGTCGGAGAAGGAAAGACAGCTCCAAATAAAGCACATTACATTGAGAACTGATATACTCAGAGTGACTAATATATGGAATTGACCCTTCAGCAGAGGAAAAGTTGCAAAGCAGTTTATTTTTATAGATAGATGACATGATGTTGGGAACCAACTTGGCTGCTCCCACTGATGACTTTGTTGGCAGTCATTGAGCAGAATGAGTGAAGACTGACCATGCCTGATCATTATTTAAGTTAACCTATGGCATGTGGCATTGGCATAAGAGGAAGAGAAAATCACGAATGTGTTGATTAACTGTTTTAGAGTGAAAACACATTGGTTGGTTTTAGACATAATTAAGTTAAATGAGGAAGGTACCTGGATTATCACCATTTTAAATCTTTCACTGAATTTGAGTGACAGGACAATTACCACCATTCTATAATAAGCAAGTAAGATCAATATTAAAGGTAGGTAGTTAAAATAAAAGCACCCATTAGCAACTTGCAAACTCAAAACATTTTGGTTTCTGAAGAGCTTTACAAGGATGTTACCGGGACTGGAGGGTTTGAGCTTTAAGGAAAGGCTGGATGGGTTGGGACTTCTTTCACTGGATTGTAGAAGGTTTTTATAAAATCATTTATAAAGTTAATAGCAAAGGTCTTTTCCCTGGATAGGGGAGTTCAAAACTAGAGGGCATATTTTTAAGCTGAGAGGAGAAAGATTTAAAAGGAACCGGAGGGGCAACTCTTTTTCACAGCGGGTGGTTCATATGTGGAATGAACTGTGAGAGGAAGTGGTAGATGCAGGTACAGCTACAACATTTGGACATGTACATGAATAAAAAACGTTTAGAGGGATATGGCACAAGCCTCATTTCTGATTGAATGGCGGAGTGGACTCGATGGGCCGAATGGCCTTACTTCCACTCCTATGTCTTATGGTCTTATGGTCTTATGATGAAGGGCTTACGCCCGAAAGTCGATTCTCCTGCCTGACCTGCTGTACTTTTCCAGCACTAAACTCTCAACTCAGATCTCCAGCATCTGCAGTCCTCACTTTCTCCTGAGGGGGATATGAGCCAAACACATTCAAGTGAGAAACATAGTCGGCACAGACGAGTTGGACTGAAGGGTCTATTTCTGTGCTGTATGACTCTATTGGTAGTGTTGACTTCGAGTCTGCCTATACTTACTTTTGAATTCGAACAACACTGCATTTCTTGTGGAATGTTACCTAATCAGAACAAAGCAGAGCCATACTCACCAGAGCCCAGTTCTCATTGGTTTTCAGTGATACTTCATGACTGGGAAAAAAGTGCTATTTCAGTTAAGTACCTGAACAAAAAAGTATGTGAAACTTGGTTCATTTCAAAGGCCCACAATCTCTGGACAATGATTTCCATTTTAAAAAAAATACTGTGTTTGGTAATACTTTCAGTTTTTCTCAGTATAATTACTTGGCTTTAATTCACAGGAAATGCCTTGGAGATTTTAGTTAATGATTATGCTAGAAATAAATATTTTCTTAAGCTCAATGTGTATGAGCACATCGTAATAGTTTCTTATATTCCTCAGTGTCCTTAGCGTCGAGGGCTCCCTTATGGTATATCTGCCAATTAAATATGTTCAATGCCTCATTTGTACTGAGCTGGCTAACCTCAGCCAAAATGAAATAGATCCACTGTAATTGACCTCAGTCCCCCAGGTTAAAGGGCAAACAAAATTCAGTCTGCACTCCCAAATGCTATCCTGTGATTCTTCTGTTGGAAATGACACATGTAGGTGACCAGATTCACTTCTACTCTCGTCCTGGGCAAAAATATTTGCTAAACCTCAGTGTGGGTTCAGACACGATAAACAATAACTTCTGATGAGATACTAAAGGGCTGTTGTGCATCACATGAAAAATGGCCACATTAAGTTCTCACTAATATTGTTTTCTACGGTGATCCAAGTGGCTGAGATGGATGCAATTTTTATGCTAAAAGCAAATATAGTGAAAACAAATACATCAGAGAAGATCATGATTTGGAGATGCTGGTGTTGGACTGGGGTGTACAAAGTTAAAAATCACACAACACCAGGTTATAGTCCAACAAGTTGAACTATAACCTGGTGTTGTGTGATTTTTAACTTTAAGGCAGAGATTGGAAGTTCGGAAGATTCTGCACCAATGGTCACAAACTCATGGCAAACAAGGAAGGTGTCACAAATCTTCATTTAGTTCATCTGGAAAATTACAATGTTCTGCTTTAGCATCATACTGTTTCTTAACTTATTTTAAGTTCACAATTATTGAATATTACTCAAAGGAGAGGCATGTACCTCAATTTCTTTTTGTCTTAAACTCATCAGGACAAATGTAAGAATGCCAAATTTCAAACAGCTTCCACACTATACAACATAAGAGGAAAGGGTGCTAGTTGATCAGTATATCAACATTGGTTGATGAGGCATTGCATGGAGAAATAGTAGAGAACCATAGGCTCCCTGATCCCCTGGTTAGACACTCTTTTTCTAGAGAACAGGTCCCAAAATCTGAATGTATGCCACATCCATCCATCATAACTGAGCCACATCATGGTTTCAACTTGTAATCTTAAATTTGTTGTTTGCTTAGCTATAAGCAAAATTATGATTATTCAACAAGGGTTCCTCAACTGTGGAACTATATCAGCAGTGGAATAAGTTGTTCAACTACTTTGCCTATTCCACTTCTTCTGTTATTTCTAAATGGCCTGATAAAGAAGTTATTAAAAATTGGGATAAATTATTGAGTTATCTTTCAGAGGAAAATCGAAATGATCTGAAAGAGTTATTACTATGGGATGGGTGGCATGGTGGCTCAGTGGTTAGCACTGCTGCCTCACAGTGCCAGGGACACAGGTTCAAGTCCAGTCTCAGGTGACTGTCTGTGTGGAGTTTGCACATTCTCCCCATGTCTGTGTGGCTTTCTTCCAGGTGCTCCAGTTTCCTCCCACAGTTCAAAGATGTGCAGGTTAGGTGAATTGGCCATGCTAAATTGACCGTAGTATTTATTCAGGGATGGTTAGTTGCATTAGTCAGGGGAAAATGTTAAAAAAAAACAAGGTAGGGGAATGGGTCTGGGTGGGATACTCTTTGGAGAGTTGATGTGGACTTGTTGGGCCAAATTGTAGAGACGCTTGTCAAAATTTTCCTGACATCAGTGCTGAGTATATATTCTGTCATCTTATTGTGTTGTTTCTAATCTGAAGTTGGTATTCCACATTTATTTTTCTAGCTTCCTTATCTATCCCTGTTTAAACAACCTGTTAGATGCCTAATGCCCAGTTGGACTATCCTTAGTTTCACTAGCTGTTCCATTTACTTCAGTCTTTTGATATTGTAAGTTGAGAGTCTTCACTTGAGAAAACAACACCACCAAAAATATGTTTGCTTGACTTTTATGTCCAGCTGTGTATGAATTTTGCCTTGTGTAAGCTCTTATGCATTTGCCTGCATAACAAATGACTTCTTTTCAAAAACAATTGGTTGGCTGTGAAGTGCTTTGTAGATCCCGTGAATAGAATAGTTGCCATCAAAATGCAGATCATTTGTTATTTAAACTGAAATTAATTAATAACTTAGCTAAAACTGTGAGCTATACCATGTCCATCTTTCTTGAAAAAATATTTCTTGTGCTTTGTTGATATAGTGCAGATCAAGTAGATTTTTCATATAATTAATTTCTGTGTCTGGGCTTCCTGCAAAGATTATTTTACAGCATGTAAGCTCACTCATGACTGTAGTTGGCAGTGTTTCTCTGGCTTATTTCAAACTGCTTTTTGTGTTGATTTAAACAATATTAAATCACAACAGGCTGACTTGAAAATCTAATTATGACAGAGATGTGAACCTATATATATGAATATGTAATGAAGGCAGTTGCTGGAACATACGCACAATATTTATACGGATATGACCAACTTTGTACTGGAATCAGAGCTATCAGTTCCCTCCTCTAACACTCGACACCTGTCAAACTGCGACTTGGGAAAAGAATCAATGCCTTCAGGACAAGGAATAACATTTTAACAACTGGCATTAAGCACTGCCAAAACACAATCTTGAAACTAATTAAGGAGTAGGACACCCAACATATCAACAGACATATAATCGTTAGGATGAAAGCCCTTAATAAAATGCCATGTTGTGTGTGTTGCATCTCCAATTAAGGTAAAATACATATGCTTCACAGCCTGAAGTATTGATACAAAATGGAGAGAATGTAATTTCCCAAAAGATAGTTATAAGAACAATAAAGAACTGACTATGAAAAATCTTTTATGAAGAAACATTAGAATGAAGAAGGGAAACAGATGCATATTATTTTTATCTCTGATGCGTGTCATGATTAGTGCTTGGAATATGTGTAGTGACAGAGTCAGCGTAGCATTGTAGCCATGGTTCTGATACTCCAGAACCATGGGTGTTCAAGCACCATGATTTCTGAGAAGCAATCAAATCGGGCTGCTTGCCTGAGGTACTTAGAGAATTATACCTGGTGATGACAAGCTGTGACAACAGAATGACCGAAGAAGCGTAAGGATTAATGTACAATCTGGTCCAGTTATGTTGTTGTATTACAAAGTGGCCTGCTCATTCCTTGTGCAAGCACTTCTCTAAATCTGACAGTATTCATGCACCAAACATTTACTAACATGTTTCCATTGTTTACCATCTTTACTGTAAGTCACAAAACCAAGGAATGCCACATTATTGTGTGACTTCCCTTTTATTACTTAGCAAATCAGGAATATTAAATTATTATTTGTGTTGATAACTGTTTTGTTTTAATGGTCCTCTGCCAACCTGTAGTGCAACTTCAACTTCATAATTTGACTTGTAATCTTGCACTTCAAAAGCTCTGCTTAAAGAAATATGCATTACTGTTTCATTTTTCACTGAGCAACTAAATATTCTCATTCTATAATATATAACATTGACACAGCATGGTGATGTCTTTCAGATTTACAATTCCCATCAGCCTCATCTATTTTCTGATCCATTGATGCTCAGTGTACTATTCACCTCATTAAGTCTGTGAAAATACAGAGCAGGCTTACTGGTCAGTTCCTTGCCTCTGTCTCCCTGAGCAGCGTCACTAACTGAATTTCCCATCATTTTATTCAAAAGCATTTCAGAGGTGAAAGCAACAATTTCTTCAGGACTGCACTAAAGGGAAAGGGAAAAGTACAAAGTCACCCGGAGTCACCCTCCCTCTATGCCCAAGCAACCTCATTGAATTTTCTTTCAGAACCAGCCATTGCAAGAGGTCAGGTTGACACTGATTGTGGAACTGATAATTTGCTGTGTGCAAAGCTATACATATACCAACTTGCGTGAACTGTTAATTCAAAAAGGACATTTTTGTTGATGCATGTGACGAATGGACAGTTTATCGAGTTTCAGGCTAATTCTGACCACAGTTAAAAATTCCTAATTTGGCATTCTGTCAGTGCATTTGCCTGCTAATGCATCTGTAGGTCCATTGCATGTGTTAGAGAATTCCCTTGTGTTTTCTTTTTGTTTGCTCCAGATGTCCTTGAGCTAGATGAAAATGAGTTGATGCCTGTGGTACAGACTGTCTCCAGTTTCTGAAGAATCAGAGGCTTAAGACATTTGCAGTGGAGACTGAGTTTAAGTCTTCAGTGCCAGATTGACTCGATAAAAGACTTTAAAGGAATGGGCATACTGTTCCTTTTATTGTTACAATGCTGTTAAATCCTTCAAAGATATTGAGTGGTTCCAAATGCCTGAAGTCTTTGTGTGGGTTTCGTGGTGGGGCAGCCAACAACAGCAGTTGTGAAAATTAGCACCATTTACAATGTTACCACCATGGGGAATGAAAAAAAGGTAAATAAGTAAGGTTGCTTTATTATTTGGATATAATTCAACCACATTCATATATAGTTATTATTGTGTATTCTGATTCTTGCATGTTTGCAATAATCACATGTTAACAATGCTTTGACTTTAATCCTACTTGCTATGTTGCCTGGCTAACAACCAGCTGGTGTCATGTCACACATGATCTGACTGTCCAATGCCGAAGTAAGTGTGCGCTCCCAGAACACTTACACGCACAATTGATACCTAGCCAATTAATACCAAGCTCATTACAACAACACAGAATAGTCACTCTTTAATTATGTAATTGCCATTCCTGAGTACTAGGGGGATGCAATGCTGATCAACACATACAAGACACAAGTGCTGTTGTGCAAATTAATTATTGTATACTGGCTTTGAAGTCTTTCTGTTCTAGATTAATGAAGCATTGTTTTAGTCAAATGAACATGGGCAATTATAAGAATTGTTAAGGTCACTTGCTGACATGATATAACTGCAGAAAAAGAATTGGGGCAATGGGGAGAGAGAACAAATAGGCACAAATAAAATATTCTAAAAAGAAATTAATTATTTTAAATTAAAATAAACAAGCAGGAGCATTATTAGCATAGAGGGTCAGTATAAAATAACACACTCTGTGGATGAATATTTAAAGAGGAAAATGTTACATAGTTATAGAAAAAGAATAAATTAGTGGGATTAGTGGGAATAGCTCAACAAAAGAGCCAGCACAGAACAGTGATCTGAATGTCCTCCCGTCCTGTACCATTCTACCTGGTGTGTGAATGAGTGACAGGCAACACATGTGACATTTAGCATCAAAAAGCCTATCATTCACCTGTCTATAGACATAACCAGCAGGCAGATGAAAGAAACAAACGTCCATTTCAAAACTATCTTTCACAAGCTAAGGACTTCCCAATCTATTTCACAGCCAATTAAACATATTTTAAGTATAACATAAGAAAATTTGACAGCTGTGTTGCACACAGCAAGGTTCCATGGATCGCAATTAAGTAACAAGATAATCAATTTTAATGATGTCAGTTGAGTGATAAACATTGGCTAGGACATGAGGAGAATTCCTTCAAATACTGACACTGTATCTTTTACACAAAACCAAGGAGGAGACAGGATTGAGATTTACTCCACTCTCTCTGATAATACACTGCTTAGTACTTACCATTGCCTGAATTGTCCATGGACATGCTGGCCTGGACTATGTGGCCATGTCCTGGAATGGACCTTAAATCCATGACTTTCTGATTCAAGTGAAGTGTTAACACTACACTGGGGCTGACACTGCAATGGGTTTTCATCATAGTAACAAGTTTAACCTGCATTGTGTGTCATTCTCATACACACACAATTTAGCATAACTGATTACTGTATTACTGTTATCATAGCAAGAAGCCCAAGGACACAAATACCATGTGCAAACAGAATTTTCTCAGAAATGGGATTTTTGAACTGAATTCTTACCAGAAATTGGCTAAGTGTTAAGATTTCTAGTTCTGAGGGCCTGGATTTCTTTTCAGCTCCAACAGCCAAGAGACCTCTTCAAATTCTCACAATCTGGAGATTCTACAAACCGAGCAAACCACTTTGTGGCTAAGATGTAGACTGCTCTTCTCAATTGAAAATCCTGATCCTTCTGCCATAATGATACTATTCTTCCACTAACTTGAAACTAAAACCTGATGCTTCTGAATACAGCTGAAGCCAAGCTACCAATTCCCTGATCATTCCTTTTTCCGCATGTTGTAAACACTGCAGTGTAAATATTTCATCAATTAATACCACAGTATTTGGCTATACACTCACTAGGTCACACATTTTCTTGGATATGAGGTTATACATCACCTTTCCACTTCTGATGATTGAAATTAAGTTACCTTCATAGAACCAAAATCAAAACCCATTTACCTCAATTTTAAAACCTAAATTCCTAAATGATAATGTATATTAACATCTATATCACAAATGCATTTTTGAGGGGGACATAAGAAGTCTGTCAATGGAATGTATTTAGTTTAAATGAGTAGGCAAAACTTTGGCAGGATCAAGTATAATGTGGGAAAACGTTGTCCACTTTGGTAGAAAGAATAGAAAAGCAGTATTTTTTTAAAATGGAAATAGATTGTCGAACTAATGGTTCAGAGGGAACTGCTTGTCTTTGTACACAAAGTACAAAAAGGTTAATATGGAGGTACAGCAAGTGATTAGAAAGGGACTGAAATGTTGTTGAGTATTTCATGAAGCATGAAGTGTAAGAGTAAGGTTTCACATGCATAGGGTGGTTAGGATATGGAATGAACTGCCAGAGGAACTGATAGGTACAGTTACAAAATTTAAAAGATTTTTGGACAGGTACATGAATAGGAAAGCTGTAGAGGAATATAGCTAACCGCAAGCAAATGGGACTAGTTTAGTTTGGGAATCTGGTCAACATGGATAAGTTGGACCGAAGGGTCTGTTTCTGTGCTGTATAACTCTATGATGTTCCTGTTCACTGCGGAAGCAATTGCAACTCATTTTTGGTTTGCTTTTTATTTTCACTTTTGCTTTTGTTGAATAAAAGTTAATACTTTCAACTGTTTGATGGCTTTCCAACATGTGACACTCCCACATTGAATAGTGGTAAGGTGTTACTCTATGCTGGATGTTAGGGGAAGAGTAGCATTCCCTTAGACAGATTTTGAACACGGTGTTATGCTAATGCCGGAAAGCCTTATGTAGCTTCATTCCTGCAGCTGCAGTTACTCTGAGAGTTGATCAGACACATGATGATGTAAAATAGTAACGTTTTTACAAAAGTGAGTTTCTGTTTCCAATGAAGTCTCTCATCCATGACACATAAATGCCCTCAGAAGCTGTTCCTTTTTATTTCCATCTCTCTACATGTACTGTAAATAGGTATTGGCAGCGATTGACCAGCTGTACTGCTGAGGTTTAAACATGATGCTGGCAGCCTCAACCCCAGAAAGTCCCAGCAGTGACAAACACTGCGTTGTGCGATTGATGGGATAAAATGGCACCATTGAGACATTGTGCATCCATGATGAAGTGAGCAACTGACAAGTGAGTGAGATCGCTTGCTAGAGCTCACACAGCGAAAACCCAATGAAACTTCCTGAAAATTACACTTAGCAGATTTTGTTTGGTAAAGTTCAGCCTGTGAAGTCCATTTCTTTTTCAGTTGCTGAGTCTCGCCAGCACTTTCCACTTTCATTTCATATGTGCATCATCTGAAGTATTTTATGATATATTGGAAAACTATTTTTGAAGTTTATTGGGGAGACAGGGATTCACTTAGAGCTATTTAAATATATTTTAATATTAGAGATATAATAGAAAAAGCTAGGAAATTCTAAGCATCTCGTGCTAAAAAAAAGTCTATCACTGTAACCAAATTACAAGTCCCTACCTCTAGAGAGGCAGTGTTAAGGGATTGCTTCACAAAGAAGAATGTTTAAGAGCTTAAGTCTGTTGACTGGAAAAATACTGATGCAACAGATTTGGAAAGATTGTGACCCTATTCCAGTTACTAGCAGATTGTCTGATATCTGAAGAGCTATCTCTCCTGAAAGGATGAATTCTGCCTCATGAGCTAAGGTGTTTTGCTAAGATTTGGCCTTTTTGTAAAATATATTCAGTACCTTGACGTTGATACTCTAGCGAAGAAAAAGATTAGAGACAGCGGGCATCTGAGCTGGAAAGAGAGTGTCAGTAAAATCACATCATTAGGAACCTGTAGGCAGGCCATTTCAGAAATGTCAGCTGTTTCATCTATGTTACTCTCGTTAAGTTTAAAATTTCTCCTGCTATTTGAAAGTTGTGACAACAATAATGAGACATTCCAGTGAACTGAGACTAAACAAAGGGTGTTCCTCTTTATTTCACTCTTACCTCTACCCTTAAATATCCCGAATTTCAAATACCCTGAACCCTAAATATGACAAATGAACCCATATTTGACAGATAAGTTTGCAAACATTTTTCTTTTTGATGTAAAATCTTACTCTATAACACTGAATATATTCCTCTGAAGGGTACTTGATTGACTACAAGCCTTTTTGTGATGGTGGAAATCATGAAAGACACCTTTCCAATACATATGGTTATAGCTTGTGGTGTTTACAATCTAATAAAATTATTGATTTTAATATGATTGGCTTTCAAAGGACTGGTGCTGGATACCCAATTTTGTCCATTATACTAAATTTGGTTGCTCTTTCTGGGTACAATTTTAGTTTTGTTACAAATTGGAACAAAATGCATGAACAGGGTTTTTCACAGTGGAAGCAGGGAACATGAGAAACCAATGGCTGGAGTGTGGGCTTGTTTGACTACAAAGGGTGCCATGAAGGTTTAAAATAACTATTAGCTGGGAAAGTAAATATTCTTGATAATAATCAACTTGGACGAGTAATCTTTTCTCTTACATTTCCAGAAGTTATTAGAAATGAAAGAGCAATAATAATTTCCCAGTAATTAAAGCCGAGCCTCTTCACATTATGTTTCTCAGTTTTAAAAATAACTGTTTGAATTCAATATAGCTCACAAGCTCTTCAGGAACAAAGGCAATGGGCATTAAAATCTGCAGTGCTGGTAGCTTCTGTGTGTCAATTTGGCTGAAAACTCGTGTCTGTGCCACTGCTAATTCTAGAGTGAATTATACAATGAATGGAAGAACCTTGGGAAAAGTTGATGGGCGGAGAGATCTGGGAGTGCAGGTCCATTGTAACCTGAAGGTTGCTGCCCAGGTGGATAGAGTGGTCAAGAAGGCATATAGTATGCTTGCCTGAACTGCTGTGCTCTTCCAGCACCACTAATCCAGCTTTGGAGAGGGTGCAGAGAAGGTTTACGAGGATGTTGCCTGGTATGGAGGGTGCTGGCTATGAAGAGAGGTTGAGTAGGGTAGGTTTATTTTCACTAGAAAAAAGGAGGTTGAGGGGGAACCCGATTGAGATTTACAAAATCATGAAGGGTACAGTTAGGGTGGATAGAGACAAGCTTTTTCCCAGGGTGAAGGATTCAATAACGAGAGGTCATGCTTTCAAGGTGAGAGGTGGAAAGTTTAAGGGGGATACACGCGGCAAGTACTTCATACAGAGGGTGGTGGGCGTTTGGAACGCGTTGCCAGCAGAGGTGGTTGAGGCAGGCCCGGTAGATTCATTTAAGATGCGCCTGGACAGATGTATGAGTAGGTGGGGAGCAGAGGGATACAGATGCTCAGGAATTGACCGACAGGTTTAGGCAGTACATTTGGATCAGCTCAGACTTGGAGGGCCGAAGGGCCTGTTCCTGGGCTGTAAATTTTCTTTGTTCTTTGTTCTTTGCTACCCATTTCTGATAGAGGGGCACCAAATGTCATGTTGTCAATGGTTTGTCACGTCAATCAGTGCATGCGGGATCTCTGAGCAGCTATGAGAGGGAACATTGCTATATGTTGCATGTACTAGGAATGTGCAGAGTTGGCGCACTGTGCCACTTCAACACACCACGCTGTTCCCTGGCCAACATCTCTGTCTCAGGATTGTTGCAGTGCTTTAAGGGCAGCTCACCATAAGCTGGAAGAGCAGCACAGTGGCTAAGTGGTTAGCACTGCTGCCTCCCAACACTCGGTAGCCAGGTTCGATTCCACCCTCGGGCAACTATCTGTATGGAGTTTGCATATTCTACCCTGTGTGTCTGAGTTTCCCCTGGATGCTCTGGTTTCTTCCCACAGTCCAAAGATGTGCAGGTTAGGTGGACTGGTCATGCTAAATTGTCCAGGGATGTGTAGATTCGGTGGATTATCCATGGGAAATGCAGCATTATAGGGATGGGGTGGTGGGGTCTGGGTCTGGGTGAGATGCTCCTTGAAGATTCGGTGTGGACTTGTTGGGCCAAATAGCCTGTTTCCAGACTGCAGGAACTCTATGAACAGCAACTCATTTTCTGCAGATTTCTGGCCTCAATATCAAGTTCAACAATTTGAGGACTTGAGGCACCTTCTCCCACGTCCTTACCCCAGCCCTCTCACACCACGCCTTGTACAGTCTGCTATTACACACAACTCATTGTTAGCCACAATTAACCCCCATTAGAAGCTATTCATCCTCTGAGGCTAATTGTTACCCACTCTGTTGTCTATCCTCAACTATTGTTTACTCATTTCCCTCTCCCCCACCTTATCTTCTGCATAAAAAACAATGGATTCCTCTCTACCATCAGTTCTGAAGAAGGATCACTGGACCTGAAGCATTAACTCTGGCTTCTCTCTACAGATGCTGTCTGACCTGTGGAGCTTTTCCAGCAATTTCTGTTTTTATTTCTGATTTTTATACTGTGACCAAGTTCAGCATCGAACATTTTCAATTCTGCCACTCTGGTTAACATTCATTTTTATTCATACACATTTAAACATATCTTCAGCTACATGAAGCATTCCCTACCCAGTACTATGTTAAAATTTACCATTCAATTTGCAGGTTAGTTGCTTATTACTTCCTATTGGCTCCTGCTGAGCTTGTGGAAATATGAATTCAGAAAAGTTGGCAAAGCTTGCAGGGAGTGGTAGGGGATGTTGGGAAGTGTCCTTTTGCAATGTCTCGAGTGTAGCATTGACTTGCAGGCAGTGTGTGTGTGTGTGTGTGTGTGTGTGTGTGTGTGTGTGTGTGTGTGTGTGTGTGTGTGTGTGTGTGTGTGTGTGAGTGTGTGTGTTAATTTAGGAAGCCTGACTGGAAAGAAACATTTTTTTTTGAAAACCAAGACGTACTCACTACTTGCAGCATACTAATGCAAGTCCCAGCCTGGAACAGACATTTTTGCACACCAAGGGCTCAGGTGATGAGTTCAAACTCGGGTGGGCCAGTGCCCATTACCAGGAGAATTCATATTCAACAAGGGAGATTAATTGGCGATTGCCCATAGGCCTTTAATTCCCTCCCCCCTCCGAGTCCAAAGTTTTATCTTAACTAGGGGCTACTTTTGCAGCAATGACGTAATTTAGCTGGATCACTTCCTCATCCTCGGGCTGATTTATTTGCTAAGCACTGATTTGACGTGGCTTCATCCTTTGGCCAGTGTTTTGTCTTCTTCAGTAGCCTTATCTATGATTACAAAATTAGACATTTTGTTCCTCGCTGTATTGTAAAGAATCTTCTTGTCCAGCAGCCTCTGGCTCCAATCACTGTTCCTTGGCAACAATGGGTGCCATGAGTGTTACCTGCTGGGCACTGTGCTCTGTGGAATGGCTGTGGCCCAAGGTTTAAAGTGGTACTGTCTGTGGATACCCGAAGCTCCTAAGCCCCATTTTCTGCATTTTCGAGGGAAAGTGCCAGTTCCATGGCTATCTTGAGGTCCAGATTTGGTTCAGTCAGTAGCTTCGTTCTGGGTCACAAAGCTATTAATTCCACAAACTAAGTGATCCCCCAACATTTCCCAAAGTGCTAACCCATACTTACAGCATTCTGCCAACTCCCTCAGTCTCACAAAGGATTTTGTAATTGTTCCCCAGGGAGTCTATTTGTGGTATAAGGTTTGTAATGCTTTGGTTTTAAAAATGACAACAAATGTACAAGAACACAAAGGTTGCAGACCAAGAAGATTGCAGCCGTGCAGAACCGCGCAGTAGTGCTCACGACCCCAGCTGGGGTCGCGAGCTGCAACATTGAAGTCACAATCTCCAAGGCTACGATGATCACTGAGGAGTTCTGACTGAGTTAGAACAGTTATACAGGCCTGCACCCCCAACCTCATCCTCTGTATGCACTAATGTGAAATGGTGGCTCACAGTGCCAGGCACCTGGCTTCAATTTCAGCCTTGGGTGATTACCTGTGTGGAGATTGCACATCATCCCTGTGTCTGTGTGGATTTCTTCCCACAGTCCAAAGATGTGTAGGTTACGTGAATTAGCCATGCTAAATTGCTCATAGTGTTCAGGGCTGTCCAGACTGGGTGGAATAGCCATGGTAATTATGGGAATTGGGTGGGGGAAGATGGTAGGATGCTCTTCAGGGAATTGGTGCAGACTTAATGGGCCGAATGGCCTCTATCTGCACTGTAGACATTCTGTGATTTAGATGTTTATGTGAGCAATGGTTCAAGGAGGATAGTCTTCAAGGAATATGCTGGGACATTGCGTTGAAAAAAAGGCTGGATGCTGTCTGAGGCAAGCAATGGGTGACCTGCAGGTGCCCACTCTGATTTGCATTTTGGAGTTTGCTCCTTCTACTTTCTCGGGGTAGGAGTTGGGAATTGGATGTGGCCCCTAAATAAAGTGAATTGGTATATTAACGAAATGCAAAACCTTGGAAACAAATCAGCAATAGTGCGATTCTGAAAAGGCCAGTTCAAACTTAAAGGGAAAAATCACAAAATTCTTTTTGGATGTCAAAATTCTGACCTTTCCATTTTATGTGTATTTTCCCAACTTTTTCACTGTTACTCATGCCACACCAAGAAGAGAAAAGTACTATCTAAGGAGTCACACACAAAATATCCTTTTCTCTTTTCTTTTCACATTCATTGATTGGTCTGCTGTCTTTTCCAACATTTTCTTGGTAGCATTCTCCATTTTCTTTATCAGTTGAATCTTTGTTGGTAAATGGTTTGCCTCAATCACAGGTGCCTTGCAAGTTCTGATGTTTAAAATTGTTTCAACAACTTCAAGCAGTTCAGGGATTCTGACCCCCACACCAACATATCACCTGTGGGCCATGTTCTTATGCATGTGTCTAGATACCAGCCAGTTTAATATTGCTTTATTCCCATTCCCTCTTGAATATGCAAGTTGTTGTGTATCAATGACAATTCATTGAGCATTCCAGACCTGCTGAAGCCCAGAAAATCCATGTTGTGTTACTCATCTGGTTTCCTTGTTCTGCTGAAGGGTCACTCAGAGGTAATTATTAACCACGTGAGACCTCAGCATTGAAGAGCCGATGAAATCTGCGCTCTGAAAAAGTAACAGGTTCTTGTGAGTCAACAGTCTCTTTTCCTCAGAGGGTTAGGTAGAGGTTGCATGTGGGTGAAGAGTATTACAATTGCATTCAATTCCACCTTCATTCACTTTCCTTGTTTTGGTGTATTCCAAGGAAAGGGAATCCAGTACAATTTCTCTTCGACTCTCCCTCAAATTGAACATCTATCGTTGGTGCCTGGCAACCTTCTTTGGATTCTAATGAAAAACAGGAATTCATTCCAGACTTATTCTGTGTGTCTCAATTCCCCACTGCAGGGGTAGAGTGAACTTTCTGAATATACTGAGTCCAGCTACTTGTGTTGGTGCTGGAGGTGAGTCATCTTGGGAATGTACTGTCTGCTGACCAATAGTTGCTCATGGTAAAGAATCAAATACACATTATTCAATGCGGCCTCATGAACATGCTGATTATATTAGAGAGTAGAAATAATGATGTGGTAAAGCAAACGGCATTTTGTCATTGAGAATTACTTTAGATGGTTATTCATCACTGGTTCTGTACTTAAAACATTGGTATTTGCACTATAATAATTTGGTTCATTATTTTCTCTGGTATTTTTGAGCAATTGTTCTCAATTATCTTATCTGTTTTGCATTCCATTTCGCTGACAATAGCAGACTTTTCCCCCTGCAACCAAATAATTAGAGTCTTTAGCTAGAAATAAATTTTCACAGAGTAACAAATATCGTGTTCAAGTTAGAGTCACAGATGGTGTTAGAATAATTTTGCATCACTGAGCACTCACTGTTTCTATTTCTTCCTGCCTTTACAAATTGCACATACCTCATAATTACCCCCAAATCAAAACAGTCTGGCCATGACTCTTTCACTATGTAGGATAAATGTTCAATGAATGAATTACATTACCAGGAATATGCAGCTGGAAGTGAGGAAGGATGGTGAGCTAATTATAAGTATATTTGACTCACTTTCCAGATGCAAATTTCAGAGGGAATGGTGTGGAACTGCAAAGTTCTTCTGCTTGAAAGGGATTAGCATTATGGTTCCTGATAACGACTGCAGAAAACTGGAGTGTCTCAGTGTGAGGAGATGTCTTCATGGGCTAGTCCTATGGATCAAAACCTGCACCTTGTACTCATGATTTGGAGATGCCGGTGTTGGACTGGGGTGTACAAAGTTAAAAGTCACACAACACCAGGTTTAATTGGAAGCCCACGAGCTTTCGGAGCGCTGCTTCTTCGTCAGGTGGTAATTGGAAGCACACAATCACCTGACGAAGAAGCAGCGCTCCAAAAGCTAGTGCTTCCAATTAAACCTGTTGGACTATAACCTGGTGTTGTGTGATTTTTAACTTTGTGCACCTTGTACTGTTTTCCCTCACAACTGAGCACTATTCAGTCAAGTAATCTGGAGTAATCTATAGGAGTTTTAGTGTCTGCAAATGCAAACATCGTGCAAAGTAAACTGCAATTCATTCTTTGTAAACTTAGCCAAATCAAACAACATTCTTAAAATGTTTAGTTAAGACAGTTTGTAAAAGCTCCCCCTCATTAACAAACATGCAAAACAATTTAGAAAATATATTCAAATTTATTCAAAGTAAGATAAGATGCCACGGAGTCACAGAGATGTACAGCATGGAAACAGACCCTTCAGATCAGCTCATCCTTGCTGACTAGATATCTTAAATTAATCTAGTTCCATTTGGCAGCATTTGGTCCACATCCCTCTAAGCCCTTCGTATTCACATACCTATACCAAATGCATTTTAAATGTTGTAATTGTACCCACCTCCACCACTTCCTCTGGTAGCTCATTTCATACACACACTACCTTCTGCATGAAAATGTTGCCCTCTAGGTCCATTTTAAATCTTTCCACTCTCACATTAAACCTATGCCCTCTCGTTTTGGACTCCCCCAACCAGAGAAAATACCTTGGCTATTCATCCTATCCTTGGCCCTCATGATTTCATTAACCTCTACAAAGTCACCCCTCAGCCTCTGACACTTCAGGGAAAATAGCCTTGGTCTATTCAGCCTCTCCCTATAGCTCAACCCTTCCAACCCTGGCAACATCCTTGTAAATGTTTCTGAACACTTTCAAGTTTCACAACATCCTTCCAATAGGAAGGAGACTAGAATTGCATGCAGTATTCCAATAGTGGCCTAACCAATGTCCTGTACAGCTGCAACATGACCTCCCAACTCCTGTACTCAATGTACTGATCAGTAAAGGCAAGCATACCAAATGCCTTCTTCACTATCCTATGTACCTGTGACTCTTCTTTCAAGAAACTATGAATCTGCACACAAAGGTCTCTTTGTTCAGCAACACTCCCTAATCCTTACCATTAAGTGTGTAAGTCCTGCCCTGAGTTGCCGTTCCAAAATCCAACACCTCACATTTATCTAAATTAAACTCCATCTGCCACACCTCAATCCATTGGCCCATCTGATCAAGATCCTGTTGTAATCTGAGATAACCTTCTTCACTGTCCACTACACCTCCAATTTTGGTGTCATCTGTAAACTTACTCACCATACCGCCTATGTTCACGTCCAAATCATTTATATAAATGACAAAAAGAAGTGGACCCAGCACTTGTCCTTGTGGCACTCCACTGGTCACAGGCCTCCAGTCTGAAAAACAACCCTCCACCACCACCCTCTGTCTTCTACCTTCAAGCCAGTTCTCATTCTTCTTCTATTCCGTATGACCTAATCTTGCTACCATGAGGAACCTTGTTGAATACATTACTAAAGTCCACATAGATCATGTCCACCTCTCTACCCTCATCAATCCTCTTTGTTACTTCTTCAAAAAACTCAATTACGTTTATGAGACATGATTTCCCACGCACAAAGCCATTTTGATGATCCCTAATCAGTCCTTGCCTTTCCAAATACACCACCATATTACATATGTTTCCAGTCCATAGCCACATCCTATCAGGACCCACTCTAAGTAAGCACTACCGTGCCCTCAATACCTACTACTGAGATGCAGCATGTCCTTGTACACTAAGGGGATAAGACAAGCAGACAATCCCAAACATGAGCTTTAATTTCCAGCAAAAATGAACACAAGAAAAACCAACAGAGGCTGAAGTTCACCCCAACCATGTAAATCAGTGTATGGCATCATGACCAAACAATATTGGGCAGTCCACGATGATCTCCTACACTCAACTCTCATCTACTGGAATCAGATGTCAAGGAGGTTCTGTCCAGCTTGTAATCTGCCAGGGCTGAACTCTATCATGGACAAGGAAAGCTTTCCTCTTTCCCAATATCCTTGCCCTCCTCCTCTGAAGACTGCTCTTGTCCCCCAGTGACTTGAGCAAGAGCATAAACCAACCATAGTTAACCAAGGAAGTTGGGGAAGGTTTCAAGTTGACCGCAAAAAACATACGATGTGGCAAAGGTTAGTGATAACCCGGAGGATTGCGAAAGTTTTCAAAGGAGACAAAAGATGCCTTAAAAACAGGAGAAAATAAACTATGGGGGCAAATTTTCGAGTAATACAAAAATGGATCATGGGAACTTCTTTAAATATATAAAAAGAATGAGAATGGCCTATGTAAACATAGGCCCCTTAGAAAGTAAAGCTGGGGAAATAATAATAGGCAGTTGGGAAGTAGCAGATGAGGTAAAAACAATGATTGCAGATGCTGGAAACCAGATTCTGGAGTAAAGTGGTGCTGGAAAAGCACAGCAGTTCAGGCAGCATCCGAGGAGCAGTAAAATCGATGTTTCGGGCAAAAGCCCTTCATCAGAAATACAGGCAGAGTGCCTGAAGGATGGAGAGGTAAGTTGATTGAATACTTTGCATCAGCCTTTATATTTATGGACATTAAAATCATTCCAAAAGTACTAAATAATCAAGAGGCTAAGATTGGGCAGGAAAGGAAGATGGGGAAGAAATAAACAGTATAACTATCAATAGAGAAAATGTGCAGGGGAAACTAATGGGTCTGAAGGCAGTCAGATCCCACGGACATAATGCGTTGCATCGTAGGATTTTAAAGGAAATAGCTACAGAGATGATGAATGTACTGGAAGTAATCTTCCAAATACACTTAGATTTGGGAAAAGACGATTAGAAAACTGCTAATATAACACTTCTTCAAAAAGAGAGGGAGACAGAAAACAGGAATCGATAGGCCAATTAGCCTAGCATCTGTCACTGGGAAAAAGGATGTAATAGTAGACCATTTAGAAACACTCAATAAAATCAAACAGAATCAATATGACTTCATGAAGAAAATTTTTACAGTTCTTTGAGAACTTAACAAGCAAGATAGATAAAGGTGAATCAGAAGATGAAATATATTTGGATTTCCAAAGAACATTTGATAAGGTGCTTTCAAAGGGTGATGAATCTGGGTAATAGAACCTGGAACATAGAACATAGAACATAGAACAGTACAGCACAGAACAGGCCCTTCAGCCCACGACGTTGTGCCGACCACTGATCCTCATGTAAGGTAAACCTAATGTAAGAACCCTCAAATTTCTGTGACCATATGCATGTCCAGCAGTCTCTTAAATATCCCCAATGACCTCACTTCCACAACTGGCAACGCATTCCATGGTCTCACAACTCTCTGTGTAAAGAACTCTCTGACATCCCCTCTATACTTTCCACCAAACAGCGTAAAACTATGACCATTCATGTTAACAATTTCTACCCTGGGAAAAAGTCTCTGGCTATCAACTCTATCCATGCCTCTCATTATTTTGTACAGCTCAATTATTTCCCCTCTCTTCCTTCTTTTTTCCAATGAACAAAGTCTGAGCTCTCTTCGTAAGATAAGCCCTCCATTCCAGGCAGCATCCTGGTAAACGTCCTCTGAACCTCTCCAAAGCATCCACATCTTTCCTATAATAGGGCAACCAGAACTGGACACAGTATTCTAAGTGCGGTCTAACCAAAGTTTTATAGAGCTACAAGGTCTCACGGCTCTTAAACTCAATCCCCCTGTTAACGAAAGCCAAAACACCATATGCTTTCTTAACAACCCTGTCCACTTGGGTGGCTATTTTAAGGGATCCATGTACCTGCACACCAAGATCCCTTTGTTCCTCCACACTGCCAAGAATCCTGTCTTTAGTCCTGTACTCAACTTTCAAGTTCGACCTTCCACAATGCATCACTTTGCATTTATCCCGGTTGAACCCCATCTGCCACCTCTCAGCCCATCTCTTCATTCTGTCAATGTCACGCTACAGCCTACAACAGTCCTCTATACTGTCAACAACACCTCCAACCTTTGTGTTGTCTGCAAACTTGCTAACCCATCCTTCAATCCCCTCATCCAAGTCATTAATAAAAATTACAAAGAGTAGAGGCCCAAGAACAAAGCCCTGTGGAACACCACTCACCACTGACTTCCAGGCAGAATACTTTCCTTCCACTACCACTCGCTGTCTTCTGTTGACCAGCCAATTCTGCATCCAGACAGCTAAATTTTCCAGTATCCCATTCCTCCTGACCTTCTGAACGAGCCGACCATGGGGAACCTTATCAAATGCCTTACTGAAGTCCATATACACCACATCCACTGCTCGACACTCATCAACTTGTCTCGTAACATTCTCCAAGAATGAATCTGTGGTATTCTTTGCTGCAGAGGGCAGTCAAGGCTTGATCATTAAGTATAGTCAAAGCTGCAAGAGACAGATGTTTAATCATTAAATTAATCAAGGGTAATAGGGATAAGGCAGGAAAGTGGGGATTATCAGATCTGTATAGTCTCATTGAATGGTGAAGAAGACTTGATGGGCTGAAAGGCCTGCTTCTGCCCCTAAACATGTATATGGCACATAAAGCTACTTGCAATGTAGAGCCCATGGGGTTGGGGGTAGTAAACTAGCATTGATAGAGGATTGATTAACATAGAGAAGGAGACACTTGAATTAAGGAGACATTTTCAGAACTGCAACATGTAACTAGTGGAGTGTGACAGGGATTACTGCTGGAACCACAATTATTTACAATGTATATTAATGACCTGGATTATGGATGTGAATGTGCTATTGCCAGGTTTGTGGATGACACAAAATTAGATGGAAAATCAAGTAGTGAGGATGACACAATGAGTCTACAGAGGGATATAGACATGTTAAAGCAAGTGGGCAAAAACGTAGAAGATGAAACATAATGTGGGATTATGCACGTTTGCAGGAAGATTAGAAGAGTTGAACAATGGAGAAAGACTGCCACAAAAAGTTAGCATTTAAGTTCAAGATGCAATTGTTATATCAAATTTTATGTCAAAGGGAATTGGAGACATTGTTAAAATGATATGAGGTTCTAGTTCTAAACTGGGGCAAGACGAAGTTTGATGAAAGTAGACAGGAGCTGGGAGCAGTTGATTGGAGTAATTTGTTTGCGAGCAAAAGAACCTCCGGCAAATGGGAGGCCTTTAAAAGTGAGATAGCGAGAGTTCAAGGTCTATATGTTCCTGTGAGAATGAAAGGCAAGGTTGATAGGAATAGGGAACCCTGGATGACAAGAGATATTGAGGCTTTGACTAGAAAACAGGAGGTATGACTCAGGTACAGGCATCTGGGATTAAGGGAATCCCTGAAGGTATACAGTGGATGCAGGACAAGGAACTCCAGATGGTGAAAAGGGAGCACAAGATAGCCTGGATTGAGAAGATTATGGTGAATCCAAAGAGGTTCTTTAAATATATTAAAGGAACAAGAATAACTAGAGAGCAAATAGGATCCCTCAAAGTACAAAGTGGACATGTATAGATAGAACTGCAGGAGATGGGCAAGGTCCTTAATTAATATTTCTCCTGTGTGTTTTCCATGGAGAAAGACATGAAGACATGGGGAAGTTTGTGGTCATATCTTGGGGACATGCCATATCACAGTAGAGGAAGTGCTGGATGTATTAGAATATATGAAGGCAGATAAATCTCCTGGTCCTGACCAGATATATCGAAGAAAACTGTAAGAGGCCAGAGAAGGAATTGTGGGGACTTTGCATCATTGTTCTCCATTGGTGAGGTCCTGGAAGACTGGAGGGTAGCGAATGTGGTGCCCTTATTCAAGAAGGAGTGCAAAGAAAAACCAGGGAACTATAGACCAGTAAGCCTGGCATGTGTGGTAGGTACATTTTTTGAGAAGATTCTGAGAGGCAAAATATATATTCATTTGGAAAGACAGGGTTTCATTGGGAATAATCAATATGGCTTTGTGAATGGGAGATCATGCCTCATACTTCATTGAATTCTTTGAAGAAGTGACCAGAAAGGTTGACGAGGGCAGGGCAGTAGATGTGGTCTATATGGATTTCAGTAAGGTCTTTGATAAGCTTGCACATGGTAGGCTGTTCTGGAAAGTTAGATTGCATAAACTCCAGGGGGAGCTGGCAAATTGGATACACAATTGACTTGATGGTAGGAAGCAGACGGTAATAGTGGAAGGATGCTTGTTGGACTGGAGGCCTGTGACTAGTGGTGTACCTCAGGGATCCATGCTGGGCCTATTGCTGTTTGTTATCTATATTAGTGATTTGGATGAAAATATACAAGGTGTAATTCATAAGTTTGTAGCTGACACTAAAATAGGAGATATCATGGACAGTGAGGAAAGTTATCAGAAATTGCAGCTAGAGAATTGGGCTGAGAAATGGCAAATTGAGTTTAATATAGGTCAGTGTGTGGTTTTGCATTTTGGAAAGTCAAATCAAGGTAGGAGTTTCATGGTAAATGGTAGGGCCTTAAGGAATGTCGTGTAACAGAGAGTTCAGGTGCATGGTTTTCTGAAAGTGGGGATAGACAGGGCAGTGAAGAAGGCTTTTGGCACACTTGGCTTCATCAGTCAGGGCACTGAGTATAGAAGTTGGGAAGTTGTGTTGCAGTTGTACAGGGTATTAGTGAGACTGCACTTGGAGCATTGTCTTCAGTTTTGGTCACCTTGCTATAGGAAGGATGTTATTACTCTGGAAGGAGTGCAGAAGAAATGTATAAGGATGTTGCCAGGAATCAACAGCCTGAGTTATAGGGAGAAATTGGACAAGCTAGGACATTTTTCTTTAGAATGTAGGAGACTTAGGGGGGATCTTATAGAAGCGTACAAGATCATGAGAGACATGGATGGGGTGAATGCACTCAGTCTTTTTTCCAGAGTTGAGGAATCAAGGACAGGAGGGCATCGGTTTAAGGGTAGAGGGGAAAAATAAAAGGGAACCTGAGTGGCAACTTTTTTACACAGAAGGTGGTATGCATATGGAATGAGCTGCCAGAGGAAGTGTTTGAGGTGGATACATTAACAACATTTAAATAGCATTTGGACAAATACATGGATAGGAAAAGTTTAGAAGGATATGGGCCAAGTGCACGGAAGTGGGGTTAGCATGGATGGACACTTTGGTCGGCATGGACCAGTTTGGTCCAAAGGGCCTGTCTCTGTGCTATAAGACTCTATGACTGGTTAAACCACACCTGGAGCACTGTTTTTGGTCCTTTAATCTAAGGAAAGATATGCTGGCACTAGAGACAATCCAAAGAAGTTTTGCTAGGTTGATTCTGGGTGTGGAGTGATTAGATTAGATTACAGTTGGCCCTTCGGCCCAACAAGTCCACACCGCCCCGCCGAAGTGCAACCCACCCATACCCCTACATTTACCCCTTACCTAACACTACGGGCAATTTAGCATGGCCAATTCACCTGACCTGCACATCTTTGGACTGTGGGAGGAAACCAGAGCAAATCCAGGCAGACACGGGGAGAACGTGCAAACTCCACACAGTCAGTCGCCTGAGGTGGGTCTCTGGCGCTGTGAGGCAGCAGTGCTAACCACTGTGCCACCATGCTGCCCACGAAGAGAGCTTGAGAAGGTTGGGCTTGCATTCATTAAAGTTTGGAAGAATGAGAGGAGACCTTAATGAAGGATATAAGATTCTTAGAAGGATTGACAAAGTAGGTGTGGAGTTTAGTCTAGGATTGGAGGCATAATCTCAGAACAAAGGGTCACCCATTTAAGACAAAGGAGTATGCTTTTTTTCTGAGCAAGTAGTGAATCTGTGGAAATCGTTACCATAGAGAGCTATTCAGGCTGGGTCATTATGTATATTCAAGGCTTAGATAGGCTTTTAATTAATAAAGGAATCAAGTGTTATAGGGAAAATGCAGGAAAGTGTAGTTGGGGATTATCAGATCAGCTATGATCTCATCGAATGTTGAAGCTTAATGGGCTGAAAGGTCTACATCTGGTTCGATGTCTGATGGAGACCCACCATATTGCATTTCTCCTGCGACTGTCCTCCCTTGCCCTGAACTCCAGCATTAGATGAGATGCTGTCTGGTCATATGCAACATGGAGGTCCTTCGGAGCCGGTGAGCTGAGTCGGTCAGGTACCCGATCTGTTTTCCATATTGAGTTTTCTCGATGTCAGGCTTGTTTCACACCTTTACCAAGATAGTAAGCTGGATATTATCAAGGTAAGTTGTGCTACTAACAATGCATTGAACAACTATGATGCTCCCTAGTTGGTAACCCGCTGCTGCATAATTACCATGCCACTTGAGATGGTCCCGACATTGATTAGATAATTTACAGTGTGGAAACAGGCCCTTCGGCCCAACAAGTCCACACCGACCCACCAAAGCGCAACCCACCCAGACCCATTCCCCTTCATTTACTCCTTCACCTAACACTACAGGCAACTTAGCATGGCCAATTCACCTAACCTGCACATTTTTGGATGGTGGGAGGAAACCGGAGCAAACCCACAAGGAGAATGTGCAAACTCCACACAGACAGTTGCCTGAGGCGGGAATTGAACCCAGGTCTCTGGCGCTGTGAAGCAGCAGTGCTAACCACTGTGCCACCGTTCCATCCCATTGAGATGAGCTTTGCCGGGCATCTTGTTCAGTTCTGCCACAAACCACACCATAACCTGCATCATGCAGACTCCAATAAGATTCTGCTAATACTTGAGGGCAATGGCTCTTCCTTGGAGCAAAGTTCAGGGTTGTGAAGAAGAGTCAAAGCCCTTGAAATTGTTCACTCTGTTTCTCTCTCCAAAGAAGTTGCCAGACCCTGCTGAGGAAGTAGATGTGGCTGGCAAACTGATGCCATTTATTTGGTTCTTTTTATGATATATCAGTCACTTTATCTGTGTTACTCCATTAGTTTATTTGGAACCATGCATTTGGATGAGCGGAAAACCTAAATAATATTACAGTCATTCATTAGGTATTAGAAAGTAATAGGAAATTGCATCTTTCTAATCAGACTGGAGTTGCCATTATTTCAGAAATATGTGTAAATTTTGATGACATTTGGGGGGGCAGGGGCAGTTACTATGGGGACTTTGTACATCTGCTCTCTGTACTATCTCACCTACACAACATAGACTTACACCTCAAAAACCCACAGAAAGCAAGGAGATTCACAAATGCTCAAAAGCACAGAAAAATCTTTTCTAGATTTGAAATGACATGCATTTACATAGTTCCTTCCACAGCTTCACAATTTCCCAAAGCACTGGGCAGCTAGTGAAGTTGTTTTGTTGTGTTTACAATATCAATTAGCTGCAGAAAAGGCTGTTTACAGGCTTATAATGAGTTGATTTTCTGAGAAATATTTCTGAGACAACTTATTAAATTTGAGGAAAATTAGAAATGTTTATCAACACAAGACTTCCAAATAAAACAGCCCACGTAACTTAGATTTAAAAACAGATCTGTCAGATTGTCAGTGCAGACCAAGTGCTCCAAGTCTCACGCAAAAAAAAACAATAAACGCAGAATCCACTGACCTAACCGCAGGCTTGGCTTCTTCTGCAGTGTCTCAAGGCATTGCTAAGTAAAGTTAGAGTTAAGTAAAACATGCCTTTTGTTTGGCAGCCTGTGCCTGTGATTGTTACCGCTGATATTTAAGACTTTGCACACTGGGCCAAAAACCTTTTTTAAATCAAGACTGCCTGTCACTCGAATTTTAAAGAAAATATTTAATAACCCTGAGAACAAAGGGATTTTTCAGTACTGTTGTGCACATAAACAAAACTGTTTATAATTACCAACTACTTATAATGCAGACAAATTCAGCACACATGAGCTTTTCAGTGGGCAGTTGCTCTTTAGCCTGGCATTACGAGTGCGTCATACCTTTTTCTTCTTAAACCACAAGGGAATGCTGTCTCCTGCCCTACCTCAACTGGAGAACTTCCAAGCACATTTATTTCTACACCATCAAGATTGGATTGAATCCCAGAAGTCCATTGAAGATTGCTCTACCTCTCTCCTTTGACTAGTAAGCCCCTCAGCACCGTCAGAGGATAAATAATGATTCTTCACTTCCAACCCTGAGTAAAACATCATGCTTCAGCCAGGGAAATTTCTTTTATGTTTTCTGCTACACAGATATGTCCTCCCCATCACAGGCCATCAGGAATTCAAAAACGTGTACAAAAAATGACATGGAAGCTCCAGTCATTGTAATAGGCCACAAGAAAAATGTTCTATGGAGGATGATAGTTCCATTAAAACTGCTTTTCTGAAAGTGGATTAATGGAAAAGTACCTGAGTGCCAATAAATAATCATATGACCATGTTGCCTGGGAGTTGACCATTACCACAAATATCAACATAAGTGAATAACAGGAGTGATTCAATGGTCAAACTAAAACTTTAGTTTTTTAGTTCAGCACAAACTTTTTTAGTTTTTCAGTTTAGTACAGAAAATATGTCAAACAGAGATCACTTGATATATTGTGTGTTGGCTAGAAGAGTTTTAACTCTGACTAATTGAAGGGAGGTAGGCAAGGAGGGGGAGCGTGAGAGAGTGAATCGTTATGGAATCATGCTCTTTAAGTTTTGCGAACCTCATGCCTTCTCTCTTTTCGTAAAGATCAAAGGTTTCAGTTCTACAAGAAAACCAAACCTCTGACTAGTCTACTGCTTTTTGTCATTTACATAAATGATTTGGATGTGAATATTGGAAGAATTGTTAGAAAGTTTGCAGATGACACCAAAATTGGAGGTGCAGTGGATAGCAAAGACAGTTACCTCAGAGTACAATGGATCTGATGGGCCAATGGGCTGATGAGTGGCAGATGGAGTTTGGTCTCGAAAAATGTGAGGTACTACATTTTGGTAAGGCAAATCAGCACAGGACTTATACACCTAACAATAGGATCCTGGGGAGTGTTGCCGAACAAAGAGATCATGGGGTGCAGGATCATAGCTCCTTGAAACTGGAGTCGCAGATAGCTAGGATAGTGAAGAAGGTGTTTGTTACACTTGCTTTTATTGGTCAGTGCATTGAGTACAGGAGTTGGGAGGTCATGTTGGGGCTGACATTGGTTAGGCTACTTTTGGAATATTGCATTCAGTTCTAGTCTCCCTGCCAAAGGAGAGATGTTGCTTACACCTGAAAGGGTGCAGAAAAGATTTACAAGGATGTTGCCAGGATTGGAAGGTTTGAGCTATAGGGAGAGGCTGAATAAGCTAGGTCTATTTTCATTGGAGTGTCGAAGGTTGAGGGGTGACTTTATAGAGGTTTATAAGATCATGAGGGGCATGGATGTGGTGAATAGCCAAGGTCTTTTTCCAAGGGTACAGGAGTCCAAAACTAGAGGGCATGTGTTTAAAATGAGAGGGGAAGGATTATAAAAGACCTAAGGGGCAACTTTTTCACATAGAGCGTGGTGTGTGTATGGAATGAGCTGCCAGAGGAAATGGTTGAGGCTGGTACAATTACAGAATTTAAAAGGCATCTGGATGAGTGTATGAATAGGAAGGGTTGAGAGGGATATAGGCCAAATGCTGGCAAATGGGACTAGATTAATTTAGGATATCTGGTCAGCATGGATGAGTTGGACCAAAGGGTCTGTTTCCATGCTGTACCACTCCTATGACTTTACTGAGAATGTAACAATATAAACTGGCTGGGAACGAGATGGATGTTGGTGTAGATTTGCAGTCTCTCAATAAGGTTGTGGGGATGGGGAGAGGGATTCTGGGATGGTTTTGCAGGAGTGAATGGGAGACCTGGAGAAGGCTGGAGAAGGTCATTTCTTGCATTATTACTGTGGGACCTTGCTCTGGGCAAACTGTTTATCATTATTCCTACATTCTACCTTCTGTACTCTACCTCATGTGCCTTGGATACCTGAAAAGCACAATGTAGATGAAAATTGCTTCATGTGTGCTTGCCCTATGAACGTCTGCCTTTAAACGTGTTACAAACCAATTGCATGGAGAATGATGACAGGTAAAGCCACCCCATGTTGGAGCACGAAATTCAGAAAGTTCAAGAGAATATGTTAGATTGGTAACAGATAGCTGGGCTAAGCAGTTAAATTTCTCGTTGTGGATAAATATTGTGCGAATTATCTTAAGACATTTCTCAATCACTTCAATGCTGCTGATTAGGAAGTTCTAAGACCTTAATATAAAAACCCAGGAAACATCTATCGAGAAGACGAAAACTAAAAAAAAATGAGTTGGCAGGAATTGATCATGGGGATACCCTGAAAAATAAATTCTTCTTTATTTACTTTAATTCCATTTTTTACCACCTCAGTTGGTACACTAGTCTATAAATTCAGATCTTTATAAATAAATTATCCCTCAAAGAATTTTCTCAAGTTGCTTGTTTCTCAACATGTTTACTTCATATGTCGTTTCAAGTTTTCAATCAGTGTAGTAAACATTACAGAGCTCACAGAAAAGGGAAAATTGTAATGCATGTCACATTCTTTGGTTAATACAAGCACTTACATAAACTACAGAAAAATTCAGAACATTTTGGATTTGGCTCAGAAATGTTAATGGGGAGACTGCAGGGAATTATTAAACCCTTTCATACCTAAATCTACATTTATAAAATAAATAATAGAAAACAATACTGTTACTTTGTTTATTTCTCTCATTTGATTACAGATGGATTTTAAAAAGAATTTAAAGATTCCATTGCAGATGTCTGGTATGTTTGTGGCCAGTAGACAATGTCTTACTCAGTTGGGTGAAAGCATATTTTGGAAATGTTTACGACACAGAGTCAGGAGAGATGCTGAAGCTAACAGTCAAAAAAAGCCAGGAAATAAAACCAAAACAAATTCATGTGATATAAAAGCAGTAAAAGTTAATAAATATTTTGATAGTTTGTGGCAAACTCTCTTATATAATAAAGCATTGGGAGGATCAAAAACGATTGTTCACTTTCAGTGGGTTTAGATTGACAATCAACTTATGGTTGGATCAGGGGACTTAACACACGAAACACATAAAGGACTTGATCATTAGAATGAGACACCATTTTGTTAATATGATTTATTAGTCTAATTAATTGATAAGGGAAGATTGATCTGAGTATTGGCTGGTTGATACAAAGCTAATGTGATGAGGTGATGTGGTTTAGACTGCGATGCCAGATGTTCGTTACCAATGTGACAGAAGTGAGATAGAGAACACACTCACACATTAAAACACGCACACTTTAACATACTTTAATACTCCCTTTAATACACCCTCACTTTAACATACACACACTCATACACACTTTGATACACAAATTCACAGACACTGACACACACATTCACACACACTTGAATGCATACATTCACACGACTTTCGCACACACAAACACTTTGACACACACATTCACACACACTAACACACACATTTTTCCCACAGCAGCACTTTGACACATACATTCACACACTTTAACACCCCATTCACACACATTTTAACACACTCACCATACACATGTACACGTTTTCACATGCACATTCTCACACAAATACATTTTCACACACACAAATACACACTCATTTCAACATGACCACACACACACATACACACACTCAAATATACATGCACACACTCTTTCACAACCACGCAAACAAACACACCCTTACCACAGGATTAGGAAAGAAGCCAAAGAAAATATTAACTAAGAAGGGCCTGCTCTTCCAAAAATAAATATGTCCAACTGCAGAGCAAGAGTATGATGTTTAACAGCAGCAAACTCAGCAGATGTTATTTGAGGCAGAACCCAGAAATGAAAACTAACCATGAAACTTGTGAAGATGTTTAAGTATTAGTGAATGAGGCCTCATTTTGAAAAAGCCATTTGCTTTTACTAGCAATATTGGCTGCTCTGGAATGATGAGAAGGACTGGAGAACAGCAAATCCTACATCATGACAAAAGTATCCAATTCATTTCCCAAACTATCAGCATAGGGCAGAGGCTCTGGGAGCAGGCAGAATGACTGCTCTGCTTGAGCGTGCAGTGTTTCTTTTTGTTGGCTGCCGCACAGTGGTTATTTTTCTCTGACTATTGAAAACATTGCAGAACCAGGGTTGAGAGCAAGATTGATTTCTTTCTTATTTTCCCTTTGCAAAATCAAAATACCCTACAACTGTTCCTTTTCACTCCCTTTCCCAAACTTTGTTATTAGAGTTCCCAGCTGACCACCTCCTCCCTCCTCTTGATTTGATGTATATCTGTGAAACAGGATACCTGAGGGAATTTGGGAAGTTATCCAAGACATGACAAGATCTGGATGGAAGATGTGAATCAGCTTCCAGCTGTCTGCACTCAATGTTTGATAGGCTACAAAAAGTGAATACCTTTTCCCTTTTACAAAACTGTTACACTAATTTCCTTGCCATTTTCCTGTTAGTTGTAAAACATACTCAGCAGTTTACTAACCTCCATTCCCAACACATATTATTTTTTAATAGACCAATGCCATAAAATGTACAGGGTAGAATTTAAAGTCTCCCCACTACCTCTGGGTTGGGGACCCTTTAATAAAAACAAAGTACTGTGGAGACTGGAAATCTGAAACCATTACAGAAAATGTTGGAGGAACTCAGCAAGTCTGGCAGCATCTGTGGATAGAGAAACAGTGGTAAGATTTCAAGTCTGAAATGACTCCTCTTTAGAACTAAGTATGGACTTACGTTGGCCTAGAGGCCATGGAGTGAAGAGGCAATCGGCCTTAAATTGGCCTAGAAGCCATGGGGTGAAGAGGCAGTCAGCCTTAAATTGGCCTAGAGGCCGTGGGGTGAAAAGAAAGTCAGCCTTATGTTGGTTTTGAAGCCATGGGGTGAAGAGGCAATCGGCCTTATGTTGGTCTCGAAGCCATGGGGTGAAGAGGCAGTCGGCCTTATGTTGGCCTAGAGGCCGTGGGTGAAGAGGCAGTCAGCCTTATGTTGGTCTAGAAGCCATGGGGTGAAGAGGCAATCGGCCTTAAGTTGGTCTAGAAGCCATGGGGTGAAGAGGCAATCGGCCTTAAGTTGGTCTAAAAGCCATGGGGTCAAGAGGCAGTCCGCCTTTTGACCCCTCCTGGCTAAGGAGAAAGTGAGGCTGCAGATACTGGAGAGTCAGAGTTGAAAAGTGTGGCGCTGGAAAAGCACAGTTCTGATGAAAGACTTACGCCTGAAATGTCGACTCTCCTGCTCCTTGGATGCTGCCTGACCTGCTGTGTTTTTCCAGCACTACACTTTTTGACTCCACCTGGCTAAGTCAGGCAAGCACATTCAAAGTCAGCTCCTCTGCTGCCAACAAGTCAATTAAGAGCTCCTTACAGGACTCATTCTGTTTCTATATCATGTGTCGGCAGGTAAATCCAGGTGGGCACTCCAGTCAACCAGCACCAATCCCTTGTGAAGACCATCCCTCCCCTCAGCAGCATTGCCCCAATGAATCCACCCAGTTTCCTCACATTTGGGGTATGTTGCTTTCCCAAGTCTCCTCTTATGCCTCCTAGAGGCTACTGCTCCTGAAAACTGGCACTGCAGAGAGGCCAACCTCTAAATGATCATAGACATGCAGGAGGCTGGAAGAACACAGCATGCCAGGAAGCAACAGGAGACGGAGATGGCAATGTTCGGGTATGACCCTTCTTCAGGAATGTAGGTGGGGGTAGGGGAGCTGCAGATAAACAGGGGGTGGGGGAGGGCTTTGGGTTGGGAGAGGGTAGGGGGTGAGGTAGTGATAGGTGAATACAAGCAGAGGATATGACCTGGTTGGTCAATGGGAAGAATGAATCCAGTTAGTAGCTGGAAGGAAGAGTCAGTTGGTTCAATGGAAAGGAGGAGGAGGGGCTGGGAAGGGAGTTGGGGGATGAGAAGGGAAGTTATTTGAAATTGGAGTACTCAATGTTGAGTCCTCTGGCTGTAGGCTGCCCAGGTGGAGGATAAGGTGTTGTTCCTGCAATTTGCGGTCTGATTCATTATCTCTAACCTCTAATTAATCAGCAGCTCTTAAAAGTGGGATCCTCATTGTGATGCCTTTGGGAAATCCCAGTGCCAGGAAGTTAAATATCTGATTAGGATTTAATTCCGCCAGGCTTCAGGGAATGACTTGGAGAGAATTCACTTGCTGTCTGGCTGATGGACAGGGCCAGTATTGCATCCATAAATTCAGCTCAAAGTGTGCAAAACTGACATGAGAAGCTCATTCTTCACTGCAGGATGTTTTCTATAATGGCCTGTTGGTCCACTGAACAAATACCAGTCCATTTGTCAATTAGTATAAGTCTTTTCTTGATATAAATGAACTCAAATCTAGCACACACAGCTTAATTGCACTCCCTCTGCCATAAGGTGGGACAGCACAGGGAGGGAATCTAGAAAATGATAATGACCTCAACTTTTATCCTCCACTTCAGTTTGCCTGTCCACCAGTCTTCCTGCATCAACATTTCGGAACTCGCTTCCGAACGGCACAGTGACTGTACATGTCCCCTAGAGTCTGCAATGGTTCAAGAAGGCAGCTCGCCAACACTTTGTCAAGGATAGGTAGGGATGTGTAATAAATGCTGGTCTGGCCAGTGATGCCCAGACACCAAAACAATTCCCCAAAATGTAACCAAATCCACAGGCATCCATCTTAAACAAACAACTGTAACCCTGAAACATGTTAACCCACCATAGGAATTGTCACAGAAATAATTGGAATGTGCAAATGTACTTCCTCCTCAAGTAGCTCTAAAAGAAAACTCTAAAAGCGTTCACAAATTTATGTAAATTTGTAAATATTGTAATATTTTTATCAAGATGCAGATCAAATTCTTGTCTGTTGCATCAGTTCAGTTGCGTTGTTTTTGAGATAAAAAGACTTATATGAGTTGGATTTTAAAGATGAACGCATTTTCAATGACTGGTCTTCACACAAATCAAATTAATGTTTCAACTCCATGTGCTAAAATTGCTTCAAATTAATTAAAGTCATGAAGGTAATAGTATATGATTTAAGCAAATGCTTCAAAGAGCAGTCATCTTGGTAATCCTAGCAAAAAAGAGGTTGCTTTAAGATTCATCCAACATGAACAATGAGGTTATGTTTATCTAAAGAAATTACTTTGGAAAGAATTCATGTTCCCATCCATTGACATCCTTTCTGCAAACTAATACTCCTGTCAGTAGTTCCCTATTTATATCAGCAATAGAAACTGATTCATGCCCCACTCAGTCTGTTCAGTTATAACATGGAAGGCAAGTGGTAGGTAAATGATTTTATATTTGCTGCTCCTTGGATGCTGCCTGAACTGCTGTGCTCTTCCAGCGCCACTAATCCAAAATCTGGTTTCCAGCATCTGCAGTCATTGTTTTTACCTAAATGATTTTATACACCCACAACAAAGAAAGCCATAAATAAAACAGGCCTACAAACTGAAGAGAATATTGTCCATATGTTAAAGATATTTAACACAGACATGGCCAATTAGGAAAATATGAGTTTGAAGGTGTGGGGCATTAAAAACATCAGTATGTCAAAATTTGTTTTGGCAAGAGGAAACAGGCTTCAGGATCTCTATGTAAAATAGCTAAAACTTTGACAATATTCCTTTCATGACCATGTTGTAGGCACTTCCGTGTGTACGTGTGTGTTTCCGTGAATCCATGTGTGTTTCCGTGTGTGCATGTGTGTGTTGGAGGTTGGTGGGGTGGTAGGTGAGGACCAGTGGGGTTCTGTCCTTGTGGCGATTGGAGGGGCAGGGCTCAAGGGCAGAGGAGCGGGAAGTGGAGGAGATGCGGTGGAGAGCATCGTCGATCATATCTGGGGGGAAATTGCGGTCTTTGAAGAAGGAGGCCATCTGAGTTGTACGGTATTTGAACTGGTCCTCCTGGGAGCAGATGCGGTGGAGACAAAGGAATTGGGAATATGGGATGGCGTTTTTACAGGGGGCAGGGTGGGAGGAGGTGTAGTCAAGGTAGCTGTGGGAATCAGCCGGTTTATAGTAAATGTCCGTGTTGATTCGGTCGCCCGAGATAGAAATGGAGAGGCCTAGGAAGGGGAGGGAGGAGTCTGAGATGGTCCGGGTAAATTTGAGGTCAGGGTGGAAGATGTTAGTAAAGTGGATGAACTGTTCAACCTCCTCGTGGGAGCACGAGGCAGCGCCGATACAGCTCCGATGTAGCGGAGGGAAAGGTGGGTGGTGGTGCCAATGTAGCTGCGGAAGATAGACTGTTCCACATATCCTACAAAGAGGCAGGCATAGCTGGGGCCCATCCGAGTGCCCATGGCTACCCCTTTGGTTTGGAGGAAGTGGAGGATTGGAAAGAGAAGTTGTTCAGAGTGAGGATCAGTTCAGTCAGTCGAAGGAGGGTGTCAGTGGAAGGGTACTGGTTGGTACGGCGGGAAAGGAAGAAGTGGAGGGCTTTGAGTCCTTCGTGATGGGGGATGGAGGTGTACAGGGACTGGATGTCCATGGTGAAGATAAGGCGTTGGGGACCGGGGAAGCGAAAATCATGGAGGAGGTGGAGGGCACGGGTGGTGTCCCGAATGTAGGTAGGGAGTTCTTGGACTAAGGGGGACAAGACCGTGTTTAAGTATGCAGAGATGAGTTCGGTGGGGCAGGAGCAGTCTGAGACAATGGGTCGGCCGGGACAGTCAGGTTTGTGGATTTTGGGCAGGAGGTAGAAACGGGCGGTGTGGGGTTGTGAGACTATGAGGTTGGAGGCGGTGGATGGGAGATCCCTTGAGGTGATGAGGTTATGGATGGTCTGGGAGATGATGGTTTGGTGGTGGGAGGTGAGGTCATGGTCAAGGGGGCAGTAGGAGGTGGTGTCCGCGAGCTGGCGTTTAGCCTCAGCGGTGTAAAGATCAGTGCGCCAAACTACTACCGCGCCTCCCTTGTCTGCCTGTTTGATAGTGAGGTTGGGGTTGGAACGGAGGGAGTGGAGGGCTGCACATTCCAAGGGTGAGAGGTTGGAGTGGGTGAGAGGGGTGGAGAGGTTGAGGCGGTTAATGTCACGGCGGCAGTTGGCTATGAAGAGAAGAGATCGTGGGCAGGTAAGAGACCAGCGCGGAATTAAGGGCTACGGGGAGAACGCTGGCAAGTGGAGCTGAAATGCGCATCAGCCATGATTGAATGGCGGAGTGGACTCGATGGGCCGAATGGCCTTACTTCCACTCCTATGTCTTATGGTCTTATGGTCTTATGGTGTCCAGGTGGATGGGGTGTGTTGGAGGTGGGAGAAGGGGTCATCAGAGGGTGGGCGAGAATCCTGGTTGAAGAAGTAGGTGCGGAGGCGAAGGCGGCGGAAGAATTGTTTGATGGGGAATGAAGCTGAGGCCTCTGCCGAGGACCTTTCTATACAAGTGGATTCAGCAGCTCAGCAGCTTGGAGAGAAAGAGCTTTCTTTTGTCCCTCACTAGTTCAATGGTTATGGTTCTTGTAGACTGCTTGGACTCTTTTGTCAGAAAGCAGTTGATTTCTGAATACATTCCGCTTTGTGTTCCCATGGTCAATAAGCCTTTCAGATGTCTGTCAGAGGTTTTACGGGGCAGGGTGTTATGTACACAATTGCTGTAGTCAGCCAGACGTTATACAATTCAGAACTCAAAATGACTACTAAACCCGAACGAATTATGTTTCCAAATTAAAGGCAATGAAATCAATTAAACTGGAATCTCATTGAAGTTTAATCCTTGCCATTATCACAGGAACAAATTATTCTTCACACTTTTTTTTATTAGATTACTTACAGTGTGGAAACAGGTCCTTCGGCCCAACAAGTCCACACCAAACCGCAACCCACCCAACACTACAGTCAATTCAGCATGGCCGATTCATCTAACCTGCACACTTTTTGGATTGTGGGAGGAAACCAGAGCACCCGGAGGAAACCCACGCAGACACGGGGAGAACGTGCAAACTCCACACAGTCAGTCACCTGAGGCGGGAATTGAACCCAGGTCTCTGGCGCTGTGAGGCAACAGTGCTAACCATTGTGCCACCATGCCGCCCTAAAGGTGGTCTTTCCTGGAAGAGTCTTGCGTGGTAGTAACGCAGTGATCTAGAGGTGATAGAGTCTGACAAGGTCAGAAACAAACATAGACAGGTGCCAAAATATCTGCCTCCACCTGCATTTTTAAAAGGTTTGTAAACTCAGTTTAAAGAGTTTAATTTAACTTTAAAAATCTGAGGTTTTAACCCCTCTTCTTCATAAGCTCTTCTATGAACAGATTTTCCATGATGCCTAAATTTGTGTATAAACTCTAATTTCCACATGATAGTTAACTGATTTGTTAGGCTGTGTCTTCTGCATAGTTTGAAAATCAGAGGGAAAACATATACTACATGTTCAAATTATTCTTGGGCAGACTTTTGTGGAATTAAAGATATAAGCCATATTTCTTGCGTATATTTAAATCCAATATCTGTTGCTCTGACACTGTGATATAGGTTTACTTATGACAATGGATGAGTGTAGTTAGAAAGTCCTTAAAAGTCATAAACCTGCCAAAAGTAAGAGAAATGAAGGATGCTTAATGTGTCTTTATATCATAATTTTCATTTGCAAAAGGAGATTAGCACTGTTGATGTAATATCGCTCTGCTCTTCTGGTGCCACAAGTCCTGTGACAGCTCTCGTAATGCTTTTCGTTTGTCTAAAATAAAAAGAACAAAATAGGGAAATTAGCCCATGCCAGCAGAGAATGGCTGAGAAGCAAATCTACATTTTTAAAAAAATTTGGTTATGAGATGTGGGCATCACCTGCCAGGCCAGCACTTAAAGGCCATTCCTAAATAACTTTGAAGAAGCGGTCATGAGCTGCTTTCTTAAACTGCTGCTGCTCTTGGATACAGGGACATCCATTTTGCTGTTAGAAAGGGAGTTCCAGTATTTTGACCCAATGACAGTAAAGGAACAGTGCTATAGTTCCAAATCGGGATCATGTGTGAGTTGGAGGAGAACTTGCAGGTTGTGGTCTTCACATGTATCTGCTGCCTTTACCTTTCTAGGAGGTCCTGGGTGTGGAAGGTACTGTCAAAGAAGGCTTGGTGAGTTACTGCATGCATCTGGTTGATGATACACACTGCTGCCAAAGTGTGCCAGTGGTGAAGACACTAAATGTTGAATGAGGTAGATAGAGTGTCATATCAACCAAGCTGATTAGCCCTGAATGGTGTCAGGTTGTCCTGAGTGTTGCTGGAGCTGCACCACCCAGACAAGTATGGAATATTTCATCATGCTTTTTTTTTTGCTCTTGTAAGTGGTGTACAGCCACTTGGAAGATAGAAGTTGAGTACTTGCCATATAATTCCTAGCCTCTGATCTGCTTTCATAGCCACAGTATTTATAAGGCTGATCTAGTTCAGTTTCTGGTCAATGGAAACCAACAGGTTATTGAAAGTGGTAGATTTAGCATTTGTGTGGCACAAATCTAACTTGCCACCTATCAGACCAGGTCTGGACATTGTCCAAATCTTGCCACATATAGACATGGATAGCTTAAGTTTCTGAGGAGTCATGAATAACGCTGCATGTTGTGCACCATCAGTGCCCATCCCAACTTCTGACCTTATGATGGAGGTAAGAGCTGTTGGATCAGCTGAAGATGGTTGAATCATGGAAACTACCCTGAGGGTCTGCTGCAGTGATGTCCTGAAGCTGAGATGATTGATTTTCAACAACCACAACTGTCTTCCAACAGCCATTGGACAGTTTGCCACCCGATTCTCACTGACTCCACTTTTGTTATGGCTCCTTGAGGAAAGATTGGTGATATTTACTCCTAGGAACTTGAAGCTCTTGACCACCTCCACCTCAGCACCATTGATACAGACAAGGATGTGCCCTCCACTCCATTTCCTGAAGTAAATGACCAGTTCCTTTATTTCGCTGACACTGGGAGAGAGATTGTTGTCTTTACACCATCCCACTAAGCTGTCTATCTTCTTCCTGTACTCTGTCTCATTTTTCTGAGATGCAATCCACTATGGTGGTGTAATCAGCAAATTTGTAAATGAAGTTAGAGCTGAATTTGGCCACACAGTTATGAGTGGCTAAGGAGTACAGTAAAGTATGCAGACTTGCAGGGCAACAGTGTTGAGGATTATGGTGGAGGAGATGTTGTTGCCTATCCTTACTGATTGTGGTCTATGGGTCAAAAAATTGAGGATCTAGTTGCAGATGGTGGAGCAGAGTCCTGGGTCTCAGAGATTGGAGATGAGTTTGGTTGGAATTATGGAATTGAAGGCAGAGCTAAGGTCAATAAATAGGAGTTTGACATAGGTGTCCTTGTCTTCCAGATGTTCCAGGGATGAGTGTAGGGCCAGGGAGATGGGATTGGGCATGGATCTCTTGCGATGATAGGCGAATTGTAGCAGATCAAAGAAATCTGAGAGGTTGAACTTGTTGAGAGCCCATTACTAACCACATAATAATAATGTCAGACCCACCAGGTGGTAGGTTTAAAGCATGCTGCATGACTTTTCTTTGGCACTGGGATGATAGTGGTCTCCTTGGAGCAGGTCGGGACTTCAGATTGTAGTAAGGAGAGGTTAAAGCTGTTTGCAAATACTCCCACCAGCTGGTCTGCACAGCATCTGAGTGTACAGCCGTGGACTCCATCCAGGCCAGTCACATTCCGTGTATCAATCATACATTTTGGCAGCGTGCACAGCTTTTCCTCTGTTACCACATTCTGTGTGTGGGATTTTTTTTTAAAGCTATATGTTTGAACTCTTCAGCACTTAAAATATGATATAATCATTGGATTTTAACTTACTAGTCCAGACTTTTAAAGTTTTTATAGATTGACTTATGATATATTGTCTTATGACTCCAATCACCAATCCCCATTGCAACTGTATAGCCATAGAATCATTAAGTCACAAAGATGTACAGCATGGAAACAGACCCTTTGGTCCAACTTGTCCATACCGACCCAGATATCCTAACCTAATCTAGTCCCATTTGCCAGCACCTGCCCCATATTCCTCTGAACCCTTCCTATTCATATATCCATCCAGATGCCTTTTAAATGTTGTGATTGTACCAGCCTCTGACAGCTCATGCCATACAGGTTTATTAATTTAAATGCAGTCGTTTAATTCCAACTGAAATGTAAACAAAGTTTGGAGTGCTCCTGAAATGTAGTAAGATGTTATATCAATACCAGTTTTTATTTTTTTATGTTCCAATCTGTCAAGAACCAAACTAGTGACATAATGGTTAAGATGCTCATTTTATATTATTGGGTTTAAGATTGCGACTCTATTATACAACACTGTAGCAGTCACTTTCACTGTTGATCTTCCTTTCCTCGGTGGAATTGTCACCTAAATTGAACGGTTTATTGAAATTGGAAATTGAGGCTCATCTCTTCAAAACTGGCAGCACTCTTATATGTACCACTGGGTTTAGACAACTGCTTGTGAAGGTAATCACAAAGAAATTAAGGTATTATGTTCATACCTAGTGTCCTTATCTGCTTTTTAATTTGTCATTGGTGGGTCTGTGTGTGTTTTGATGGAGAGAGGTGCATAGTGGAAGCATAAATGAAAGATGTTGTGAAGCTTGAAAGGGTTCAGAAAAGATTTACAAGGATGTTGCCAGGGTTGAAGGATTTGAGCTATGGGAGAGGCTGAACAGGCTGGGACTGTTTTCCCTGGAGCATTGGAGGCTGAGGGGTGACCTTGTAGAGGTTTACAAAATTATGAGGGGCATGGATAGGGTAAATAGACAAAGTCTTTTTCCTGGAGTCAAGGAGTCCAGAATTAGAGGGCAATGGATTAAGGTGAGAAGGGAAAGAGGCCTAAGGGGCAACTTTTTCACGTTGAGGGTGGTACAGGTATGGAATGAGCTGCCAGAGGAAGTGGTGGAGGCTGCTACAATTGCAACATTTAAGAGGCATTTGGATGGGTATATGAATAGGAAGGGTTTGGAGGGATATGGGCAGGGTGCTGGCTGGTGAGACTAGATTGGGTTAGGATATCTGGTCGGCATGGACGGGTTGGACCGAAGGGTCTGTTTCCATGCTGTACATCTCTATGACCCTATGGCTCTATAATTGAGAATGCACTTAGTTTTCTGTGGCCTGCCTCATGTTGTATTTAAAAAATTGGTAGTCTAATGAACTGTGTATATCCAATTGTTGGTCTAGTCATGGAGACTGGATTTGTGACTGATTATTTGTTCATTTTATAATGATCATGTCCCTATTTCAGGTAGTGTTGGCTATATTGCACATTACTAACAAGCCAATGAGTTTAATCCTGAAGATTGAGCAGAGGCTCCTACCCACTCATCAGCTACAACTCAGATTCACCTTTTTATTTACAAGATACAAGCCCAGGAGGCTGTACAGTAATAGTCTGAGTTTATACTAATGCCCAATCCATATCTGGTGATATGTAATCAAGATGACATATTGTAGATTTTCGTTTCTGGTTGGAAATTTATATTCAGCCGGATAAACTAATTTTTCACCTACGAAAACAAGACACAGGAACTTGACCTTAAAAACGGCATTAAGACCGTAAACTTTGCTCTAACTAACTCTTTGAATACTTACTGTCGCACTTCTGCTGTATCAGATACAGAGTCAAAATAGATGTAAATCATTCTGAAAATCTGTGGATGTAAAACACATGGATACTATTTTTTAAAATTGATTAAGTAAATACATTTACTTCCACATTTTCTCCCTTTCCTCTTCCTTCCCCTATATGTGATGTTCCCTATCAAGGTTGGCTCCATGTTGTCAGTAATCCATCAGTACCTTCCTCCTGTGAGCACATTTCACACCTAGGCCCAGATTGAGTTTTTGACCATGTATTTGACTGTGCAGGAAAGACTTGCACTCAAATGTTGGATGCATGAATTCTTGCCAATTTTATTTCCCCCACTTTAACATTTCCACCCCAGTTAGGATTAGTGAAAACATCATGAGCGGCCTTTCACCTGTTTTTAACAGTCGGTGGGTAGGGGCTGATAAATGTTAAAGCACAGACTTTGCAACCCTGGCAACATTCTTGTAAATCTTTTCTGAACCCTTTCAAGTTTCACAACAGCCTTCTGATAGGAAGGAGAACAGAATTGCACGCAATATTCCAAAAGTGACCTAACCAATGTCCTGTATGGCCGTAACATGACCTCCCAACTCCTATACTCAATACTCTGACCAATAAAGGCAACCATATCACCTTCTTCACTATACTATCTACCTGTAACTCTACTTTCAAGGAACTATGAACCTGCACTCGACAGGCCCTTACCATTAAGTGTACAAGTCCTGCCAAGATTTGCTTTTCCAAAATGCAGCACCTCACATTTATCTAAATTAAACTCTATCTGCCACTCCTCAATCCTTTGGTTCGTCTTATCAAAATCCCTTTGTACTCTGAGGTAACGTTCTTCATTGTCCACTGGACCTCCAATTTTGGTGCCATCTGCAAACTTACTAACTATATCTCTTATGTTCACATCCAAATCATTTATATAAATGGCAAAAGGTAGTGGACCCAGCACTGATCCTTGTGGCACTCCACTGGTCATAGGCTTCCAGTCTGAAAAGCAACCCTGCACCACCACCCTCTGTCTTCTACCTTTGAGCCAGTTCTGTATCCAAATGGTTAGTTCTCCCTGTATTTCATGAGATCTAACCTTGCTAACCAGTCTACCATGAGAAACCTTGTTTCTTTTTAATAGATATTTTTATTGAAAATTTAACATGTTTTTACAAACTTACAAATAAAAAAAACACAAGTACAAACACTAATATACAGTTAAATCTTAAATAAATAATAGCCAAAATTTGTCAAACGAAAAGAAGAGAGAGGAACCTTGTTGATCACCTTACTGAAGTCCACATAGATCACATCCACCATTCTGCCTTCATCAATCCTCTTTGTTATGTCTTGAAAAAAATTCAGTCAAATTAATGAAACATGACTTCCCACGTACAAAGCCACGTTGACTATCCCTAATCAATCCTTGCCTTTCCAAACACACATACATCCTGTCTCTCCCAAAAACTTGCCCAGCGCCGATGTCAGGCTCACAGGTCTGTAGTTCCCTAGCTTTTCCTTACCACCTTTTTAAAATAGTGGCACCACGTTAGCCAACCATCTTCCAGCACCTCACCTGTGACTATTGTGATACAAATATCTCAGCACGAGCCCAGCAATCACTTTCCTAGTTTCCCACAGAGTTCTAGGGTACACCTGATCAGGTCCTGAGGGTTTATCCACTTTTATGCGTTTCAAGACATCCAGCACCATTTCTTCTGTAATGTGGACATTTTTCAAGATGACACTATCTATTTCTCCACATTCTATATCTTCCATGTCCTTCTCAACAGTAACACTGATGCAAAAGACTCATTCAGTATCTCCCCCATCTCCTGCGGTTCAACACAAAGGCCACCTTGCTGATCTTTGAGGGACCCTATTCTCTCCCTAGTTACCCTTTTGTCCTTAATGTATTTGTAAAAACCCTTTGGATTCTCCTTAACCCTATTTGCCAAAGTATACCCCTACTGCCTTTATATTCTTCTAAGGATTCACTTGATTTATCCTGTCTATACCTGACATATGCTTCCGTCTTTTTCTTAACCAAACCCTCTATTGCCCTGGTCATCCAGCATTCCCTACACATACCAGCCTTTCCATTCACCCTAACAGGAATATACTGTCTCTGGACTCTTGTTATCTCATTTCTGAAGGCTTCCTTTTTCCAGCTGTCCCCTTACCTGCAAACAACTGCACTCAATCAGCTTTTGAAAGTTCTTGCCTAATGCCATTGAAATTAGCCTTTGTCCAGTTTAGAACTTCAACCTTTAGATCCGGTCTATACTTTTCCATTGCTATTTTAAAACCAATAGAAATATAGTTGCTGGCCCCAAAGTGCTCCCCCACTAATACCTCAGTCACCTGCCCTGCCTTATTTCCCAAGAGTAGGTCAAGTTTTGCACCTTCTCTAGTAGGTAAATCCATACACCGAATCAGAAAATTTTCTTGTACACACTTAACAAATTCCTCTTCATCTAAACTCTTAACACTCTGGCAGTCCCAGTCTATGTTTGAACAGAATGTGGGGAGATGAATAGATCACTGCGTTAGGCAGGAGAAATGTGCCCTGTTTGGAGGTCTGAGGTAAGGAAGAAGTTATTTCTGAGACGCAATGGCTCCTATTGGTCTGTATCAGACAGCACTGGCCTGACAGGTTGTCTTCCTGTTCTGCCAGCTGTGGATGAAATGAAAGCTTAAAACTAGCAAAATAAATGATAATTTTTTAAAAATAATTTATTCCTCAGGTCAGTAATTGCATTTTTAGTAGTAATAATTAACATTTGTATCCATAATATAGTAGGAAATACAAATATTTATGTATTTTTGTATACTTCCAAATTGCCTTTCACAAAGGTACTTTGTTTTTGAAGAGTACTAGCTGTCAGTAGCCATTGATATTCAAACAGGAAGATAAATTGGCCAGTTCTTTTTGAAGCCTGGAGTAATCTGGAAAGTTTTCTCTTGAGTCCCAGACAGTTTTCATGATAATTTAGCACGCTGGATCCAAAGCCAGATCCAGCATCTTAAAAGCTGTTTGCACAAAAAAAGTAATTTTAAAAGGCACCGTTCACGTGATTACATCGAGATTAATGGGTCGATGTCAATGAATTATTACAGTAATTGAATATTCATCACCTGCATTTCAAGTTTGAAATATTGCTTTAACTCATAAATGACCATCCAACATTATTTAGAATATATTTGGAAGGCAAAGGTATTTTTCTTATTTGTTTAATGAATAACATTTGCAGTCACTTTCTTTGTTGTCAGTAATGAAATTTTCTCAGGGTCTCTGGACATGAGTCTTACATTGTAGAATTTCACAGGAAATTCTAGGTTAAAATTTTAGAGACATGCATTATAACTTATAGTTGATTTTTAAAATCCATTATTTGTCTTCTTATTGTTGCTGACATGTTACTACCTTCTGTTTTCTAGCTTTTTGTACGCATAAACTATATATGTCAACATTCTCTTGCAAACAGAATGACCTGTGAGGTATTACTGCCTGTTTGGAAAAACAGGGAAATTGTTTAAATAACTTGGGGGTTTGTCTATCTTTTATGCACTTTGTAGTTCAAGATTGATCAGATGGGTATGAATGCCACTTACTCTGGGAGCCAATAGGGTCTGCGGATGCTACAGAAATCAGAGTTGATAAAGCATAGCACTGGAAAAGGCACAGCAGGTCAGGCAGCATCCAAGGAACAAGAGAGTCGATGTTTTGAGCAGTACCCTCCTTCCGGATTAGGGAGGGGGAAGGGGGGAAGGGGGTTGAGAGATAAATGGGGGGAATGGGGAGTGGGGCTCGAAGAAAAGTAGACAATAGGTGGGTGAAAGTGGGAGGTGATAATGATTGGTTACTGGGAAGGGTGGAGTGGATAGGTGGGAAGGGGAGATGGACAGGTAGGTCAGGTCAACAGGGCAGATCTGAGTTGGAGGGTTGGATCTGGGGTAGAGTGTGGGGAGGGGAGATTTGGAAACTGGTATATTCAATGTTCATGTCGTGTGGTTGTAGGCTCCCAAGGCGGAGGATGAGGTGTTCCTCCTCCAGTTTGCAGGTGACCTTGTGTAGGCTGTGGAAGAGGCCCAAAATGGATGTGCTTTTAGGAGAGTGGGAGGGGGCATTGAAGTGGATGGCCATGGGAGGATGGGGTTGGTTGGTGCATATGTTCCCTGAACCATTCCGCGGGTTTGTGTGTGGTCTCTCTAATGTAGAGGAGACCACATTGAGAGCATCGGATATAATAGATGAGGTTGGAGAATGTTCAAGTAAATCTCTGCCAGATTTGAAGTGATCCTTGGGGGATCTAGGATGGCGGTGAGGGGGGAGGTGTGGGCGTTAGTTTTGTACCTCTCATGGCAGCAGGGGAAGGTACCAAGTGTAGCGAGGGGTTAGTGGGACATGTGGACCTAACAGGGTAGTCGTGCAGGGAATGGCCCCTACAGAATGCAGATAGGGGTGGGGAGGGAGATATATTTTTGGTGATAGGGTCTGACTGTTGGTAGGGAAAATGGCAGAGGATGATGCGCTGGATTTGGAGATTGCTGGGCTGAAATGTGAGTATCTTTGTTGGGGTTGGGAGGAGTGACATTCAAGGACAAGTGTGGGAATGGAGGAGATGCAGTTGAGGGCACCATTGATCACTTGGGAGGGAAAGTTAAGGTACCTTAGGCTTCAGATGAGGAGTGAGATGGATCAGTGCTAGCAGAAGCAGTAACAGTCTATTCATCACAAAGCTCCAATTCCACAACAGAGAAGGATGAGCAAAGACAGGCAGCTGCATTAGGCCAGAAAAATGTGTTGCTGGAAAAGTGCATCACGTCTGGCAGCATCCAAGGAGAAGGAGAATTAACGTTTCGGGTATAAGCCCTTCTTCAGGAATGCCCGAAACATCGATTCTCCTGCTCCTTGGATGCTGCCTGACCTGCTGCACTTTTCCAGCAACACATTTTTCAGCTCTGATCTCCAGCATCTGCAATCCTCACTTTCTCCTAGCTGCATTAGGCCAACCAGGGTCTCTAAGCAGAGGATGAGCTTCCCCAATGTCTTAAAAATAATATGTCTGGAGGCTTAGGGTATTACATTGGCAATCTGCTACCAAACCTGCTGTAAACTGGTCACACTTTAGCAGTGGCTGTCAAGGTCACCACTAATTTCAACTTCTTTGTTCTAGTTCTTCCCCGGCTGTGCCAGAGACATTTTCAGGATCTTGTGATTGGGGGGGCCAACAAGGTATAATTATGTTCGCCATGAGGGGCAATGCTGTCAAGTTTGCCTGTGATGTTGACAGTCAGATTGAGGGGGATGTTCAGACTTGCAGCTTCTCACATGAGAAGGATGCTACCAATTGCACCGGTGGTAATTAACACACCCTGGGTCATCAAGGATAAGTACACCAACAATCAGTAAATAAGGATTGGCCTGGCCCAAAATTACCATCACAGAGGCATGGATAGGATAAATAGACAAAGTCTTTCCCTGGGTTCGGGGAGTCCAGAACTAGAGGGCATAGGTTTAGGGTGAGAGGGGAAAGATATAAAAGAGACCTAAGGGGCAACTTTTTCATGCAGAGGGTGGTACGTGTATGGAATGAGCTGCCAGAGGATGTGGTGGAGGCTGGTACAATTGCAACATTTAAGAGGCATTTGGTTGGGTATATGAATAGGAAGGGTTTGGAGGGATATGGGCCAGGTGCTGGCAGGTGGGACTAGATTGGGTTAGGATATCTGGTCAGTATGGACAGGTTGGACTGAAGGGTCTGTTTCCTTGCTATACATCTCTATGACTCTATGAAAATGATTCACACCACTTTGACCTCGCTTGGCCTTTCCATAACTACTGGAGAAGCTACGAGCCTTGCTCATGTCAAATCATTCCCTAGAAGTAGGTCAACTCTATCTACAGGTTCACGATGGACATCCCTACAGTTACCTTTCCATATGTTAGATCACACTCTCAGTGATCCCAACATAAAGATATTGGTTCGTACTCCCCATTAATAATGTTTGCTAAAACTTTGGCATTCATATCAGTCTCCTGTAGAAATGATATGCATTTCAACAGTAGAGGAATGTGATGAATCCTGTGTCTCCATGAACAACTGGAAGTATACTTGCCTTAGTTGAGGAATAAAGAGTTACTTTTCCTTTTCCCTGTAACTCCCAGTTATTATGCTTCCAGTTCCTGTGCTCAAAGCAATGCTGATACACAGTCTCACAGCTACAGTCAGAGCTACAACTTGGGCAGAGCTCCATGCTCTGCATTGATCACGTGTATCTGATAAATTCTATGGATTTACCTCACACTTCCAACACTCTGCATAAAGGTGATGCGCATTGCCACAATAGAAACCTTAAACTTTTGGACATTACTTCCATCCTCAACGCCTTCTTTTGTGCCCTGAGGAGGAGATACACATCCAGATCCAGATCCACATTCAGATCCTGACTGTCTATTCTCAACCCTGGCTACTTAGAGTCATAGAGACGTGGAGGTGTACAGCACAGAAAAGGACCCTTTGGTCCAACTCATCCATGCAGACCAGATATCCTAAATTAATCTAGTCCCATTTGCCAGCACTTGGAGTCATAGAGTCATAGAGATGTACAGCATGGAAACAGACCCTTCGGTCTAACCCATCCATGCCGACCAGATATCCCAACTCAATCTAGTCCGACCTGCTAGCACCCGGCCCATATCCCTCCAAACCCTTCCTATTCATATACCAACCAAATGCCCCTTAAAGGTTGCAATTGTACCAGCCTCCACCACTTCCCCTGACAGCTCATTCCATACACGTACCACCTTCTGAGTGAAAAGGTTGCCCCTTAGGTCTCTTTTATATCTTTCCTCTCTCACCCCAAACCTATGCCTTCTTGTTCTGGACTGCCCCACTCCAAGGAAACGACTTCGTCTATTTATCCTATCCAAGCCCTCATAATGTTATAAACCTCTATAAGGTCACCCCTCAGCCTCCGGCACTCCAAGGAAAACAGCTCCAGCCTATTCAGCCTCTCCCTATAGCTCAAATCCTCCAACCCTGGCAACATCCTTGTAAATCTTTTCTGAACCCTTTCAGGTTTCACAACATCTTTCTGATAGGAAGGAGACCAGAATTGCACACAATATTCCAAAAGTGGCCTAATCAATGTCTTCCCTTTCCGCCTCTCACTTTCAATCCTTCCTTGGTACATTGTCAGGTAGAGGCGATAGAAAAAGGGTTTGGATTTGTGCACCAGTCCATAATCATCAGCTGAGGAGAAAGTGAGGGGACTGCAGATGCTGGAGATCAGAGCTGAAAATGTGTTGCTGGAAAAGCGCAGCAGGTCAGGCAGCATCCAAGGAACAGGAGAATCGACGTTTCGGGCATAAGGCCCTCGAAGGGCTTATGCCCGAAACGTCGATTCTCCCGTTCCTTGGATGCTGCCTGACCTGCTGCGCTTTCCAGCAACACATTTTCAGCCATAATCATCAGCCACCTCACCTGCTGGTTATGCATTGCAACCTCTGGTTATCTTTGGGTATTCTCACTAATGAAAGGAGTGAACTTCTAAATTCTTCCAAGAGAATTATTTACCTATAACCTTCATGAGTACATTCTACTTTTAGTGCCCACATCCAACAGCCAAAACTATTTTGCTATAACCACTCAGAATTCTTTATAAGTCTGCCCAGGCTTCTGACAGATATTGCAAATTTTCTGACTGTAAGCCTTAGGGGCCAACTCAGATGCACTATGAACAGCCTTTTTTGCCACCTCATAAACTATAGAAGTTTTAGAGCAACAAAGCGTAAACCTCAAGAGCTCTGACTTTCAACCTACCTTGCATTAGCAATGCCCAATTTTCTTCATCTGCCTAGCTATCTTTTCAACAGAAATAAAAAATGCCTTTTCATCAAATTTTGTGAAGGCTTGTGCAAACTTAAATAGCTTTCACTGGTTCTTGAATTGGACTTCAATCGTTCCCCGTGAGAGAGTTCCCCAGAGTCAGAGCCCCTTTCTTTTAGTCCCAGCCTTTTAGGTTGGTATTCCCTCCCTTTCTCATATTATTTCACTCGTGTCTTTCCCTCTTCCCTTTGCAATTCCAGCTTTTCCTTTTCTTTTCCCCTCTTGTTCCTCACCTTTTTGTGCTCTCTTGAGCACTTCCCTCTCAAGTTTAAGTTTTGCAATTTTCATTCCTAATTCTATTTCCCATTAATTCAATTGCAATTGCATTTTAATTGACTCACTATCAAGTTTGCATCGCTGTTCTTCTAATTTAAAATGCTGTACTCATGCCTGAATTATGTCTGATTTCCTTACTCCAACTTTTAATTGAAATTCCAACTTCTCTGTCACTTCAAGCAGCCAAACCTTGCTTACCCTTTGCAAATCATTCAGGTATAAATCTTCAACCTGCAGAAAAGTCTTAGCAATTGCCAAAATTATTTTAATATAATAATGCCGAAGGAACTTGGTGTGTCTCCTCTTATCCTCTCCGATTATTATGACCCCATTTCTAGTGAAATACCATCTCTGTCAGGCATCCAACAGATGCTGTTATGTTATGATTGAAGCTGGACGAGTGCAGTGTCCAAATGCCACAGCACTGTCCATTCAGGTTAACATGTGAGCCATGTTTATGCTTACAGTCATAGAGTCACAGAAACAGATCCTTCGGTCCAACTCATCCATGCTGATCAAACGGCCTAACCTAAATTGAGTCACATTTGCCAGCACTTTGCCCATATCCCTCTAAACCCTTCCTATTCATATACCCATCCTTTTGAATGTTGTAATTATACCAGCCTCTACCACTTCCTCTGGCAGCTCATTCCATACACGCACCACCGTCTACCTGAAAAACTTGCCCATTAGATCCCTTTTACATTTTTCCCCTCTCACCATAAACCTATGTCCTTGTCTATTTATCCTATTCATGCCACTCATGATTTTATCAACCTCTATAAGGTCACTCCTCAGTCTCCAACACCCCAGATTCCTCTTTGAACAAGTTACAGACATTTCTGACCAGAATGTTATGAATGAGTTTGCCAAGGTGTCCTACAATGCCAAAGCAGTAAAATGAATATGAACACAAGCCGGTACCCTACAAAAGTCACAACTTTAATCGGAACAAAATTACAATAATCTTGAATACTAAATTAATCTTTAATCCTATTTGGTCCCTTAAGATTACAATATGTCCTGAGTCTCTCATAAATTTACGCAAATGCTATCTCTCTGGCTCTGTTTCTGGGTCTGCGAAGCTGCTTTCTCTCTCTGTCTCTCTGGATGAAGTTAAAAATCAGCAAGTTATGACCTAGTGGTCTGTGACTTTTAACTTTGTTCACACCAGTCCAACAACAGCACCTCCACAACATCTCTCCGAATGGTCAGCTGGATTATGTTTCTTGTTATGCTGTCTCCTCAGACCATTCCATGAGCAAGGTCTGCAGGTGAACACTGTTTTTAATACTTTGTAGATGGTTTTCTGAACTTTCTATAGTTACGGCCAGTCAGGTACAGTTAATAGTTTGAAACAAGAGTCAATCATTAAAATGGCATGCTACTGTTAGTTACTTTGTGCAGCAGGACCCGTGCCTTTCTGTTTGAGCTCTCCTTTGTTTAGTGGATAAGTTATTGGGGGTGTCTGAGCAGAATAACCGCTGCTTTTTACATTATGCTAGTAACATTAGCACCTGACTGCTGTGTTTGCACAGTGTCTGGTGTGTGGGTTTTGTGATTTCAAGAGTTTTACTTGGCCAGTGTACCCTGCATCCCTTACTGTTTGGCTAAGTTTGCAAGCTATCTGTGTTTTAGCAGCCAGGAGGATGCTATGTGCTGGTGACAAATAACTTGTTTAAAGAAGTCAGTGTTAAAGCGGAATTTTGAAGTGGATGAGCTACATGAATTGGTTAAATGTAGAAATTCCACAGGATGGTACCTTAGAGTGAATGCTCAACTACCGACATTGTGCCAAAATGTGGCAGTGACCTGGATGTGTGGGTGCATTGGCCTGTACCCAGGGCTAGGATCAGTGCTGTAGGACTGGAGTGGGCTGTGGATAAGAAGGGGCAAGACCATGAAGCAATTGAAGAAGTAGGCTGAAAAATCAAACTTTGTGGTGTTGGAGGAACCAGCTCCAGTAACAGACAGGGATGATGTCTGAGCAGGACAAAGTGTGGATCAGATAGGGTCTGGCCAGCAAACATTGGGGGATTGTCAAGTTTCTTTGTAATAATGAAGATATGGAGATGGAATCTCAGGATCGAAAAGTGTTGCCATGGTTGCAAACACCCTGGTTCAGTTTGAACGTTGAACTGTAAGAGGGCTCCCAATTCCATTGTTACTATTTGCTTCAGTCGGTTACACATTACTGAGTTCACCACATTACAATTGCAAATGTTTGATCCCTGAGGTATTAATCTTAATGGCATCATACATCTGACAGAGTAGAGTTAAATTATATTTGTTGATGGAAAGTTCACTTGAGATAATGATTAATCTCATTGCTTTCATTGTGCTGAAAATGCTATGATACCACATAGCAAGTTTAAAGATACAAAAGCATTTTCCATTTACTGTAGGACATTTAAACATCACTACTATGTTATATTGTACTTTATGTACAGTGATGTGAAGGGTGAGCAATAAATACATTAATGTTGGTTCTTGTTTGCAATGTGAACTTGGATTTATTCATGGGACAATGATAATGTGTCAAGTAGCTGAAATGCAATTAACTCACAAGGGGATGGTAAAGTCTTGAATGTGCCTAGTTGGTATTTTACAGTCATTTTGTTTGTTTCTATAAATAAGTGAGCCAAGCTTTTGTCCCTTCTCATCCCATCATAAAGTCAGGAGGGACCTCCCCCTTTCCATGTGATGGGCACAAAATGCCTTCAAGCTTGGAAGAAAGTGAAAGCTTTCAGCGCTCAAGGGAAGCTCCTCGATCCTCAAATTCGCTGTTCTGTGAGAAAAATGTGGAGTAATAAATTTTCTAGGAATAGAAGATTCTTTAAGTACAAACAGAGGCTACAAGAGATTCAACTAAACCACCGAGAGATGCGAGATTAGGGACTACCATGTTATCTTCGTGAAGAACAAGTTGTTGGAAATATGTTATTAGTCAATAGTCTGAGACCTGCCAGAGGATTGAAAGCACTGCTTCAGAACAGAAATAGATAATGGATATAATGGAGATTTGTGCTTCATTGGGTCTGTACTCCATTGTTATGTAGAGATACTACAGAGTACAACCAAAGCAGCAATGGGAACATCCAAACTGTGACATTCACACTTGCAAACAATACTGTAATGATGCAAAATGCTTGGTAAGAATTGTCACTTGGAAAAAGAAAAATTGGGTCATAATTGGTAGCCAGTCTGGATTTGACAAAGTCATTTCTTGTTTGACAAATTTGATGAAGCTCTTACTTGAATTAAGGGAGGATTGATGAAGGTGATGTGCTTGATGCGGTGTCCATGGACTTTCAAAAACCATTTCATAACAGTCTTGTTAGCATATGGGGTTAAAGGGGCACTGAGAGGATGTGGAAGAGATTTACCGGAACAGTGGAAGCAATAAAAGACTTTAGTCATATGGAGAGCAGTGATATGGAAACTGATTAATTAGTAACTTTTGAAACGGAATGTATAAATAGTTGTAGAGGGAAATGGTGCAGGGCTGTTGGCGAAGAGGTTGGGAATGGGGCTTATTGGATAGCTCTTTCAAAGGGTTGGCAACCGACTGAATGCACCCTCCTCTCAAAGGGCTTTCATTCCACGAACATATGATTTGATGGTGTAAAGATGAATATCTCATGTCTGCTGCTGAGAAATCTAGTATTTAATTGCAATGTGAGGTGCAGATGGTTCACACATGCGATCAGAGCATTCAAAACATTCCTGTAATGAACACTTCTGTGTGCAGGAACTCACGGCGCTACGCTGGAGTTCTCCAGTAACCCCCTAGATGTATAGGAACCTTATCGTTCAGAAGCAAACTAGGACATTGATGTACTGCTCACTGCTGTCAGTGAAGAACTTGTTCTGCCAAATTGGCATCAATTCAACTGACTGACTGTGACCGATATCCGCACTCACCCCAGGGAAAAAAAACCTCCCAAAAGAAATTTAAAAGTGTTCCTGTGACAGCTTTATCATTGCCACTCCCAGTGAAATAGAAGTTCCAGACACGTTATTCCTTTGGTGGTCCAGTCAATTTATTTACCTGGTCGACAACGTAATGGTGCCTGGAAGAACATAGCAACCAGGCAGCATCAGGAGGTGGAGATGCTACGTGGTTTGCTGTGTTCTTTCAGCCTACTGCTTGTCTACTTTGGATTCCAGTTTTTTTGTCTCTAATGTAATGGTGCCTAGCAACCTTTCTCCTGTAATAATGCTGCACTTCCTTAGCAGCTAAATATTTCTCCTGGTCCTCCTCTGTCTTGAGCTACTGTATCGCGAATGGTCTCTGTAAAGGGACACTGATTGTAAATGGAAGGTGAAACAACTCCCAAACTCTCTTGAAATGCTTCTGGATAGACTGAAGTGCTACTGTAGAGTGGCCATGTCTTTGTACAGATGTAGCATGACCTCATGGTTCTGAAATCCAATCCCTCTACTAGTAAAAGCTAACATACTGTATGCCTTCTTAACAGCTTGATCAACTTGGGTAGCAACTTTCAGGGATCTGTGTACGTGGACACCTAGATCTCTTTGCTCATCTAAACTACCAAGAATCTTACCGTTCACCCAGTACTCTGCATTCCTGTTACTCCTTCCAAAGTGAATCACCTCACATTTTTCCACATTAAATTCCATTTGACACCTCTCAGCCCAGCTCTGCAGCTTATCTATGTCCTTGTCTTGTAACTGCCAACGGTCTCGCTGTCTCATAATTGCTTCCTGTCTGTTGCTGTGTAACTGAGAGCATCTAGTTTAAATAGGCAGTAAGGGCACAAGATCAAAAACCAAGGAGTGTGTGCATGTGTGCATGTGTACGAGGGACTTTTTTTCAGGTGCTAGTGTTGGACTGGGTTGGACAAGGTCAAAAATCACACCACACCAGGTTATAGTCCAACAGGTTTATTTGAAAACACAAGCTTTTGGAGCTCCTGTTGGACTATACCCTGGTGTCATGCGATTTTTAACCTTGAGAGCGAGAGAGGCTGAGAAAGATGGGTAATGAATGTCGGGGCTACTTGGACCGCTGACAGTTTCAGATGGAATCCCATTGTCACATCTCACTTGCAAAATCACACCAAGTGGAATGCTCAATCCTCAATGCTGTCCTGCAGATAGTGTATGCAGAATGCTACTGACTGAGAACTCAACCCCATTTAAGTTCTATTTGCAAGTGGCTTGAATGCCTCCCATTCATAAAGTGCTGCACAGATAAAACATTTTGTAACTGTATTCGAAACAAAAGCCTTCTGAATCATTTAATCCACCATGGCTGAATTTAACTTCCTGGGATTGGTAGATTCTATATATTCTATTTTTTCACTTTCTACCAGCATTCATGTTCCTGCTTTCATCTCAGATGCTTTCACTTACATTGATCTTCAAATAATTATGCAGTTTTTTTTTAGAAATGTTATAATTAATATTGATCGCCACTCGTTGCAGATCACTTCGCCACAAAATTGTTTGCACAAAGAAGTTCTTCTAATCTGTTCTTTCATGTACCTATGGCTTATCTTAAAACCTTTGCTCTATGTCTACCCTGTAGTTGCCAATAGAAATAATCTATTCCTGTTATCATTTTTAGTATATAAAAAAAAGTGTACTTGATATATTTTATTCTGATCACTAATTAAATTGAAATAATTGTTGTAGATATAAATTGGAAACAAAGCAAAAATTAAATGTATCTCTGTGATCCTTTGCACCCACAGGGGAGCATTACACAGAAAGACAGCCAAAACATATCAATCCCATTCTCTGGCTCTCACTCCTGGTTAAGTTAGTTCTTTGCAGGGAGTGTTCGATTGTAAAGTCATCCACATAACCTTGTTTTGGTTTTGGATTTACTGTCTGAGAATGTTTACCACCTGAGGTAGTTTTTTTCACTGTTTCTAATTTGAACAATATATGTTTCAATATTGATATGTGAACATTGTATAATTTGCTTCTATCAAATATTTGTCAATGTTATATAACATGAATGAATTACGTGGTGCAGGTCATGTTGCATTCTACATACGTTGATTAAGGACTGTACTGGGGAGGTAATGGTCAAGTGGTATTATTGCTAGACTATTAGTCCAGAAACTAAGCTACTGTGATGGGGACTTGGGTTGGAATCCCAGAATGGCAGATGATGGAATATGAATTCAACAAAATAAACATCTGGAGTTATGAATCTACTGATGAGCATGAAACCATTTGTTGGAAAAACGCCATCTGATTCATCCTTCAGGAAAGGAAATCTTCCCGAGAATCATAGAATCCCTACAGTGTGGAAACAGGCCATTTGACCCAACAAGTCCACACTGACCCTCTGAAAAATATCCCACCCAGACTCATTCCCCTACCTATTACTTTTACATTTTCCCTTAACTAATGCACCTAACCTACACATCTCTGAACACTATGGGCAATTTAGCATGGCCAATTCACCTGTCTGTCCTACGTGTGACTCCAGTACTATAGCAATGTTGTTGACTCTCAACTGTCCTCTGAAATGGCCAATCAGTTCAAGGGCAACTAGGGACAGGCAATAAATGTTGGCTGTCAACGACACCCATGCCCCGCGAGTGAATTTTAAAAATGCTATGGTAAGGTGACAGCTTAGTGGCAACACTGCTGGACTGTTAATCCAGAGATCCAGGTAATGTTTGGGGACCAGGCTCTAATCCTCCCACTGGATTAAGAATCTAATGATGACCATAAATCCATTGTTGATTGTCAGAAAAAAAAATCTGGTTCACAAATGACATTTAGAGAAGGAGACTGCCATCCATGCCTAGTCTGGCCTATATGTGACTCTGGACCCACAGCAATGTGATTGATTCTTAGCTACCTTCTGGACAATTAGGAATGGGCAATAAGTGCTGGACTAGCAGCATTCATCCTATGAATGAATAAAAGAAACTTTCAAAGCTGAAAGCCTGCCAACTTCTATCAGATCTCTCCAAACCTGATCATAGGACATCTCTGTCCATAATGTGAATATGATTGATACCTGTTGACATATGGAATGTGAGGACTGATTCCTTCAGCATGTGGAAGATTTATTCTTTTGTATAATTAGCAATGAGAGGATGATCTCCTGCAGCATGTCTTCATCCAAACCTCAGAAAAAAACACTCTACCATCCTAGCAGAAGCCAGGTGAGTGAGTAATTAAAATCTCCCAGGTTATTACCCAGTAGAAACTAACACCACAACTTCCACACAGCTCGTGCTTTCAAAGTCTTCAGGAGCTTTAAACTACTGGAGGCCAAAGCTAGAAGATTCCTTCTTTACATGTGCGTGTCTGCTCTTGATGATGTAAATTGAGGCCTGACTTCATTTTTAACTAGATGCCTGAACAGTAAAGGGAGGAATCAAGATGAGTTCTGACAAACAGTGTCACAAGCAGATGTTGTTTTACCTTACTCTGAATGAGACTTTTCCTATATCCTCAACAGGAAGATCGGACTTCCAGTGCTCCAAACCCTTTTAATTATCCCTCCACTCCTGAAACAACTCTGAAGTCATGCAATTTTGCACCTGCATGGACATGATGATTGTTTTCCTGTGCTCGAGATCTCTATGACTTTACAATTGTTCAACAGTGCTCTTTCAGACAGTACTATAGACATTTTTTATTGCAGCTTAGGTCTTTAGAATCTTCAGGTGGTCAAGATCAAAGCATTAAATTTTAATTGTTGCATTACTCTCTCATGTTGGCACATTGCATTTGCTGGTAATAATTAGTTTCATCCTTTCAGTAAATTAATTCATTAAAATGGCAAAAGTCCCGTTCTTAATGTTTTCTTGATAACCAGACATGGTGTTTTAAGTCAAATGCATAACTATCAATTGTTCAGCTGAATGATATGATGAATGTACTCTTTCTTAACTGGGTGGCTGGATTTCAAAACACAAAATTACACCACTCAAAATAGGCTATAGGAGTTAGCATAGTGTTCTGCAGTAAAAGGTTGACTATATAAAATCATGGCTCATCTCATTTGCTGGAGAAAGTGAGGACTCCAGATGCTAGGGATCAGAGTCAAGTGTGGTGCTGGAAAAGCACAGCAGGTCAGGCAGCATCCGACGATCAGGAGAATCGACATTGCCGGCATAAGCATTCCTGATGAAGGAATGCTTATGCTGGAAACGTAAATTCTCCTGCCCCTTGGATGCTGCCTGACCTGCTGTGCTTTTCCAGCACCACACTCTTGACACTCATCTCATTTGCAAACTGCTTTACAATCTTCATAATTAAATTCTGTTCAAAAACATGAAGTGAGCCGGTGTTGGGGAATAGAAACTTGATCTTCAGTGTGTATTCCAGGATGACACACCATGCAATGTTTAGGAGGATGCTATCTTTATGATGGGATGGTCAATAAAAAGATGGCCATCTGTTCGGATGAATGCAAAGCATCCTATAAGATTATTCAAACATTTAGCCCTTCAATAATAAATAGCAAAACTGATTAGTTCGCCATTCTATTTTATTAACGTTTTGTGCACAAAGCAGGTGCTATGTTTGGTTATGTAACAGCAATGACTTCTTCATTTGAGGTACCCTGAGAATGGAAACTTACATCAATACAAATTCTTTCTTTTTCATTTCGATCACTTAATCTTGTCAAGCTAACAAAAAGTGAGTTGCATACTAGTCCTGCAGCATATCTCCATCCAAACCTCAGAAAAAAACGCTCTACACTGCACCAGCCTGACATTTTTCCAATTCCTTACAACCAGCAGATGAAATATTTGTCCTATAAAATCAGTTCAGATTTAAAGTTATATCTCAAAGGTAAAAAGCGAATGACTAATTCTTCAGAACATCCAGTAGCCTCAATTACATTTTCACAATTACAGAATCTCTGCACTTTGCCAAATGTTTGAAGTAAATAACCGATTTGGTCGAGGTACATTCTGTTAGATTCTGTCATTCATTCTGTTTAAATGGTTCCTTCTCCTCCAATTTGTTAAAGGTTGCAAGTGATTTGGGTGTTGGCTGTTACAAAATGAATCCTAGGAGAGCTAAGTTCAGCACAAAAGTTTCTCAGAAGTATCCATAATTGGCATTATTTCAGCTTCAGCAACATTTATTTTAGCGGGCGAGAGGATGTAGAGCACAGGGAATGGAGATGTCAGCCTGCTGTGACAGTTCTGTCTTCTAAGTTTGGATAGGGCTTTCTTTGAGACAATGTAGAACTGCATACCATTTCCTTACATTTTAAAGACTTCCCTCTTTCTGCTTACCTTTAGCTTTTACTGGAACATGAGTTGACAAAGAGTCCTTTATATGTACTGCAACATTAAGCAGTTGGCACATGTCAGAGTTTAGGAATTACAGCTTACTTGCTGTGCGGCATCCATTATTTTCTTGGCCTCTCCCCCAACCCCCAAACATTGCTTGCCTTCAGTTCCTAAGTATGGGCTATATTGTCCTAATCTCATCACATTAAAAGGCACAAACATTAGAAACAGAAAAATAAATCAGGGTAATGTAGCGTGAAGTTATTGGCTGGATTGTACTGAGCAATGCGACACTCTGTGAGGTGATCGAAAGGTGATTTCCAAATGACTAAGGTCAACCAGGAAACATAGGCTTTTATATTATTGAGTCATAGAGATGTACAACACCAGAGAAGGCCCTTCGGCCGATCTTGTACAGGCCAGTCAAAAACATTCTAATTCCGTTTTCCAGCCCTTGGCTTTGCAAGTATGCATTTGAAGACTTTTTAAAGATTATAAGGAGTTCTACCTCTACTACTTTGCAGACAGTGAGTTCCAGCATTAACTGTAAACAACTACCCATTATGCACTGGGTGGATTTACCCATTTTTAGAATATACTCTCTTCCCACAGGATGCATGAAACTTTTCTTGAATGATAATTTGCCCAGATCAATTTGCACTTACTCTGGATTTCTTTAAATCATCCATTCAGAAATGTCAAAGTGTTCGCTTACAAGTTCCATGAATCAGTTCTAACATATAACATGGTGCTCAATATTGAACCAGCTTTCAAATTGGAGCCAAACTGAATTATTTGCATGTGGTTTCTGTTTATGCTACAAATGCTTCAAAACATTACATCATTTAATACCATGCCATAAAATAGTCTTTGCAATAAAATGATGTTTACTCAAAGTATGCAAGCAAATTCTGGACTTTGCAAGTGAGTGGTAGAATGTTGTGCTTATGTTGTTGCACCAGTTATCCAAAAGGCTGAACTAACATTCCAGAGAATGTGAGTTCAAATCTAAAGTCAGTTTGAGAATTTGAATCCAATTACAATAAATTTGGAAATAAATTGCTAGCATCAATGTGGGGACCATGCAGCTGCCAGAATTCCAGAAAAAATCATATTCATTCACTTCTGCTCTTTAGGGAAGGAAACTTGCCTATTTCAATTTTCAGAGGTAAAAACTGTAGGCAAAAGCGTAACAATGTGATGGTGTGTCGTAAACACAGTGCTACATACAGAATCCCAAGAGGCACTACAATATATCACAAAGCAAGCAAAATCCAGAGGTTTAATATACAGATTGAGTGCAAACACTAAAAAGACACAGATGATAGTAGTTAGAAGGAAAGATTGAAGTAAATGGTGTCACAGTGGAATAAAGAAATCTTTCAACCATTTACTACAAATGATGACAGAACATGGCAGCTGTGATGCAGAAGTTAAAAGTAGGATTGAAATAGCCAGAAGTAATTTTGTGAAGTTTAAGCGAGTGTTAATGAGTAAACTCATGCTTGTAACAAGTGGAAAGGATCTCATAAGATACTACATTTTATCCACTTTCCTGTATGCCTCAGAAATGTACACAACAAAATTGATTGAAAAATGTTAATGCCTTAAAACGTGGATGCTCAGACATATGCTAAAAATTCCATACACAGACCATAGGATGAATCGAAAAGTACTTGAAAATACAAGAGCAAAAGCAAGTCTAAAAAGTGACATCCAGAGAAGACAATGTCAGTATTTTGGCCATTTGATCAGAGCTGAAAAGCTACAGATATCTTTTCTAAAGGGTAAAGTGAGGGCACCACAAAGTGACAGTTGTAGTTGACAGGTATAGTTGACAGTTGACACAGAGCCATTGCAGATGAGCTACTGTGGAGGTGTGAGGTGAACACAAAACCTCATCATCATGATGCATTCTTGCAAATGCAATCTCTAGTGGAGAGTGAATATTTTAAGAAGTCCTAATGATTGCTACTTTGGACATCTACTTTATTTCATTTTTGTTATTCATTAAACTTCAGTGTCCAGCTGCCATAATGCTGAATATTTGGAGGTCAGTTAGCTTCATGGGCTGGATGGCTGCTTTGTATTGCAGAGCGACAGCAGCAGCACTGGTTCTCCCTTCTCAAACTCCCCCTTGCGTATATCCCCAGGCTGTCAGAGATGAGGAGCAAATTACATAGGTTCTGACTCAAATTTTTAAATCATCTCTGGCCATAGGGGAGATGCCAGAGGGCTGGAGGACAGCTAATGTGTGTCCACTTCACAATAAGGGTGATGGCGATAGACCAGGGAACACTAGACCAAAGAGTCTGAAATCAGTGAAATGGAAACTATTGGAGAAAATAGTGAAGGAGAAAATGAATCTCTATTTGGAGAGGCAAAGTTTGATCAGGGATAATCATCATGGTTCTGTCAGAGGGAGGTCGTGCCAAGGAAATCTGGGGGAATTTTTCAAAAACATGACCAAGTATGTAGATGAGGAAGAGCAATTGATATCGCTTATCCAGATTTTAGCAAGGGTTTTGACAATATCCTGCATGGGAAACTGATAAAGAAGATGAAAGCTCATAGGATCCATGATAACTTAGCAAGTTGGATCAAAGTTGGGTGATGGTAAAATGCTGTACCATAGGGATCAGTGCTGGAATGCTTATGTTATTTATAAATGATGTGGGGGAGGTGATAAAAAACTTTGTAGATGTCACAATGATTAACCAGGTAGTTGACAGTGAGGAGAAAGATGGGTTACAGAAGGATATAAATGGATTAGCTAGATGGGTAGATCAGGAACAGGTGGAATTTAAGCTTGATAAGTGTAAGGTGATGCACTTTAGAAGAAGGAATAAGACAAGGGAGTACTCAATTAATGACATAACGCAAGGAAGCTCAGAGGAACAGAGGGATCTTGGGTTGTTTGTCCAAAAATCTCTGAAGGCAACAGGACAGGTTAATAGGGTCGGTAAGAAGGTATACAGGACATTTGCGGCATAGATTATAAAAGCTGGGAGATCTTGTTAGAGCTGTACAGAAAGTTGGTTGAGCCACAACTGGAGTACTGTGTGGTGCAGTTCTAGTCTCCACAGTATATGAAAGATGAGATTTCACTGGAGGGGGTGCAAAGAAGATTTATCAGGATGGTTGCCTGGTGCCTTTCAGCTATGAAGAGAGGCTGGAAAACTTCAGGCAGTTTTCTTTAGAGAAAAGAAAGTTGAAGTTTAATAGAGATGTAGAAGACCTAGAGGGGCATTGACAGAGTGAATGAAAAGCAGGTGTTTCCCTCAGTCAAAGGGAATAGTCAGAGGATATAATTTTAAAGTGGAAGGCAAGAGGTTTATAAGGATTTGAGGCAAAGCTTTTTCTCCCAGAAGCTAATGGTGTCTGAAATGCATTGTCTGGGAGGGTTCTTGAGGCAGGAAACCTCACACCTTTAAAAACTACTTGGAAGTGTCATAACATTGGGTGGCACAGTGGTTAGCACTGCTGCCTCACAGTGCCAGAGACCCAGGTTCAATTCCCACCTCAGGTGACTCGCTGTGTGGAGTTTGCGCATTCTCCCCGTGTCTGCATGGGTTTCCTGCGGGTGCTCCGGTTTCCTCCCAGAATCCAAAAATGTGCAGGTTAGGTGAATTGGCCATGCTAAATTGCCCGTAGTGTTAGTGAAGTGGTAAATATAGGGGAATGGGTCTGGGTGGGTTGCGCTTCAGCAGGTCGGTGTGGACTTTTTGGGCCAAAGGGCCTGTTTCCACACTGTAAGTAATCTAATTCAAAGGTGTCGAACAGTGAACATAGTAGCCTATTTTTGGCAGTCCAGTCTCAGTGGGCTGAAAGGCCTCTGCTGTGCAGTATGATTCTATGATTCCTCATCTTTTCACTCTTGGTGAAATCCTATACTAAATTTTGGAATTTCAATGAAGGAGCAATAAAATAGTTATTTTTCTGAAATGGTGTCTTCCCATCTGTGTTAGTGCATTTTTTCTTGAATACTGTTCAATTTAATATAGTTGCTAGAATATCTTTCTCTGTAATCAATTGAAATTTATATCCATTGGTTTAAATATTAGGATCTTCTGATAAAGCAGTAATGGTGTCACAAAGAGAGGATAACATTGTTGTGGGGTTCATACATAGACCTTGGAATTCCCTCAACAACTTCAACAAATCTTGGAATTATACCAAATGCTGCAAATTATAACTGCAAAATAACCCCATAAGTTTACAAGTAGTATCCTGTCATCTGATCATTTAATCACCAGGCATAGATGATGTATTTTAAACTCCTGAAGCTTTTTCCACTATGAATCCTTTTATTATCGGTATCCTTTAATTAAAGACGGGTTTATTCTCAGATGCTATTTATTCTATACTCAGTCTATATCGAGACTATAGAATGTCTATGTCACATAAAGTGGAATAAATCTTGATATTATGGTGGTTCAAATCAAATGATATAAGGGCACTTCAGTTTAGTCCTGTGATTTGTTCATGAAGGTCTGCTTTCTGCCAGTGGATTCATGACATCCAGTTTAAGGGTGTAAAACATTTTGGTGGAAAGAGAACAGAAAAAACCAAATACACTCTGTCTCTACATGTTGGAATGGGTAAGGTAGGTGGGGATATCAGTTCCGCAGCTGTTGGTAGCATTCTTGTCTCTGATCCATAGAATTCCAGGTTCACTGGAGTTTTGCATATGAAGAAACACACCGACATTCCAGTGCAGTACTGAAGGAGTGCTGTTTTTCAAAAGAGATTTGAGGTGGCACAGTGGCTCAATGGTTAGCACAGCTGCCTCACAGCAGCAGGGGCCTGAGTTCATTTCCATCCTCAGGTGACAATCTGTGTGGCGTTTGCATGTTTTCCCTGTGTCTGCGATGGGGTGCTCTAGTTTCCTCCCACAGTCCAAAAGTGTGCAGGTTAGGTGGATTGGCCATGCTAAATTGTCCGTAACATCCAGGGGTATCAGGCAAGGTGGATTAGCCATTGGAATATGCAAGGTTATGAGGATATAGTGTGGGCCTGGTTCTGGGTGGGATACTGTTTGGAGGGTCAGTGCAGACTGAATGGGCTGAATAGCCTCTTTCTGCACTTTAGGGATTCTCTGATATTAAAGAATGAACCTGTCTGCTTGGATGGACATAAAAGATCCCATGGTGCTGTTTCAAAAAGAGCATGAGAGTTAGCCTTAGTGTACTAGATAGTATTTATTTGTCAAATTATGTCACAAAAGCAGATTAGCTGCTCATTATCACAACGGGGTCCATATGCTATACACAAGCCCATTGCTACACTTCAGAAAAATATGTCATTGGTTAGGTTATGTAAACTTCCTTTGTTAACACTAGTAGCAACTTCATTTGTACAGGCCCTTTAATGTATAAACACGTCCCAAAGCTCTTCACAGAGTGAAACAAAACCAATAGTGAGACAGAGTAAAGTTACTAAGTCGGTTCACCAAAATCTTCAGCAAGGAAGTTAAGGATTTTAAGGAACAGAGAGGATCAGAGGGATGGAGAAGTCTCACCTACTGAAGGCATGGCCCCAATGGGAAGCAGTCTGACTGCAACTAAATTTAAAACTATTGGTGGCTGCATTCACATCTGGAAAAGCTGAGAGGAGCTGGCTGTATTTCTCTAATTTTTTATCCTCCTGTTCTTTGAACCTGCCCGACTGATGGATGATCATCAACTTGAAAGGCTAACCCTGTTTCTCTCTTCACAAACACTGCCAGACATGCTCCGAGCTTCTGGTATTTTTCTCTTTATTTTAGCATCCTATTGAATTTGTACTGTACCCCGTCCATTCCCAACATCTACCACTTTGTGTTTACTGACAGTGAATTCCACCTGTCACTTTTCTCATATTCTACCATCTTGCATTATCTTATTGATATCTATCTCAAGTATCTCTTGAGCCTCAACCCCATCTCCAGTTCATTGCGTTGAGTGATTTGAAGAAATTCCCTTCTGAAATTCTTTATGGTTGCTTCCAAATTTTTTTGATAATTAATAACTTCATTTTTAATCAAAAATTCCAAAACATTCCTCCTACCAATAATAATTGTACTAACCTGTACTGAGCTAGTTAGTTCTGTCTTCTTTTGTGAAAGTGAATAATATATTAACCACTGTCCTACTTTTAAAGATCATGAAACATAAACATTATTTCTTGCCTTTCTATTTGGTATCTATGGAAGTATCCCATCCTTGCTATGTCATGCTTTAGGTGAACTAACTTCCCTAGTACCTACCTTTTACTTATTACAATACTTCTCCCATTTCTAACAATTTTAGGATCTACATATTCCCTAAATCTCCTCCCTTTCTGTAAACATTGTTGGATTTATTAAGTTTTTCTGCCAATATCATGTACTTCCTTCTGACTAATCTCTTCTCTTCCATCTTGCACTTTAAAAATTCTGTTTTTACTGATATAAGTAAACGTTCTATTATCCAGCACCCATGGGAGCAGAAGCATGCCTGTTGATCAAATATTGGGGATGATCACGAGGTCCACATAATCAATGTAAAAACACACATTAAGTAATTGCAATGCAGGAAGTGCATACATCACTTCTTTTTCTGCAGATACATAGGAACACCAACACCTTCAAGTTCCCCTCTAAGCCACTCACCATCCTGACTTGGAAGCATATCCCCATTCCTTTGCTCTCTCTGGGTGAAAATCTGAGAACTTCCTCCCTACTGGTATTGTGGATCAGCTCACTGCAGGTGGACTGCCATGCTTCAAGAAGGCAGCCCATCACCACCTTCTCAAGGGCAACTAGGGATAGACAATAAATACTGGCCCAGCCAGCGATCCCCACATCCCACAAAACCACTGTTACACTTCATTTACAGCATAAATCACTTCGATAATAATGCAATTTTGCCTTAACTAAAATTTACCAGCAGAAAGCCTTCTTACTCACACCCTCAACTGACAACTCGGATATTGCAGTAGATCACACTATTTGAGGAAAAATGGGTTTGAAATTGAATCAACTGTTGACATTTCATGTGTCATTTCAGTTGAACAACAAATAACCCAAAAAACTATAATAATTACTTAAGTAAACTTTGAGGTATATAATTTTTGCTGGTTTATTGAGAGTGTCGGTTCATTAGGTGCCAGTTAAAACAAAGTTTGCTGTAATAGTATTTCTGTTAGATTTTCTCCTCATTTCTTTCACCTTGCACTTGTTATTTCTCTCTTAACATCTTTCCTTAGGTTGGTGAACTCAATCATTTCTGAGCTGCTTCCTTTGTTTCCGATCTCAGTTTATATCTTCAGCAATTCAGCCAAGTTGCACTGAGTCTCAGAGCCAAATGTGGCAAGTTTACCTGACACAGTTATGCTAATATCATCTACCGTCACATAAGAAACTGTATATTGATATGATGGTGTGGAAGAATCCAGGAGAAATGTATTATGGCTAACATATATATACAAATATTACATTCTGGGCTAATATTTTTAGCTATTTGAGTATAATAGAGTAACATACTTCAAGTGGAAATATCATGCTTCCAGTAATCTGAGTAAAATGGATTATGTGACATCTGTATCATCAGGTCACATGCAGCAGGAGTGATAACATCATTAGCATGTCTGTTAAAGGCATACTGACATATTAACTGTGAGACAGAATACAATAACCCCTTTTTTCCAAAATTATCCCAAACAGATATATTTGGTTATACATAGGCAAGTGTTGTCAATTTGATAATTTTACAAACAGATAAAACAGTATACAAAATTAAAATTTCACTATATTGCTTTGGAGGTCTGACAATTCAACCTGATCTGGTGATTGCATATCCATCAGGAGCGGTTTGCCTTGTTCTTGTGGAACTTCTTTGATAATTTGGTTGCCTTGTTGCTGCTTGCTTTCACTCAACGTCACACATAATCATCCTTGTCAGATGTTCTACATCACTCCCTCCATGCACGATTAGTGTGCCATTCATTTGCTGGAACCTGCTTCAGTCCTTTTGTAATGTAGCACTTTGATCAGGAATGACTTCATATCATCTGGGCTCGTTGCTTATTTTAGAACCTTTCACAGGTAAGCAGATATTTGTATTTCTAACTCACAACATCTGCCCAGTTTGTAGTTTTGGTAGGTCTCTACCCACTTGTTCATCGTGTATCCCTTTCCTTGGTCTTTGAAGAAAAATGTACTATCTCAGGATGGTTAGATAATTGGTTTGCTGAGCAAAGTTGATTGCACTTGCCTTCCAACCATAAGTTGTACTGTTTTTTTTAGTAATCCATGCCATTAGTATTGTATGAAAATGCAGCAATGCAATGTGAAAAACCTATTTTATTGTTTGGCACTTAAATAATCACTGATTTAATAATATATACCAGAGATTCTGCTAGACTGTTTAGCATGGATAGTGCAGTGAAGCTGTGATGTGAGACACTCCCCATTTAGCACACATGCCTTGAAACAGTTTGCCAATGAACTGTGTGCAATTTTCAGGCACAATTTGATCCAGGAGACTGAATAAACTGAAAATAACTCATTACGCCAACAAAAGTCAAATTTGTTGTGTGGCTAAGTTGTCACACAATGGGAAGTTTGGAGAAGGAAAACACAAGAAGATGTAATCTCTTCCCTGTGAACATAAGAACAGAAGAAACAAGAACAGGAGTAGGCCATCTAACCCCTCAAGACTGCTATGTCATTCAATAAGATTTTGGCTGATCTTTTCATGGACTCAGCTCAATTTACCTGCCCCTTCACCATAACCCGTAATTACTTTAATGTTATAAATTTATCTATCTTTGCCTTAAAAACATTTAATGAGGCAGCCTCAACTGGTACACTGAGCAAGCTAATAGATCTGTTGCTACTTTCAGAAAGGAGTGGATGAAACACTGTTAGGATGTAGAAGCTCCCCTGTGACTGGGGTTGATACATTTGGCATTTATTACTTTTTTAAATGTTCATGTGATGTTGGTATCGCTGTATAGCTCAGCATTCATTGCCTAGGAGGCACGATGGCTGCAAGTCATTGCTGTGCTTGTGGAGTTGCAGGTAAGCCAGACCAGGTAAGGATGGCAGATTCCTTCCCGGAAGGAAATCTTCAACATTGGATACATGGGTCACTGTTGAGCTAGTTGTTAATTCCAGATGCTATCGAAGGATTTGAACCTATCTGCCCAGAACACTTGTCTGCGATCCTAGATTACACATCTGGTGATATTACCCACTATACCCCACGGCCCAAATAATGTGTTAAAAAGTAATTAAATAATCTGCTTCATCCTTTTCCTGTACATAAACTTGTTTGGTAGCTGCCTTGTATGATCAATATCCTTGTGTACCTAGTGTGACATGGATATGATGTCTTGGCATAATGTTTTGCTATTGGGGTTGTTTCCCTTGAAAATGGCTTGTTGTGCTATATAAAGCTAATCTCTAAGCTCAGATTGAACAAAATGTCTCAGTTATTTCCTTAATATTGCCAGACCATTCTTGCATAATGATCTTTTGCAACTCCTGTCACTGTTCATCTTCAGCAATTTCTGGCTGTGGGGGCAATTCACAGTGATTCTCGCCAACGTGTAATAAACAACTTTGTGAATTGCTTCAACTTCACTCATACTTCTTTTAGTCTAGTATACTGTATTCGCTGCTCACAATGTAGGCTTCTTTACATTGGTTAGACCCAAAGGCAGGCTAGGTGGCCACTTTGTAGAATTTCTCTGCTTTGTCTGTAGAAATCTTGTTCCTACCATTTCAATAAACCATCTTGCTCGCATACTAACATTTCCACCCTGGGCCTGCTACACTGTTTCCAATGAAGCTCACAGCAAGCTGGTAGAACTGCACATCATTTTCCATTTTAGGCACTTTATAATCATCAGGGCTCAGCATTGACACAATTCATTGCATGATCTCTGTCGTCCATTTTGATAATATGCCCTGCCCCCGCCCGTCGCCCACTAATGCCCTCGTCATTCCTGTGTCCCACTCAACCGCCTCCCCATCCCCATGTTCCCCCAACACCCTTCCCATCCCCTTGCCCTCCAAATCCCTCCTCATCCCCATGTCCTGCTCAACCCCCTCCCAATTTCTATGTCTCCCCTAAATGCATCCCGATACCCATGGCCCCCGCACCCTCTCCCCATCCCCTCATCTCGCCCAACCCTCATTCCCATCTCTATGTCCCCAAAACCCTTCTCATCCCCATGTCCCCCACCAATCCCTTCCCCATCCCCATGGCTCCTCCAACACTCTCCCCATCACCATGTCCACCTAAACCCCTCCCCATTCCCATGTTTATGTTGCCCCAACACTCTGCCCATCGCCATGTCCCCACCAATCCCTTCCCCATGACCATGGCCCCTCCAACACCCTCCCCAATACTATGTCCCCTTAAACCTCTCCCCGTTCCCATCCACATGTCCCCCCAACCTCCTCCCCATCGCCCTCTCCATGCCCATGTCTTGTTTGTGCCTTGTTAACTTTACTCTCAGCAGAGCACACTAATTTTCTCCTTTTCACACCTTTCATCTAAACCCATTTTACATTTCCATTCTTCCTTTATCACTATTACTTTTCCTTTCGTGTTTTGCTCTGAGTACCCTCCCTTTTTGTTCCATTTGCTCCACCTCCTCTGTTGTCAAAAATTATCTTATAATCTCTATCAGTTCTGAACTAGAATCATATCAGACTCAAAAGATTAGCTCCGTTCCTGTGTTTCTTCAGAATGCTCTGGTTTTATTTGTAATCATCTTGTTACCTGGCTTATGTACCACTTCAAAGTCACAGCCTTGCAGATTTTGGAGTGATCCATGTGTGCTTTCAAACTTATGAACTGTGATTATATCAAGATCTGTGCATATTGAAAATCCTGTTACTGCTGGATGTTTGGGATTTCCCAACTCGAAGTGTACAGAATTGGTGATCTGTTATATTCTGTGAGGTGGTCTCTTGTAGGTTGTACCAGGAAATGCCACTCTTCATGGTAAATGTCTTTCAGGATGAGAGGCAGTTTATGTTGACACTAGGTTCCCTGTATTACAGCTTTTTTGTGTATATCATCCTGTCTTTTCAGGATATATTATATTAATGATTCTAAATGTTTCTGACCACCTTATACCATCAATAGGGAGTGCTAAGTTAACAATATGGAAAGCTTGGTCATCTTCTGAAATGTGCCTTTTGCTGGAGAGGGATTGATTGATGTTTTTGCATTTGTGCACCTTCTTAACACTTCCCTTGCTGTCAACATTGTGACTTTTAATCATTTTTTTTGTCACGTGTCTTTTGCTCTGGGTCTGACTGGCCATTTGAACCAGATTTCCTGCACTTGAATGCCCAGTGACCCTTGGACCACATTTCACAATATCAGGAAACGTTGGGCAGCTTTTGGATAGGTGTGTTAAGCCGTATCTGTTAGAGCTTTTGTTAGTTTGGTGTATGTTGCTGACTATAGCAATAGTGTTGGTTGTACCTAAGGCTTGTCTGCCTCAATCAGAAGAGGAACAGAGAAATCTAGAGGTCTCCATCTAACACTCATCCCTAACCAGCTCTAGAAAATCAGATGTTTTGGTATCAGCCAACCTGGGTTTTTACTTGATACTAAATGATGATTCTTGTTTGTCTACACAAGAATAAGGCATGCCCTTCAAAGACAACATATTGTTTGTAAATTAATTTAGAATTTCCTAGGAATAAGATACCATATAAATGCAAGTTTACTTTCTTTCTTGGCTTGCTTTTAGCACTCCATGTACATCTTTGCTTTAACAATGTTAGGATATTTTAGTAAAGTGAAAAATGGTTAATTATACTACTCTGCCAGCAAGACTGGGCTATATCAAAAACATTAAATATTTGCCAATTTTGTCTTCCCCATAGTTATTGTTAAATTAAAGCTTTTCACTGTAAGGTTTCATTGGCAAACATTCAGTTTCTTTTTTCTACGAAATATAAATACCTGAAGTAAATGCACATGATTGTTACATTTTTAGATTCAGTTCATAGTCAGTTGTCATTTTAAGAACAATCTTGCCCCCAGAGTCAAATGGTGTAATCAGCACTTTACAAGAAGCTGTTTCTTTTCAAAACTGTTCAGTCTTTAATTATGAATTTGCGTTAGTATTCTATTGCAATGTGTTGTATTAATCCCGCATGGAGACCTGTGATTTCTCAGCCATCTTGTTTCTACACAATGATTAACTGACAGCTTATTACTTGGATGGTTCTGTGCCTTTAGAAGCAAATATGTCATCTCATGACAGAAGATGTTCCATCTCACAGCGATGATTAAATGTGTGTTTTATCCCATAGCTTTTCCCCACTTCCTGTTTACATCTCAGAAGTGATACAATTGCTACAAAGACTAATTCTCTAGTGGTTATCCAACCCTCAAAATATCTTTGGGGAGTCTCCTGATTTCTCAGGGAAATTTCGCCAGCCTCTTACAACTTTGGCAATTTTTTATTCTTATTTTCTTTGGTTACAAATTTCTCCTGTTCAGAAGGCTTTGCCTTGTGTTGGGGTATGATACCTCAAGTACCAGGAACTAATTAGTACCCCACTTGGAATCATTCATCAAGCATGAATACAAATACATATTCATGCACTATTGGTTACAGAAGACACGCACTGCCAAACTTCACCCTCTGCCTACCTCCACTGCCTTCCTCCAATTCAGGCCACTATTTATTGCAGATATTTTACACTCCACCACTGTCAGTCAATTCTTCAGCTGATTAAAACTAATCTCCTGGATTCCCTGCTCTCTTCCTTTTAAGGCACAAATTCAAGTTTATCTGTTCAAACACATTTGGTTACCTTTCCTAATGCCCTCTTATTTGGCACAGTGTCAAGTATTGTCTTATTGCAAAATGACACAAGCAGCTTTGCAGGAGTACAATGTTAAGAGTTTTATATAAATGCAGATTAGTGCTTCTTTCAACTATTGGGGAAGTTTCATTTTCTCAGTTCATGAACCCAGGGTGCCCCAGCCAAAGCCAACTCACCACAAATCAAGAACCACCACTGTGTGTTCATGATTACGGAAGGATTTTGCGTTCGCCCGCTATTGCACTTTTGTAGACCCCAGAGGAATTCTGAGATGGCTCTAGTTCTGAGTCTAAGTCTAAATCTGCAACAGATTTATATGACAGAGATTTAAAATATTGCTGCAAACGCAAAACGTCTGCACTGTTTGCTGCTTAGCTTGTAGAAACTTCTATATTTACTCAAGATTTGAGTCATCAACCAGACTTAAACAATGGAGCACAGTGAGCATAGCTTTCAATGCCAAATATTAAAATTAATTAAACACTATACAATACCTAAGTAACTTCCAGTTAATGTCGGACATTTGCTCCCTGTTCCCTATCTGTTATTATTCCGTATCTGTCCATCAATGAATTCCTACGAATGGTCACGATCCCTGACAGTGTCTTGACTTCATGCAACACATTTTGAGCATGAATACAGACTGGCCATGAGGTTTCTGCATCTGCAATAATTTATTGAATGTATTTGCCTGGAAAAATGTTTTGTTACATATTTTCTCCATTGCTTCCTTGCAAATCAAGTTTTCTTTGATCACTTCAGCTGTGGTTTGGTCATTGGTACTCCAGCCTCAGTGTCAGAACAGAGTAGTTTGGAGTCCCACTTCAGGGATCAAAGGGGAACACAAATCTCCAGGCTTGCAGTCAATGCAGTACCTGTGAAATGATGCACTGCCAGAGCTGCTATTCTTCAGGTAAGATGTTAAACTAAGATCCCATTCACCTCATCGCATAGATACAAGTGTCACTTTGAAGAAGATCAGACAGTTCTTTCTGGTGTTCTGGACAGTATCTATCCCTCAACCAACATAATTGAAATAGGTTATCTGGCCATTAACACATTGCAGTTTGTGGGATCTCACTGTGTCCAAATTGCCTACTGTGTTCCCTACATCATGAATGTTGTTTCACTTTGAAAGTATGTCAGTGACTCAAAAAATTGAATTGTCCCAATGTCACAAAAAGTGTGATGTAAATGCAAATCTTTCTCCTTAACCAATTAGCAACAATTCAAAATGTAGTGCAATGCAGCACTTTTTAAAAAAAATTCACCCAGAGGTTGAGGGCCTCAGTGGCTAAGCCAGCATTTATTGCCCATCCCAGAGGGCAGTTAAGAATCAACTGCATTCTATGGGTCTGCAGTCACATGTAGTCCAGACCAGGTAAGAATTGCAGTTTCCTTCCCTAAAAGACATTAGTGAACCAGATGGACTTTTCTGACAATGGTCATCGCCAGACTCTTAATCCCAGATTTTTATTGAATTCAAATTCCCCCATCTGCTATGGCAAGATTCAAACCCAGGTCCCCAGTACATTAACAGTCTCTGAATTAACAGTCCAGCAATATCACCACTAGACCATCACTTCTCCATGCCTTAACATCTTATATATTAATATATCATGTATATACATCTTATATATTAATATCTATAATACTTATGATGCCTTAATTAACAAATTGTAATTGCAAGATAAAATTCCACAGGAAAGGATCCAAAGGATAATATACGAGAAAAAAATCAAATTTTTGATTTTTTTTAAACAAAATAATATCTGCTACTAATTCGCCTTCAGACTACTTGTAATGCTGTGATTTACAGTAAATATCCAAAATATAAACCTAAATGCTGCTATTTGAGATAACAGAAACATCCCACTAATTCTGTCCCCTGTAGTGTTTATTAATTAGTTTGGGAAAGGGGGGTGGAAGGAGTGAGGTCGGGGCTTTAACCGCTCCCCTTAACTTTTACATTATTGAGAAAAGACTTTGTGCAAGGGAAGTACCATTGTCACAATTGTCAACAGAAAACTGCCACTTAGTCTTTCCAATTCTACAATAAATGAACACGAACTGTAAAACACTTGCATGCACAACCTAAAACAGCTACTGTAATTAAGGTGATTCATCGATTAACATTATTACAAAACATTTGAAAAGGATTTATTGCATTAAAACCACTGCAGTGGCACAATGCAGTCTAAGCCCTGCCTCACTGATGATGCATCTCTCTGATGGTTTTATCTAATATGACTAGGCTAACTGTTCAGAAATGAACATCTGCAATCTTTCCTCTCCTTTTATACCTCTCAGTGTGCACAATGAACTGAAGATGGGTAGGGATTAACATTTCCTAATTTATCAATGTAATCAGAAAGAATGGATTTTGATTTGATTCAAACAGCTGCTCTCCACTAAAACCACTACTTAATTGATTATATTTCTTAACTGCAGCAGGCGTCACTGCTTCAGTGACCTGTGTCTTACAGACCTCTTAAATACTGAATGAACATTTTTACTGCAGAATGAGAATGGACACATTAAGCATTAACCGTCCGATCACTCGATGTTAACCAGCTCTGCAGTGAGGCTCATTTATTTCAGATATATAAAGCTGGGTTAAAATGCAGCATCCTCTCATGTTAGTACAGAATTCACAGGAGCAATTGAACTATGCCCCGAAGGGCTGATAAGATTATCCTATAATCAGCAATACAGATATGATGGGATTACTCTGCATGCCTAAGTGCTCAATAACATATAGGGATATATTTTATAATTCACCGTTACCATGTTTTGATTTGTTCTTTGACATGTAATTATGAAATTATCCAAATATTAACCTCCTTTCACCATTTAATCATTATGCTGCTGTTTCAGTATAGTTTGGTGCATTTGCTAAATATAGCTCGCAACAGGAAGTGCTTTGCATAAGGCCATTAAGGAAATGACAGCTGAGCTGCTTATAATGACATTCTGCACCAGAATTCAACAAATTGTTCTAATATTTAAATGCTACTGGGCAACCAACGACTTGATACAGAAAAATGCAGTGAGCAACTGTGTTCCATCACTACATGGTGGATGAGAATACTCAGGCTCAAATTAATGTTAAAGTGACTTCTTCAAAAGGCAGGGGAATCTTCCCACTCCAGTTCAAATTTTTTTATCTCAGTAATGGTGTGCAAAATGCATTTTTCCAAAATTCTTTATTCAATGACAGAATATGTTTCTTTCCCAGTTACAGTGCATTGTATTCACTCTGGACCTCACAAGTGTGCAATTTTGATCAGGACATCTTTCAATCACTCTGAAAGCAGTGCAGGGACCTCAAGCTGTAACATCAAACGATTTACCAGTTTCATGGAAACTGGGGATTCCATTCTGGGCACAGCTGGAAAATTTCACTCTTTCGGAAAATTGCCGCTTGAGATGGATGCAAGTTGTTATTTCTGCAATGAATATCTTGGCAGTTGATGTTTCATTCTTTTTTGGATGACCAGCCAAAATTTGTTACACACCTATAATCACTTACATGATGTCTACTGGGTCCCAAGGCTATCTGGTAGTGTCAGAAACAGAAAGTGCTCATTTCCCAGATAAACTCTTTTGTCACTAAAATCAGGAATCAAAAACTCGAGAAAGAGAAAATACATCATCCGAGAAAATGGACTCTTTCAAATGCAAGAAGAGATTGGCTGATCAATTAGTTGGATTATTTGTCCATCACATTAAATTGTGCCTCCCATGGGTTACTTTCTTGATCAATAACTGTTGTCTGCTTGATAATTGTCAATAAATCAGACTCCCTGAAAATCAGAGAGGAAAAAAAATACATTTAACCAGTTTTGAAAATAATAGGATGGTTTTATTGCCATGCATTGCATAAAAAGCACAACTTGAAACAAGTTTGTACCTCTCACTACATTGCCAAGAAATTGCTTATGTGATGATTGCATATACACAGCCATGAATATAAATGGCACATTTTTCTCCACTTGTTTATACATTTTCTTGATGTCGCAGTATTCTTAAATCTAACAGAAACAGTTTTCCTTTCTATTCTGTTATCTAACACTAAACAAATGTCATCTTTCTCTGCAGATATAAAACAGTTACAGTCGACCCTCATTGTGAACAGCTTACCGGAAATAACAAAGTAGTGCAGTTCTCTTTTTTTTATCAAAGGCTGATCTTATCTAGCAGAGTGTTTCACTGCTGACTAAAATGGAAATTCCAAAGAGTCGAGGTTCATGGATGAGATGTTTATATTGAGCATTTCAATTGTGTTCAGAATACTAGAACTGCAGTAAAAATTGAGAGAGTGATTGATGTCTTGGGAACCTCTGACATATCTACAGAATTCTTGGTTGTCTTTGGGTCTGGCATTCATAGCTAAATACATAAATATTAAAGAATTTCAATACAGTAGGTCTATAAATCAAACCCTAACACAAAAGCAAAATACTGCGGATGCGAGAAGTAACTGGAAAATGGTGGAAATACTCATTTGGACAGACAGTGACTGTGGAGAAAGTAGCACAATTAATATTTCAAATAACACTGAGTATTTCTAACCTTTTCTAATGATATTTATGCTATTTCTTTGTAGGTGACCGCCCTCCCCCCCCCCCCTCCCTCCCCATCTCCATTCTTGCTAGCTTTGGGGAAAACTATCATTTTCAATTCCCTGCTGAAGATTTTGAGTCAAATTATGGAATAAGCACAGAGAGCAAATGAGATGGAAGAGTAAGCCCATTTAAAGGATTTGATCTGAATTTCCCTCTAAGCACTGTGCTCAGATGCTCCAGTACGTCAGGAGCAAGAACTCTTACAGTTTGCCTTCTCAATACTTAATAAAAACACAGTTGCAATTACAAAACCTGACATTTTTTCAGGGCATTTGTAGCAATAAGCAAATCCTTTGCTTTAAATAACCATATCAGGCTGCCACCTCTGTCTTTAATCAGTGTGGGAGTTGATGATTGGCTTGTAGTCTGCAAACATAATGGATGCTCTCTGTTAATTACAGCTGACCAGAACTTGAACCATTCATTTGAACTTCTGAATCTGTACATCATGTTTTTATTTTTGCGAACACATGATATTTTAACATTCAAATAGCGTAGACTGATGCTGCCAAGCTATATCAATTTTATTAGACATGAAAGAGTTGCGCAAAAGAAAATTTCAACTGTATTAGCAATTATATGTGAATGTTGATGTAACCAGTTCAACAAATCCTGTTAATTTGTGAGGCTGAATGTTAACCTTCTAACCAAAGTGTGATGCTGAAGTGTGTACAGTGGGATTATCCATGTGGCTGATTAGATGTGACATAATTATTTCTGATCCACTGTGATTAGTTGCTCATTCTGCATTCAACAAGAACTACAACAACGTTATTTTGCACATTTCACCAGTGAGGCATAAAGTCCCTGCGCTACATTTTATAGGATCTGCAGCTGTCAATGAAGCTTTGTAGAACGCTGGCCATGTAGTAGCAATATCACTAAGTGATCTGGGCAAGTAATCCAAAGCCTTAGCCTGATGTTCTGAGGAAATGGGTTCATAACCTGGCACCACGGCTGGTGGAATTTCATTTCTATCGATAAACTTCTGGAACTGAAAGACAAGATGGCACAGGTTATCACTGCTCCCTCACAGTGCTGGGGACCTGGGCTTGATTCCACCCTCCTGCCTGTGGAGTTTGTGCATTCTCCCAGTGTCTGCGAGGATTTCCTCCCAGTGCTCTGGTTTCCTCCCACAGTCCAAAGATGTGTGGGTTAAGTGAATTGGCAATGCTAAATTGCCTGTAGTGTCCAGGGATGTGCAGGTTAGGTGGACTAGCCATGAGAAATGGAGGGTTAAGGGATTGGGTGGGGGATTTGGTCTGGGTGGGATGCTGTTCAGAGGATTGGTGTGGATTTGATGGACTGAATGGCCTGCTTCCACGCTGTATGGATTCTATGATTCAAAGCGTCTCAATCATGGTGACCATGATTATTGTTTAAAAACCTGCTTGGTTCACTAAAAGTCTGCCTAAATGTGGCTTCAATTAACCTCAGCAATAGCCTAGAAAGCTACTTAGTTGAAGGACAATCAAGGCACTAGTGATCCCAGAGTAAGTAAGGGAGGATCAAAAATTCGAGTAATTGATGTCATACACCATAAACCAAGGTACATGTAATGGTTGGAAGGAACACTGATATAAAACCTGATACCATTGCAACGTCTCCTGTCTGATGTTTGGAATGAATTTCTGTAATTATAGAATAATGTTAGAATTTACCTCATCATGAGTGTGTGAACCAAATTTAAATATGTACCGTATACATTTTTAAAACAATCAAAAGTGGTTACATGGTGACCATTGCACTAGCTTTTTATTCTAGATTATTGAATTCAAATGGTACCACCTGTAGGATGCTGGGATTTAAATTTATGGCCCCCAGACCTTTACCTTAAGGCTCTGGTTTACTAGTCCAGTGCCATGATATCTCTGCCTTCCTTATTAATTGCCTTTTCTTCCTGGCATCACTTGTCTTTTTCCCCATTCAGCCTTTCCAGTGAAACAGATGTAGGATTTTACTCACCCCTTCAGTGCAAAAATGATTATTAGAATAAATTTAAAAACCATCACTATTTGATGACTATTTCATGAGTTTTGTGAATGGTGAGCATGCTCAAAATCAAAACTAGACAACTGTTGTTTTTGAATTTTGAATTTGTGGTCTGGAGAGATTACAATAAATAATCTCATCTTTCGCAATAGCATGGCAGTGGCATTCTTAGGAATGCCTTTAGATTTGACGTGGATTCATATGATACCAGCTACTTTCCAAGCCACTTATTTTCACCAGTTTCCTCCATTACACAAAGGGATGCTGAAACAACAATTTGCACGGTCAACATTGCCATTAATTAGACTTGCTTGTTTAATTTTTATGTGAACTAGAAGTTGCTATTCATGGAAGATTGCAAGAGTGGCATCCTCTGCAGTGCATCTTGCTGAACAGGGAGATGGAAGGCAAAAGGGAGATGGAAGTCCTCCTCACATGTCTAATAAGCCATTTAAGATCTATTCATTATCTTAGAGTGTTGTGAGGCTGGAAGTTTGCCTCAGAAGTTGGTGGTGACTGGTTATTGAATATCTTTAAGATAGATGTCAAGAGACTCTTGTTAGGAATGAAAATCAAAGGTTATCAGTGATAGATATGAATGTGGAATTCAAAACACAAACATCAGCCATGATCTTATTAAATGGCTAGGCAAACTGGAAGGATCAAACATCAAAAATTTATATTTTTTTATGATTCTATTGCCAGTTACTTTAAATCTGTACCCTTTCATTCTCAATCCATTCACAGGTAGAAACAATCTTTCTATAGCTACTCTGTCCAGTCCCTTCCTGATCTCCTCTTGGCCTCCTCCATCCTCTGGGCGGCACGGTGGCACAGTGGTTAGTGCTACTGTCTTACAGCACCTGGAACCCAGGTTCAATTTCACTGTCTGTGTGGAGTATGCACATTCTCCCCATGTCTGTGTGGGTTTCTTCCAGGTGCTCCGGTTTCTTCCCACAATCCAAAGATGTGCAGGTTAGATGGATTGGTCATACTAAATTGCTCATAGTGTCCAGGGATGTGCAGATTAGATGGATTAACCATGAGAAATGCAGGGTTACAGGGATGAGGTGGGTATGGGTAGAATGGTCTTTAGATGGTCACTGTGTATTCGATTGGGCTGAATGGCCTGCTTCCACACTATAGGAATTTGATGGATTCTATGATTCCTCTTCTCCAAGGAAGTCCATCCTAACTTCTCCAACCTACCGTCATAACCGAAGTTCCTGGTCCCTAGAACCATTCCCATAAATTTCTCATGCACTTTGTCAGCGAAAGTTCCATGTTATCTTCCTCATAAGTTACAAAGCTTCCAAGTTTCATATCATCTGGAAATTGTATTCTATACACCAAGGTCAAGGTCATTAATTTATATCAGGTGTAGCAAGCATCATAACACTGAGCCCTGGGAAATCTGCTATAAACCTTCCTCCAGCCTAAAGAATATCAATGAGCTTGTAGCACAGATTGAAATTGGAAAGAACAATGTTGTGGGTATCACAGAGACAATATCTAGTCTGGGAACTGAACACCAATGATATACATCCTATAGGAAAGACAGGCAGATGGCCAGAGGGTGTGAGATCACCTTGTTAGTAAGAAATGAAATTAAATCAATAGCAAGAAGCAATATAGAGTCAGAAGGCATAGAATCTGTGTGGGTAGAGTTGAGGAACCGCAAAAGAGAAAAGACCCTGATGGGAGTTATGTACATGCCTCCTAACAGTAGTCAGGATGTGGGGAAGAAAATAAATCAGGAAATAGAAAAGGCTTGTAAGAAAGGCACTATTAAAATGATCATGGGGGACTTCATTATACAGGTGGACTGGATAAATCAGGTTAGCAGCAGATCTCATGAGAAGGAATTCATGCAATGTCTTTGAGGTTTTTTTTGGTGCAGCTTATGGTAGAGCCCACTACAGAACAGACTATTCTGGATTTGGTGATGTGTAATGAGATAGGTTTAATTTGGGAGTTGAATGTGAAGGAACTGCTAAGAGTCAGTGACCATAATACAATTCACCTGCAGTTTGAGAGGTAGGAGCTTGAATCAGATATGAAGGTATTAACAGTTGAGTAAAGGTAACTACAAAGACATGAGCTAATTGGACGGAGAGCCTTGCAGGGAAGGTGGTGGAGCAGGAATGGCAGGAGTTTCTGGGGGTAATTCAGGAAGCACAGCAGAAATTCATTCCAAGGGAAAAAAAGCATGCTAAGGGGAGGACGAGGCAACCGTGGATGACGAGGTAAGTCAGGGCCAGCACTAAACCAAAAGTAAAAGCATATAAAGTGGTGAAGACTAGTGGGAAGCCAGAGGATTGGGAAGTTTTTGAAACCAGCAAAGGATAACTAGAATGTATAGATGAAGGTAATGCAGTTGCTATAGTTTATATAGCTTTCAGGCAAGCCTTTTGACAAGGTTCCACATAGGAGACTTATTAAGGAGGCAAATGCACATGGGCTACAAAGCAGTTTGATAAAGTGGATCCAAAAATGTCTCAGTTGTAGAAGTCAGAGGTGAGTGGAAGTCAGTGTCCAGTGATGTACCACAGTGATCTGTGTTGGATCCTCTATTATTCATCATTTATATAAATGACATGGATGACTGTGTGTCATCAATGTTGGATTAGTATGTTTGCAAATCACACTAGGATTGGTTGGGTGGTTAACAGCAAGGTTGAGTGCCTCAGGCTAAAAGAAGATATAAATGGGATGGTCAAATCGGTTGATAGAATTTAACCCTAAAAAGTGTGAGACGATACACTTTGGAAGGAGTAATTTTTTCAAAGCAGTATTCAATCACTGGCATGACACTAGGAAGTTCCATGGAATAAAGGGACCTTGGTGTGTTTGTCCATGGATATCTGAAAGCAGAAGGGCATGTTAGTAGGGTGGTGAAAAAGGCAGATGGGACGCTTGCCTTTATCAATTGAGGAATAGACTACAAAAGCAGGGAAGCCATTTTGAAGTTGTATAACACTTTGATGAGACCACAGCTAGAATACTGTGTGCAGTTCAGGTCACCACATTACAGAAAGAGTATGATTGCACTGGAGGGGGTGCAGAGAGGATTTGCCAGGATATTGCCTGAGTTGGAAAATTGAAGTTATAAGGAAAGGTAAGATAGGCTTGGTTGTTGTCTTTGGAGCAGAGAAGATTAAGGGGAAACCTGACTGAGGTGTACAAAATTATGACGAGCATGGTTAGTGTGGATAAGGAGCAACTGTTCCTCTTAGTTGTCGAGTCAGTCACAAGGAACAGGGGACAAGGTGAGGAGCAAGATGATTAGGGGAGATTTGAGGAAAAACCTTTTTTACCCAGAGGGTAGTGACTGTGTAGAATGTGCTGTGTAGGAGAGGGGTGTAGAGGCAAGTTACCTCATATCCTTGTGAAAGTATCTGGATGAGCAATTGGCATATCATAGCATTTAAGGCTATGCACCAAACGCTGGTGAATGGGATTATGTAGAGGGTCAGGTGTTTCTCACGTGTCGGTGCAGACTCAATGGGGCTCCTCGTCTGCATTGTATGATTCTAAAAAGGCAATAAGGAGGGAGACGATGAACTATGACAGTAAGCTAACTAGTAGCATAAAAGAAGATTCCAATGGATCTTTTAGATACATAAAAGCTAAGAGAGAGGCAAGAGTGTAATGAAAAATGAGGTTGGAGATGTAGTAATGGGGAACAAAGAGGACTAGGCACTGAATAACTACTTTGCATCAGTCTTCAAAGTGGAAGACACCAGCACCATATCAAAACTTCAAGAAAGTCAGGAGGCAGAGGTGAGTATAGTGGCCAGCACTAAGGAGCAAGTGCTGGGGAAGGTGAAAGGTCTGAAGGTGGATAAATCATCCAGAGACCAGATGGACTCAGCCCAAGAGCTCTGAAAGGGATAGCTGAAGAGGTTATAGAGGCATTTGTGGTGATTTTACAGGTCATTGGAAAGATTTTAGAGTTCATTATTCAGAATGAGATTGCAGAGTGCATGGTAAAATAGGATTGAATCAGCACAACTTCCTGAGGGGTAGGTCAGGCTTGACAAATCTATTAGAATTATTTGAGGAGGTAATGAGCAAGTTAGATAGAGGAGACCCAGCGGATATGATTTGTTTGGATTTCCAGAGGCTTTTGACAAGGTGCTGCACCGGAGGCTACAAAATAAGATAAGGGCCCATGGTATTAGGGGTAAGGTACTGGAATGGATAAAGGATTGTCTGACTGGCTAAAGGCAGAGTTGAGATAAAGGGATCTTTTTCAAGATGGCAGTTAGTGACTAGTGGAGTTCCATAGGGATCAGTGTTGGGACCACAACTATTCACTTTATACATTAACGTTCTGGATGAAGGTAATGAGGGCATTGTTGCTAAGTTTGCAGCTGACTCAAAGATAGGTGGAGGGACAGGTAGTGTTGAGGAAGTGGGAAGGTTGCAGAAGGACTTGGACTGGCTTGGAGAGTGGGCAGAGAAATGGCAGCAGGAGTACAATGTGGGAAAGTATCAGGTTATACATTTGGTAGGAAGAATAGAGGGGGAGAAGGTTTTCTAAATGAGGAAAAGCTTCACAAATCTGAAGCACAAATAGACTTGGGAGTCTTAGTTCAGGATTCTCTTAAGGTTAACATGCTGGTTCAGTTGACAGTCAGAAAGGCAAATGCAATGTTTGCAATCATTTCAGGAAAGTTAGAATGCAAGAACAGTATTGCTGAAGCTGTATAAGGTTCTGGTCAGACCGCATCTGGAATATTGTAAGCCATTTTGGATCCTTTACCTAAGAAAGGATATGCTGGTATTAGAAGCGCTCCAGAGGAGGTGTACAAGAACACTCCCGGGGATGAAGAGCTTATGATATGAGGAGCAGTTGAGGACTCTGGGTCTGTACTCAATGAAGTTTAGAAGGGTGAGCGGGTATCTGACTGAAACTTACAGAACATTGAGAGACCTGGACAGAGTGGACATAGAGAAAATGTTTCTAATAGTAGGAGAAACTGGACTGAAGTGCACAGCCTCAGAATGAAGGGATGACCCTTTCAACCTGAGGTGAAATTTCTTCAGCCATTGGGTGGTGAATCTGTGGAGCTCATTGCCACAGAGAGCTGTGGAGGCCAAGTCATTCAGTGAATTCAAGACAGAGATAGATAGGTTTTTAATTGGTAAGGGGATCATGGGTTACAGGAAGAATGCAGGAGAATGGGATTGAGAAACATATTAGCCATGATCAAATGGCAGAGCAGACTTGATGGGCTGACTGGCCTAATTCTGCTCCAAAATCTTATGGTCTTATGGTTCATTAACCATTACTCTCTCTTTTCTATTACTCAGCCAATTTTGAATCCATGTTACCACTGTGGGTTTTATTTCGATGAGCTCTAATTTTTCTCACCAGTTTGCTGTGTGGCACTCCATTGAATACCATTTGGAAGTCCATCTACATGACATTATCAGTCTGACTCTGATTAACTCTCTCTGGAAGCTCTACAGAAGACTCCAGCAGTTAGCTGAATATCATTTCCCCTTATGAATTCCATATTCACTCTCCTTAATAAAGCTGCATCTGTCCACGTAACTCTGAATTTTGTGCTAAATTATTGTTTCTAGTAATTTCCGCACCACTGAAGTTAAACTGACTGCCTCTAGTTGCTGAGCTTATCCTTATAATTTTTTTGAACAAAGTGTCATTTACAATTCTCGAATCCTCTGGCATCACCCTGAGTCTAATGAAGCATAAAGAATTAGGTCACAGCTGCACAATTTCCATTCGCACTTCCCTCAGTTTTCTTGGATGCATCTCATTCGGTCCCAGTGCCTTAATGACAGCCTAACCAATATATCTTCAGTATCAAGTTTAAATATTTCTCGTGTTTGAAATTCCTCCTGTTTCACCTTGGCCTGTGTAGTATCTTCTTCTTCGGTAAATATTATTTAAAACATTAATTTAACATTTCAGCCATGCCCCTTGCCTCCATGTTTAAATCATCTCTTTGGTCCCAAATAGGTTTTACCCTTCCTTTCACCACTTCTGTACTATTTATATGCCTATAGACAACCTTTTACATTAGCTGCCAGTCTCTTTTCATAATCCCTCTTCACTTCTCATATTTGCTTACTTGTCTCTCTTTAATTGCTCGATTCTTCATGGGAATGGGAATCCCATATACTTATTAAAAGAGTCTTGTTGCCTTTATACATGAAGAGCAGTAAATTGAAGAAAGAGTTCACTGCCTTACAAGTCTAATTGGAAGGAACTCTAATGATGCAGTGATTCTTCGTTTTACTGTCTAGCGATGCTCTTACACATCACTGACTGTTTCTAAACAAGAAGACTTGGAATCATAGAATCATACAGCATGGAAACAAACCCTTCAGTCCAACTTGTCAATGTTGACCAGTCATCCTATTTGCCAGTATTTGGCCCGTCTCCCTCCAAACCCTTTCTATTCACAAACCCATCCAGATACCTTTTGAATGTTGTAACTGTACCAGCCTCCACGTCTTCCTCTGGCAGCTTGTACCTGTCATGCACCACCCTCTGTGTGAACAGTTTCCCCTCAGCTCTTTTTAAAATCTTTCCCCTCTCACCTCAAACCTATGCCCTCTAGTTTTGGATTCCTCCATCTTAGGTAAAAGACCTCAGCTATTTACCTTATCCATGCCCCTCATAATTTTATAAGCCACTACAGGGTCATCCCTCAATCTCCAATGGTCCAGGGAAAATACACCCCAGCCTATTCAGCCTCTCCTCATAGCTCAAATCCTAAAAATCCAGCAACATCCTTGTAAATCTTTTCTGCACCTTTTCAAGTTTCACAACATCCTTCCTATAGAAGGGTAACCAGAATGCATGCACTATTCCAAAAGTGTCCTCTCCAATGTCTTGTACAACTACAACCTGACATTCCAATTCCTAAAGTCAATGCATTGGCTCATGAAGGCAAGTGTACCAAATTCTTTCTTCCCCAATTTGTCTATCTGCGATTCCACTTTCAAGGAGCAATACACCTGCGCACCTAGGTCTCTTTGTTTGGCAACACTTCCCCAGGGCCCTACCATTGTGTATAAGTCCTACTCCAGTTTACCCTTCCAAATTGGGGTGGCATGGTGGCACAGTGGTTAGCACTGCTGTCTTACAGCACCTGGGTTCAATTCCAACCTCAGACAACTGTCTGTGTGGAGTTTGCACATTCTCCCTGTGTCTGTGTGAGTTTCCTTCAGGTGCTCCAGTTTCCTCCCACAGTCCAAAAATGTGCAGGTTAGGTGAACTGGCCACGCTAAATTGCCTGTAGTGTAAGGTGAAGGGGTAAATGTTTCCACACTGTAAGTAATCTAATCTTACCTAAAATGCACCATCTCACATTTACCTGAATTGCACTGCCCATCAGGGCAACAAAAAAAAGTAAGGAAAGGTCGGGAGAGAGAGTGGGGGAGGGGGGTTAAATTAAAATGAAGTTCTAGATGGCATAGTTGTAGTTTGTTTTTTAAAGTGAACAGGTTGATTAGAAAGAACATGCAAGTCTAACAGGCCCTATATCTTTCTATTATTTTGCTTTGATAGCCATTTTTCTAAAATCCAGTACTTGTTAACAGGGAATTTTTCTTGTCATTTATTGAAGGACTTTCTCTGTGGAAGTGTGAAACAGAACGAACTACCAGGAAAGGCTGATGTGTTATATGGCACTGTTCACAGTTCTTTTCTTCTTCTGGAGTAGGTGAGCACCACTTTAATTGTGTCAACACTCAATGAGAAAGTTGCACAATGGCTTTTAGCAATATAATGACAGTAACAGTGGTAAGATGCATTGATGATAGCAAGTAAAACTCAAGATAATCTAACCACAGAACTGAAGCACTCTTTTAATAAAGTGCTGGCATTTGCCTCATGATTCAGTTCAAGTTCTTCAGTGCTTTTTTGTTGGTTTATTGTGGATTTGGCACAGAGCATGAGACAATTTATAAACTGGATTGGATTTACCGTGGCTGAGGCTTCACGCTCCCCAGTAACTTGGGGCCCCCTTTAAGAGATAATGCTTTTTATGGGCGTCCAGCTGCAGCTTATGTTCTGCATGTTTGAACACAGCACTGTGTGCAAGTCTTGGCAACTGGCAACCGATTCCTTCTGTTTCCTCTGGTCTCAGCTGTACAGAGATGCAATTGTGTGCCACACCACCAACTCCTCTCCAAGCCACTTGCAAACTCTGGCATAAAGGACCAATGTGAAGCACACCACCAGAAAGATTTAAAGAAACAGGCTCCAGTGTTTTGCCTTCACATCTTCAGCAGGTGTATACTGGAACTATTAGAAACTACACCAGGTATTAACTGAATTAAACGCAGGAGGCTGTGCACTTTGGTAGGGAGAATGCAAGACAGATAGTATCTGAATGAAAGAGACTCCAAAAGGTGCAAAACAAAGGGTCCTGGGTGTCCTTGTACATGAAACATAAAACGTTGGCAAGCAGGTACAGCAAATAATTAAGAAGGTTAATGGAATTAACTCAGTGTGGAAACAGGCCCTTCAGCCCGACAAGTAAGTCCACAGTGACCTACAGAAGAGTAACCCACCCAGACTTGTTTCCTCTGACTAATGCATCTAACATTGCCAATTCACCTGGCCTGCAGGAGGAAACCCACACAGACACTAGGAGAACATGCAAACTGTCAGACACCCAAGGCTGGAATTGAACCTGGGACCCTGGTGCTATGAGGCAGCAGTGCTAGCCACTATGCCATCTGTACACACTGTTGATCCTTAAGGCTCCAATATTTAACCCTTTAAGTTCTACATGCCATTTTAGTATGAAACATGCCCCAAAGTTTACGTATTCTGTTGTTTTGTGTAATTTGACTGAGGGCTACTATCTACTCCTACATGCTTCCTGAAGCTCTCAGCAGCCAGCACTTGGACATTTGCAGCTGAGGACTGGATGGTAACAAGCCCTCTTTCTGACTGAGCATGAGGGTTTAGTTTCTGCACACTATTGCTACCTGCGAGAAATCATGGATACAAGCTTCGTCAAGCGAGCTGCTTCAGTCCTTGAATACTCAGGCAACTTGTTAGGACCAATTTGATCAGATAAAGGGGCTGCTAGATTATAGTGATGACATTACCGAAATGCTGTTACAATTTGTCAGTGTCACGCACAAATCAAGTTGTTATGTAAGACTGAATTTAAAACATTTTGCAAATTCATATATTTTATTTTCTGTGGGTTCACTTACTAAAAATGTAAATTGCAAATTTCAAAACTTTACTTTGGGCTGTTCCTCAGTCTGTACCCTCCAGCAGTCCTGCTATTGGTCTGTTCAGTTTTGTTCAGTTATGCAAACCATGAGGAAAGGGTCTGATAATGGAATTCAGTAGCAGTACAGCAGACAGTAAGGTCAGATCTGATTCAATCAAAGGCATCCATTTGCTGAATTTCACTCTCACTTCAGTGCAGCTTGGTATCCAGTTATCTTGAATTCAGTTGTGGCATCTACAGCGTCCCTGACTTTCATTGCCTCACCATTGGTGGCCATGACTTCAACTGTCAAGACAGTAAACTGTGGAATTTCTACCTTCAACCTCTTTGATTCTCTATTTCTTTTCCCTCCTTCAAAACACTTTGAAATTTATCCCTAACACCTATTCAGAATCTTCCTGTGAGGATCAATTTCACGTTTTATTCTCTAACACTCTTGTGGAGTGCCTTGGGATTACAATTTGCATTTATGCCTTTGACCAAAGCCCCTAAGGTATCAAAATTATAGTCATGGAGTGCACTTGTGCAAGTTTTTTGACAGATCATTTCCAGTAATTAGTAGTCAATACGAACAGAACTGCTTGCTGAATAGTTATGAATGAAACCTTTGCATTCTAAAAACTGGAAGTAATCATTTTTCTTTCTATGTTGGAAAGGCTATGGACTCTGGAACCAACTGCAATGGGCATGTCATCCTAATTTCATTTTGGTACATTTAATATTATGCTCTCATGATACATTTGCCTAAAGATAGGGCTTTTTTCAAAGATTATAAGATAGGTTTGTGATCTTTCTGCCATAGATATGGTGCATCTTTGCAGAGCAAATCTTGAGGAGGATCCCCTTATCTAACAAAATTTGTATTATATGGTGATAAAAGTTTGAAGAATCCTTTGTAAGTCACTTGTGTTTTATAGTGTCAGTGACTCTTGCAGGTCTTTGGTTTTGTTAAGACCAGGTCTGATTTCATGTGAAAAATAAATTGATCTGAAGGTGTTGATTTTGACAAGGTAATATTTTTTGTTTTTGAAAACAAGACTACAGTGTCATGCACTGAAGTACCTTTCTGCCGTGTGTATGCTTAATCTTCCTAAATACTGCAATTTCAGCTGTGACACAGAGACAGCCCTGTAGATCCATTTTGATAAAATCTGTAAAATGTTGGAATATATCCTGGCTAATAGGTAATACAAATGATAATCTGAGAGGGATTTTAAATGTTTCCATTTGCTGATGCTGTTGACAGTTGCTGTAAGAGTTAAATAGCCTTATAGTTGTCCAGACTGTTTTGCAGAAAGATTTGAAAGGGTCTAGATAATGACCAGTTTCATCAGCCTTTAACTAGATTAGCTTCAGTGAAATTACATCTTATACTTTGGTGTCAACAGCTCCCTACGTGTTAGTTAATATTTTCACTGGTTGTTAGCAATGTGACATGACCTCAAGCATATGTAATCTGGAATTGATTCTGACCTGAACTTGATTTTCTAGGCCTTGGAAACTCTTTGTCTGGATCTCTCTCAGTGACCATCCTCCAAAATGCTGAAGGATTTCATTCTTCTCAACATTTCACTTCCCAAAGCAATGAGTGGTTTGTGTACCCATCTACCATTGTCTGCAGTCAGTTGGTCCATAAAGAGAAGATTAATTCTTGCACTGAATGATTGAAGTTCTGACAGAATGTCACTGGGGAAGCACTCCATGTTCAGATGTTTGCTTTCCATTCTTATTCTGTTCTTTAAAAATGTCAGAGTAACGATCTACATTGTGGTGTTGTGCTTTTTCTATTTTTTTTTGTTGTTTTGGCTTCTCTTAATTCTTTTTGTTTCTTTCCTTAATGCTGCTTTAGAGGTAGCTGCTTTAAAAGTGTACAGGGCTTTCATGCTCATAAAACGTGACGCATACATTTTTCTTTTTACGTAGGAATCACGATCGGCTCATGTCTACACAAAGGCACTTGTTTCCAGATTTGCCCTTTTGATATTTAAAATCTTTTCTTGCTATTTTCTCTCTGTATTTTTCGCAATGATTGCTTTACTAGTTGAGAATTGTCTATCAGCAATCTATACAGTCACGACTTTTAAAATCAGATCAGGTGTGGCTTTCCATTTTTTCTTTCAAAGAGAAAGAGAGAACTCAAACGTTAGTTGCTTCAGCACAGTTGTAGCCTTTCGTCTTGGATGGTAAATGTGCAGTTCAGCTCTGCTCAACATGTGTGATTGGTTACTATAGGGAAGATAACTCCTTATTATTGCTACCACCTTTTCAGCTTGCAGTACCAACTAGCTGTCATCAGCTTCTAGTATCCACTTATTGTCAGTATACGACTGGTTTTCTATACATTAACAAAATAATATTAAAATAACATATACTAAAGAGAATCTGGGACTTATTGAGTCTGATATTTGGAAGTTTGTTAAAAAGTAATGGTATACATTAATACAACATCTCAGTCTCACATATACAGTCTGGGTTACATGCTTACTTCAATTTTTACTATATTTCATTCATACTTGACTGGCTGACTAGTAGTCTGACTGTCTAACTGTTCACTGGATGACTGACTGAATGCAAACCTCTTGTTGTGGAGCATCACTTCTTTGGATGTCAACTAGCAGTCTTAAAGCCGGCGGTTAGCATAGCAGTCTTAAAGCTATGGTGCTTTCTGAAATGCAAGCAATAATTTAGTTATGTAATGACATTAAGGTAATACTAGGTCCTTAAAAGTATTACAAAACAAAAATAAAATGAACGATATGAGGCGATAATTGTCACCTCACAATATGACCTGAGGATTAGATTCAAGTTTCCACACGCTGAACTCTTCAGAGGAGGTCACAGTGGAGTGACATGAAGTATCAGATAGCAGCACTCTGGCTGTCTCATCCCTCCCTCAATTTAATTGTGTTAAGTATGCTTTGTAAATACAAGTTGGTGCTTTTGTTCATTGTAGTTGGTATTTTGATGGAAGAAAATTGGTGGTCCGTTCTGGTTGGGGAGCTATTTGACTTGTGTAGCTGATCAACCAAAACAAGCATCCCCACAAAATCCTGAAGAATTCTTTTTTGAGTATTTGAAATGTCCTCAGGCACTTTGCACAAAGTCTTTGCATTAATGTGCGGACTGTGTACCATTTTTAACTGGTTTACTCACTCTTGCTATGAAAATTAGCTTTAAAATGAACCTTGAATAACAAAAGCACAAAGGTAGCTTTATCTCTTTAAAGTGTTATCTTGCAAATGAATTAAAGTAGTGATGGTACTGCAACAACTACCTCTGAGACCAATCTTTTGGCATATAGTTAGATAACCAATAATTCTGTACATTGTTCAGTATCGTATTTTGTTTTATAATGCTCCTATGAAGTGCCTTGGGTCATTTTATTACAGTGATGTCTCTGTATGAATATCCATTATTGTTATTGGTATTGTCAAAGTTATTGCTGGTGGTGGGACTGATGCTGGCATCAATGGTGTGAGACTAAGATGGGTACTTTTGAGAATTCTGAATCATGTACATTTCCAGATTGTGTGTTTTTGTGCCAAATGAAATTCTTGTGACTGCAGCTTGCTTGTCAAGTATTTGAGATTTCTGTAAATGTAATTAAAGTCAATGTTACTGGGAGCAGAGATCTTTTACAATGGAGGCTGCTCCATATTCTAAATGTGACAACATTGTCATCCTTCTGGCGGTTACTGCAGAGGCTGCGTTCTGTTGCTTGGAGTTTTCAGTTCAAGGTATCCTCCTTAAGTTTTAGTAGAAACCTTAAGTGTTTGACAACCCACGGGGATTAAATTTAATCCGCGCACACTGGACTTTGCAGAGGGCGTGACCAGCAAACTCAAAGGGCCAGAGAAAATATAAGATATTAACAAGCTGGCAACTCTGCCTCTGCCTCAGCTCATCTGCTTTTTTGCTCCCATCTTGCCTACTGCACTCCTCATCAGACATCCATCCCCCATTCTCCCATCCCCATATTACATGAACCACTCGAATCTCTGCAGCTTCTGTCAGAAGCCACGTCGATGCTCATTCACGTACTGCGGTGTGCTCACAGGCCAACATGGGCTGACAATGCTGGTGTTTTAAAATTCCCTTTTTTATTCGGAAACCCCTCCATAACTTCACCTCCTTCTATGCCTATAACCATTTCTATTCCAACAAGCTTTTGGGTTCTGTCTGTTCCTCCAAATCCAGCCTCTTGGATATTCTCAGTTTCAATGGGTGCACCCTCGGCTGTTGACAATCAGTCACCATGACCTAAGCTATAGATGTCCCTACCTATAATGTTGTATAATGTAATGGCCCCAGACCATACAAATCAAACAATGTCTGATCTTGGAAGCTAAGCACACTCGGGCCTGGTTAGTACTTGGATGGGATACCATCTGGGAACTCTAGGTGCAATAAGCTTGGGTTCCTCTTGTGATGCAGTGATATTGTCCCTGTCTCTGGACTGGGATGCCCAGGTTCAAGTCCCACCTGTTCCTGAGGTATTTAATAACATCTCTGAACAGGTTGATTAGAAAAATATGCTCATTGAAAAGAAATATATAAAATAATGGCTCTGAAAGGGTTAATGCTCTCGACTGTAATAAGCATCACATCATCCGATGGTGTCTTGTGGACTTCAGTTTGGGAAAGCTTAGAGTCCTATAAAAGAATATCTATATCCTAGGTCTCCTCATAATCTTAGTAACACTGTATATCTCACTGATGTGACCTGTATCTGATTGCCATCATTCAATAATGATTATGATATCATTCAATAATGACCAATAATTAAACTATGCCTTGAAGAAGACAAGAGTCTCTTTTCATTAAAGCTTTTCTAGTGATTTTCCTTCACATGTGTAAAAACCTCAGCACTTAGAGCCACTCAAGGAAAGAGGATGGTGACTGTAAATGAGCCCAACAACAAACTGTGGTTAGCATCTCAACAGATATATTATCTTCTCTCCTTCTCATTCTGTGAGATGCTACTTAAAACATACACTTGACCAAGCTTTTTATCATCTGTCCTGATACTGCCAGCTGGATCATGATCTGCTTTAAAAAATAATTATGCTCTTCAGAAGTACCTTGGAAAGTTTAATACATTAAAGGCGCTATATAAATGCACATTGCTGCTGCTGCAGAATAGTTGGTCTGCTGTGTTAGGCACTGCTACTTGGTAATAAGATTAGAAGCATATCCAAAGAAGCTAAAGTTTTGAGGGAACTTAGCAGCAATATGGTGCCATCTTCATCTGGATGACCTTAAAACAAAATATATATTGCACACTATATTTGGCCAATGAATTCAATGCAGTTCACAATGTTTACATCTTTCTAGGCTACTAATGGGGGACACCTATCAATGGGTTTACTATCCACAAGTGTATCAACTAGTTTACAGTTCCAATGATTATTAATACCTTTATCACTGGCAAGCCTTGTGCCAGCAACACAATTCTAAAGGCCTGTTGGCTTCCCAGGTTCTGGGGAATCATAATTAAAAGTAAAATACAGTGGATGCTGGATATCTGAAATAAAAACAGAAGGTGCTGGAGAAACTCAGCAGGTCTGGCAACAACTGTGGAGAGAGGAACAGAGTTAAAGTTTCCAGTACAATAACTACATTTTGGAGCTCATTCTTCAGAGTTCTGAAGAGGAGTCACACTCTGTCTTTCTGACTGTATTCCAGGGAATCATTGATTCTGCCCATGTTATATTCAAGGTCCTTTGCAGAATGAGTCTTGGATGAGCCAAAGGTGATTTTGGTTTTTAATTTCCGTGTGGACGTTGTATATGAGAAGCGCTGCAGAAAGATGTAGCCGACTTTCAACTTGCCCCTCCTACTTCTTGGTGCCTCTGGAACCTTTCATTGACTGTTTATAGCAATCTGGGCACCACCTGGCTTATAAAACAGGCTTCTCTCACTTCATAATATCCAATTCTGCCCCGGTTTTGTTCGATAAACGTTTACATTTCCTGGTGTTGTTTCAGGTGTTGAATAACCTCCTATTTGCAGTTTGTAGTCGATGAGCAGGAATGGTGTTTCTCACTTTTGATTGGCTGTGCATGCTTTTCAGGAAATAAAAGCTGGCACATTTCCCCACAAACTGACAACAGCAAAAACACATGTAGCGGGCTAACTCTCACAGACATCCAGTGGTCCACAGTTAACCACTGATGCAGCAATCTGTAGACTGATTTATTTAATGAGTCCTTTCATAACAATTGATGTTGATAAATGTTTAAAACACTGAATGGAAGGGCCAGCTGTGTGAGATGAAAAAGGTATACTCTAAAATTAAATCATTCTTGTGTGTCAAAGCTTAAAGATTGTCTCTTTAAAAATAAGATTTGTCCATTTGTTTGTACAAGAAGTATGCCCACTCTCAACTGCAGACTGACAAAACATAATAACCAAAGAGTTAAGCTATCTTGTGCTATGAGATGCAGTTCCCATCTGTACCACAGGTGGCTCCAGGCTCTCATATATTAACCTCCCATCACGTGATCATCTTTCTACACAATGTTATTGGTAACTGAAAGGATCCCATATTACATGTTTTAACACAGAACCCATTCAGAGGGTGCACACATCATAATTCAGACAGTGGCATTGCTCCAAGGATTGTGGTTTACCACTTTAATTGACTCCCATTGCGTGCCTTGCCTGAATGTCTCTAAATTTTATCAAAAAATACAGTAGATTCTCAGAAGCCCATACTTAATGTTTCCATGATCTGTGGCAGTGCTAGTAATTTGCCTTAACTGCAGCAATCATTTGTACTAACAGTGCACTTTTTTATATTAATGATTCCACCTCACTGCGTCTGTGAGATGAGAAAGATACAGGGAGCTGCGGAAGCTGGCATTGAAAATGTCTACCTTGCAAATCTTGCAATGATGAAGCATCATATTGCTTAATTGCAAAAATAATTCAAAACTGTTTTTAGTCTCTGCAATTAAGATCATGACAAACAAAGAGGCCCCTCATCTTACCAAAGAAAGTTCACAACGATCTGGTGCCAATTAATATTTCTGCAGAACCAAGTATGGTTAGCGATTGTGTGAGATTGGCTGGGTGGGGGCACTTTCACTGCTGAGGCATGTCATAGTGTCAAGCCCCATTGCAAGAATGAACACCAGATCTCAATGTCAGTGCTGTACAGAAGGAATGCTACACTGTCGGGTGTGCTGTCATTCAAATGCAATGTTAAATGGAAGCCCTGCCCAGTTGTTTAGATGGATAGTCAAGATCCTATAGTATTATTCTATGAAGAACTGAGAGCATTCTTGATGCCCTAGCCAAAGGTTATTCACAGAGCTAACACCACAAAAATGATTGTCTGGCATAAAATAAAGACCTGCAGATGTCATAGATCTGAAACAAAAACAGAAATTGCCAACAAAACTCATCAGATGAAGACTCGCCAGACTCAAAACATTAACTCTGCCCACAGATGCTACCAGACCTGCTGGGCTTCACTGGCAATTTCTCTTTTTGGAATGATTATCTGGCCATTGATATTATTGCTATTTTGTTGGCCCATTTGTGCATAAAGTTGCTAGCATATTTGCTTAAATAACAACAGTGACCACACTTCAAAAGTAATTTATTGACTTTAAGGCATTTTGGGACATGATGAGAATGTGATTATATGAGTGCAAATTCCTCCTTTAACTCAGTATAAAGTTACCACTGTTTAATATATTACTGTATAAATATTGCATCAGTTACTGTACAAATGTTTTAAAGTAGAACGCTCCATACCAAGACTCATGGTGAAGTTAGATGAATTCATATGGGATTCATTGGCAAAGTTATTTGAATAAAAAAACTGCAGATACTGGAGTCCAAGGTAGTCAAGCAGGAGGCTGGAAGAACACAGCAAGCCAGGCAGCGTCAGGAGGTGGAGAAGTTAACGTTTCAGGTATGACCCTTCTTGAGGTCACCTGAAATGTTAACAAAGTTATTTGAATGACTGTTATCAGTTTGTGGAGGCATGAGGTTAGAACAGATTACAATATTTCAGCAGTGATGGCTTCACGTATAAATGATTAACTTTCCAGGGTGCAAAGGTGGTTTCTGATTTATAAATTGTACATTTACATCTCATGTGGAGAAATAGTGTTTTAAAACTGCCACCAACTTTTCAAAGCATGAATTTGCTGATCAGCAGGTGTAAAATTTTTTAAATGTTTGTGTAAACAGGAAAAATTGTAGGAGCAGTAGTGGTGGTGGGAAGAAAACATTCTGCTTAAGAGAGGCGATTGCTCTTCCAGCTTTGTGTGTGATTTTTAGCTCTTATTTTTTTCTTGAAAACTTTTATCTGTAAGTTGTTGAATCCGGATTAACTCAGTGCATGAATTGTACTGAGTGGGAGTGGATTGATTCAGATAGCAATCTCATGTTCAATGAATGTGCCTTTAATCAGCTGATTTATGTGTCTTGTGGCTGCTTAATTATTTTAAAGCTTGTCCTGTACTACGATACAAATTATTTGAAAGTATTTAGTGCCTCTGGGTTGCCTATCTGTTTACTCCTTTTGTTGCTTATACAGTTTCATAAATTAACTTTGTTCTTCTTCCCTGTTACTTTTCTGTTGCTTTCAGTATGTCTTTAGTTGGTTGCAGGCCAATTTTGGTTAGTGGTATCTTACTATTTTTTTAATCTAGCATTTAATTTCCCTTGCTTATGGGAATTTGTCAGTGCCAAATATTTTAAAACAGTGGTTTCTATTTTCCCTACGTTTGGGTGTCATTTGATTGATGAATTTTAACAGTGTAATAAGGCTGAGTCTTGACTATAACATCATAGATGGGAAAATGCAGTAAAGATTGGAATTTTGCAATCAGCAGTGAAGTGACAATGGCTCAGCATTGACCTCAAAGACAGTGGCCTAAGAGGATCCAGCATTGATGTGGCATGGATTACTTTTTATATGACATTTGTTTGAATCTGGAGTGAAATCACGGGCATTGTCTGGTGCTAAGGAACAATGAAGCAGGGCAAACAACCAGTCACACTGAAGTTTTCTCATAGACACAGACTAGGAAGTAAAGTACACTGATTAACCTTCTGATTCAATGACATTTTACAGAGAACAAAATTGAGACATATAGATGGGATTAAAGTCGAGCTGAAATGTTATAACATTTTTCAGTTATTATTTCAATGTGGAATATTTATCATTGTGAAAAAATTTGATGTTACACAAATGTTAGTTCTTTGGGAGCAAGGGAACAATTCAACCATGACTGTAAAGTTAATATGCCAGTTACACCTCATTCAACAAGTGCCAAATTATTCAAGGTTTTATTTTTGTGAAATTTAGATGATTGAAGGCAAGTACTTGCATGTTCAGTCAATTCTATTTGGGTACAGTCCGTGGGGACTTCAACAATGACCTCAACCTCTGAGAAAATGTAAAGGAATTGACACAAATATATGGATTTCCACTTTGAAGTATGGAGCTGCAGCAGATTCCCAGAATTTCACTGAGACAATAATGGAGAGCGCTGATAGTTTCACCATCAATGCTACCCCAAATTCAGGGTCATTTCTTTAAAAATTGCTAGCAGACCCTGCACCAGCTGCAGCCTGCAATCTAATAAACTTTCACACAATGTTCTGCATGGTTTTAAGTAAGAAAAAATCTTGACTTTCTCCTTGCCAAATTAAGATAGGTTCATAGATTGTTCTCCATAAAATCTTTTCAGCTGTATCTGGTTTATCAAGACAGTTTGGGTTAATGTATTTTTTTTATATTTGAATCCATTATTTTTCAGTATTAGTCATTTGGATCCTTAAATAAAATGCTGTGAATGTAGTCTCAACTATTTAAGGCAAGACAAACTGAATACAAATATCTCAGAGGTTGTAATTGAAACAGGTTAAGGATTTTTAAAATGGAAATGAAGGTATTGGACTAAGAATTGGTAGCAAGTAATTAAAGTGGTGGGATTCTTGCTCAGCATTAGGAGAGTGGCAGAGGATCTGTTGAAGTCTGTGCCTCTCAAATACTCAAATGGCTAGTTGGAGGGTCTCTCTGAGATCAAGGTCCCCAGTTCCTGAAATCCTGCCCACAAGAGTAGCTGGATAATTGGACGCTGCTGGACGCCATTGTTGGCAGCAGCACCAGAGGAGTGGTAGCAGTCTTTGCAATGTCAAGGGACCACCAAGCATTTGGGCCATAGGTAAGTGAGGCTGCGCTGAAGGTCACAGGGCAGAGGGGGCAAAGAATGTCAGCAGTGAGATAGTGGGGGGTGGCTGTCAGTGGGCACCTCACCACACTGCCTGGTCCCTTGATCAGGCACTCAATGCCTTTGATGAGCAACATCCTCTGGGAGCTTGCAAGCAACCCTGAGAGGATCTGCTTTCTTCGTGACTGTCCCACCAGTCAAATGTCGAGCAGTGACACGATGAGGCTCAGTGAAGAACTTCAATTGGCAGCAAGGGTGGGAGACCATCCACCAAGCTTCCCACCAGGGGTTTAATTGGATTAGAGCTAAGAAGATAGCACAGTCCCCATGTGGAAGTCTCCTGACTGAACAAATACCACACCCCACCCACACCTCCAACCTCAAATCTGTAGAGGGCATTAAATTCTGCCTTTTGCAAGGATGGATTTAAGAGATAAGGCAGGAGTCCTATCAACAAGATGGCTGCTCAATTTAGAACATTTTGGCCATGAGACCTTCTTTTGAAGGAACTAAGGAGAAAAATGTAGAATGAGCCCTTTCCTTTCGACAGATTCTGGTAGAGATTAGTCTCTCATCCCTCCTCACCCCAAGACTGTGACTCATTATGAGACACAGTTCCGGAATTGTAAGCAACTCTCTGGCACCCCATCAGCAAATCAAAAACACGAGTGGCCAATGTATTACATCCAAACTCAAACATGTTCCCATCAAATATCCTCCATATGAGCATAATTCCCAATTTAACATCACTCCACTCCTTGTAACTGGACCACTGCAACTCATTGTAATACTGTTCCTGCACTTTGGCTGCGATGAGTTCTCTCCATACAGTTGGGCATTAAAACAGAAAGCCTCATGGTCTGCTTGGGATACTAACACATCTCGAAGAGCATCTTTCCTATGAGCGGACATGAGAATTATAACTTGATTAATGTTTAATGGTCAAAATCATATTTCTAGATCAAAATTGTCAAATAAAATTATAGGTAGCACCATTTTTCACCTATGTGTGCAATATTTATTTTAGTCTTTCCTCATGAGACCCTGACATAGCTTTCCTATAAATTCCACTGATGCAAATGAAAGGTTGACGTCTGAACTTTACAACTTCCTGCATTCTGCATGGCCAATCCCGTTGAATACTCAGAGATAGAATCCAAAATGGATGCAAGCTTTGCCCATTAGTACAGATTTGTAGATTTGTAATTGGATATCTGATGTCTCTGATGCTAATTAAATGGCTGTGGCATATATTTAAAAGGGTGATAAAAGTCTAATGGTAGCCAAATGCTGTTGTCTTTTTGTCTGGGGATATGGTGGAGCAATAGATAGGTGAAACTTTCAAGTCTGTAGATGCAGCAGCTGATGCACAATAAAAAACTGGAAGAGAGAAAGAGGATTTCCCTTATGGCACATCAGAACACCCTTTCCATAAGTCGCAGCTTTCAAGGACCCAGAGGCAGTGACACATAATTACAAAGCTTCCAGACTTAAATAAATCATTTGTGGTAAAGCTATCCACCAGTACCTTAAACAAAATAGATGGTCAAAGTGTTCATGCCCTTCAGTATTTCCTCACACAAAATTACATGTTGATATCCCATGCAAAGCACTCAGAAAACCTCCCAATTTTGTTTTAAAGGATTATTGCTCATTCCCATATTGCATCACCAAATTCCATTTGCAACTTATCATCGACACTCTTGGCACAGCTTTGTCTTACATCTTAAACTCAACACGAAAAATTAATCCTGCATGATTCATGTTGATGTGCTCACAATCATGATGAGATATAGGAATGTCACTAATGTGTGCCCTTCAGAAATTCCAAGAAACCAACACTATCACAGCCCATCGGCCACTGAGTCACCTTCTGACTTGATGATTTCAGTACAATCCCAGCCATCTCCATTCTTCTCTGTACACCTCAGCTAACACAAACCTCTGCTGCCTTTATCCTATCCTCAAACGTCCATTTACCCATCATTTCTGTGTTGACTAAACTACATGGATCTCCAATCCCTCACTCCTTGAATTAAAAGTTCTTGAGTTTGAATTGCCAGCTCTACAATGCTTTGAACTTTCAATTCCTCTGACTGAAGCTTCATAGCCTCAATGAGATCACAAGTTAAGCAATAACACTACTTGTGAGGCCCATTCCATAACCCATACCTAAGATGCAGATTGGAGTGTATGCCTTACTACTTATGGCGAATCATTCATGATTGTCTTTTTGCCCCCTGTGTGTTTCGATCAATGGAGTATGAGAGTTTGTTTGCAGGTCTCAATGCCCCTTTGCTCCTCTTCCTTTCGCTTTACAGAAGCCAGTGACCCATATTGGATAATTGAACTTCCAAGTGACTTATTATGGAAGTGTCTGAATATTTGTTGGTTCAGATGAAATTATTTGGTTCAGGTTTAGTGCTGGAGTTAATCTATTTGTAAATAAATAAATTAATGTAATTGTTAAGATGGCAAATAAACATGCAATGGACAACAGTGAGCTCTAAATCTGCTAATAAGTGGCCACTAGCTTATTACTGGTCATTTTGCATTTCATTATTAGCTAATCTCACTTCATTCATTTGCCAAGAAGTAGCACCAGTTCTGGACAGGAATTGTAAAGTGGATAGCTGATGGATATAGCTTGCCACTTGCTTCTTTAGGTTCCAGTTTAAGATCCATTCACCAATATTTCAGTGCATGCTGCAAGGGCAGAGATTCACTCATCGTCTACTGATGTTGGCATAACACCAACAATTACATATCATCATATTTGATCTCAGACTAATTCATAATACTCCTGATGGCTCTGAACTTGCTTTCTTAGCACTCACTTACTTACCTGGACACTCTGGCCTGCCTTGCTTTCATAGTTGCCAGCTTGGATCAGTTAAGTGGGTGAACATGTTGCTGTATGCACCAAACAAGGCTAATGTCACAATTACAGCACGTGGTGGCAGTTTACATGGTAAATACACTGCATTTGTTTCAACCTAAAGACCTTGTCTGAAACTCGAAGGAGAACAGCCCTTACTGGAGAGAGGGGGTCTATGGTCATCCAAAGGGGATGCAGTAATAATCAGTCAAAGGCATTGTCTGATCTCAGTCCAGGGAATTAGCCATGGTCATTCAGGCACCCAGTGTGATCAACGTCTAGAGATTCATATCACTGCATTCTGGGGACTGGGTCACAATCAGTCCTGCAGAGCAAGTACAACCAGTCAAGTGTGTATTGTAACATTAGTCTTAGAACTATGGAGATATCAGTCTGGGTACTGGGCCATGCTCTGTTGGAGGAGAAAGTGAGGACTGCAGATGCTGGAGATCGGAGCTGAAAATGTGTTGCTGGAAAAACGCAGCAGGTCAGGCAGCATCCAAGGAGCAGGACAATTGACATTTCGGGCATGAGCCCTTCCTCAGGAATCCTGATTCCTGAAGAAGGGCTCATGTCCGAAACGTCGATTCTCCTGCTCCTTGGAAGCTGCCTGACCTGCTGCGCTTTTCCAGCAACACATTTTTAGCTCATGCTCTGTTGGAGCTCTCTTGACAAGTTAATCCAGAGGGGCTGGGCCACAATCCCATCAGTCCTGAGGGTCTGGGCAGTAAACGTCAAAGCTCGATTATCACAGACAGTCCATACAATGTAGTAGAAAGTGGGAAACTCTAATTTGGGGATAGGCTGCATGATGCTGTGATGCTTAGGGTATAATGACAGTGAAAGAGGGAAACTCTAAATATAAGGGCTGAATTTGATATAGCACAGTTGCCACTGGTTACTGTGGCAGGGGGAGTGCTCACAAATCATCGACATCCATATTTTTCCCTTTCTACTTTATCCAACTCCCACGTGACTTTGTAAGCTGCTCTCAGACCTCCTCTTCACTTTCTTCCTTCCAAGAAGGACCCCAAACTATTCATTCTCTCTTTGTTAGTGAAGTTTCTGACCCTGGATCATTCTTGGAAGTCTCTTCCTCACACTATCTAACGTGTTCACATCTTTCCTTAAGTATGACACCTGAAACTGCACATAGTACTCCAACTGTGTTCTAACAAGTGTTTTTTTTCCACATTTAGAATCGCTTCTATGTTCTTGTATTCTACGTCCTTATTAGACAATTATTAGAAAACAGTATGCTTTACTAATTGCTCTCTCTCCATCTATCCTGTACCTTTGATGATCTGTGTATCCCCGTTAGAATTGTACCATTTATGTAATATATTCTGTCCATGTTCTTCCTCCCAAAATGCATCATCCCATACTTGTCGATATCGATCTTCTTCCACCACCGATATGCCCCCTCCACCAACTTATTAATGTCCTTTTGATACAGTATTCCCCACAGTTTACAATGATTCCAAGCTTGCTATCAAACACAATTTTTAAAATTATCACCTCATATCTAGATCGAGATCATTAATATAAATATGAAAAAGCAATGGCCCCAATACTGACTCCTGAAGGAACATTTCTCCAGGCAAAAAGTGCTTGGCAGAATATTCTAAGGGTATGAAAGGGATGGGTTTTGATGTGATATGAGGCAGAATCAGGCACAAATCCAACAAGGCTCATCTCGATGTTGAGCTTATCTTGGTCCATCTTTTATGATTTCACTGGCTAATCACCTATAACTCACCATCACACGCAGCATTTCTGTTCAATGGCTGTTCCCCAACTCACTCTCATCCTTCCTGCCTCAGCTGTACCCACTCACTCAGGTGGGATCCTTCAGCACCCTCTCCTGCTCCTGCACCACCACTTGCAGCCCAATTTCATCTCCCTAATGCCACCTTTTGTCTCGTTACAGGGATAAAATGCCATGAAACCAGACTGTTAGAATCAAGATGGTGGCACTGTGGCTGACATCCAACCCCTCACCCCTGTGAGGGAAGGATCCTGGAGATGGCTGGACGATCAAGACCAACCATGTGGGGCCACAAATCTTCAATGTCGAGAAACTCAGTAAGGATCCCACATGAGTGTGTGGGTAGAAGCAGAGGGCAGGAAGGATTGACAATTTAAAGGTGTGAGGTGGGGAACAGCCATTGATCAGGAATGTTGCATGCGATGGTGAGATTTATAGTCTATTAACCTCAGTGCAGTGGCAGAGTGGCAGTGAGTGTGAGGTATCAGAGAAAAGATGGCGGCACTTATCCTTAAGGAGTGTAGAAAATCATTTAACTTCTTCCAGTAATGCTGAGCATTTCTTCTGGTGTGTCAAACGTCACTGAACTGGTTGGGTCTGTTAGCATGGCCTCTTTTGCCAGTAGGGAAAGAGGATGACTCTCCCATCCATCAGCACCTCCAGACCTTCTTTGCCAGGCCATGTCTTCCCTGATAATGCTCGAGCACCAGAATGCAAAGGCCAGTATCTGGCTTGCAGTGTATGAAGAGATGGGGTTTATAAATGATGCCAGTGGTGTGACCCGTGCCAGTGGGTTCTGGTGTTGAAGAGCATATCTGCCTCTGGTTGCATGAGAAGAGTGCCTTGGTTAATCAATGATCAGCGGGTAAAAAGCCATCCTAAAACTCCCCGAAATTTTGCCTAAAATTAGGAAAATTCAGCCTCTTGTGTCCTTGCTTCTTTTGCTTGGTTCTGTTTAGCCTTCTCTAACTTAGCTTCTCTTCAGTCTATGTCGTATTGAAGGGGTTTTGGATCATAATCAAACGCTTAATCATTCTTATTTTTTTTAATTACAGAGAGTCCCAGAGTGTGAATGGTGGTGTGCATTACAGCAGGGACAGCAACTCACAATGCTGAGTAGTTCTTATCCAACCCACTCAACCGTAAACTGATGAGACAAACTGCAAGGTTGATTTTACAGCCTGGCTGTCTTTATTTACTACTGGAATCAGAAGGTGTCAGATTAGGATTCTGCCTGATCTCATGGATTCCCTCTGGCCCAATCAGGTTAAAGTTACCACCATTAAATCCAACCATATTTCCTCCACTAAGAATTTTATAGCACCCATCTGTCCATTTTGTTTGACATTACGGTGGCTCTGGATCAAGTCGCAGACGTGAGACTCTTGATCCAGGGGAGCTAATGTGATTTTTCATTGACCACCTCACAGTCACTATCAACGGAGTACTTTTGCTGAGGTAGCTCCATCCAATTCTGGATAGTTCCACCTACCCTTTATAGTTGGGGTGTTGTGCATACTCCTGCATAAAATGGATATGAATACTCTTCTGGGCATGAATCCAATATTTACAGCCAGTGCTCTATTCTGGCAGGCCTCTGAACTCAAATCTATTAATTTTGAGCCAGCAACACGATCACTAGACCAGTGGTCACTCTGTTTGGATGCAAGCACTCAATGAGATGCTAACTCAATAAATAAAGGGGCAGCTTACTCGCTTCCACAAACTGGGGCTGCCTAGAATAGGACATTCTGTTCCCATCCTGAGGTAGCAACACTACCACTTGATCAGTGGCCATTTCAGGTTTACAAGGTGCAGCAAAGTAACAATCTTTTTCCTTGCATTACACAAATCCTCCAATATTCATTGGTAAAATAAAACCCAAGAAGCAGTAAATTATTCCCAGTGTCTTTTTTTTTTGAAAAGTTTGTTGCTTTCCCTGTAGGAATGCTGTTTTTATTCATAAAGTATCAAACACACATTCCTGGTGATAGCTATTGAGGATTAACGTTTGGCCTATGGCACAACAGAAAGATTACTTTGATATTAATCATAGATCATCATCTTGAGCATCACAGTACATCCCATTGAGCATTATATCCCTTCCACATTGCCACATCAAAATAGCAAAAGAAAATAAATACGCAGTGCTGTCACGTTAGGAGTTCTGGAACAGCTATTGCTTTTCGGCATTACATTGTGGTTTGTGAACCAAGTTTAGACTTTGAATGGTATCAGGTTATTAACTATTCATCAGGTACTTTCACAATAGTACCAAATTTTGACCTCTGACCCAAAGACGAAATTATACTATGTTCTGTTTCCTTCAACTATGTTTTTTTATTAGATTACTTACACTGTGGAAACAGGCCCTTTGGGCCAACAAGTCCACACTGCCCCGCCGAAGCGCAACCCACCCATACCCCTAACCCAACACTACGGGCAATTTAGCATGGCCAATTCACCTGACCTGCACATTTTTGGACTGTGGGAGGAAACTGGAGCACCCGGAGGAAACCCACGCAGATATGGGGAGAATGTGCAAGCTCCACACAGTCAGTCACCTGAGGTGGGAATTGAACCCAGGTCTCTGGCGCTGTGAGACAGCAGTGCTAACTGCTGAGCCACCGTGCCACCCTATTTGCTCTTATCTCCTTCATGTCAACAAATCCTTAAAATGTTATTACCATTTCATCCATTCTCTCTAATTTCATAAGGATCAGTGGCACTGGCTGCATTGTGGTTTGAAGAGATCAGCAGCGCAGAAGAACCTTAATTGATTGTTAATCTTCCACATTATGTTGGACCATATGTGGTGGCTCCCAATCCAAGCTCTAAGAGTGCATTACAACTAAATTTATTTATCTTCTTACTTGATGTCCACATGTAAACTGTCTAACAAGGGTGACAGTACAATAAAACTAGCAAAAGTGCTGCGTATTTTTCCTACAGCCTTTGGCCTCTGCTTTGGGAAAAGAAATTGAAATTAGTTGTGTGTTCAGTACTATACGAGGTAGTGCATTTACCCACTTAATCATCAGGGAAGCATTAAGGATAGTAATTTATCACTAGAGGCATTGACTACTCGTGTCTTGTCTCACTTATATCATTAACAAAGTCACCTCCTGTTCACAGGAGAATTACACATGAAAGGGGATGATTTCAGAAAGTGAAAATCTTTTGTATTAAATCGCTTGCACGTCAATTATTAGTCTGGATACTGGGCACATTTATTTTATTTCATAAAAATAAGACAATATTGAGGTTGCAAGACCTTTTAGTAATAATGCCAAAATGTAGGTGACAGCCTGACATTTTGGCAGCACACTCCAAGTCTTTGGAGAATGCTCTAGGTCACAACATGTATTGAGAAGGACAGAGTAATTAGATAACATGCATAAAATAATAATTTTAACTTCTGTGGCAGAAAAGAAAAGGGGATGAAAAATTATGTCCAAATTGGAAATCTTGTTTGAATAAATTTGAAGTGCAAAAGGAGAAACCATGTACATTGCTGACATCTGCATAGGTTTCCTCTGGGTGCTCCAGTTTCTTCACATAGTCCAAAGATGTGCAGGTTAGGTGGATTGGCCATGCTGAATTGCTCATAGTTCCAGGGATGTGCCAGGTGGATTAGCCATGGGAAGTGCAGGGTTACAGGTATTGGGTAGGTGGGGGTGGGTATGGGTGGGATGCTTTTCAGAGGGTCAGTGTGGACTCGATGGGCTGAATGGCCTGCTTCCATACCGTAGGGATTCTATGATTCTATGAAAACACATCTTTTTTCGACTGGAGAAAAAAAGTGATATGAAATGAGGAGTCACTAGAGAATCAGGTATGCAAAAGGTGAAAGAGATGCTTAGAGATTGTTACTTAATGAAAGCTCTTGTACGTAGCTTTGGCAAAAGCCTCAAATTCTTCCCATATTGTTGGTTACCTGATGGGAACTCAAAAAGAATTATGATCTACATAATAAGGATTATATCTCCTTACAAATGCCTTCCTAAGTATAGAAATTGTCCTTAAATCTTCACAGAAAGGAGAGGATCCTTCTATGGCAGAGAATATAAAGTGTCAGACATTCATTCAGCTCCTGCTTTTGATTCAGAATTTTCATTTAAGTATGAATTAATGAAATAATTTTTCTTTCTAGAGTATTTCAAAGGATAAGTAATCTTTGATTTTGATTACTTAATAAGGTTACGAAGCTGATTGTAATTCAATGCTATTAAATGGTACAATTAATTTTTCCTCTCATTCCTGTAGTCAGCAAATGTCACCAACACTGTCCTCCTTGCCCTTCCCTGAATAATGAGCCCAAATCGAACTGTGTTACAAGCCACAGGAAATAACTGGCAGTTGGTAGGAAAACCACAACAGGATTTAAACTCAGATAAAAACCAAACATCTTGCAGAGAAGAAAGATAGATAAAAAATATTGTCTATCAACCCAAATAAGTTGAAGCTCATGTTCAGCCAATTTAGTGTGCTGCGTCAGCAATTTGTTTTTCCAGGAAAGGAAACGTTGTTTATTCATATCTATAAATTGTTCATTTTTAAAAAATTAAAATGCTTCTGTCCATTATTCTTCTGTTTTACCTGTGTGGAATTGAATGTACTGTTAAGACAGAAAAAAAATGAGCCAATTGCAGATGTAAAATACAACTGTTGTGGCTGACAACTTTGCTCCATGATTAGCTGACAAGCAGCAGTAGTGGATACCCTTTTATCTTAATTCCTGCAAACACCTTCAGTAAAACTGTACCACTGAGCAACTGGAGATGTTCCACACAGGCACAGTTAAACATTGGCCATGTTTATTTAGTGCAATTGTTTACCTATTCATGCGCCACTGAATTTATTCAGCAATCGTTACATAAATGTGTGATAGTACACACTCTAGAATGACTCCCCATATGCAACTTTATGCCTACATTCAAGTCTAATTGCCATCAGGGCTGTCGCAGTAGTTACATACCAGCTAATTGGAGCAGCACAGACAAATGTAATGTAGTGTGTGTCTCATTGACCACACGAACAATCTAGTTTCCACACACAATAAATAAAGTTGTTACTTTATTATGCATGCTGCTAACTTCCACGTGTCATTTTATATTCAGAAGTGTGGCCATAAATAATTAAATGTGTTATAATCTTATGATCAAATATCCCAGATATTCACAAACTTTGCCTCATTGTGAATGGTGAGTGTAGTGCATTAGAGTACAGCTTTATAATCTTCGAGGCCTGTGCTTCTGTTTAGACCAGATAAATAAAATGAAGGTTTTTAGCCTGCCTTTGCTGGTTGATTTTAAGGGTAACAAGTGAAATTATTCTGTGGAGATTAGTGTCACCCAGGCTCAGTTCACCGCACAAAATCTGTCCATACCTTGGAAGTAATTTGGAGTACTACTTCAAGAGGTCAGTTGAAGATTGCAGCTTGCAATGTGATGTTTCACTAGTCCATTAGGTATACTGTTCTAAAATTGAACATGTTTAGACCTCATTTGTGAGACAGTAAAAAGGAAGGTTTTTTTTTATAAAACATGTTTAGTGAAAACCTGGGACTATTTGATGCTGACTATTGGATGTGAAACTGGAAATTATTTTATTGCCCAGTACTGAAGATTATTAATTTAATCAGCAATGAATGAAAGCAAAAAAATGACCCACTTTCAAAGGCAATAATGTATGCATTTGACCACTTTATTTATGCCCAAGTAGTGCACTTTGAGACAATGCTTGTAAAATATACACAAATGTACAATGCCTGGTTACAAATGTTCATTACACGAGTATGGAAGTTTTTAGGATCAATCTGTGCATCTCTTGTGTAAATATTTGTTTTTGCCACAGTAGATTTAGTCCAATAACTAAAAATGAAATTGCAGATCCCATGAACAATAAGTGATCAAAAACAGACTTACTCAAACTTCTAATAATGCCGTGCCATTCCTGTTGCAGAGGAAACAAGATCACAAACTGTACTTGCGTTATGTATGGCAATTTGGGGTATGGTACATAAAAAGTTTCCAGTTACCTGAAGACCTTGCTGTTATTATGCATATTGTTCATGAGAAATACGGTTAAGATAACATCTGTGAATTAACAGACCTGGCTCACAGGAAGTCTGCTTTGCTTTGCCACATATTCATTTTAATACATTTAAGTGTTTCAAGTATGAATGTTAGTTTTGAAGCCATTGACATTTTCAGGCTTTTTATTACAGCAGATGTTTTCTATCTATTATATATTAACTTTGGTATGTGGGTCACACATTGAATTGAACAATCATTCTTAGTACCTGTTATTTCCAGAGGTGGCAGTATGGTAGTCATTTTAAATAAATGAAAGTATATTGCCTGTGATTATGCAATTACCAAGTGCCTTTAAATTGGGCAAATCACTTGCTAAGATCTTTATTTTAGTTCATTTTCTTTCAAATCCATGTCTGAATCTCAATTCTAAACTAAGGATTTTAACAAAATATTTTTTAAGTCTGACATTTTCCTATTCCTGATTACATTCATCTGACTTCTTTTCATGCCTTTTACTATCTTCATTAATATTTTTATTTAAAGTCTCTGCCAGTTCCAGAGGTTTAGACTTGAATTTAATTGTTTTTGCCCCATGTGTATCTGTGCACTGAATACGGAATGTGCAGACTTGGGCACATCCAAACCATCTCATTCCCAAAATGTTGGAGTACTGTTCAGTCAGATCTATGACTGGGATTTTGTTCTTTTGCTCCAAGAACTTTCAGCCCTGTAGCTTTCTGCCAATTCTTTTTTCTCAACAAAACAGAACCAAGGAAAGATTTCAAAATTTTACTGACGTAAAATTTATGTTGACTTTCTTAATGAAACTAAGTCTGCAGACATATGTGTGAGAGAATTTCAAAATTCTGACGGAACATTTGTTGTAGGTTTCACCTTTAACAAAGTACACTGAACAGGGAGAAGATGAGATCAAAGAGACAGACTGAGGTTGGGGCATGCCAGAGAGAGATACCTTTTATTTAACGTTCCTTCAATCATCCAAAAGGATTGAAGGAAATAAATTAACTTCACCTATGTTCAGTTGATAGAAAAGTCAATGTTAATGTTGTAGACTCAAGACAGAAAGTCTAATTTACAATACCAGAAGACAGCAGTGGGGTCACAGGGTTATTTGAAAGTGAGATGGTTTCTTCCTCAAGGTAATTTGATTTATTTTTTTCAAAAAAGTGGAATTTTGATTGCAAATACAACTGAGGTAATCCTTAGCAAAGTAATTGGGAAAACTAATAGAATATTATCATCTATTGAAATGGATATTGAATAATAAAAAGGAGGTTGTACTTTAGTTTGCAGGGCAGAGGTGAGACTGCATCTGGAAATACTGTGTATAGTATTGGTTTCCTTATTAAAGGAAAGGTGTAAAATGCATTGGAACCAATTCAGAAAAGGTATACCAGACTAATACCTGGAATGGGCAGGTTATCCTAAAAGGAATAGTTAGGAAGTTTGGAAGAGTCGGAGGCAAGTAGTCTCAACATACAAAATCCTGAGCGTTTGTGACAGGTTGGATGTGAAGAGGATGTTTCCCCTCATGGGAGAGTTTGAATTAGGTGTCACCATTTAAAAATAAGAGGCCATCCATTTAAAAGAGAGACAAGCTGAAGATTTTTCTCTACTGGCCATGGATCTTTTGACATGAGGGTAAAAGGTGATCGGGGATAGGCAAGAATGTGGATTTGAGATCACAATCAGGTCAGCTATGATTGTATTAAGTGGTGGAGTAGATTCAAGGGGGATAAATGCCTCCTTGATCATCTGTTCTAACATAAAGTAATATTGGACGAGTAGGCAAATAGATTAGATTCCCTACAGTGTGGAAACAGGCCCTTTGGCCCAACATGTCCACACCAGCCCTCCGAAGAGTTACCCACCGACACCCATTAGCCTCGGACTAATGCACCTAACAGTATGGGCAATTTAGCATGGCCAATTCACCTGACCTGCACATCTTTGGACTGTGGGAGGAAAGCAGAGCACTCGGAGGAAACCCAGGCAGACCTGGGGAGAACATGCAAACTCCACACAGACAGTCGCCCGAGGCTGGTATCGAACCATGGAGCCCGGTGTTGTGAGGTTGCAGTGCTACCCACTGAGCTACCGTGCCACCCAAAAGGCTTGAGGATGCGGTTGCGGCTGCCATCTTCAAATCCATCCTTTGGAGGAGTAAGTACATTGTGGAGAGAGTGGGTGAACAGTTAAGGGTAAGATGGGTCAGAGCAGTGCAAGGGGCAGGGGGAAATACATGGTTGGTTTAAATGGGTACATATGATGATCGGACTTGGGGATTAGCTGGAAGGCAAATAACTCATGGGAATATGAAGGCTTGACGATGGAATTGATCATCGTGGGTGTGGAATTATGACAAGTTGCGCATATGAGGAAACGTGAAGAGGCTGCTGGGAGCCTCATTTCCCAACAAATTCTATCCCAGGTGCAACCAAAAGCTCTTACTATCTATCAAAATCTTCTATCAAAATCACACCATCCCATGTTACCCACAAAATATGCAGAAACAGGATCAAAAAGGGTTAAAGAAACAGTCAACAGATAAAATACGCGACAGAGAAAAAGGTACACCAAGATATCAGAAACAGGTAAAAGAGTGATCATAATCTTTACCATCGCACAGGAATTTGATTAGTCACTAAACAATAATATGTAAGTGATGAGTCACATGCCACAAAGGACCAAAGACATTTCTTCCCAATAACTAACTTGAGTGGCACCTCTCTGCAAGCATGAACTAACTCAGGTAATATGGGACTGAACCCTTACAGCTAGCACCATTGTGTACAGCATTATAGTCAGTTCGGAAGTTGAGCTAATTATCACACCACCTCCCAAACTGTCATAAATACCACTATTTATTTCATGGTTAATTCCAGAATTACAGCAAAATAGAGCGGAAATTAATATGGTCTCCATTCAACAGGCTGAATGACCTTTTTTGATTCTGACCATCCATGTTCACCAAAGTTTTGAAACAATTATGACTCAATTGAATTGACAAGAAAAGGAAAAAAAGAGAAGAGAGACACATAACAAGTACGGAGGAAGAAAATCAATAGAGATGCTCATGCAGTATAGAAAGAGAACTTTAGAAAGTAATTAGAAGAGTAAAGAGGATGTATGAGAAAACACTAGAGGGCAAGATTAGCGAAGATCCCAAGATATTCTAGAGGTAAATCAAGGGGAAGAGAATAACCAGGGAAAGAGTAGGGCTCATCATTGAACACAGGGAAATCTGTGCATGGATCTGCAGGACGGTGGTAGAGTGTTAAACAAGTACTTCACATCTGTCTTCACTCGAGAGAAGGACGATGCAGGTACAGAATTCAGGAAGATGCACTGTGAGGTTATTGAGCGATTAATATAGGGAGTGAGGCAGTGGCTGGGCGTTTTGGCAAGTTTAAAAGTGGACAATGTCTCAGGTCCAGATGAGTTGCATCCTCGGATACTATGGGAGACAAGGGGGGAAATTTCAGAGACGCTGACTCAAATTTTTAAATTGTCTTTGGCCTCAGGGGAGATGTCAGAGAACAAAAGGAAAGCTAATGTAGTGCCATATTTTAAGAAGAGTGGGAAAATAAGCCAGAGCATTACAAATCAGTGAGTCACCCATCAGTGGCAGGAAAACAACTGGAGAAAATTCTGATGGAGAGAATTTACCTCCATTTAGAGAAACAAGGTTTGATCAGGGCTAGTCAGTGTGATTTTGTCAAAGGAAGGATATCTGGGAGAATGTTTTGACAAAGTGACTGTGTGTAGATGAGGGCAGAGCAGTTGACGTAATTTATAGGGATTTCAGCAAAGCCTTTGCTAAGTTTCCACATAGAAGACTGATAAAGAATGGAAAGCCACACGAGATCCAAGGTAACTTGGCAAGTTGGATCCAAAATTGGCTCAGGGGCAGGAGAAAGAGGGTGGTGGTAAAATGTGGTCTGTGTGATTGGAGTCCTATAGCATGCCATAGGGATCAGTGCTCAGTTCCTTATTGTTCGTGATAGATATAAAGAATGTAATGAGTGTGTGGAGGGATGATAAATAAGATTATGGATGCCACAAAGATTTGCTGGGAGATTGACAGTGAGGATTTTTACAGGAGGATGTAAATGGTTCAGTCAGATGGGCAGTTCCATGGCAGATGGAATTTAATCCTGATAAGTATAAGGTGATGCACTTTGGAAGAAGTAATAAGACAAAGGAGTACTCAATGAATAGAAGGACAATGGGAAGCTCAGAGAAATAGAGACCTTGGAGTACTTGTCCACAAATCCTTGAAGATGACAAGGATTAATAAGGGTAGCTAAGAAAACATAGGGGACACTTGCCTTTATCATTTGCAGCATAGATTATAAGAGCAGGGAGGTTATGTTGGAGCTGCAGAGGACTTTGGTTAGACCACAGCAGGAGTACTATGTACAATGCTGATCTCTGCACCATAGGAATGATGTGATTACAATGGAAGAGGCAATTCATCAGGATGTTGTCTGGGATGGAGAAATTTAGCTATAAGGCAAGGCTGGATAAACTCAAGCTGTTTTCTTTGGAACAGAGAAAATTTAGGGTATGGACGGCGGACACCTGATAGGGATGTATGAAATTCTGAGGGGCACAGATGGAGTGAATAGAAAGTAGTTGATGCCCTTAGTTGAAGGGTCAAAACAAAGGGGCATCATTTTAAAGGGGAAGGCAGGAGTTTTAGGAAATGTTTGAGGATATAGTGTTTTATTCAGAGTGTGGTGGGTGTCTTGAATGCACTGCTGGGAGGGTGGGTAATCTCACATCCTTTAAAATATACTTAGATGAACATTAGAAATGTCATAACATTCAAGGTTATGGGCCTAGTGCAGGAAAGTAGGATTAATGTAGCTTTCATGTAGCTTTGGCCATCCAGATTTGATGGACCAGGGGCTTCTACTGGACTGTATGATTCAATGATTTTATGAATTTTCACAAACAGTAGTGCTTTACATTATGTACACTATGTGTGCTTTGTATGTCTAAAGCATGTTAATTCTGAAACTAACATCAAAACATCAAAATACTGACGTAAAACATTGGCTGCTAGATGCCATAAGCCATCATTAAGCAATTATAAATGACAAAGCTCATGACTTAACATGTCAGGATTCGCTTTGGAATATATATTTTGTTGGCCCAGATAGGCTTGATTTAAAAGCGCTTATTAACAGGCAAGACTCAATGGAAAACGTCAAAATAAAAGTTGAAAATCACACAACACCAGGTTATAGTCCAACAGTTTTATTTGGAAGCACTAGCTTTCGGAGCACTGCTCCTTCATCAGGTGATTGTGGAGAATAAGATTGTAAGACAGAATTTATAGCAAAAGTTTATAGTGTGATGTAACTGAAATTATATATTGAAAAAGACCCGGATTGTTTGTTAAGTCTCTTATCTTTTAGAATGACCATGTTGGTTCTAACTTGGACTGGAATAACCTGATGTTTGTTGGATTATAACCTGGTGTTGTGTGATTTTTAACTTTGTACACCCCAGTCCAACACTGGCGTCTACAAATCAAAAAATTATAGTTTAACCATTCTTATAATTTACTTTGAAGTAGGTACTTTGATGAAATCCCATTGAATCTTGTGGAATGAACTAATCCTTTTTGATTATTATTTGCTGCTTTTGGATAATTTCTAAATCCAGTGGAAGATTATTTGGGAAGGAGGAAGAAATGGTCATGTTATGAGCTGATGTCATTATGTTACAAGCGTTAATTGATGAGACTCAATTGCTTATTAACTTCCACAGGAAGCAGAGTTGATTAAAAATATGCTCACAGGCATGTATAACTGCTGGACTTATTTGCATAAATTCCAGAGAGTCTATATAGCAATTACCAATTTGAAAGGTTTGTAAGAACTCCATTCTTGAGAACATGTGGAGTCTCGCCAATTACAGAATGTAGGTGGCATGATGATGAAAGAGCAGATATTGACGAACGCAATGAATTATGAAGACTTTCATTTCTGTACCGGATCACATGAAGTGTGATTCATGCAGTGTTTTTTCTGATCTGGAAAAAGTGACTGATGTTTTACCGGGAGAGAAGGAATCTGTATCTTTACATGGTACCAGTGAGTGAAAGAAATTGAACCTGTCTGATAACAATCAAATTCAAACCATTTATTTTTTGAAATCTAGAGATTGACTGAAGGGCACTAAGCCCAATTCTGACATTCGTGTCTGCAACACTTGGGCCCTCAGGAGGAGACATTGCTCCACATTTTTGAACAGATTGTCTCTGAGACCATTGTATCTGGTATAGCTGAGAACGTTCAATGGATGATATATTCCTGTTTGATGATCCTTCTCAAATCCCTCACCCTGACAACTGGGGGGAAGTGCAGGCAGCATATGACATGATCTTGCTCTCCACTCATCACTTGCTTCCTTCATCCTGACCCTGTTGTCCTGCATTTCTGATGCTAGATACTCAAGAGCAACAGATGTAGACCCACAATGAAGTGCCAGTGCCAACCCTGGCTCTTGATGAGGAAGCAACATCACTCGATCTGATGGTCATAGCCACCGGTTCAGGTACTGGCAACCGTGCAAATTTTACAGAACAGCATAGTGTTGGGATCGGCTAATGGGGAAGAATTAGGCACAAGTGAGAACAACAGAGAATAAAGTTGCAACTGGATTCTGGGGAAGGAGACTTGCTGGGCACCTTGAGGAGGCGGTGTACTGACGAATATTGATAGCTATTCTGTCAGAATTCTGAAGAAGTGTCATACTGGACTCAAAACTGTCCACAGAAACTGTCAGACTTGCTGAGTTTATGCAGCACTTCTCTTTTTTATTTTAGATCTCTAGCATCCTCAATGATTTGATTTTATTATTTTACAGGAGTTCCACCCAATCTTCCAAAGGAATGAAATTGGAGAGAGATTGGAACTTTCCAAACAACTTGGATCCCACAGCCTCCATGCCATGTGTTGCACACATATATATGACTAACATGGTTCAAATGTGATCATTCAAATACAGGGAAGTTGGATTCTGGTCTCAATGCAGTCCAAAGATGTGCAAGTTAGGAGGATTGGCCATGTTAAATTACCCCTAGTGTCCAGGGATGTGTAGGTTAGGTGCTAAAGCCATGGGAAATGCAGGGTTACAGGGATAGGATTGGGAGATGGGTCTGTTTGGGATGCCCTTCAGAGGGTCAGTATGGACTCATTGGGCCAAATGGCCTGTTTCCACAATATAGAGATTCCGATGAGTTTCTCATGTGTAGTGATTTTCAATCTGTTTTCACTCATGACACCCAAAAGATGGTATTCTAACTTGGCATAGTATTCTTTCCTACACCTTGTAGCTACATAGAATTATTGAGAGCATTGAACAAACAAACAGACCATTCAGTCCAATTGGCCTGAGCTAGTGAAATGCACCAGACAAATCTCCTCTTACCCCACTGAATCTATTAATGAATCTTCTGTTTCTTTTACTTTATGTATTAAGCTAAATTCCCCTGACTATTTACTACAACTGCAATTTGTGTTAATAAATTCCCCATTATAACCACTCTCCAAGTAAACAGTTCCCCTTAAACTCTCAGCAGTCTCCAATAAGGCAACCTTCTACCTGATTAAACCTCTTGATAACATTAAATCCCATGGTTAAGTTACCATTTAGTCTTAGTGTCTGTCATGCTAACCAATGAATTGGAATATCCATGTCCCTGAATTTCTAACCAACTCCATTAAAAAGTTTCATTTAGCAGACACATAGCATTCCTAATAAATTCAATAAGTTCCACAATTTGTGTTCATTGAAAAATTTAAACATCTGCTTTTATATTGGAGTTAAATTAAAACAAGTAGAGAAGCATAGAAAACATCAAGACCTCTCTTTACATGCTAAGTCATTTTGCACAATACAACAAAAATAAATGATAATTATTACAGGGCTCAACATTATTTACACATCAGCCTAGGTACTGTTTGAATTATTTTCAGTTCAATATTCAATATTGGTACATCGCTGTACCAGACTACACTATTTTCAAATTTTCAATAACGTGGAACTGATTTTGTGCAATTAGTCAGTGAAATATGTGACAGTTTAGTGATGGCCTGAATCCCTGCATCTCTTTGTCAGCCTCTTTCATTGACAGTGCTGCACATAATAAAAGGATTTTCTAGCTTGACAGTTGTTTTCAACTTCTCGTTCAGTAACTCCTCTATAATCCCCAACACCACAGCCCTTTCCCAGGCACTATTTCATGCAATCACAAATGTTGTAATATTTGCTATTCTTACCTCCTTCTTCCTCCTTGTCCAAAGCTGCATTACCACTTATGAGAAAGTGAGGACTGCAGATGCTGGAGATCAGAGCTGAAAAATGTGTTGCTGGAAAAGCACAGCAGGTCAGGCAGCATCCAAGGAGCAGGAGAATCGACGTTTCGGGCATGAGCCCTTCTTCATAAGCCCTGAAGAAGGGCTCATGCCCAAAACATCGATTCTCCTGCTCCTTGGAAGCTGCATTACCACTTATACTTTATTCAATCTAAGCTGCTGCATTTGTTGCTTACAAAGTAGTCACCCCTACTTTGAAGAGATAAAACACAGATTTTGCTCATTGCTTTACTCAACACCTCCATCTAGTCTACAAACTTGATGCAGACCTGCTGATTGCTTGACATTTCAATTCCCTTCATTCCTGATGAAGGGCTCATGCCTGAAACAGAAATTCTCCTGCTCCTCGGATGCTGCCTGACCTGCTGTGCTTTTCCAGTACCACACTCTCGACTCTGATCTCCAGCATCTGTAGTCCTCACTTTCTTCCTGCCATTTCAATTCACTATCCTGCTGTCATGTTCACATTTCTCACCTATGCCTGCAGCAAATGCTCCAGCAGATCTCAAGGAAAAACACCTCATTTTTCATTTACCAGCCTTTTGGACTCAAGATTGACTTCAACAACTTCATGCCATGTCTGAGTCCCCCATTTCATTTCCACTATGTTACTTGACACTCCCCAACAGTATCTAGTGTTCTTGGTTTTGCTCTCATAAAAACTGACCTATACGTTGCTATTAGCACTGACTATTAACATCTATTCCCAACCTGTATGTTTGTATTAGCACTGACTATTAACACCTACTCTAGACCTGTACTTTGCTCTTAGCATCGGCTATTGGCACCTACTCTAGATCTAAATGTTGCTGTTAGTACTGACAGTTAGCATATACTCTAGACCTATACATTGTTATTAGCACCGACTATTCACAGCTACTCTAGACCTAGCTTTCCTCTCCACAACCAAAGCAGAGAGCAAAAGCTGTGCTTTGTCTCTCCAAGGTAAAGGAAACTATTTTGTAAGCAACAAACAATTGTTTTTATTTGTTCTGTGACACCTTGATCTTTAATGTCCTGTAACTTTTCCCTGACCTTCCCTTCTTTTCTACATGCTCCTTCCCACTTTCCTGTCAATTTTCCATCACTCTGTTCAAATCTGAAGTCATACCAGACTTGAAACGTTGACTCTATTTCTCTCTTGGCAAGTGCTGCCAGACCTGCTGAGTTTCTCCAACAGTTTCTGTTTTAAATTCAAAATCATAAGTCAGCAATTATTGTTTCACTGTTCAAGTTCTTCCCCAATGTTCTCAGCATGAGATTTTTTTTCTGAATTGTGCGATGTCATATATGATCTGGATGGAACAGCATTTTCACGAGATATTCATTAGCCATTGCCATGGAAGCTGGATAAAAGCAAATTACTGCAGATACTGGAATCTAAAACCAAAAGAGAAAATGCTGGAAAATCTCAGCAGGTCTGGCAGCATCTGTAAGGAGAGAAAAGAGCTGACGTTTCAAGTCTAAATGACCCTTTGTCAAAGCGGCTTTCACAAAGGGTCAGTTAGACTCAAAACATCAGCTCTTTTCTCTCCTTATAGATGCTGCCAGACCTGCTGAGATTTTCCAGCATTTTCTCTTTTGGCCATGGAAGCTGATGTGTTTTGGATGTTACGACAGGGAGCCAGTAGGTAGATGAGAAATGGAAGAGGACTAAGAATTGAAAATAAGTTTAATGTGCAGGGTTAAGAAAAGGAGCCATTGATTTTTTGACTGCCATTTCATGGATGTGAATGAGACTAAGCAACGTTAATATGTTGGGTTTGATAATATTGGCATGAGTCTTGAAGAACCTGCATAATGTAATCTTGCGTCTTGTGGACACTTTGGCCCTGAGCTTCAGCTTCTTACCCAGGCTTGGAAAAGCAGCTGCCATTTTAATTTTAACCTTACCTGCCCAGAAGGAGGCCATTTCTCACAATGTACCTGTGCCAGTTATTTTGAAGAAGCTTTCCACTCAGTTACTTTTTAATGACACTCCTGCGGTCTTGACGTGGTGACCTGTGGTGGTCTTTCGGCCTGGCGTGGCAGTCTCCTGGCATGGCGTAGTGATTACTGGCATGGCGGCCTCTCAGTGATCCAATCTGGTGGCCTTTCAGCCTGGTATAGCTTTAGTGTGGACCTCCAGCCTCAAGGTGATTCAAGGTGCTGGCATGGACTGGGTTGGAAGGACTGTTATTCTGAACATCGTGTTTCTCTACTGTTCTAATTTACTCCTATGATCTGTAATGCTGGGCTTTTTATTTCTTTATTTTTCTATTTTTGTTTTGCTCCTAAAATCTTGTATAAAAGATTTTGAATCTAAGTCCCTTGTACCTGAGGTGGTGCTCTAAGTGGCAACTTGTAAACTTTTAACTGTATACATTTGAGTACATGTGACAATAAAGCTAATTCAATTCAATGCTCTCCCCTTCAAGTAGTTATCAATTTTATTTAAGATACAATCTCAGCCTGATCTTTAGGTTTCTGCCAATCTGCTGCTGAAGTAATACTGGGTGATAAGGAGAATGCCACATAAAATCCCAAATGTATAACATACTTGTATATAAAACATATAAAACTAATTGGGAACTCAAAACTGGTCCTGTTTGAGGCCTGCAGAAGTTCTGCTTCTGTTCTCCCAGTTTAATTAATTACAACACAGACAATTCCTCTTTATTTCCATTTCCTTCTAAAATGGCCCCTATCTCCATTAGTTTTGACAGTAGATGCCACCTCAGCCCATTGAAACTATGTACAACAATGGATGTTATGACAGATAACACCAGAAATCAAAGCCTGCTCTGTTACAACATATCAAAACGCACGCTTTACAGCAAGGGTCACTGGGCAGTAATCAAAAGTGAGAAGTCTGGCCAGTTCTCAATAGTCTGCATGTGAACAAATGCTATACTGTAGCCAAATGCAACATCCCACCTAATAAGCACGCTGAGAACAACCGGGGATTGAACGTGAGGCTGCCTGATTTGGCACAGCTCATTAACACAATATAGTGAAATTGCACACTGGGCCAAACTCTGCTCCTACAATCAAATGATGGGAACAGGGGAATTTACTGGGAAATTCATGAGAAAACAGCATAAAATGTGCACTGAGATAAATAAGCTATTTATACTGCAGCACTGCCATGAGTTGCACTTTCAATGTTATTGTACAGCTCATGGGTCTTTCCCATGGGACTCTCCCATTGTCAGGGGAAGCTGCTCATTTGGCAACAATGTCAAAACCATCTTAATGCTTTCAGAACTTGGGACCAAAATGAAATGGTTGAATGCCTGACAGCAACACTATCTTTACCTGTGGAGATAGGAAATTAAATCTCCTCACAAAGTAGTGTCCCTTCCTCTGGAGGTGTGTAATGTATTTCAATATAATTACAACACCGTCTCTAGAGGCACAAGTCTTATAAACTACAATTTAATTTCCCCAAATAAGACAAATGTAAATCTTGTAATAATAGATCCTTCACGAGTGAATTGATCTTTATGGAAAAAGGCAAGTATGTTCGATCTATTGCAATCTGATATCTCTCTTCGTAAGAAAAAGCCTCACGTTGAAATTTGATGGGTCACATTTTTTAAAGACTCCATTTTATGGAGAGCCTTGCTTCAGAGATTGACATTCCCAAACCAGAGTGCTTTGCATTGATTGACATTCATGAACAAAAGATTGGAAATATTGCAAACAGAGGAGGATTGATCACCCCTCCAGGTCTGTGCTCCTGCACAACTGGGATTTACAAAAGCTTCATCTTGAGAAAATTACCATCTAATGCAGGGAGCTGTTTGTAACAATATGGTTTAGCAAATCAAAAGAAAAAAATTTCAAATTTCATCTTTTATTTAGACCTTCCATCTTCTGCCTTGTATAAAGCTTCAATTTACTTGTGATCGTCACTGAAATACATGTCATTTACAGCTTTTGGAATGAGTTTCTCAGGTTTGTTCATTGTTATGCAGAGCATAATAGACACTCAGCAGTGATTTCAAGGTAATAATCTCGTCAGTGTTTGAGCTGATAATCATAAACCACAAGAACAAAGGTCAAATAGTTTATAAGCATCATCGGGACAGAAAGATAAGATTTATCACCTTGCAATCAATCCTTCACAGCTACTATATTTTAATGTTATCTGCATGTGGAGGTTGTTTTATTCTATTTTCTGACCTTTACTCTACTTTTGTGACATTTTTAGTGTAGTACTTAAGGTGCTCTTTTCCTTTTAAGACTGTCCTCAAAATCCCGGCACCAAGATTTTGGTCAACCCCTCTAAACATATTTTTGACTCAGTGTTCATTGTCCTATATGGCTTTGTGAAGGGCCTTAGGCAGTTTGAGAGTTTTAAAACAAAAAGACATTGGCCTGGATTTTCACTGACTTGAGATGGCTCAGGAATGACTTAAGAATGGCAGATTGGTCCCGAATCCCAGATTCCCAACCAAATTGACTGGGTTACTGATTTTCAGGAGCATCTTTTAAGAGTGCAGGTTTGTTCAAGGTCATACCCAGCATTCTTGAGTTGGACCGCTCCATTATGGAATCAGGCAACACCGACTCCTCCATAATTTTTGTGGACTCTCTCCAGCTTTTTCAAAGGTTTGTGGTTCATGGCATCTCAAAGGTTTTGTAAACCATCGTCTTTAGAAGGGCACGTTATTGTTCGGTAAGATCACGAGGGTACAAGAGTTCTCTCATGTTTCAAATGCCAAGATATGTCCCTCCACTTATTCTGTGGCCCCTCATGCCCCCAGCGTTAGAGTTCCATGCCCAATCACCCATCTTATACATACATATTGAACCTTAATTATGGCTGTATGTGTAAAATGAGCTATAAAAAGCTATTCATTGATAACTTCACATTGTGTTAAAAATCATTTTTACTACAGGCCAATAAAAATGTTGATTATCCACTTTTTAAAATTTCAACAGGTAAAAATTCAAAGCATTTGAAATCACTTAACCTGTGTAAATAAAGATGATTGTGGAGATCAAGCAGGGGTTCTGGTGCTTCATGTGACTAATGGAGTCATTGGGTATTCTTAGCTAACAGCCCAAACAACCCTTGATGCCCACACCCACTGAAATAGAGCAGGAGATTAATAACAGGTTACATGGAACAAGGAGATTGTCTTTTGTTCTTCAGAGCAGGCTGCCTCTTAAAAAGAAGATGGAAAATGTGCAGGAGGGGTGAGACCCTTAAGAAGATGAAGATACCCTTAAGAATTACCCTCAGACAGGTTTGGGAACAAGTAAACAGAGAAGTCATTTCCTGGAGTTTGGACTTGAGGAACTGGCTGCAATGCCATAAGAAGTGTAATGTGAATGTCAGTGATCCATTTCCAATTGACCATCTCCTCACCACCAGTTTTCATGTTGCCTAATGCTGCACACCTTCATCATTGACCCAGCAGCATGCCCTGGCACTCAGGAAGAGGAAGAGCAACAGCACGTACCCCACTACCTGTCCAGGTACCAGCTCAGAAACTGGCACTGCACTTAGCTTAGACCTTCGCATGGCATGAGGATCAACAAGATATGGGCAAGTTGCAGACAGCTGTGGGGAAAGGATAGTTTGGTTGCCCCCACCTCAGCAAACGGTAGTGCCACACAAGCTCTCCAGCAGAGAACTTGGTTATTGGCCTCAGTGGGCAGTATATATCACTGAATCAACAAGATACTGAGTTGCTGGGTGACAGCTAGCCCCCGTGATCAGAAAGAATTATAAAGAGACCCAACCCAAAAGGGCATCACACAAAGCTGCTCCACCTGTAGCCTCTGCTCCACTTCCCTGCATTTCAGCCTTTATAACATGTGCAGTTCTCATGTCACACTCATAGGACTAGTTGAAGATTATGTGCCAGCATACACTGGCGAATTTATGAAAACACCTCCAAAAAACACACCCAAATGTTTTCAGTGGAAGATCATAGAATCATAGAATCCCTACAGTATGGAAGCAGGCCATTGAGACTACACACCTTCTCTGAAGAGCATCTCACCATATTCCAGTAACACTGCATTTTCCATGGTTAACCCACCTAGCTGGCACATCCCTGGACACTATGGGCAATTTAGTGTGGCCAATCCATCAAACCTGCATTTCTTTGGGCAGTGGGAGGAAACCTATACAGACACAGGGAGAATATGCAAACTCCACACAGACAGCCACCTGAGGATAGAATAAAATCTGGGTCCCTGGCACTGTGAGGCAGCAGTGCTAACCACTGAGCCACCCTAGATGTTCAACAAATGTTACTCACCTACAATCATGTGGCTAAAGCATTAAAATGCTGTTATACGTGCTATTTTCACATGTTGCGGGTACATGTTTGAGTTGTGTTTGCTGCCTATGGCACTGCTTTCCCTGTAAGATCAAGACAGGACTACATAGTTCTCAAAGTAATAGCTAGAAATGACGCTAACCAAGTGAATTTCTCACCCGAATTTTATTGAAGGGCAAGTGGTTTGCTAATGGCAAGTCCATTGGAGGTGAATCGTGCTCAAACAGCATTGCTTCTCACCTGATACCTACATTGTTGAATGTCTCACTTACAATAACTGTTCAGAGTGACCAATGAAGATTGGCTAGTTTTTTTAGATTAGATTACTTACAGTGTGGAAACAGGCCCTTCGGCCCAACATGTTCACACCGACCCGCTGAAGTGCACCCACCCAGACACATTCTCCTACGTTTACCCCTGCACCTAACACTACGGGCAATTTAGCATGGCCAATTCACCTAAACTGCACATTTTTGGACTGTGGGAGGAAACCGGAGCACACCCACGCAGACACAGGGAGAACACCACACAGTCAGTCGCCTGAGGCGGGAATTGAACCCGGGTCTCTGGCGCTGTGAGGCAGCAGTGTTAACTACTGTGCCACCATGCTACACAAAAGTGATGTAAAAGAAGTTTATGGATATCTTTGAATCTATATTCCAATAATAGTCATTGTCTGCAAGAGACGCAGAGAGCAGTTCGGAGTAAATAATCACGAGTGACACAATGATTATAAATATGGAGCCAATTACTATATTTGTACTTGCCTGTGTTATTACTTTTCCTTCATTAGGTTTCTTCCATTTGCCAAAATCATTAGGATTCTCGATGGAGGAGAAGGTCTCTGCTTTCTACATTGTGTTCATGATTCATCAACCTCTTATTGTTCACTTCTCCTACTCTATGTCAACAGATATCTAGTTAGGTCAGTCAAGGCTGGCATTTCAGCTTGAAACCCTTGGATTGAAAATCTAATACTTGGCTGCCAAAGCACACCACACAGCTAGCTATAACCTTTTGAAATCAGCAAGTTGAATTATTGACTTCTTAGTTCATGGTTCATAAAATTAGAACAAGAATAGATGTGACTGATCAATGACGACATGTTCATCCTTCCTTCACATTTAATAACCTTTCCGAAGAAGCATCATTTACAATCCTGCAACAGACATGAAGGAATAGAACACGCTAGCCTTTCATAACTTGCAATTACCCGAGATGTAATTTGTGGTGTAATTGTCATCTGTCTTGTGTTTTCTCCTGTAAGCATATCAGCAGCATGGTTTCTTTGTTGTAAACCGAGACCTCTTAACAATGAAACGTACTGGGTGTTGTTGTAGGGTTATTTATCTCTGTATTTCACAGAATTTTCAACCAATTTGGACTTGAACTGGTCCCACTTTAACACCTCAGGGTGGCAATTCAATAGAAAGCAAATGGCAAAAAAAAAGAGGAGAATTTATTTTTACACACCATGAGTTATTATCATCCGAAATGCTGTGCCTGAAAGGGTAAAGGAAGCAGATTCAATGGTAACTTGTGAAAGTGAATTGGATAAACGTTCAAAGGGAAGAAAATTGCAGAGCCATGGGGGAAGAAAACAGAGTGGAACTAATTAAATAGCTCCTTCAAAGAGTCCTCACAAGGAATGATGACTGAGTTTTCTTCTCAATTTGCTTTCATGGAATGTGGGAATGAGATGCACATTTATTGCACATCTCTAACTGACCTTGGGAAGGTGATGAGTAGGTAAGCTGCCCTCTGAAACCTTTGCAGTCCAAGTGGTGCAGACACACTCACAGTGCTGTTATAAAGGGAATTTCAGGATTTTGATGCAGCAAGCAGTGAAGGAGCAGTTTGGTTCCAAATCAGAGTGGTGTTCGTCTTCGGTCAGCTGCTGTGATTTTGTGACTGCGAAGAAATTTGAACATGGGTGAGGGCAGGTAGGTCCCGAGAAAAGGCAAGCACATTAGGAAGCTAGCTCCAATGCATCTACATCCACATGTCACTTGAATAAGTTGCACATCCACAGCCTCCTTGGGAAAAGCAGATATCAATTTCAATTCCGTTCACTTGAAGTAATTGTAACAGGTACATTGAAAGTTAATTGTGGAGCACATGTTTTCTGAGCCTTCTGAAACTCATCGATGAAAAGACAACACAATTGAGGGCACTGATTCATTTATCATGTGCTGTGATATCACACTATGAATTTGGGCTCTTTACAGTCTCGTCAAGGAGAAGGCAAAGTCAAGGACTGTCTCAGGCTTAGACTTCAAAGTTATTCTATTTATTATACATTAATACTAAGTACTATTGTGCATGGTAATCACAGATAAAACAGCCTCTGACCTTATACTTACGTTAAGTAAGAACTAATACATCTTTATGTCTTTTCTCTGCGTGTCTTCCAGACAGTAGAGTGTTCTAATATAGTTTAATATAGTTTTTTTTTCCAGTGCATACCAATTCAGCAGAGAATTAGTTTGGCTCAGTTGACCAAACAGCTGTTTAGCAATGCTAACAGTGTAGGCTTAATTCCTGCACCAGCTGAAGTTACCATGAAGGATTCTCCTTTTCAACCTCTACCTTTGCCTGAGGCATGGTGACCCTCAGGTTAAACCACCACCAATCATCTCTCTCTAATGAAAGAGCAGCCTGGTAAGACTACAGTGACTTTACCATTTCCGCCCAAGCTGTGGACTTTATACTGTGTGACGTGCAGCTCAGTGACAAAGAACAAGGTCATTCCAGAATCCTGATGCCCTTACACAGCACTGATGAAATGACATGGAAATGGACAAATAGATAATAAAACCTCACAGCTGCTTTCTCACTCGCTTGTGTGTGAAACATAGAATCCCTACAGTGTGGAAACAGCCTTTTGGCCCAACTATTCCACACCAATCCTCCGAACAGTAACCCACTCAGACCCATTCCCCTACCCTATTACTTACATTTACCCCTGACTAATGCACATAACACATCGCTGAACATTATGGATAATTTAGCATAGCCAGTCCACCCAACCTGCACATTTTGGATTGTGGGAGGAAACCAGAAAACCCGGAGGAAACTCACGTAGATAGAATGTGCAAACTCCACACAGATAGTCACTCAAGGCTTGAACCGAACCCAGGTCCCTAGCACTGTGAGGCAGCAGTGCCAACCACAGAGCCACCAAGCCGCCCACTGTTTCTTGAGGTATCATCTACAATTTGGAGACTTGCACCATTCAACTACACTCTAGATCCTTGGTGTCTCAGATCAGTGTGGGCACCATGTAGGATATGCTTGCTGTGAATGTCAGATGAGGAACATTAGGAGTCGCAGTATCCTCCATCCCTTAACCTTCTGCTCCACAAGTGTTAAGAGCTCAGCTGACCAACACAACTTACACGAGGTCCCACGTGATCCGCATGCTCATACAGATGAGGACACGCTTTCCTTGGTATGTCTGAACATGCTCACCACAGGAAGATCGGAATGTTGTGTCGGGTGTTTGCAGACATTTTGCTGTCTAGTGGAAAGAGATCCACTGAGGAATGGACTTGGTGAACATACTAGGGATCAGTCGATTCACCACTCCCCTGAACCTCACTGGCTCTGCTTCCCTACAGAGCTCTGCCAAAAGTGGTTTGCAGCCCCTTTCTGCCAGCCAAATGTTCATGATTGGTGTCTGATCTCTCCTCTTGCTGGGGCTAGCAATCCTGCCAACTTCTTCTGCAATGATGCCAGTCAGAATGAGCACTGAAGTTCGATTGGCTTCCTGAGGGGTGTAATGCATCACTGACTGCACACACATGAACTGCAAGCACTTCCCCTGCATCGTTCTGCAGCTGGGTTGCAATCCCAAAAAGATGTTTGTGCAGGTGCGATTGCGACATTCCCAGGCAGCTTCAAAATGCAGCCGCACTATCTCTTCTCATCTCAAAGCAGACCCTCCAAATGGCTCCTGGGAAACAAGGAGAATCATTTAAAGTGTAACTGATGACTTTGAGACGCCTAACTAATGAAACCCAACAGTAATGAAATGTAAACCTATGGATAATCAGATCTGTAATTGAACCTTCAGGATGTGCTTCAGGTACTTGGCCAGCTCTAGAGGTGCTTTCCAGTACATTTCAGCAAGAATCTATCCAACAGCAAGGTGTGAGGCAGCCCAAGAATTGTTCTCCTTGGGGAGAGGATGACCACAAGGAAGCCTGAGAGATGTTTTATGGGGCTGAGGGGGCTGGACAAGAGTAGATAGTAAGAACTGTTTCCATTTATAACAAGAATCAAGAATGAGAGGACACAGATTTAAAGCAATTTGACAAAGAAGGAAAAGGAGAGAAACCTTTTTTCACACAGCAAGTGATTTGGGTCTGGAAAGTACTGCCTGGAAATAAATGAATCAACTGTGGCTTTAAGAAGGCATCAGATGATGATTTATATAAAAACAATGCAAAGGGTATAAGGAAAAAGCAGTTAAATGGCACTAAGTCATGATATTTATTTGGTTGGCTCACTCAGTCACAATGGGCTAAATGCCCACTTTCTGTGTCATTTCACCTGCATTATAATGTGAGGAATGTGGTCTGGAACACACAGCCTCTCCAGAGGATTTGGAGAAGACAGTGGAAGGAGTGGAAATGATGTAGCCAATGCAGTACCAATTCAACTCCCTGCTACCTGCGATGTCTGATTACTGCAAGATACAATTAGTTCCATCCACCCATCCATCTGACAACCACATACAAAAGCCACTTGCTCCCCCAGTCTTTCTCCCTGTCTCCAAACAACACTAAGACAAAGCAGTGCCACAAACAGCCAAGCACCATGTCTCACTATTCCCCAAACGTGGGAAGGCCATTTATCAGGCAGCAAAGGAAAAATAGACAGCACAGAAAAAATTAGAAAGAAATTGTATTTATGTGACCAGCACAAAAAACAACAGAAACCTGTTTACCTACCTTTCTTCATTACCATTTGCAATTCCTGATCTTCAATCTTCCTCTTCCCAGCATTTTTACATTTTTCTAGCCCTGTGCCCTCAATAGAGATAGAGAAAACACTGCTGAGCGCTGAGATGGTCCAGAACAACGTCGTTTGGGTTTCAAAACCCACGGAAATCGCGACAAAGAATTCCACACCTGTCCTCTTTTGCAGGGACAGACTCAGCCTTCACACCACAAGGCAGCACATCAGGTACTGATTGATAAAGGCAGGATGGGGGACAATGGATGCAAAATGGCATTTTGTTTAAGTTGCACACCAACAGTTCAGCAAAGTACCACACACTTAACTATTAGAGGCAGTGCACATCCTGATGGTTAAATGTAATCTATGAGCAAAGATTCCCCACAATAGGATACTAATGAACATCAAGCCTGACATGATCAATCAGGTGCAATTAACAGTCAAAATTCACCCGTGTCAACTCTTGGACCCTAAGCATTTGCCTTTTCTGCTGCCCGTTCACTGAGTGGGAAGCAAGGAACAAGAAAGAGTTTGTCAGTTGTTAAAAGTTAACAAGGAGCCTTTTCTTTTTGGTCAGTTGATGCCATGGATCTAGCGGTTTTCCTGCAGCTGTCTTGTAGAATTATTCAAGGAAGAATGATCCCAATTCGACCCAAATTACAAAGGCATTGTGAGAAGTTTTGGATTCCTAGCACAGATTTCCAAATAATAATAAAAACCAAAACAACTGCAGATGCTGTAAAGCAGAAACAAAATCAGAAATTGCTGGAAAAGCTCAGCAGATCTGGCAGAAATTACAGTTAATGTTTTAGGTCGAGTTACTCTTCCTCAGAAACCTCCAAATAATAATGCTTAGGATTCTTGGAGATGATCTCATGGGGCATTTTAAATTGTGCGTTCATCGAAATACTACCCTCACACAATTCAATTTAGTAGCATTTTAAAAATATCTATGTTAAAAATTGTGCATCGGGGGATCTAAGATGGCGGCGATCTGAGAAGATCACACTGCAGAGCTTCGCATCGCAACAGGAGCAGGACAGTCCTTTAACCCACCCAACCCAGGTCATCAGGATTTCTTGGGGTGTTGGAAAGATTGTGGAGCCCCAAGAAACATTTAAAAATTGACTTACCTGTATTTTCAGCTGTCCAGAAATGCCTAAAAAGGGAGGAGGAGGAGCATCTGAGGCCGGGCCTGCAGCTCAGCCTGCAGCAGCCTCAGAGACGATTACTCTCCAGGACCTGGTGAACCAGCTCTCGAAATCTCGCGAGATGTTGGGGAAACAGATTGAAGAGAAGCTGGCTCCAGTCTCTCTCATGCTGCAGAAGCATGAGCAGCAGCTGGGAGATCTAGAGAAGAGGACGGATGAGGTGGAGCACAGGGTCACAGTGGTGGAAGCTGATGCCAGTTCATTCAAGGAAGAGATCCAAGCCCTGAAGACACAGGTTCGTAATTTGCGTGACCAAGTGGATGATCTTGAAAACAGGGGCAGGAGAAAATACATTCGGATCATCGGTCTGCCTGAGGGTAAGGAAGGTGAGCGGCCTGCAGAATTTGTTGAAGATTGGCTTCAGAAATTCCTTGACTTGGAGACTGGCATGGGAGGATTGAAGATAGAGAGGGCTCACTGGGTCGCAGCACGGAGGTCGGGTCTGGGTCAATGCCCTTCTCCTTTCCTGGTGCAGTTCCATCATTACCGGGATAAGGAGAGAGTCATGGAGGCTTCCAGACTCCAGGGGAAGGATCCAAAGGCCCTAATTTACGAGGGGTCTAAAATCATGTTTTTTCAGGACTTTTCAGCGGCGGTGATCCAGAAACAAAAATCGTATGATGGTGTCAAGAGAAGATTGAAGGAGATTGGGATTCAGTACTTCCTGAGATATCCGGCAGTGCTTCGGATCACCTTAGATGGATCCATGCATCTCTTTGACACATCGGAGAAGGCAAGAGCCTTTGTGGACAAACTAACCTAAGTTAAACAATTGTAGTATGTATAAATATTGTTGCTTGGGTATGCGTTTATCATTCTGTAAAAGTAATGGAGGAAATCCGGTTGGAGCTTTGTTTTTCCCCTTTTTTTCCCTCTATTGATAATAATTTGGTTCAAACTATGTCTGGCATTGGTTAAGATGTACATTTTAAATTTCTAAGTTAGGACATACCAAAGGATGGGTGGGGTATTTATTCCCTTTTCTAAATAAAAGAATGCTTTTTTATTCATATTGATATTCTATGGGGTGTTTATTCTTTTTAGCTTGTGCTTGCGATGCGGCTCTAGCTGGGAGAAGTGAAGGTGGTTGAAATGGTTAGACGCCTATTTATGGGCAGTCCCGGATGGGTAGTTGCCCCCACCAGGCAGGGGGTGAGTTCCCCTACTCAGCGCTATTGGCGCTTTATATATTGGTTTGTTTTCTGGTTTTTGTTGTTTTTTATTTTTAATAATTTTGTATGTTTGTTAAAAGTAGTGGTTTTAGTTTATGTAGTTTTTATATTTGGTGGATCATGCGACACTAAGGCTCAGCAATTTGTGGTTCGGGTTCCTCCTCTCTGGAATTTAAATGTAATTGCAGAAGATTATGGCTAATGATTTGATTAAATGGTGTACCTGGAATATCAAGGAAAGTCACTCACCAATTAAGAGGAAGAAGGTACTCTTGAGTCTTAGAAAGAAGAAGGTGGATATTGCTTTGTTACAGGAGACACATTTGGATGACAAGGAGCATCTGAAATTACAGCAGAATGGCTTTGACCGAGTTTATTTTTCATCATTTAATACCAGAAGTAGGGGAGTGGATATATTGGTTAGGAAAAATCTCTCATTTAAATTGTTGGAATGTGTTAAAGACACATACGGGAGGTTTGTAATTCTTAAAGCCTTGATAAATGGGGAAGAATGTGGCATTTTAAATGTTTATTGTCCCCCAGCTCATCCTCTTAAATTCTTGGTAGATGCTTTTTCTAAACTGATAAGTCTCAAGTCTCAGCACATCATTATAGAGGGAGATTTTAACTGCCTCACGGATCCAACAGTAGACAGGTTGCCAAAAGGTCCCTCAATACCCTCTGCACAAACTAAACAGTTATTGGGTTTGTGTAGGGAATTAGGATTGGTGGACGTCTGGAGGTGTCTCCACCCTACAGGTAGGGATTTCGCATTTTTCTCCAATCCACACAGATGTCACACGAGGATTGATTTTTTTCTGACCCCTGCGGTAACCCTGAATCTGGTGGCATCCTGTACGATTGGTAATATTGTCATTTCTGATCATGCTCCAGTGTACCTGATAGTTAAAATTAAGGATGTTACAGTGGATTCAAGGTACTGGCGAATGGACCCCTTTATTCTCATGGACAGCAAAGGTTATACGAGCATGGTGACAAGCCAGGCAAAAACTTCGCATATCTTGCCAGAAAGACAAGTGCCCCACAACCCATTACAGCGATTGTGGAAGGGTCTGGGAACCTAACATGTGATTCTAAAAAGATTAATGTGGCGTTCCAGAGATTCTACTCTAAGTTAGAGAATTGTGAGGAGGGGCAGGCCAAAATGGAATCCTTTTTTAGAGCTCTGAAGCTCCCGGGTGTGACTCCCGAACAACAGTCCTTTCTCAATTCCCCATTATCAGAGCAAGAAGTGCAGGAAGCTGTGAGGCAGCTTCAGAGTGGAAAGGTGCCCGGTCCTGATGGACTTCCCAATGAATTCTATAAGGAATTTATAAGTATACTGTCAGGCCCGAGGCTGAATATGTTTAATGATTCATACAGTCATGTTTGTCTCCCACCATCTCTGAAAGAGGCCAATATTTCACTTATCCTTAAAAAAGGGAAGGATCCGGAAGACTGTGCTTCATACAGGCCCATCTCGCTCTTAAATGTGGACTTTAAGATCCTCTCTAAGACTCTTGTGTTAAGGCTGGAGACTGTGTTACCCTCTATTATTAAAGAGGATCAGACGGGCTTCATAAAGGGTCGCAGATCCTCCAATAACGTTAGGAGGCTGCTTAACATAATTCAAGCATGCCAACAGCAGTCAATACAGGGATTGGTGATTTCTTTAGATGCAGAGAAGGCATTTGACCGAGTTGAGTGGCCGTACCTTTTCTATACTCTAGACCAGTTTGGTCTGGGTGAAGGTTTCATAAGATGGGTAAAGGTTCTCTACAGTGTACCTCTCGCTGCGGTCATTACCAACGGGATACGATCAAGCAATTTTAATATTTCTAGGGGCAGCCGGCAGGGCTGTCCCCTTTCACCATTATTTTTTACGTTGGTGATTGAACCGTTGGCAGAGGCCCTTCGTGGGGATCTCAATATATCAGCTCCAGAAGTGGGGTCAAAATTACATAAGATCTCGCTGTATGCAGATGATGTTCTAATTTTCTTGACAAATCCAGCAGTCTCAGTGCCTTGCCTGATACAATGCATTCACGCGTTTGGCGCTTTTTCAGGGTATAAGATTAATTTTGCTAAATCAGAGGCTATGCCTATGGGTGGTCTTATGAAAGAGTTGGCTCTTGAGAATGACTATAGATTCCCATTTAGGTGGTCATGGGGGGTTTTGTGTATTTGGGCATATTCATTACTCCAGTTCTGGATTGGCTGTTCAAAGCCAATTTTACTCAATTATTTGAAAAAATTAAACAAGATCTCCAACAATGGGAGGCACTTCCAGTCTCATGGTTGGGTCAGATAGTGCTTATTAAGATGAATATTCTCCCTCATTTGCTATACCCCATACGGATGCTCCCCCTGGTTTTCAATAAACAAACACTCAAGAGACTGAACAGTTGGTTCAGCTCCTTTATCTGGTACCGTAAACGGCCCCTCATTAAATTAGCCAAACTGCAGTTGCCTCACAGATGGGGGGGAGTAGACTTTCCAGACATTAAAAATTACCAATTAAGCTCGCTTTTGACCTACGTAAGTGATTGGGTTTGTGGGGACCCTCTTTCAATACGGCTAGATATCGAAGTCTCCCAGGCAGGGTGCCCCCTTACCAGTTTGCTGTTTTTGGACAAGGTGAGGACAGTTAGGGAATATTGCCATAACCCAATAGTCATCAATACTGCTAAAGCATGGAGGGCAATTCGGCAGAGGGAAGGTAATATTGGCAAAACATCTTTGCTTACACCTTTAATGGATATGCTGAGTTTTCAACCAGGTATGATAGATTCAGAATTTAAACGTTGGGCAGCTAGGGGTATATCTTGCATGGGTGATTTATTTGAGGGAGATGTAATGATGTCCTTCGATCAGTTAGTACGGAAGTACGAGTTACCTAATAGAGATCTCTTTCATTTTTTTCAAGTTAGGGATTTTATTCAAAAAAGGACCACACTTTTGACTGATCCCTACAAATCTAACATAGAAAGAGGGGTACTAAGGGCTAAGAGTACACTCTCTGTCAGTACTCTCTATCACCAATTGGGGGTTGCCACCTCAGATGAGTCTGATCGACTCTGCAAGATGTGGGAAAGAGAGCTGGGTATTGAAGTTTCTTCAGAGGCATGGGAGGATATTTGGGAGAATGCAAGGAAGATATCAATTTGCAATAGGACCCATGCTTTACAGTTGAAGATTCTCCACAGGGTCCACTTAGCCCCAGACTGTTTGTCAAAATTTAAACCTGGGGTATCTTCAGCATGCCCCAAGTGCAAGGTCTGTACAGGTACTCTTACCCATTGTCTTTGGTCTTGTGACAGGCTTCAAACATATTGGAGCGCTGTGGTGGGTGCAATGGAGAGGATTTTAGGTGTAGGGGTGGAGAAGGACCCTATTTCGCTCCTTTTGGGCCTACCCATTGTATTTCCTGCAGACTCGCATAAGGAAAAACTTTTCAATATTCTTACATTCTGTGCAAGGAAGAATATCTTGCTAGGTTGGATATCAGAAAACCCCCCAGGCCTGTCGGGTTGGCGGAAGATTGTTATGGAGCATATTCCCCTGGATTTTCTCACAAATATGGTACACCACAAAACTGAGAATTTTTATAAGACATGGCAACCCTTTTTGAAATACCTGGACACAGATTTGTCTGCCACACTAACAAGGGCTTTTATATAGCCGTAACAATTGTGTTTCATGTGTCCAATATCCAGGGAGGAGGAACTGTGATTGTATGAGTGTTTTGTTTGGCTGGGCTGAGTTATTACTATTTACTTGTTTGTTGTTAGGTACTTATTTAGTTAGTTCAATAGCTAGTTTAGGTTTTTTTTAAATTTTATACTTCTCTATATATGTTTATACATTTGTATAGGAGGGTGGGTTGGGGAATTTTTTTTATTATTTGGGTTTAGTTTTGTACTATTTTTGTACTGTTTTGAATTGCATTGTTTTGTATTTGTTGTAATATTTAAAATCCAGTTTTTCTTAATAAAAATATATTATTAAAAAAAATTGTGCATCATAGATTTCTAATCTTAAAACCAGTTGGTGGAATAAGTGCCACTTCAAGTGATTTTTTTCTCTTATGATTCCAGTCACCACCACACTCTACTCTCTAACATTCATACGTAAGGCTTTTTAATTCATTCTTGTGATCCGGACACAACTGGGATTTATTGCCTGAGAGCAGTTAACAGTCATCACATTGTACGTGGGCCAGACCAGCTAAGGATGACAGATTTCCCATCCTAAAGGAAATGAGTGAACCAGCTTTTTACACAATAATGAACAGCATAGTTCTTTAATTCCAGATTTTTAATTAATTCAGTTTTTACTAAGGTAGGATTTGAGCCCATGTTCCCAGACTTTATTGATTACTAATCCAGGACATTATCAATTCACCACTACCTTTCACATTCCCACACTGATGTTCATTCAATTTACAGGAACACTGTTTCTCTCTGCCCTTCAACCTTCAGTTCACCATAGCAACCTCTCTCCAACTTCACAGAGATACTTTACTTTGGCTTTATGATGTTTGTTGATGTGAAGAAAAGACTGAGCAGTTTTCCTTACTATTCACAAGTATTTTAAATAAAAAGCAAAATTCAATAAGATGGAAAACTAAGAATTAGTATTTTCACATTTTCTATTCACCTTAATAGGAAAAGTTATTATCTAATCCTATAAATGAAAGCCCCTTGTTTTGTCTTGAACTATCACTACAAATTCAATGTTTCTTCTGTCAAATCGATAAACTACAAGCCACAATACAAAGAAAATGAACAAATGCTTCTTTCACTTGTGGTAGTGAAATGTTAATGAGAATGAAGTTAAAACCTAATGGTTCCAAGTTCAAATGCTATTGTGGTATATTTCACAGTATCACAGAATTAGTACAGTGCAAAGGAGACCATTCAGCCCATTGTGACTCCCTCAGCTCTCCAAATGAGCCATAGTGTCATTGTCCCTGTGACCCTGCAATTAGTTCCTTTCCAAACATCAGTCTGACTCTTCTGAATGCATTGATTGAAGCTGCCTCCAATAAAACTCCCAGGCAGTATGTTCTAAGCCTTAAATACTTGCTGCATGAAAGAGCTATTTCTCATAACATTTCTGATTTACTTGTTAATTACTTTAAATCATTGCCCTCCTACTTTCAGGAGGGGTAACGGTATCTCCCTATTGAATCTCTCCAGGCTACTCATGAATTTGAAAACCTCAATCAGATTTCCTCTCTACCTATCTTTCTCTAAATTTGACAGTCATAACTTCTCGAGTCGAACATTGTAACTGAATTTCCTCGTCCCTGCAACTGCTCTTAAAAAGGTTTTCTGCATCCCCTCCAATGTTTCGTATCTTTCCTAAACTGTGGCACCCAGAATAGGACTCAATATTCCATCTGAGTCAAACTTGTGTCTTAAACATAACCTCCTTGTTCTTGTATCCTGTTAATAAAGCCTAAAGTAACATATGGCTTATTAAGTTAACCTCATCATGTCCTGCAATCTTCAATGCCTTCTGCAAATGTACACTGAACTCCCTCTGCTACCACACCCATTTTAGAATTGTCCCCTTTAATGTAAACTATCTCTCTGAGTTCTTACCAAAATGAATCACGTCACATTTCTCCACTTTAAATTTCATAAGGTCATAAGACTATAAAACATGGGAACAGAAATTAGGCCATTCAACCCATTATGTCTACTCCACCATTCAATCATGGGTGATAAGTTGCTCAACCCCATTCTCCAACTTTTTCCCCGTATTCCTTGATTCCCTTGACAATGAAGAACTTATCTATCTCCATCTTAAATATACTAAATGACCTGGCCTCCACAGCTTTCTGTGGCAGTAAGTTCCAAAGATTCATCATGCTCTGGCTGAAGAAGATTCTCCTTATCTCTTTTCTAAAAGCTCTTCCCTTTACTCTAAGGCTGTGCCCTCGGGTCCTAGTCTCTCCTACCAATGGAAACATCTTCCCAACATCCACTCTGACCAGGCCATTCAGTAAATTTCAATTAGATATCCCCTCATCCTTCTAAACTCCATTAAGTATAGACCCAGAGACCTCAGATGCTCCTTATACATTAAGCTTTTCACTCCCGGGACCATTCTTGTGAACTTTCCCAGAACCCGCTCGAGGGTCAGTACATCCTTCCTGAAATATGGAGCCCAAAACAGCACACAATACTCCAAATGTGGTCTGACCAGAGCCTGATAGAGTACATCCCTGCTTTTATATTCAAGTCTCCTTATCTGTCTCCTCAACTAACTGCCTTTTTATGACCTGCACCTTCTGCCTCACAGTTCGCAATACATCACGTTTTGCATCATCCACAAACTTTGAAATTGGGACCTAGTCTCTTGAGAAATGAGGAGGGCATGATCACCTTATTGGGATTGTACTATAGACCCCCTAATAATCAGTGGGAAATTGAGAAACAAATTTGTAAAGAGATTTCAGTTATCTGTAAGAATAATAGGGTGGTTACGGTCAGGGATTTTTAACTTTCCAAACATAGACTGGGACTGCCATAGTATAAAGGGTTCAGATGCAGAGGAATTTGTTAAGTGTGTACAAGAACATTTTCAGATTCAGTATGTGGATGTAACTACGAGACAAGGTGCAAAACTTGACTGACTCTTGGGAAATAAGGCAGAGCAGGTGACTGAGGTGTCAGTGGGGGAGCACTTTGGGGGCCAGTGACCATAATTGTATTAGTTTTAAAATAGTCATAGAGTCATAGAAATGTACAGAGATCCAATCCCTGTCACTGACTGAGGTTCAGTCACTGTCACTGACTGATATTCAACTCATCCATGCCGATCAGACATCCCAACCCAATCTAGTCCTGCCTGCCAGACCCTGGCCCATATCCCTCCAAACCCTTCCTATTCATATACCCATCCAGATGCCTTTTAAATGTTGCAATTGTACCAGCCTCCACCACTTCCTCTGGCAGCTCATTCCATATACATACCACCCTCTGCGTGAAAATGTTGCCCCTTAGGTCGCTTTTATATCTTTCCCCTCTCATCCTAAACCTATACCCTCTTGTTCTGGACTCCCCCAAACCAGGGAAAAGACCTTGTCGATTTATCCTATCTATGCCCCTCATGATTTTATAAACCTCTATAAGGTCACCCCTCAGCCTCCGAAGTTACAGGGAAAATAGCCCCAGCCTATTCAACCACTCTCTATAACTCAAATCTTCCAACGCTGGCAACATCTTTGTAAATCTTTTCTGAATCCTTTCAAGTTTCAAAACATCCTTCTGATAGGAAGGAGAGCAGAATTGCAGGCAATATTCCAAAAGTGGCCTAACCAATGTCCTGTACGCCTGCAACATGACCTCCCAACTCCTGTACTCAATATTTTGACCAATAAAGGAAAGCATACCAAACACTGCCTTCGCTATCCTATCTACCTGCGACTCCACTTTCAAGGAACTATGAACCTGCACTCCAAGGTGTCTTTGTTCAGCAACATTCCCTAGGACCTTACTATTATGTGTATAAGTACTGCAAAGATTTGCTTTCCCAAAATGCAGCACCTCACACTTACCTAAATTAAGCTCCATCTTACACTTCTCAGCCCATTGGCCCATCTGGTCAAGATCCTGTTGTAATCTGAGGTAACCTTCTTCTTTGTCCACTATGCCTCCAATTTTGGTGTCATCTGCAAACTTACTAACTATACCTCTTATGCTCGCTTCCAAATCATTTATATAAATGATGAAAAGTAGTGGACCCAGCACCGATCCTTGTGACACTCCACTGGTCACAAGCCTCCAGTCTAAAAAACAACCCTCCACTACCATCCTCTGTCTTCTACCTTTGAGCCAGTTGTGTATCCAAATAGCTAGTTCTCCCTGTATTCCAGAGATCTAACCTTGCTAACCAGTCTTCCATGGTGAACCTTGTCAAATGCCTTACTGAAGTCTATATAGATCACATCTACTGCTCTGCCCTCATCAATCCTCCTTTTTACATCTTCATAAAACTCAATTAGTGACTCTACTAAAAAATTGGATTCAGTAAATCTCCTAATTCAAGAGTTACCGTGACAATAGCTGAGCATGGTATTCTTTCTTAGAACAGAGAATCTCAAACATAGAACAGTACAGCATGGGAACAGGCCCTTCAGCCCATCATGTTGTACTGACTATGAAGCTACTCTAAACTAATCCATCTGCCTGCACAGGGTCCACACCCCTCTATTCTCATCCTATTCATGTGTCTGTCCATATGCCTTTTAACTATTGCTATCGCATCTGCTTTTACCACCTCTTCTGGCAGCTTACAAACCTCTGCATAGAATCTTCTCCAATAATTTCCCTACCACTGATGTTAGGGTCACTAGCCAATATTTTCCAGGATTATCCCTGTTCCCGTTCTTAAGCAAAGGAACAACATTGGCTATACTCCAGTCTATTGGGACCTCACCTGTGGTTAAAGAGGATCCTTCAGTATCCTGGGAAAAGTTCCGACTGGCCCTGGGGTGTTAACTGTATTAATTCTGATGAACATACTTCTTAATGTTGAATATCTTTTTTCCATATCTTTTTTCCGAATGAATAGTGATGTGAAACACTCTTAAGGAGCTCACCCACCTCCTCTGGCTCCACGCATAAATTTCCCTCTTTGTCCTTGAGTGAACTCATCCTTTCCCTGGTTACCACCTTGCTCCTAACAGATGTACAAAATGTCTTGGGATTCTCTTTAATCATATTCATCAAGAATACTTTATAGTCTCTTCTACCCCTCCTACCTTCTTGTTTGAGTTCTTCTTTGCTTCCTTTATATTCCTCAAGGGTGTTGTTTGATAAACGTTATAGATGCTTCCTTTTTATTTTTCATTAAACTTACAATATCCTCTTGTCATCCAAGTTTCTTGAATCTTGCCATTCTTATCTTTCATCTTTACAGGAACATGCTGATCTTCAACTGGCCTTTAAAAGATTCCCACATGTTAGATGTGGATTTATTCTCAAACCGCAACTCCCGCCCCATATAATTTCTCCAGTTCCTGCCTACATACTGTTGCAATTTGCATTCTCCTAATTTAGCACTTTCAAGCAAGATCTAGTCTTATCCTTATTCATAACTATCTTAAGATGTACTGAATTGTGATCCCTGTTCCCAAAATGCTCCCCCACTGAAACATCGATCACCTGGTCAGACTCATTCCCCAATACAAGGTCTAGAACCCCTCTTCCCCACTTGGACTATCCTGGATGGAGGTAACAAATTCTGCCTCATCTAAGTCTGTGACACTAAAGGAGATCCAGTCAATATTTAAGCCCAAGTCCCCATTTCCATGTTTTTACAATCTCTCCTCTTGTGGCTCACTTGTACTTCTCTGCCAGTAGGGAGCTGGAGAACATTTTGTTGCAAATCACTGGGCTGATGAATCAATTATCATTCATCTTGATTGAGGTGGCATTCACAGTATGAAATGGATGGTGAGGCCCAGCATGCAGCTGTCTTACTTGAAGCCTGTGGCCACATTTGAAAGAGCAGCCATTCGTTCTTTGTCTGATGACATTATTGTAAAAGCCTGCAACATCATAGCATTTATGCTTGAGACAGACTCCAATCTCTCTATCAGAATAACACACACATATTTCACCATTGCTTGCCCATTTGCCACCGGGCAGTGGGGATCCTCAGTGGAGGGCTCTCTATGTGGGAGTCCTCCCCCTTTCTCTCAGGGATCTGGGGTGGAGGGTGCTGCAGGCAGCAGTCCCCTGCAACCGCAGTTTGCAGTGGTTCACGGACTCCCAGCCCAACTGCTTGTGGTGCTGTGGAGTCCGTGGACCATGTATATATGAGGTGTGTGCGCTTGCACTCCCTTTTTGATTTTCTTAAAAACCTCCTTCTCTGTTTTTGGTTGCACATCAGTCCCATGCTCCTAGTCTTCGGGCACCCGGTACGGAGGGGGGAGGGCAGGTCTGAGGACTTCCACATGGGACTGCTCCTGGGCCTGGCCAAACTGGCCATAAACAGGTCCAGGCAGCGGACCGTGGAGGGGGTCGTTAGGGCCGACTGCCTGCCCCTCTTCCGGGGTTACGTTAGAGCCTGGGTGGCTCTGGAGAAGGAGCACGCGGTGTCCACCAACACCCTGGAGTTGTTCAGGGAGAGGTGGGCGCCGCAGGGAGTGGAGTGTATTATTTCCCTGTCCAACTCTATTTTGATTTAATCCCTGCCCTCCCCTTCACTGTTTGATCATGCAGCATTGCCCTACGATGTGAAGGGCACTGCTTGTCACTGGCCACTCGGGTGTTTCTTTTCTTCCTGCTGGTGGAAACTGAATAAAGATTTGTACACAAAAAGAAAAAAAAATCATCATTGCTCCACAAGTATCAGTCTTCATTGCTAGCCCCTGAGATTCAGCAACTGTGTCTGGATGAGCAGTGCTTAGAATGTCTTGCAGCCTCCAAAGCAGATTGTCTCTACCTTCTGCCTTTCCTTATTTTCGCTAAATTTGTCATCAGGAAAAACTGAACTATCTCATTTACTAATTCCATCCAAGTACATATCTGAGCTGTTACACTCCTGGGACAAATGACAGTACATTCTGTGAGCGGATGAGAGTTATTGCTGTCATCCTACACCACCTCCCATGGGTGCTTGAAGACACTGTGGGAGATTTAACAACGAGAATTAGAACTGCCAAGATAAGTGTATTTTAGGTCAACATCATGCAAATGCACATATTGACTATTGACTCCTAAGTACAAACTCTACAAGGTTTTATGTCTGCAGTGCCCCTTTAAATTTTTGGATAGAGGTCAACTCATGTGGGTCATTGTTTCAGGAAACCCGGAAATGATATCTTAATGCAGTGACTGGGTTAAAAAGCCACTGACAGGCATGTTGCACTTATACTGCCCTTTGTGTACCTTACTGGACCCCTCCCCCCTCAAACTCTTCCAGTACATTGAGAAGGTAAAATCTGGCCATATGATTTAATTCGCTTCATTTCACAGCACAGTATTAATGACTTGTTCAGCGTTCTTAAGTTCAAAGATTAATTCTGGCCCGAGGAATCCATATGAGTGTAGCACTTCTCCAATGCATGTAATATTTTATTTAAAGTATTTTCTTCTGGGAAAAGAAATAAGTGGGCCTGTTCTTGTGATTTCTAATACTGACAACACCACAAATACATCGATTGCAACAATGACACCGATTTCTTACAGAATGGAGGATGTTTTATTGCCTTAATCACAATGGGCCTGTGTCAAATTAGAACAACTTGTAATTAGATCAGATGTTTAACTTCTTTACTAATATATGGCTTTGTTCAAAAGTCCTGTCCTAGTTCCAGTTCATCAAGAATGAACAGGAAAGACAAAGTAAGCAGTGAGAGTGCTGAAAATCTGAAATACAAATAAATGCAGAATAGGTCAGTCATTATTTGGACAGGACTTTCAGTTCAGAAAGCAAGGCCTGAGGTTTACGGACCCCCCATGGATCTTGTACACCCTCTCCTGTCCCCTTCTTTGGGGGTTAATCCACCAAGGATATAGCCGATTTGCAAAGTGAGAGCTCTATTGGGGGTCATCAAGTGGGGTCGTAGGATGGAGAGGCCTTTGCCTTCCTTGTGCAGCCTGTGGTGCCCCATGTGAGTGGTACAGGGGGGGGCTCCATTGTTAGCACTGCTGCCTCATAATGTCAGGCATCTGAGTTCAATCCCAGGTGCAGGTAACTGTCTGTGTGAAGTTTGCACATTAACCCCGTGTCTGTGTGGGTTTCCCCTGGGTGCTCCAATTTCCTCCCACAACCCAAAGATATGCAGGTTAGATGGCTAGGCCATGCTACGTTTCCCACAGTGTTCAGGAATATGCAGGCTAGATGGATTAGCCATGGGAAATGCCGGGTTACAGGGATAGGATAGGGAGGTAGGTCTGGTCATATGCTTTTGAGGGGGGAGGTTGGATTTGATGGACTGAATGATCTGCTTCTACACTTTCGGGATTCTCTGATCCTATGATCTGAGCTGGAGGAGGCCAAAGGCAGGCATTAACAATCCCAATGATCTTTTCAAGTGCCTTTGACCATTCAAAATTTATTATTTGTAGTTGTGCTGTCGGAAGACACCTCTTTACCCGTGTCAACAGCACTCACCTCTCCATGTGACTTCATAACAGCCAAACATTTGATGATGCATGTGGCATCACGAGCCTGTGCCATGCTTAATTAGATGGCAGACTCGGTAGTAGCTAATTCCTCAGTTAAATTACCAAGCCGCCCACTGCCCACAAGTGTGGACTTGGAACCTCTGCTCAATCCTGCACTGGGTTTCCAAGCTCATGGTAAAATTCAGTCCTATGTTACCAGGAAGTTCTGCGATCTCCTAAATATAGGATACTCTCCGCAATGTAACCACACATAAATATACATCACTGACAGAGAAGCACTGGCCAATGTTTTGTCTTTCAACCAATATCACTTCAGAAACACTCACAAATGATCTGGCCTTTATCATGTTGTAGTTTGATGGACCTTACTGATTGCCAATTGGCTGCAGACATTACAACAGTGATTACATGTCAAAAATGTTTCATTGCCTACAAAGTACATTGTGTGATTAGATTAGATTACTTACAGTGTGGAAACAGGCCCTTCGGCCCAACAAGTCCACACTGCCCCGCCGAAGCGCAACCCACCCATACCCCTACATCTACCCCTTACCTAACACTACGGGCAATTTAGCATGGCCAATTCACCTGACCTGCACATCTTTGGATTGTGGGAGGAAACCGGAGCACCCAGAGGAAACCCACGCAGACACGGGGAGAATGTGCAAACTCCACACAGTCAGTCGCCTGAGGCAGGAATTGAACCCGGGTCTCTGGCGCTGTGAGGCAGCAGTGCTAACCACTGTGCCACCGTGCCGCCCAATGTGGATGTGAAATGTGCTACAGGAATGGAAGACTGACTGATCGCAATATAAAGCATCAGTTTTTTTTACACATTAAAGCTGGGTGGAGGAGTGGGGGGGGTGGGATATGGCGAGATGAGGAGATGGAGCTTGGTATTCCTAGTCCTGATCTGTTGGTGCCTGAGCCACACAGCCAATACTCAGCTGGCTCACATGTTTGACAGACCTGGCTGAAAATGAGCGAGTTGCTCCTAGACAGAGACAAATAATAGACGAGTCATAAAAATTGAGCTATACATCTGAATCATGTCTACGTTCTACAAAAGACACCAATTTGGATCATTCATGACAAAAAAATTACCATGAGAAATGCCTGCTTGGGGAATAAAAGGGTTGAATTATTTGCTTATTATGAATGGTTCATTCAATTCTAGGTGTCAATTATTCAGGCTTGTAGACAATATGATTTAACACCCATTACCAGCCTCTTCAAATAATGCAGCCACCATGTTATCTCCTCAAATGATGCAAATCATCTCGTGAGCAGTTGTACTCACTACGTTGTCTTCTGAGCATTCGCAGAGCCAAGTGAATTGTATTTGCAGATGTGCATTTCAGTGCAGGATGAAATCACCTTGTTTCCACTTTGGTCAGTGAGAGTGAAGCTGCAGTATCCTTTCCCCCCTCACTCTTCCTCTAACCAAAGCATGTGGCGCAGCATTCGTAGAAGACACCCTGCAACTCTCCATGCTGCCTCGACCTGCTTGAGTGCCCCTTTCCGCTTTTAAATGGTTTGCAGCTAATAACAATTACAATAGAGCAGGCTGTTGAGAGAGGAAAAGCCCAGTGCGTCTGAGAGAATGCAGGTTTCAGCAAACCACAAGGGACTCTGGCAGAGAGAAACAATTCAAATCAAGTTGACAACAGTAAGGCTTTGACTGAAGCTGTGCTGATAGGTGGAGGTCAGGGGAGGCAATATTGTCATTTACAGACTGATTTCTGATGAGGTTTTTGCAAGGAATATCCATCTCACCAGACCACATAATTTGCACAAAAACACTACTTATAATATTGATCTCTTCAAACATGTTTTTTAAGCAAAGGAATTACTTTCACTGAAAAATTCCAGAACAGATGTGCTGCTGTTAGCAGACTTGTGAAAGATGTTTTTAAACAATTGGCTTGTAGACTGCCTTTCTGTAATTGTCACTTCCAGTTTACCAGTCAAGTGTAAAGTTACAATAACAGGGATTCATTCCTGTGTGATGTAGTTTCCCTCAGCCAAACATTCAACGCAAGCCATTTTCTAACACATTTTCACCCACTTCTTTGCTGGCTGTAGTTTAGGGAAGATTCTGAATGTACTGTATACTCTTGAGGACTGTTGATAATTGTATTTCACTGTTGCAAGCCTGATGCAGTCGTGAAGAGCATATACATGCAAAGCATAAACATGGATTGCTGGTAACAGCTAAAGCACAACAGTATCATGCTGCTTTTCCAGCTGCCTGCCATTTATGGAATTCTTTCCCCTCACCTAGTTTGCTCTCTTTAGCTGCTTGCTCTTCGATCCTTCAGGTACAGGTAGCCATCTCGACCAAGCAGATAGTCTTTGCTTCCAGGCCTCCAGTGTCAGGACGTGTCTGTGTAGACTTTGGACGGCAGCCAAACCTTATCCACATGCTTGCTGTTTCCAGCTGGGGTCACTGAAGCCCACTCAAGGACAGGCTCTGGCCATGACCACGGCTCTGATAACGTGATGGTATTGTCCCATTGCCCTTTCTTCTGGTCCTTAGGACTTAATGTCGACGCAACCAGTGAAATCAGCTAACAGATGCCATTTTTTGGAAATGAAAAGGTTTAAGAAAGTTAATTTAATTTTCGGATGGACAAATTAAGACTGTGTCAGGCTGGATGCAGCAGCAGGGAGTTTAGGAAAATGCCTGGTGGGTATGGAATCACGACAGAAAGAATACTGAGGTACAGAATGAAATATTGTACGCCTTACTCACTTCAACACTGAGTTGGCACTGGCATCCACAGCACAGCACTTTCTATCACTCAGCTGATAGAGGGTGTAGTCTCAAGTGCAGAGGATGTGTCTAAAACTAAAAGACCATGAGGTAACAAACATAAAGCCATACATGGATTTTCCATATGAGAATACACAGTGACACACCAAGAGACAGTATGGGGTTTAGGAGTATATTGAAAATGCTGTGCCAGATTTCTGACCAATAGAATGATCATCTCTGGTACAAATCCAGCACCGACCAGATCAAGACAACCATACACCACCCAGTAGATCTAAAACTGGTTTCAAAAAGCATTGATACTGGTTTTTCTCTCTTTGGCAAACAATGTACAATGTTCTACATTGGTTCAACAAGGTTCAACGGAAGCTGCATTCCTTCAAATTCATGTTTTCTTTATCTTAGCAGACTCTGTAAAAATTTGTTAGCTGCATAATATGATCAAGAATAATCGACTTTCTGACTGGAATCACTGGGTGAGAGTCAGGAATGGATATGGCCATGGACTTTATAGAAGTTCAAGGTAATGAGACTGATTGTGGCACCCAAACTTTCAATCTGAACCAGTCCAGCTAACTGAGCTTGTATCACATCAGATAATTACTTTATCCACTGAGATGTCCAATTGAGCACATTCTTACAATTGATGGTGACTGGGTATAAGGAGGGACGTAATGACAACATGGGCAGGGCATCCTGGTTGTTACTAGTCTTGGAATATTTTAAATAATTATAAAGAATCACTTCAGTAATTCTCACAACCCCTTGACATTACCTGTAAAAGTTACTTAATATTTTTAAATCCCCAATTAACTTTATTTAAGACATTTCTTTCTGTGGTTTCATCTTGACGTGATGCTAAAGAGCGCAAAATCATGTGGCATTCCATAATTGAGAACAGGATCTGAGTTAACTCAAATGTGCCTTTAATTTTCATCCCCATACCCCTTCCCTGACTAAAGTACCTGAGAACTGCAATAAATGGAGCATTGTCCTAGTTTAAATCACCCCTTTCACAAGAGGCTGAGGATTATAAGAAAATAAAGACTCACACTTACATCGTGCTTTTGCTGACCAAAGAACATTCCAAAATCAGTTACAGCCGGTGACGTCCTTTTGATTTTTAAAAAATTTCAAAATATACTTTATTCGCAAAATAGAATATAAGCAAAGTCACTAAAGCAGCTTGATTCAGTGCAGCAGCATAGGAAGAAAACAATCAAACATTGGAATTCAACTGTATCCAGCAAGCAAACCTCTTACTTGTGCAAGATTATATTTACATATACTTGAGGTAAAATAGATAAATAATATATATACATGTAGCCTCTGTAAGAACTGTGACTTCCAGTTTGTGCGCTGCAAACTCCCACAGCAGCAAGATTATGAGTGTCAGATTTTTTTTAACTGAAGGATGTATATGGTGAAGGTGGGCTGGAGGCACTGGTGTGGGTCAGTTCAGGGGTCAAAGCGGAGGTATCAGAATGAAAATTGACCCTCTTTTAGCTATATCTTTTTATTCTTAAACTATTCAAAATGGTGCCAGATTATGGCAACAGTGGAAACTTTGCAGACACGTCCTGCAAACACCAAACTGGTTCCACAGAGCCCAGTTATCAGATTATTCATTATTCGATTTATTTGGTATTGGCACTTAGAGCACAACTACTGCCTGATCTGAATCAGCCTCCTGCCATGTTCTGAAGGGTGCGGGGCTCATTTTAATGGCATGAATACTATTGCTAACCCAGAAGTAGACAGGAAAACGTAGAGCCCAATATATTTACTTCGATATTTTGAAAACGTTGCGGCTGAAATTGATTTCCACCTCATTTAGCAAAGTTAATGTTCTAACACACTAAAGCTCTTTCCCAATATCTTCATAGGGACTTCAACTTTGCAGGGGCTGATCAATCCAGCTCTTTCATCCTGTTTAAATGGAACAGACTCTCATCTGGAGTTAATTAGCATTATTAATTTCCTTGTGGGGCCCTACATGATGCAGTTGTTATGAATTTGGGTTGACAAGCAAATCTGGGACTTTTCAGACTTAGGTGGGAGCATTCTGCTTTAGAAAGTGATCCAGACCATCAATTAATTTACAGCATCTATCGGCTGCTGGGAAAGTCATGTGGCCTAGACAGTAGCATTCTTAATCTATATCCGGAGCCCCAAACCAGGATTTGTGGCCATGGAAGGTGCAGTCATGATATGGCCAAATAGTTGGTTATTGCATAAAAATCCTTTCAATATTGTGTGCAATTCTGGTCTCTCTCCTATGGGAAGGATGCTGTGAAACATGAAAGTGCTCAGAAAGGATTTACAAGGATGTTGCCAGGGTTGGAGGATTTGGGCTATAAGAAGCAGCTGAATAGGCTGGGGCTGTTTTCCCTGGAGTGTCGGAGGCTGAGGGGTGATCTTATAAAGGTTTATAAAATCATGAGGGGCATGGATAGGATAAATAGACAAGGTTTTCTCCCTGGGGTGGGGGAGTCCAGAACTGGAGGGCATAGGTTTAGGGCGAGAGGGGTAAGATTTAAAAGGGACCTAAAGGGCAATTTTTTCACACAGAGGGTGGTGCGTGTATAGAATGAGCTGCAAGAGGAAGTGGTGGAGGCTGGTACAATTACAGCATATCAAAGGCATCTGGATGAATATATGAATAGGAAGGGTATAGAGGGATATGGGTCAAGTGCTGGCAAATGGGACTAGATTAATTTAAGATATCTGGTTGGCATGGATGAGTTGGACCAAAGAGTCTGTATTTGTGCTGTACATCTCTATGACTCTATGCTTAGGGCAGTCAATGAGACAGGGGAGGCCTGCTGCTCAGCCAATATTTAGTGTTAGCCACACTGCAACAGCCTTCCCTGCACTCAAAGTCACCGCATTCAGGTTCCTGCCATGGACTGTTCTCCAGGACAAGTGCACTCTTCCATTTCAGAGGCTGCCAAAAGATATCTGCTACAACATCTGTATAGACGATTGAAAATAGTTTTTAAAAATTCCAAAGCACTTGACCAAGAGCATTATCAGATAAAAACTGGTGGCAAAGCGAAAATGCAGACATTGGGTCAGATGCCACAAACTTGGAGAAAGCTTTTAAGGAATGCCTTAACGGAAGATAGAGAGGAACCAAAAGAGAAAATGCTGGAAAATGCTGGGGCAGCACAGTGGCTCAGTGGTTAGCACTGCTACCTCACAGCACCAGGGTCCCAGGTTCAATTCTCGCCTTGGGCGACTGTCTGTATGGAGTTTGCACATTCTCCCTGTGTCTATGTGGGTTTCCTCCCACATTCCAAAGATGTGCAGGTTAGGTGGTTTGGCCATGCTGAAGTGCTAGGTGCATAAGTGTAGGTTATCTTAAATTAATCTAGTCCCATTTGTCAAAGGGTCAGTTAGACTTGAAACGTCAGCTCTTTTCTCTCCTTACTGATGCAGCCAGACCTGCTGAGATTTTCCAGCATTTTCTCTTTTGGTTTCAGATTCCAGCATCCGCAGCAATTTTCTTTTATCCGGAGGATAGAGAGGTTTGGGCAAAGAGTTCCAAACTGTATCATAGAATTCCTACAGTGTAGAAGCAGGCCATTTGGCCCACTGAGGCCACACCGACTCTCCAATGAGCATCCCACCCCCACATTTCCCATGGCCAATCCACCTAACCAGCAGATCTTTGGACTGTGGGAGGAAACCAGACCACCAGAAGAACGCCCACACAAATACGGGGAGAATATGCAAACTCCACTAAGACAGTCGCCTGAGGATGGAATTGAACCTGGATCCCTGGTGCTGTGAGGCAGTAGTGGTAACCACTGTGCCACTCTGTTGTACCAACCAAATGAAGGCAGTGATGCCAATGTAGGGGTGAAAGAGGCTGGGGATCAAGAGGATAGAATAGATGTATGAAGTCACAGAGACAGGGTGGGACTGAGCCATAAAGGAATTTGCAAGCTTTGAGAACTTTGCATTTAAGGTGTTAGCAAATGAGGAGCCGTTGTAGATCGATGAACACGCAGGTGGGGGGGTGAAGGGATTTAGTGTGAATCGTGATATCATGCAAAGTTTTGTGTTCCCCTCTTTAGATTTTAGATTTGTTTTTTTCTTAAAACTGAAATGAAAGTGGTGCCAGGTGGGATTGACAAAGCAGCGATTTGTTGATATTTCTTGGCTAGTTATGTGTTTCAAAGGGGTAAACAGTGCTTGCAAACCCACCACCATAATGACTTTGCCTCTTTAACCGGTTGCAGGGCTTATTAAAGCGATTACCACACTGATTCTAAAATAATTGGTGCAGAAAATATCTGCACTTCATTATTAAAAAATGTTTTTATTCTAAAATGAAAAAGAGTCAATGCACAGCAGGTGACTTGGCATCAGAAAGAAAAACATGGATTAATTATCCAGATGGCACTGTTCGTCAGAATGTTTAATATTTCATTGTGTTTAATTCTGTATTTTAACATTTCTTAATCTTTTTTTAATAGGGATTTCTCTATTTGGTTTCCTTTCAATCTGGAGATGGAGGCCATCATTCATCAGGTAGTTTTTTCAGTTTACCTTTCAATTCCTCATTTAAAGCGATTATTTTGACATTCTTCTCCCTGTTATTCCACTATCTGGGAACAGCAGGAGTGGCTGTCTTCTGAGTACTAGTGCCCAATGGCCTGAGTGAAAAATGGGATCTAGTCCAATGCAGGCCCAGTGTTCAGATAATCCAATCCAACCAGGAGTGAGTACACAGGAAGCCAAGTTTGATGTGAGGTTAGTGGCCAGGATCCCCAGTCAAGTATAGAGTTTGACCACGATATTGATATTCAAATCACAAGGTTATGGCACCCTGTAACATGGGAAATTAATTGCTCACTCTCCTGGAGATAATGGATTTTGCTCGCCTGGCCGAAAAAGCCTCCATACACCCGCAGATTACATCAATAGATGGCAAAAATACAAGACACCTACAATGTGATTACTTTCACCAGGAAGAATCTGAGGCAGATGTTCTGGTTCCAGAATGTGGCACAACTTTACCACCAGAACCCCAATTGCTGAACAGAACACCGAAAAACTGCAGATACCAGAAATCTGAAATTAAAACAGAAAGTGCTGGAGAAACTCAGGAGGTCTGGCAGCATCTATGGACAGAGATATAGAGTAAATGTTTCAAGACCAATGTGACACTTCAATTTTATTTGAGCGTTTAATTCACTGCCACTTCTCTTCCAGGTATGCCCACCATAAAGAAGCTCTACTCTTCTCTCCAATGGGACTTCCTTTTGAATCTTGCAGTTTGTTCACCTTCATTGATTTCAATTTTCCTCCCAGTGATTGAATTGAATTGGATTGGATTTGCTTTATTGTCACATGCACTCACATGAGTGCGGTGAAAAATTTGCAAGTCACCACTTATGGTGGCATCTTGGGTACAAAGGTGCCTAGGTACAGAATGTTAGTTACAAAGGAGAAAAAATAAGGAAACCAAATCTCAAAGGTTAAACATTACAGTCCTTTTTAATGAAAAGTAGAAAAACAAAGAAAAAAAAGTTAACAGTCAATACATGTAGAGCTGGAGAAGCACAGCAGGAGCAGGAGAGTCAATGTTTCGGTCCAGGATCCTTCATTAGGACTTGATGAAGGGCTTCAGCCCAAAATGTTAACTCTCCCACTCCTCGGATGCTGCCTGACCTGCTGTGCTTCTCCAGCGGCACGGTGGCTCAGTAGTTCGCACTGCTGCCTCACAGCACCAGGGTCCCAGGTTCGATTCCAGCCTTGTGCGATTGTGTGGGGTTTGCACATTCTTCCTGTGTCTGTGTGGGTTTCCACTGGGCACTCCAGTTTCCTCCCACAGTCCAAATATGTGCAGGTCAGGTGAATTGGTCATGCTAAATTGCCCATAGTGTTAGGTGCATTAGTCAGAGGGGAGTGGGTTACTCTTCAGTGTGGATTTGTTGGGGCAAAGGGCCTGTTTCCACACTGTAGGGAATCTAATCTATTAACTCTGCCTTCCAGCATTTATAGTACCTGGTATCTCTAAACACAGTTAACAGTTCAGCAGAACAGTCCATTAGCACCTGATCATGCTGGGCCTGCCCTACTCACAAGTGCCTGACCTCCCCCAAGTCAAGTACACCCTTGCCCTCGCTGTCAGTCTGCCTGTTCCTGCTCTCACCACCATCTATTCGAGACTACCTGTTCCTGCTCTCACTGCCGTCCAGCCCAGACTGCCTGTTCCTGCTCTCACCGCCGTCTGGCACAGACTGCCTGTTCCTGCTCTCACCGCCGTCCGGCACAGACTGCCTGTTTCTGCTCTCACCGCCGTCTGGCACAGACTGCCTGTTCCTGCTCTCACCGCCGTCCGGCACAGACTGCCTGTTCCTGCTCTCACCAGTATCCGGCCTAGACTGCTGGTTCCTGCTCTCACTGCCGTTCATCCCAGACTGCCTGTTCCTGCTCCCACCGCCGTCCGGCCCAGACTGCCTGTTCCTGCTCTCACCTTTGGCCTCTCTGCGCTGCCTTCTCCCAGATAAAATGTTTGCCAAGACACATTTGTACGACCGCATCTCCTTACTTAGTGACTGTCTCTGAATCCACCTTATTGCACACAGATTCCAACTGAAGTTCCATCCTTCATGTATTTGAATCCATTTCGAATGTTTTGAAGACTTTTGAGAATTGCCACAATGCTGTCATTTTTTCAGCCTTTAGTGTCCACCTGCTACAACCGAACAATTGTCATGATTATTTTTGTCATGCCCACTTGCTGTTTTCATGATGTCATTTGTAAATTTATGTTAGCCTATGTAAAATATATCACAGATGCATTGATTCTGTTGAGTCAGATATCTTGAAGTTTATTTGCAAAACTAATTATATACATGCTTATAATATCACAGACTTATATGCATAGTTAACCTTCTGCGTTTATGAATATTACTCTACATTATACAATCATAACTGACTACACAGACTCCATTAATTAGAAGCATTGATTGTAGGTGAAGCACAGTGCTTGTACCAGAACACCACATGTTGTGATGGCATATAACTACCTTAAAGGTACAGGCCTGTCTGGTTTGTAACTAATGCTATAATACAATCAGGATGACTGCTCCTGTTTAATTTTTATAAATAGATCTTTTGAAGCAGATTGCTGTCAGTGATCCATGTCAAATCTGCTAAGACGTTGTCTGCAGTTGCATCAAATAATGGATGGAGGCAATGTTTAGCAGCTGGTTCAACATACATTCCAAAGAAATCATGTCAGACTCAAAACATTAACTCTGTTTCTCTCACCACAGATGCTACAAAACTCAATGAGTTTCTCCTGCACTTTCTATTTTTGCTTCATAGTGGGAGTTGGCTTGAAGTAAGCAGCCAGCCAGATGTGGGGTACAATATTGAAAGAGAACGTGATCAGAGACTACAGTACAGTGTGCTGTTCTTCCCTCTGCTATAAACTGATGGGATTTGTGGTTATTCTTGATATATTAGCCCATATTACATGTTTCACAGATACTTGGGTTCTTATTGAAACAGATATCTGGAAGTTTATTAACAACTAAATATGCACACTAATATTACACATCAGACTTAGTCTAGGTTATAGTCTGATGAAGGGCTTTTGCCTGAAACATCAATTTTCCTGCTCCTTGGATACTGCCTGACCTGCTGTGTTTTTCCAGCACCACTCTAAGCGAGACTCTGATCTCCAGCATCTGCAGTCCTCACTTTCACTTAGTCTGCTTGCTTAGATTAAAATTATGTTCCATGTTTAGTTGACTTGCTAAATGGTTGACGAGCAGACTGCTTGCTAGTACATTAACATTCTCAGTGTATATAAAGTATATAAAGTCTTTTATACTACAGCATTTCATGTTGTGATGTTATCTAGCTGTCTTGAAAGTAAAATGCATTTCGGAGATCTGTGCAATAATACAACGTAAACCAAGTGCACTGGATGATGATCAGGGGTGGGAATTTATGTGGTTTTCACCTAGAAATAGGTTTAGACATTGTTTGTCAGCGCCTCAAGGTTGTTTCGCAAAAGTCAATGGCCTTTGTGGAGATCAAACTCTGATCCTTGGTTTATAAGTATCAGGTATTCTGGGATTCATTGTAGCTCCTTCATCATTTCCTTGCAGAGGATCAGCTAGCTTGCACAAATTGGGTTCCAAATCTGTAGCTTTTCATATGGATTAGAGACTGGCTAGAAAAATTCATCAAGTCATTGGGATGTTCCTCAGGCTGAAGTTATATATTAGTCCAGGGCGTGGGGATTGATTGCTTAGAAGGTAAGTAAAATATTGGAGAAGCTACAGTTTTCTTTAAAAGCAAAGAGCTGACAGATTTTGATTAAACTCAGACACTGAGCTGAACTTCACTTTACCATGAGGGTTTCCTTCACAGTAAACTGGCTGGTTTGTAGATCTGTATTGGTACTAAATAGCAAAGATTATTTTTCTATGACGATAAGTCACGGTGAGAGTATATAACTGAGACACATTAAAGGGGGTCTGAACTTCACGCATCTTGAAAACATTTATAAAACTAACAGTTTTCTCCTGAACGACTCAAAAAAAGTAAGTTACAGCATCTCGTGATGTTACCAATTAACATGTGATATATTATCTAATTGCCGAGGTGGTGGTGTGCTCCTTTAGGCAATAAAATCTAACTGCTGCAAATAGGATTCTGACCTCCATTAAAAGCAAAGTGTGAGGCGCTTTGAAAAAGAGCTGAGGACCCTACTGTCCTCAGCAATAATGATCCCAAAACTGACATCATTACAGAAACAAAAATCTGATAATTATTACATTGATATTTGAGGGAGCTTGCTGCTTGCAAATTCTTTGCCCAATGTAGTACAAGTGGTTCACTTCAAACATATTTCCCTGGCTGTAGAGTGCTTTGAGATGTCCCAAGGTCGTGAATGGCGCTATATAAATGCTTCAAAAAGACACCCCCAAGAAAAGCACCAAAGTGTGATAAACTCAAAATTTAGTGTTTATAAATAAATAGAACTTTAAAACCAGTGAAGATTATGTGCAGCTGCTTCAGCCAATTTAATTGTTTGGTTTGTTGGCTTTTTAAGAGCGTTCCAAAGACCTTTCAACCAAGGCTGTGTTGATTTTTTTGGTGTTAACTGAATCACCTTGGAAAGACTTTGGTCAGTTCTGCCAACAAGAAGCCAACAGAAGTTCAAACAAACTATAATTATTTCAGCAAAATGAGGTGAAGTGATCTTTTGTAATAGATTTTGATACCTTAAAGGGAATATTTAAGCACATGATTTTAGGGGATTTTTCTTCCCCATCATTTCTCTCCCCTATCCTGCTTGAAATGTAGTGGGATAGAAGTTGCTGAGAACCTGAAATGATGCATGAACATTGCATACTAATATTAAAATGTGTTAAGATCCAGCAGTTTGGGAGGCGAAAGAGATGCATCAGGAAGTTTTAGATAGTCTATTTTGAAAACCATTAATAAGTTTTTCTGTTTAAAATTATTGGCAACATTGCACTTCTTTCTCAACACTATAGATCATAGAATCCCTCCAGTGTGAAAACAGGCCCTTCGACCCAACAAGTCCACACTGGCCCTCCAAAGATTATTTCACCCAGACCCGTTCCCCTGCCCTATAACTCTAAGTTTACCCCAACTAATGCTCTGAACCTACACACCCTTGAACACTATGGGCAATTTAACATGGCCAATTCACCTAACCTGCACATCTTTGGATTGTGGGAGGGAACAAGGGCATCCAGAGGAAACCCATGCTGACACAGGGAGAATGTGCAAACTCCACACAGACAGCCACTCAAGGCTGGAATTGAACCCAGGTCCCTGGCATATAGAGGCAGCAGTGTTAACCACTGAGCCACCGTAGCTGAATTTTGGAAGCTTGCTGGATTTTGAACAGAGTTGGGTGGGTCCAGAATTTCCCAGCACTGTGTGACCTGCTAGTTTGGTAGCATCTTCCTGCTTTGGGACAATTTTCATGGAGGCATCAGCTCAGATGGGATAGGGGATATGTCAGGTAGCTTGTTACCGTGACAAAATGGACTATTAAGACTAATGACCAGAGAGTACAATGCAGGTCACCCTGCTATAGGAAAGATGTTATTAAACTAGAAAAGGTGCAAAAAATAATTCACAAGGATGTTAGCGAGATTGGAAGGTTTGCTTTACAAGGAAAGGCTGGATAGGCTGGGACTTTTGTCCCTGAAACTTTGCAGGTTGAGGAGTGACCTTACAGAGGATTATAAAATCATGAGAGGCAGAGATAAGGTGAATAGCCAAGTCCTTTTCCCCAGGGTGGGGTAGTCCAAAACTAGGTTGAAGGAGAGAGGGGAAATACTTAAAAGAGACTGCAGGGGCAACTTTTTAATACAGATGGTGGTGTGGCCATTTCTTTGTAATGTTTGTAAAAGAAAATGCTGAAAGGGTACCTTCATTTGGAGACTCCCTCTCTCTCTCTACCCCCCTCTTCCCCTCCCCACCCTGACTGAGAGAGCGCACAGGAGTCTTCAGTGTTGAACAGCCTTCTACTGGCACTTCAGCATCCAGAGCCCTCCATTATCCTTTGATGGATCAGCAAGATCCGCTTCCTTACCCCAGCCATTTTTGATTGGCCACGTGTTAAAAGATCACGGGCAGCAGGCCACATTGACGTTGAATATTATTCTGACCCGGGCCAAGACAATGTAAATGTTCAGGATAAGAATGTAACAAGTGATATTGTTTGCTATAAAATTTGTCATTGAAATAATTGCAAACCCATTGGCTCAATGCCAGAATACTATGTACAGGCAGGGATGACCTTCTTATACCACTTGTAAACAGCCAGCCCTCATGGTACCTATTATAGTGCCATGCACATGCCAGCGACAAAGCCAATCCTCTCCTTCCCAATGTATACACACAGACTTTGAAGCTGGGGTTATTGGCCAGAGGTCAGGAAATGGGAGACCTGACGATTTTTTTATTTATCCCTGTCTAGTTTAGGAGTGCTAGAGCCAATTATAGTGACCCTATGGGCACACTGCTAAGATTAGTTAATTCTGTGCAGACTAGGGATTCAATGTTGGAACTCTTTGTTCTTTAATTCTCAGTGTCACGCTGAATGTTGGACTTAATAACAGAACTGCTAGCAGTATCTGGGATGAAAGGTGCAATGTATTAACTATGGCAATCTGGCTGTTTTGCTGATCTAAGTGGGAAAAATATTGATTTAGACGTTAAAGCTTCTAACTTTTCAGTGACATTTATCTGTGAGCATGAGTTTCCTATTTGGGTCTTTGCTATAAGAACAAAGATTTTCAATCTTGAGGATGTAATTTGACAGCTTCATTTGTTCTCTGTTAAAAAAAACATTTTTTTGGAAACTGGCAATGTCTCCTAGCAACCTGGGGACAGCAACAATGTACATGGTATGAGTACAAGAAGGAGGGGCACAGCAAGCTTATACCTGTTTAATTAACTATTATTCATTCTTTTTTATGGCCTTCTTTGAGATTCAGACTTCACAATAGCATATATTCCATTTGTTAGTTTGATGTATGTACCTGTGGACAGATGATTCCCAAGTTGGTTCCCAAGCCAGAAATGCTACTCCCAAAGATAACTAAAAACAATGGGCTAGATTTTCACCAAATAGTGAAGACAACGTGAACCCTTCAGATAATAAGAGGTGTCCAGTAGCAGAAATCCTTCCTCCATTTTCAGTAGATCTGATTTTGATGGTAGGGAAATGGACGCAAGATACCTTTCACAAAGGAATGAAACCCAAAAACAAAGGGACTAAATGAACTCTGTGTCGTGTTGAATCCCCTTTTGACATTTGCAAGTGCATTCACCTATTATCATGACTGTGTAATTATGATATTGTATATTTTGTAAAGAAGGCTAATGGAGATTTTACAAAATGGCTCCCAGAGATCACATATCTACTGTTGTGAATTCAGCTGATATTCGACTAGACTGCAATTATCTCAACAATAAGTTACAAACAATCTTCTGAAATTACTTAAATAACTTACATCAATATTGTGTGATTAATTAATCACCTTATTTGTTTAAAGCATAAAGATGTGCCGACTGTTATTTTTTAAATTGAACCATTCAGAAACCAAATATAGGCAAAACCAATAATAGAAATTTTTTGTTCATGGAGCATTCTGTGGACCTTCCTCATGTGAGACAGCAGTATAGGGATCATGAATCAATTAAACAGAGGTAAATACTCATAAAGATTAAATAATGTCTACATAGCTGTTACGATCTGAAGTTTGTTAAATCCCTTGCTCCTTAAACTTAAAAAAAGGCTGCTGTTGTCACTGAAATATAAAAAGAAACTGGACTGATTTAATTGACAGGCCATCTGGTGATGATTAGAGAAAAAAAGTATCTGTTGATGACGTTTACAGAGTGCTTTGTTGACATTTACCACAAGCTATTACTATGTCATTCTGAATTTCCAAAACTGTAATTATTTCTACATGAGGCTCTAAGTTTGCTGTTTGGAGAGGCTGCAGAAGGACTTAGACAGGCTAGGAGAGTGGGCAGAGAAGTAGCAGATGGAATATAGTGTGGGAATGTGTGGCGTTACTTACTTTGATATGAAGAATAGAAGTGTAAAATATTTACTAAGTGGGGGAAATCTGAAGCACAAAAGGACTTAGGAGTCTGAATTCAGGTTTATCTTTAAGGTTAACATGCACTTTCAGATGGCAGTTAGGATGGCAAATGCAATGTTAGTATTCATTTCATGAGGGCTAAAATATAAGAATATAAATGTACTGCTGAGGATATAGTTGACTCTGGTCAGACTATTGGTCTGACAATACAAAATTATTTTTGGTTGAGCATTAATGTTCCAAACATCCTTTTTCCACTCTGTCTAACAGGTTATTCGAACATGCTGATCCGCTTATTTCAAATTAATGATCTTTCCATTCTCTGGCTTCTGTTTTTTTTCTCATTCCCACATTTCATTGGGTGTACGTTCTCCCATAATGTTTTTTTGATCAATGTAGTACACAAAAGATTTTGCTGTTGGATGTGAGACAGCAGTATAGGGATCATGAATCAATTAAACAGAGGTAAATACTCATAAAGATTAAATAATGTCTACATAGCTGTTACGATCTGAAGTTTGTTAAATCCCTTGCTCCTTAAACTTAAAAAAAGGCTGCTGTTGTCACTGAAATATAAAAAGAAACTGGACTGATTTAATTGACAGTTTCTTCCAACACTTTCATCATCCACTGTTTCACCAAGAGCAAAGGTTTCTGCTGTTAAGGTACTTTTTTACTATTCTTCGATCTTATTAGCTTCCCAAACTAAAGGGTGCCATGGTGGCTTAGTGGTTAGCACTTCTGCCTCATAGCACCAGGGACTTGGACTTGGTTCCAGCCTCGGGCGACTGTCTGTGTGGAGCTTGCACATTCTCCCTGTGTCTGCATGGGTTTCCTCCAGGCAATCCGGTTTCCTCCTACAGTCCAAAGATTGCAGTTTAGGTGGATTGGCCATGCTAAGTTGCCCAATGTGTGCAGGCTAGGTGGACTAACCATGGGAACTGCAAGGTCACAGGGATAGGGTAGGGGTGTGGGTCTGGCTATTTGCAGTAGGTGTGGACTCGATGGGCCAAATGGCCTACTTCCACATTGTGGGGATTCTATACTTTCCCAAAAGAAAAATTATGAATATTCCTGCACTTGAGAACTCATTGCAGAAATAAGGAGCTTCATGTTCCTGGCATCTCCCAATGACAGACATTTCAATACTCCATTTTTAATTTTTGTCAATGTTTTGTTCCTGGTTGTATTCCACTCTAATACTAATTGGCAAGTGGCCAATTGCCAAATTAAACTTTGTAGTTCCTCCATTTTAGTTTCATAAGATACTATATCTTTTTGTGAGTCCTGCTTTGATTAATAACAATGGGGCTGACATGTTTGAAATAAGATTGCTGTTACAAAGTGACATTTGATCAACTCTGCCTGATTTCCAATGCAATCTACTTAAAGGCCCCAGAAGCCTCATTTCCAATTTTGAGTTCAGCTTCAAGCTCATTGACATGCAGTCATTTATGATAATGCTTTCAAATTCACTGCTCCCACCCCACAAAAAAATCAGTTGTGTGCATCATAAAGATGCCTGAAAGCTGTCCTTTATGGTGGCAGTAAATCAATAGCAAAGTATGTTTAAAACTAAAGACAACCCTCTACATTCCTCTACATTGAGGAGACTGGTTGCCTACTTGCAGAGTGCTTCAGAGAACATCTCTGGGACACCCATACCAACCAACCCCAACGCCCCATAGTTGAACACTTCAACACCCCCTCTCACTCTGCCCAGGACATGCAGGTCCTGGGCCTCCTCCATCGCCACGCCCTTACCACTTGACACCTCTTGGAAGAATGCCTAATCTTCTGCCTCAGGACCCTCCAAACCCATGGCATCAATGTGGATTTCACCAGTTTCCTCATTTTCCCTCCCTCCAACTTATCCCAGTTCCAACCTTCCAGCTCAGCACCATCCTCATGATCTGTCCCATCTTTCTTCCCACCTATCCGCTCCACCCTCCTCTCTGATTTATCACCCTTGCTCCCACGTCTATCCACCTATCGCACTCTCAACTACCTTCCTCCCAATAAGACAGTCCTTATTGAGAAGTACCAAACTCTATTTAACTTCCCAAGTGTTTTACTTCAGATTGAGTATTGATTTATCTACCCTCCTTGTAGGGGCAAGAGGTAAGGGTTGGACAGCATGATACCCTCTGAAATTACTGGATCAAGTGCGAGGAAACCCAGGACAAGCCTTCTAACTGGCCCACTTTGGCGCTCACCTGTTCCTGAGGCTGCCTGCACTCTGCTTCCAGTGTAGTCAGCCCGATTCTATTCCAAACCTCCCTGGAGTAAAAATTGCACGGTTCATAAATTTCCCAACTCGAGCTATCTGCCTCAATAGCAAACACCAAGCCCAATGTTTTGGAAAGTGGTCCCACACACAGGTTAAAGTGGTAAGGAGGGAAACAGAGACATGTCTTGGAATCACAGATTTCAGGACAAAAGACAATCAGCCCATCAGATGCTGACTATTCGACAGAGCAGCCCTATTTAATGTCACATCCCTCTTTAATGTCACATCCCTCTGTCTGTTGCTCATCCTCAAGGATATGTACAATATCCTTTTTAAAATTATTTATGGAATTAGTTTCCATCCGGTTTTCTTTTGTCCAATTTTCCTCAGCCCACTCTGCTGTACTGCCAAATTTAACCTTTTAATCGTAACGCCTTGGGAGAGAGAGAATATCACATGCTTGAAGATGATATGAAGTTCACAGGCACAATAAATTGTGTTGGCGAAACTTAAGGACTAAAGATGCTGGAGATTAGAGTCGAGAGTGTAGTGCTGGAAAAGCACAGCAGGACAGGCAGCATCTGAGGAGCAGGAAAATCGACGTTTCGGACAAAAGCCCTTCGTCAGGACTGAGGCTGGGAGCCGAGGGGGTGGAGAGATAAATGGGAAGGGAGTGGGGCTGGGAGGAAGGTAGTTGAGAGTGCGATAGGTGGATAGACGTGGGAGCAAGGGTGATAAATCAGAGAGGAGGGTGGAGCGGATAGGTGGGAAGAAAGATGGGACAGATCATGAGGATGGTGCTGAGCTGGAAGGTTGGAACTGGGATAAGTTGGAGGGAGGGAAAATGAGGAAACTGGTGAAATCCACATTGATGCCATGGGTTTGGAGGGTCCTGAGGCAGAAGATTAGGCATTCTTCCAAGAGGTGTCAAGTGGTAAGGGCGTGGCGATGGAGGAGGCCCAGGACCTGCATGTCCTGGGCAGAGTGAGAGGGGGTGTTGAAGTGTTCAACTATGGGGCGTTGGGGTTGGTTGGTATGGGTGTCCCAGAGATGTTCTCTGAAGCACTCTGCAAGTAGGCAACCAGTCTCCTCAATGTAGAGGAATCTGCATCAGGAGCAACGAATACAGTAAATGATGTGTGGAAGTGCAGGTGAAACTTTGATGTATGTGGAAGGCTCCTTTGGGGCCTTAGACGGAGGTGAGGGGGGAGGTGTGGGCACAGGTTTTGCAATTCCTGCGATGGCAGGGGAAGGTGCTGGAAGGGAAGAGTGGGTTGTTGGGGGGCATGGACCTGACGAGGGAGTCGCGGAGGGAATGATCTTAATGGAAAGCGGATAGGGGTAGGGGGAGGGAAATATATCTCTGGTGGTGGGGTCCGTTTGTAGGTGGCGGAAATGGCGGAGGATGATGCAATGTATACGGAAGTTGGTGGGGTGGAAGGTAAGGACCAGGAGAGTTCTGTCCTTGTTGTGGTTGGAGGGATGGGGTTCAAGGGCGGAGGTGCGGGAAGTGGATGAGACATCATAAGGGCATCATAAACCGCGTGGGACGGGAAATTGCGGTCCTAAAAGAAGGAGGCCATCTGGTGTGTTCCGTGGTGGAACTGGTCCTCCTGGAAGCAGATGCGGCAGAGGTGGAGGAATTAGGAATAAGAGATAGCATTTTTGCAGGAAACAGGGTGGGAGGAGGTGTAATCCAGGTAGCTGTGGGAGTCAGTGGGTTTGTAGAAAATCTCTGTGTTGAGTTGATCACCGTTGATGGAGATGCAGAGGTCCAGGAAAGGGAGGGAAGTGTCAGAGATGGTCCAGGTGAATTTAAAGTCAGGTGGAATGCGTTGGTGAAGCTGGTGAACTGTTCGACCTCCTCGTGGGAGTACGAGGAGGCGCCGACGCAGTCAACGATGTAGCAGAGGAAAAGGTGGGGAGTGGTGTAACTGCGGAAGATCGACTGTTTCACGTAACCAATAAAGAGACAGGCATAGCTGGGCCTATGCAGGTGCCCATGACTACCCCTTTTATCTGGAGGAAGTGAGAGGATTCAAAGGAGAAATTGTTAAGGGTGAGGACCAGTTCAGTCAAATGAATGAGAGTGTCAGTGGAAGGGTACTGGTGGGGGCATCAGGAGAGGAAGAAATAGAGGGCTTGGAGGCCCTGGTCATGGTGGATGAACGTGTATAGGGACTGGATGTCCATGGTAAAGATGAGGCGTTTGGACCAGGGAAAAATAAATCTTGGAGAGGTGGAGAGTGCGGATGGTATCCCGAACATATGTGGGGAGTTCCTGGTCCGGGGTGGGGTGAGAGGGGGGAGTGAGGGAAGTTAGGACAGTATCGAGGTAGGTGGAGATGAGTTCAGTGGGGCAGGAGCAGGCTGAGATGATGGGTTGGCCTGGGGTAATCAGACTTGTGGATGTTGGGTAGGATGTAGAACCGGGCGGTGCAGGGTTCCTGAACTATGAGGTTGGAAGCTGTGGGTGGGAAATCCCCTGAGGTGATGAGGTTGTGTACAGTCTGGGAGATGATGGTTTGGTGATGCGAGGTGAGGTCGTGGTCGAGGGGCAGTAGGTGGATTGGCCATGTTAAAGTTATCCCACGGTGTCCAGGGATGTGCAAGCAGGGTGGATTAGCCATGGTAAAAGCAGATTTGCAAGGAATAGGGTGGGATGCTCTTTGAAGGGTCGGTGCAGACTCAGTGGAGCAAATGGCCTCTTTCCATACTGTAGGGATTCTATGATTCTATCTAATAGCATGGCAGTCAGGCTGAATGGCATAAATCCTCTCTCTAATCCCTCAAGTTAAGACAATACCGGTTTTATAGCTTTAGACTCTGCAGTGGAGGCTGCAAGTACAGAGCAGTTTCAGTTTGGATGCACTGAGTATTTACTATTCTAAACAGATGGTAAGTATACATTATAGTTTGGCTAAATCTAATGCTCATTAGTTTCTGTAATTGACCCAAAGTTCATAAACTTTACCTCCTTCAATCTTCCACCTCAATGCTTGGTTTCATTTCAGTGGAGAAAGCTATTGGAACAGCCCTATCCTCCTAAGTTTACAAAGGTATTTATATGTTGTCAGTATAGTGAAGACTTACTTGCAGATGCTTGCATTTTCAGCCGTGTTGTTACAACAGTGGAGCGTAATGCTCCATCACAGTTAATCAAAAAGCTCATCCTTAACATGACTGGATCCCTAATTGGGTGAACTATGCCACTTCCCGGGAGTTTGAAATTCTAATGAAAATTTAACCAGAACAGAAAAACTTGGAGAACCAACAACAATAACTTGCATTTCAATAGTGCCTTTTAACATAGTACTTCACAGGCACCTTATGAAGGAAGAACGCTAGTACTGAGCTGCATGAAATGTTGAGCAGGTGATCAAAAAGGGGAAAGTGAGATCTGCAGATGCTGGAGATCAGAGTCGAGAGTGTGTTGCTGGAAAAGCACAGCAGGTCAGGCAGCATTGGAGAAGCAGAAAAATCAACATCTCAGCCAGAGCCCTTCATCTCCCTTCCTGACGAATGTCTCTGGCCCAAAATGTCCATTTTCCTGCTCCTTGGATGCTGCCTGACCTGCTGTGCTTTCCCAGCACCACTCTAATCTTGACTCTGATCTCCAGCATCTGCAGTCCTCACTTTCACCAATGAGAAGGTATTGCCCAATGAGAGCGATCCCTATTCTTGCTTTCTTACCCCACTCCTGACTTGTCAGAACCCCCCCTGCCAACCCACCACATTATTTATCTCAATCCTAAGACATCCATAAAGCTGGGGCTCCAGGCCATGTCCTTCTCTGAGCACCATGGCATCCACAGCAGTACTGTTAAGCACATGTTAGACCATTAAAACTATAAGACATAGAGGGAGAAAGAGGCTATTCAGCCCATCAAGTCCACTCCGTCATTTAATGAGATCATGGTTGATCTGATAATCCTGAACTTCACTTCCCTGCTTTTTCTCCACAGCATTTGTGTTGCCTGGGAGCCCTGATGAGGTGGAACTTCCACCCACCCCCCAGGGTCATTAATCCAGGGGTAGGTTTGCCAGAGGCCTCACCAATTGTGTGGTCGGTGTGGGATTTGGCCAGCCTCCCTATGGGCCTTTTTCTGGCTCACCACTGGTAGACAATACCCCTGATTCCTCACAAAATACTGCCCAAGGTCCTGGCCAGGTAACATAGCCATCAATGGTGGAGCAATTACAATTGAGTATTCGGAAGTGTGGTAAGATCTCTGAGGGATGTACGGCTGGAAGAGCTGGGGAGCAGGGATGCGCTGAAGGAATTTGAAAATCTGGATGACAATTTTAAAATCAGTGCTTGGGCTTGGTTGTCAAATGCCCCTTCCCCATGATGTGTCAAATCAGAAATTGCAATGTGCCCTTAAACCACCCCACCCCCATTCCATTGATCCTGATTCCTGCTGTGGCGTGTTTTCACGAATAACAGCAGACTACTGCCCCCCCACCCCATGCCTCACCCGAGCAACCATTCATTGCTGAGCCTTAAAGGTAACAATCTTTAAACTCTTCAATCATAGTGGAGGAGGGGTCAATCAGGCTGGAGCTTAACTCGATTCTGATAGTCCACACATGCACAGCACACTATCCAGCAGGGGGTCAGCGGATAGCAATCAGGGACCTTAAATGAAATCTCCCCTCCTTAGCCCTGGGGAACTGTGAGCAATGGTGGCACTGCAGGAGACATCAGCCAATTCCAACACAGATTTCAAGACCTTCTGATCTGTATAACTCAGTAGCACACCAGGTGGTGCACTTAACCACTCAGCCATCAAGGGTGTGCATTATCGCCAATTTAAAGCAAGAGAGCCTTTTATTATTAGCCAGCCTCCTGCTGAACGTTCAGCACAAAGTGACCTTTATTAAAGGAATCAAGATGAACGAGGAAGCAAGTGTGTTCTTAAAAGTGAAGATGAAAATTGAACCATCAAGCACAGTAAAGAGTCAAGATGCTGACCAGGAAACGGTGAAAAGTATGGGAGAGTCGAGGTGTTAGTGCAGAACAATGTGTAATCGTGTTTATACTTGTGCTGGTCAAAGAGCATATCAAAACATTAACTCACAGATCAAGGCGTTCCAAGCTTAATGGGAGAGAATGTTATTGCACTTCAGTTGTGGGTTTGGTGAGGTCTGTGACCAGCTGCAACAAAAAAGATGTGAAACAATTTACATTATGACATGAAATTAGCCAAACTGTATTGTCACACACATTTAGCAATCTGCATTTCAGAGAGCGTTTCAAATGCTGATAACCTTTTAGTCACAGTTTAAAGCTTTAAGGAAACAACAAAATATGTATAATTTTGCATATTCTTCACAGCAGCTCTGAGTCAAATTCATTGTTATGGTATACTTATGGGAGCCTTCATACAAATAACCTTCTTTAGAAATTATTATTCATGTATATAGTTATGCTCAATAGACAATGGTGTGATGTGAATGTATAGTGATCAGAGTTCCCTTCAGGGAACTGTAAGAGATTTAATATTTATTGAGGGTGGATTTCAGATTAATATTTCTTGAGGGGAACACAGTTTGATTCTGCAGCTTAACTATAAGTCTGTTGGAATTGAAACCGATGGAAAATGAGCTTATTCTTTTGATTGTGTTGGTTCTATATCTTCCTTGAGTGTCAATTCACAAGATTGTGATGATATAAATACTGTTGAATGCTTTAGCACTGCATTTAATTTTTCCTTGTAATTTCTTTCATTTTCCCTCTGTATTCTGAATGCTAATGTTATTTCCTAAGTAAAAAGAGATTAAGATCTTCCTGCCCCCACCAACTCTTCACTGAAAGCAGACTCACTCAGTGTCATACAAGTTGGCTGAGCTTAGAGTTCTCCTCCCTGCTATTCTCTGCAAGACTGACATCTTCCCCTGCCTTCCTGACCTGTCCATGACCAGGAACTGCAGCCTGTGTTTTCACACTGTACAACTGAAAAATGCCTGTCACATTTCCTGCAGTTTCATTCAGAAGTGAAATGAAGCCTAGTAGGCTTCTGCAGACAGTAATTAACCAAATTCTTTCAAACAACCTGAGCTCACATTGACTTGCAGTCCTTTACACTATTCATTGTCATAAGTTTAAGTTTAACTTATTGTATGTGTGACAATATACAATTCATGATTCGTTGTCTCACCTTGCAATAGCACGTCAAATCACACAAAAGCCCCCCCCCCCCCCCCCCAAGTATGACTGAACAGTACACTCTAAGTTGTGAAATAGTAATACTTTCTCTTTGTGGCTTTTTTAAATGATTAAGATTGATGTCAATCCAGATCATTAAAAAATATGGTGTGTGACGGTCAGAACAGAGGCAACCAGAGCTGAAATTATACGCAGCTAAATGAAACAGTTAGAACACTGTGCAAGGGCACAGATGGCTACAGTGAGATCCAGTGAAACCTTGAATCTAACTTAGAAAGTCTCTCTCTCTCTCTGTCTGTCAAATGGAATAAACAAGAAATAGTCTCACCTTCCAAAAGGAATTGAGAGACTGCTGTGTGCTCTGTTTCACAGAGACATGGCGCCCCCCTGATACACCTGACTGTGCCTTACAACCTGAGGGCTTCTCAATTCACCGAATGGACCATTCAACATCCTTGGGCAAGGCAAAGGGTGGTGGGGTCTTCCTCCTAGTGAACACCTCCTGGTGCTCAAACGTGCTGACCCTGGCAAGTTACTGCTCTCTGGACCTAGAATATCTTACAGTGAAATGCTGACCGACTACCTATCATCCTGTCAGCAGTCTACATCCCATCGCAAACAATAGTGATGAAGTATGCAACACTACAAACAGTCTTGAGACAGAATACCCAAGGCCTTGTCATTGTAGTCGGTAACTTCAACCAGGCGAATATCAAGAACATGCTAACAAAATTGTACCAACATGTCCCCTGACAACCAGAGATCCGAACATCCTTGACCATTGCCACACAACCATCAAAGATGCCTACCACTCCATCCCCAGTCTGCATTTTGGAAAATCAGATCACAACACTGTGCTCCTTCACCCAGTTTGCAAGCAGAAACTGAAGTGTGAGGACCCAGTACAGAAAGTACACATTTCCAATGAAAGGCTTATGCCCGGAACTTCAGCTCTCCTGGTCCTTGGATGCTGCCTGACCGGCTGTGTTTTTCCAGCGCCACACCTTTTGACCCAGATTTCCAGCATCTGCGGTCCTCACTTTCTCCCAGTACAGAATGTAGTGCAGTGTTGGTCTGAGGCAATGGGAGGGCTTCTGTGCAATTGCTTCAAGTTGGTGGACCTGTCCGTATTCGAGAAATCAGCAGCCAAACTAAACAAATATGCCACCACCATCACAGGCTCCATTAGTAAGTGTGCAGAGCCAAAGAAGCTAATCTACATGTTCTCCAACTGGAAACCATGGATGAACTGGGGGGTGTACTGGGAAAGGCAATACCAAACCAAGCTTGAGACCCAGACCAACCACGTGGACATGCATCATTTGCAACAAGGCTTTAAGCTTAAAGCAGCTTGAAAAGCAAAGTTGAACGGTTGTCGAGAGCATCAAGTTCCTGGGAGTGATAATCACCAACGATCTGTCCTGGACCACCCACATTGATGCAATGGTCAAGAAAGCTCAACAATGTCTCTCGAGAGTGATGAAATTTGGCATGTTCACAAGGACCCTTACCAATTTTGATAGATACATCATAGAATGCATCCTACTTGGAGTATATCACAGCTTGGGATGGCAGCTGCTCTTCCCAAGACCACATGAGAGTTGTGAACACAGCCCAGTCTATTACACAAACCAGTCTTCCATCCATTGACTCCATTTATACTTCCCACTGCTTCGGGAAAGCAACCAACATAATCAAAGACCCCTCCCACCCCAGTTATATTCTCTTCCACCATCTTCCACAGGGCAGAAGATAAAGAAGTTTGAATACACATAGGAATAGACTCAAGGACAGATTCTTCCCTGTTGTTATCAGATTTTTGAATGGACCTCACACATATTAATTCTAATCTCCCTCTCTCTGCATCTTCTCTGCTGCTATAATACTATATTCTGCACTCTGTTTTGCTACCCTTATGCACTTTGCATGGTACAATCTGCTTGTAAAGCATGCAAAACAACACTTTTCACTAATCTTGGGAAATGTGACAACAATAAATTAATCAATCAATAAATAGCTGATCATTACGTAAGGCTATTATATCGAAATCATGCCTGTTCGTTTCATGGTAAATAATTGGCTAACATGTCTAAACAAAGCCAATTACTTTCAAGCACTTGCATTCATATAGCACCTTTCATATCAGGGTCTCTCATTGAAGGGGACTTTAAAACAATAGTCACAGTTTTAATTTAGAAAATGTAGCAACCAATTTTCATACAGTACAGTCCAAAAAGCAACGCTGTGCTAACTGAGCCAATAACCTCTTCTTTGTGATGTGGACAAAGGATTAGGAATACATGACAGCTCCTCGACTCTTCTTCGACACCATGCCATGAAATCAATAACTCTCACCTGAGAGGGCAGGATGTGATTTGGTTTCACGCGTCATCTGAAAAACATGACCTACGACCATGCAGCGCTACGACCATTTCAGAAAGTGAGGACTGCAGATGCTGGAGATCAGGGCTGAAAATGTGTTGCTGGAAAAGCGCAGCAGGTCAGGCAGCATCCAAGGAGCAAGAGAATCGATGTTTCGGGCATGAGCCATTCCTGAAGAAGGGCTCATGCCCGAAATGTCAATTCTCCTGTTCCTTGGATGCTGCCTGACCTGCTGCGCTTTTCCAGCAACACATTTTCAGACCATGCAGCACTGCCTCAGTATTACATTCTATTCTGCAGACTCTGAAGTGGAAAATTAATCTACAATGTGAAATGTATTTAATTTTGCCTTTTGAAGTTAGGTCACTAGTGTTGATTCTAACTCAAATAGGCCAGTAATGACTTCCCAAAATTTGTAGCTGAGTTAGAAAGTGGGCAACCTCTTGTAAAAGAGGATCGAGTCTGATTCTCACTCGGTTTGTGCTGGCTAGCATGTTTGCTAATTACATTTTCTGCCCTTTTTTTGGAAATGATTAATCAAAACAAATTGAATCTCTCATAAAAAAGACACAGCTTCCTGGTTCATACACACTTAGGCTTTTACACACAAACGTGTTGAAGGGCTTAGTCAATTTTCCATTTGTTTCAGATAGGACATATCCCCAGTGTCCAGCCAACAAACTAAACACAAATACATTTCAGGCACTCTTTTGTTGTCTCAGCTATGTCAATAGTCTTCTGTTAAGCAGAAGGCGAACAACCAGATAGAATGTGCCTCCTGTGGCACTGTGCCAAGCGTGTGCTGTCTCCATTGAAGACACGCGGAGTAGATGATTGTTTAATTTTCTGTCAATAGCAAATTCTATTGATTTATTGATTGCACTTGTGATGAATTGTTGCTGCTCTAATCTTCATCCAGCTTCAGATAGCAGCCAGCTTGCCTGCTCTTCAGTCCAGATGATCAGCCACCGTATGTGAGGGGAGGGGAAGGGGAGCAATTTAAAAAGGAAACATTGAAGATTGAAAAGTATCGCTGCATAATATTTGTGTTTTGGTGTGACTGCATGTACAAAAGGATAGTACTCAGTGCCTGTGGTGTCTCAGAGGTTGCTGCCACTCTGTGCTCCATTATTGCTGTGGTGTGCTCAGCTGCCTCGGACCTAAGCATTAAAACCTCCTCACAAAATCTTTCTCCTCCTCTCCCTCCTTTAAAAGGGTTTGGTCACCTGCCCTTCTATCTCCTTACGTGATTTGGTGTCAAATTCATTTTTGAACACATTCCTTTCGAGATGTGTGGGAGCATTTGATTGTATTAAGGGTGCTCTATAAATGTAAGTTGTAGCTTTTGAAGTCTGGTGTTCACCCACAGGGCCTTAAAAGCAATGCCAGGCTGTGTGGGCTGCTCTTGCAAACCAGGACCTTCCTCTCAAACTGTGGAAGTGCACTGTTATCCTGAGGAATTGGTGCCAAAGGGCAGCATTGCCTTAGTGGAGGAGAGCTGGAGGTTTGGATGGACCAGGCTGGTGGAGATGGGGGTGCTGTCTTTCATCCTGCAGACTGCCAAAGGAGGTCACACTAGTACACACAGAGAATGGCCTGAAACAGTGCTGTGTCCTGAGTTAACACACCACAGTTTACAAGGGGTTAGTGATCTTTTCTGCTCCATGAAAGGTCAGTGCAACCTTCTTCACTCTGCCACCTCACAATGACAGGGGCATCTTAACTCTGCACCCCCCACATGCCCATCACCAAGGCTCATGGACTGTAATTCTCACTATCGAGCATGTACCTTCACCAGCTCTCGGCCAATTCATCTTCCAAAACTACTAACCCTTGCTACTCATTCACTGGGCACACTTCACTACCTCTCCTGAACATCACCACTGACTGTTTTTCCATGATCTCAGTCTCTCCCTTTGCTTCCTGGTGGGACACAGTGACCCATACTGGGCTAAAAGTCCTACCCCAGTGATGTATGGGGGTGGGGGAAATGGGGAGTGTGGGGCTCGGTGATATTGGAGGGGGCCACACACATCATGCTTTTCATTCCTTCCAAGGAGAAAATCCTCAATTTGTCTGAAGAAGAGCACTACCCATCATATGGGGGACACAGGGACCTCGACACACCCAGTCTAGAAGCTTCATTGCACTACGCCACATCACATCTCTATGAGCACCAGCACTAACGCCTTCGTAACCCACTGAACAAACATTTCTTCCTCTTTCACTGTGCAAAGAGGCCAGTGCCAGAGACCCTCAGTCCCATATCCATCTTTAAGGAGGAAGCCACTCAACCCTGACAGGAAGCACCTTCTACCAGCTCAGAGATGTCCACCTTGCAGGGTGAATTCATTGGATTAGACCCAAGAACACAATGTGGTGAGCACAGCATTGAGCCATCTCCACAGCTAGCTGAGGGTTAAACATCCTGCTCCCTGACACCTAGAGGACAGCTAGAGAACATGGGCTAGCTCAGCCCCAGGCAGATGATCCTGTGATGTCACTTCTTAATGGCTTTGTGAAAATGCACAGGAGCAGTGAACTGGTTTGTCAGAGGCGTTCAGTAAATAAGTTCAAAAGACGGAGGAGCTCACCAATGTTATCAGTGTGCTGACTCCCAACATGCCTACGTGTTGATGCCTTGATGGAGAGGCTGGTAATTTACATGGAGACTTGGGCCCAGCCCACACAGTGTCTGCTGGATAATGTGGACATAATGGCACTCCGTCACTGTAAATTCAGCTGCTCAGCATTAATGGCAAGGGGAAAGGGACAAAAGCAGCTCCGACCTCATTCCTTGTGCTCCTTCCCCTCAGGAGGAGAGGATGGTGCCACCTGTATGGAGGCTGGGTCTCAAGACATTCCAGAGGTGCCCAGTGCCTCCACCTTCATACTGCCTCTGATGCCAGGCCCTGTAGAAGGAGGGTGAGCCTACAACAGGGCAGGACATTCTCAGTAGGTCAGGGCCCTCTCGGGTCAAACAGCCTTGGGAAGAACTACCAGGTCATCCACACCAATAAAGCCAAGTACAAAGCAATCTCCCTCCACCCCAGTTGCAGAAGTCAGTACTTAGATGGGAGAAAGTGAGGACTGCAGATGCTGGAGTACCAGAGTTGAAAAATGTGGTGCTGGAAAAACAGGCTTCAGGAAAACCTGAAGAAGGGCTTATGCCCGAAATGTCGATTCTCCTGCTCCTCGGATGCTGCCTGGCCTACTGTACTTAGATGTGATGGGAAGGAGATGATGAAGAAATGTACTGCGGGTGTATAGATAACATTGGTCACACATAACTGAAAATAACCTTGCACTTTTGCAAACATTTCCCCACTTACCCTCTTAAAATGTCTGCTCTGGTGTCACTTTCACTGGTATACGTAGTTTAGCTGCATTGGTATGAACAGCCTCACAACCTTCCCCAGGATGGAAGTGGTTGTGATGGCCAAGTAGTGCTCATTTCTCACAATCAATGGGCTCCTTGACTGTAGATAGAATCAGATATGAGGGTTTCTTGAGCCATGTTAGTGAGGACTATAGCCCTTTTGTAAAGTAGCCAAAATTCAGAGTAAATACAGGGGTCGTGCTAAGGCTTGTCACCATTCCACATATTCACCCACCTTGCAAGTGAGAGTATGAAATTAATAATTATTCCACATGCCGCTGGAGAGAAAGGACTGTGCCTTTCAATTGTTCATGACGCTTAATCAGTTCATCACCAAACCCTTACCACCTGATGCCAGAGGAAGAATGCCTCATATTCCACCTTGGGACCCTGCAACCACATGGGATCAATGTGGACTTCACCAGTTTCCTCATTTGCCCTCCCCACATATTATCCCAGTCCCAAGCCTCCAATTCAACAGCGCCCTCCTGACCTATCCATCATCTTTCCCATCTACTCCACCCTCCTCTCCGACCTATCACTTACTCCCTCACCTTCATCTATTATCACATTCTCAGCTGCCTTACACCCCAACCCCACCCAATCCCCTTTATCTGTCAGCTCCCTGACCAACAAGCCTCATTTCTGACGAAGAGCCTGAAATGTTGATTCTCCTACTCCTCGGACGCTGCCTGACCTGCTGTGCTTTTCCAGCACCACACTTTCAACTGCTTGATCAGTTCAAGCCAACTTAGTGGTGGACATGCACCCTGAAACATTGAAGAGTTACTGATTATGAAAGGGTGAAAAGGAGCTTCCTTAGGATTCCTCTCAATCTATTGTTTACCATGACAGACTTTATACATAACACTTGGATCTCTTCTTCTTCTGAGGCAGTTCCTCATAGTCGAGGATGACATGCTTGCACAATTAGAATCCAATGCATGACCTTCAGGCTCTGTCATTAGTGGCCCAGATGCCAGCTGGTAGAATGGGAAGAGGGGTTGTCCAGGTTACCACTTGCTCCATTCTGTGTTGTTACCTGACTTCAGCTCCCCATTGGGAATGAGACTCAAGGTGTACAAATTCATCCCAAATGTTTTCCCTTTACTTGGGAAAGTCTTGGGCCAGTTTGTGATCTCGGATCTGGCTCTGAATTAGTGCTCAGATTTTACTAAGATTTCGGGCTCATGCCCGAAACGTCGATTCTCCTGCTCCTTGGATGCTGCCTGACCTACTGCGCTTTTCCAGCAACACATTTTCAGCTATGACCTCAGTTTAATGTCTCATTCAAAAAGCAGTACCTCTGGCAGTACAGCACCCCCTCAGAATTGCACTGGAGTGCCAGCCTTGATTTTTGTGTCCAGGTCTCTGATATGGGATGTATGGTATATTGAGGGAACTATTGACAATTGCAGCTTTTGTCTGAGGTCATGCTTAAAACACTGATGTCAAACAGTTAGTCAAAATCTCCATTTGCCCACACACCTCCACCTTCATGCGTGTCCTGACTCAAAGGATTCTGAGTTCAAGTTTTTTGCCTTTAAGATGTAGTGGAACATACAATTGTTACAAACTATAGACCAAACAATAACAGATGGGAGGTTCAGCAACATTTACTTAGCACTTTATCTTTCAGGCTGAATAAGACGTTCCTGCATTTTCGCAATTGCTACCCATCAATTGTTTTAGGGTCATTAGTAAAGATTAAGAGTTAATTACCCTTGATTAAATTTACTTCAAATAATTTACACTTACACATAATTCTATACTCATACAGTGAACAAGTAAAATTTCAATTTTCTTATTAAAAATTAATGCTCAAATGGAGACCCTTCTTAAATACTATTGACTTTTTATGATTCTCCTGGAATCGATGAAAAAAAATACTTGGGCTGTAAATTTAATATTCTTTTTATAGTTTTTCTCTCCCAGACTAGATATTCAAATACAGAACTGGGCAGATTTGATTATCGAGCCTTAAAAGGTTACAAGACCAACTTGAATAACGTCCGACCTTCTATCTTCTAGTGAACCATTTATATTTTTTGTTCAAAAATTCCTCTTCTAATATTTTGTAGTCATCGCGTGGTGATTATGCTGCAGACTGAACACATAAATCATCAACATTTCACCTCAAGTATCTTGTTCATTTACTGAATGGCACTGTTTTTTTCCTGGTAAAGTTAGAATTCATTGCTTTTTGGTGAATGGAATGTTTTAAGCTACATTTAAAAAGCAAAGCGGGCATGTTTATTCAATGCTAGCTTATAAATAATATATTCTTGGTTTGACCAGGTTGCTGCAAAAAGCCATATTTCAGAATTTGCTTTAAAAATAATTGTCCAGAGACTAAATAGCAGCCTGGATACCAGAGCACAGCAGCATGGAATTAATGAATGGGCAAATGGCTCAGAACAAATGTTTAATATGAATGTTAATACATGATCAGGTAAATATCATTGCATAAAGCCTACTTTGGCAAACATGGTAATTCAGACATTTCATGGATTGGAGCAAGCAACCATGGTTTAATACACATCTTCAACAAAAGCCGAAATCATTATCAAAACAATAAAAGGAAGCGGGACTTCTCTGAAAAAAAATATTATTAATCAGCTCTGAATAGGATTTAGTTCATCCTTATGTGACCACTGAACCATACAGGGAATGTGTCACACTGAGGAGCAGGCAATGAACTGGAAAGAACAAGCTCTAGAAATGCAAGGTTGACAGCATCCGATAATTTGACAGTTCTTGGAATATTTTAGAATAACATCTGACTTTAAAATGGGAGAGAAAGCCGTCCTGTGAAGGCGAGTTGAAAGAACCCACATCCAGAAAATGTAAGTGAAAAGATCAGCAGGCAGTGCTAATCTAAGCGCTTGGCGACCAAAACAAATAAATAGCCTGAGAAAATGATTTATCTCGCTCTGTGAAGGATAACCTCACAGTATCACTGTTTGCCATGAAATTAAGGACAGCGTGTTTTAAGTCTGCAGCTTCTGATGAATGTGTTGATTAACACTGAGAGATGGTAGCATGTGCAGGGCTGGTAGCTATAACCAGTTACTACCACCTCTAAGCGGCTGATGATTGTTTTTGTAGTGGGCAAAATTAGATGCTGAATGTGTCTGACCTGCAACTATCACGGCAAACTCACATGACCCATCACGTCGTTTTTCATTTGACTGGACAGGATCCAGACATAACAGACTTGAAGAGGACAGCCCGCAGGAACTCCCTGATTGGCTGCAACGTAGGCTGTGAAAGATTGTATTAACGTCACCTTTCTGTAATTCTGAGCCCATAAAGTTCTCAACGAGGATAAATGGTAATGAGAAGAATTGTCCGTCAGAAACTGTTTGCCATGAAAAGACATCTTGCTGCAGCTAATCCATTGCTGATATATGTATATAAAAGGAAACAGTGGAAGGCATGACATTATTGTCAGAATATTAAACACAAGTCCCAAAATAGCACAGGATCAAATACTATTACATGACTGAGAAATTAAATACACAGCTGCTTTTAAGTAACCGCTCGGTATTCAAGAATAAATTCCAGGACTATTCAGTGCCCTGTTTTTTTTGAAATATCAAATTATCTCTTTGATGTTTTGAAACTTTGGTCATGAAAAATCAATAATAGTGGATAAGTGATTAATACTGAATACTGTTTTAATGACACCATGAAGTGTTAATATCTCCATTAAAATAACCAGAAGAATTTCATGCGTCAAATATTATTGGCAACTGATCTCCAACCTTTAGTAAAAAAAAACTATTCTTGCACAAATCTTTATAAACTTGCTTTCAAAATCCGATTGGATTACTGCATTTATGAAGATTTTTCAATTCTCCAGTGAATTCTGATCAAGTTCCGCTGTGTCATTCATAAATTGTGTCCTGTTTTGAAATATTAGCTAAACAAATTTAGTGCAATAATGTTCAAAGAGAAAGCACAGAAACTGTCTTGTGAGCAGTTTGCTAAATTCTAACTAGGATTTTGTATCAATGAAACAATGAAAAGGCCAAAGACAAAGGATTATTTTGCAAAATTACACTTTTTCACTAAATATTTTAACTCAATTAACTGAAGCATTCCCCCATTACTTTTAGTCAATGGGCAATTTAATTGATTCAGTTACTATATAAAAAAAAGTAGTTTATTTCCTTTGATGAAAGAAAACAGTTTCAACATGAGGATGCAGTTCACAGAGATGAGAAAACCACAATTTTAGTCAAGTGAGTTGTCATTGTGTGTTTTGCACGTGTTCGGTCAATGGAAATACATTACACATTTCCTGCAATAACGCATTAGTCATTTAAAACCAACAATGTCCCACAGAGTGAGCTTAAAAATGCACGAAAATAGTCCCATTTATGTCAATGCTAAAAAGTATCGTTTAAGTAATTGATTTAGAAAACAATAACATTCATAACAACCTTTAGTAATTGTGCCTTTATTAGTGCTGCATCTTAAATTTGATCCATTTTCCCTCCTTCTGCATAGCGTACTTGGGCTACTCATTATTTCCCAGTAATGGAGTTTGGATGAATAGGAGTTTACATGATCTGCTCCCAGACATCTGTCAATGATATTCTGTAACCAGTGCCATGAGACACACAGCAACGACAACTGCTGTTTGTCATCTGATTTGGGGAGTGGGCAGGTGCTTCTGGTGGTTAAGAGATTCAAAGCAAGGCATTAGTGAGGTCTTCAAAGATGCTGAAAACTGGAGCAATTCTATGTGTGAAGAGATTAGCATTTATAGAAAAACAATTATGTTTCTTATTAACACACTTGGGATTCAAGTAATTGGAAATTATTTTAGAAATCTATGACCCGGGTTTCAAATGCAGGTACTTACATCAGATAATTCCTTCCTCACATACATATATTACAAACGTAAACTGCTATGTCTATTTCATATTAAAATATTACTTCCTGCAATTTACTACATACTGCACAGGGGATATCAGACACAAATCTTCATGGCGCATCTCTTATCAGGGAGCAAATTTAACAACAGCATTTTTAAAAAGTAAGATTTTTTGATTCTGCATTTTGATCTGGCCACTCGCCATTAAAGTGCAAGGTATACTACTGAAGCCCAAAATATTTTATAACTGGAAAATGCACCAAGACTTTTCATCCACCTTTGTTCTTTCTGAAGAGCAGTCCTTTCGTTGTATGCTGCAAGCAGCCATTTTGTGATTAATTGGATTCCAATTTAATTAGTAATGGCATCACACCATTAAGGCAAACAAGAGGCTGTATCTTCTCTTCTTGGATGCCTCCACATTTAAAGTAGCAATTTGGTCACATCACCAAATTGTTCATTGAATAATTGTGCTATTTTTAATCTCTGTTCACAGCCATCACAATAGAGATATGTTGGTTAATGAGTAGTGATCACTCAGATAACAGGACTTGATAACATTAATTGGTTCTGGGAGTGGGGGGCTGTTTTAGCAATTAGCGAATACAATGGATTTGACTCCAGTCTGAAATTCATTATCACATATTTTGTTAAACATTCACAAGTTGTTCATGTAGGATTTTACAGCTATTTATCTTTAAAAAGAAATCTACAGTGGTGGTGGATTACACATACTTTGCAGCCTGCTGCTTGCAAGGCTGTAACAGTGAGGGGCTGAGAGGATGTCGTTAACCACAAGAGCAAAATTTCAATAGTTTATCAATGTCATCTCAGCCCTGAAATGTGCTGTTAGTTTGGAGTGTGTGTACACCATTCAAGTTGCATTTTTTTTCCATTTACTGTCTTACCCGTTTCTTCTGCAAAGTGGGATTAGAATGATTACTAAAATACAAGACTGCACCACCTGGTTTAAACAGTACTGAAAGTGGGATTTGGTACTTCCACAGATCTGGGGGGGTGGGGGTTGTCCATCTGTCTTATTTGGGCCTTTTTCTAAGATCCTATAACTTATGCTCAGCCTTCAATTAACATGCATCATTTAGCACATTAAAAATAGGGCAAAATACAAACTTTAAAGGTAAACATGCAATCAAAGTCGCCATTGTCTTCGTGCTAATGAGGGCAATCTTGACTTTTTATGAGGAGACAATGAGTCACTTTGTTTTATATATGAGTGGATGAAGATGGAGACTGCTTTCTGTCAACGATTCTTTAATACCCCTTGGGCTGTGCAGTGCTCCAAAACAGCAGAAACCTGCTCTATGAAGATGAGTGGAGAGAGCTAACTATCCATTTTAATGTAATTTGATTCAGTTTTGTTCAATAAGCTGCATGAACCAATACTGTTAAATTAAAATGTGTAACTTATATATCAAGAATTCAATATTGAGAAATCCAATTTTTAATACTTGATTAGGTTTTTTAAAGGATCCACTCACAAAGTGAAAAATCTCTCGCATTATTAAGCAAGAATGAAAGCTTTACTTTCTCCCTTGTCAGGCATGCTGGTCCCCAAATATAAGCTATAAATTCTCTCTTCAAAGGATTCTGGTACTCTTTTTACACACCATATTGAAAAAATGCTGCTGCTTTGCATAAGGATCAGGCAAATTGCTCAAAATTTTCTCGCATAGCAACACAGTCTCTTGGCAGCTTGCAGGGAACACTTGCACAAAACACTTAGTGTGGTTCCCTTGAGTCAAACTATGTTAATTTACAGCAACAGCCTTTTAACTTAAGTTGTAGCTCAGATCCTCAACAAACTGAAATAAACATTTTATTTCTTAAAAATAAATTACATGTTTGTTCATGAACATTTCCTCTTTAATGCATTTTAGTGAATATAATCCTAAATTAGTTGGCAGCATGCTATTTGGATTTTATTTAAGATCCATAAAGCCACAGGGCAGGGAGCAAATTCTTCAGAGAACATTGCTTGTTCATATATGAATCACTGTGATGTTTTTGATCATTCACAAAAGCGCATTCTATTCTGATCTTTAAATAGAAAATGTATTGATTCCCTCGAGGAAAGAATCCAAGGAGTTACCTTTTTGGTTCTTTGTCGTTCAAGGCCCATTTGTCAGCAGGCAATAAAGGGCTTGTACACTGTACTGTAAGGGATGGTTGTTCAAAATCACTGATAAGATGAATTGGCAGCATCTATCTATTATAAAGCAGCTATAAGATCCCTCCATGGAAAACTGCCCCCAATTTGATCATCGCTGCTCCTGCAATGACCTGCAACAGGACAATGCCTGGGGCATCTAGCATTGTTGCTAGACTATATGATATTTTCCATAAGTCTGCTGTGTTTTTTACTGTTGCCTGTGTTGGCAGTTTTGGAAAAGAAATAAGCCAGTGGTTTTGTTCATAGATACTTCTAAAAATGTTTGCCCTGATGTGCAAACATCTCTCTTTGTAAGTGGCAGCTGTCAAATTGCTGGGGTTTTCTTTAAAAAGAAACTTTCCTTCTTGTTTTGAGTCATTTTACCACTGAGTAATAGAATGGGAAAGCTGAAAACTTTCAACTTAAAACTTACTTCCATTCATGAACTATCTCTAATTAGTCACTAAATGCCATCCACATAAATAATTAGCTATTTGTCTACTTCTGAAGAAGAAACTGAAACTAATGCTCAACATAGAGTGCTTAAGCAATTCTTTCACTGCATTTTAAAATTGATTTAGTTGTGTGTGTAGGCCCCTGTGTGACAGTGTGTGTGTGCAGTCGCATGAATATACGTATATGGATTGTGTTGATGTAAATGAAAATGTATCAATACATATAAGTGCATGTTTTTTTAAAATCAGCTTTAATACCAACTACAGAGCAATGGGGCTCACTTGACTGCAAGACTACTTGACCTTGACTCCCCAGTTTCGACATTGCATTGTATGTTTTCTTGTGAAACATTCATTGCAACAAAGGTCCCAATCCTTAATATCCTAAATGCTTACTTTCCCAGTGGCTGTGCATTAATGAGAATGGAGTCATTGTACTTCAGTCACTTTATTTTTATTTTAAAAACACAGTTTTCACAGCCTTCTCATCTTTGCCAGTACTTAGCTGAGTTCTAAACTAGTATAGCTGTGGAGATTGTTGGTTGTTTTTCTGTTGGATTATTGATCCTCAAACAAATAAATCAATCCATGGAAGCCATTGATATTTATTTTTATCTTCCTCTAAATCTATTGGGAAAAAAAAAGGTGATCTCCAGAAAATTGTGTCTACTTTCTTCCACTCAATACATTGAATACTTTCTGTGGCCCATAGAGAAAAGTTTAATATTAACATAAGATTGTTTTATTAAAATTCTCAAATCTGTTCCATGAACTATATCTCATCATAAAAAGTTGATAGTTTTTCACTAAAATGTTGACAATAATCTGTAGTTTTTTTGAAGCTTTTCAGACAATACTGAATTAGCAGAAAGTTGCAAATTGAAAAATAGGTGCTGTATAGTTGCTAGTAAATTCACAATTTGAAAATATATATTTGGAATATAAAGTTAAATCTTATAAATGGTGAGACAATCAGACAAAAATATACAATACTGTATATGTTATTAAAGCAACAATTAACTGTCAAGTAAACATAGAAAATGCTACAGGCAGGCAACACTCAAGTCAAAACCGAAAAGCAAAAAGCCAGGACTAGACCCCGCAGGTAATAGTATTTTCTGATTTGATTGCACATTTCCAGAATGCAATGCTTCTAAGCTTGTCTCACTTAAATGGAGTGTTCAAGTCTTCTTTTCTTAAAATAAATAGTACCTAAAAACAACTTGCATTGTATTTGTAATACTGATACACAGTCGCCATGGATCTTGGCCAGCTACTAGGTGGAACAGCAGACAATGTCAAGGGTCACATGACAAATATCATCTGCCACAAAGCTTCCTGCCATTGACTGGGTAGAGCAGACCAGCTGTGTGTTGAATGCCTGTTTCACACAGCAGCACCAATCACCCAGTAACAGCCTGAGGAGACCAGGTCATAGTCTGTTGGGTTTACATTTATGTATAAATGGTAGTTATCATATAAAATACATTCTTTATTCTGGTTACTGCTCTGACACCCATTACCACTTACCTTCACACTCCTGAGAGCAATTAAAGCGCAAGGGCCTGTACCAGAATTCTTTGGTTATCTTAATGAAATCTTTCTGGCTTGTGTTGACACTTTGATTCTACTAATTCTATAACTGCACAGAGAGAACAGCACCAGCCATAACAATTGACCCAATCCAGTTCTATCTAATTAGATTAAGAACTCTGCAGCTTGCTGACTAAATCAGTGCACACTAGTTATTGTTGATGAATTTGAGAGCACACAACAGATGATATGATTTACATGGATGATAGATAAACCCTTTTTAATACTGTTTGCAAAGGAAATCTGTTAAGATAAAATCCTAAATTAATCATCTTTTTTGAGAGGATGCAGGAGTATAGTTGTAATTAATTGGAATGCTTTCATAATTTATTATGAAGTTTATTTTTTAAGGTAGACTTTCTGTCTAGGTATATGAAGATAAATACTTCTTCTTGTAATTTATTAGATCCTAGTTCTTAAAAAAGGATACGTTTACATATATTACAGAGACATTTCACACAATCAGAATTTCTCATAGTGCAAATATCCAATTAAGTAGTTTTGAAACATTGTCACTATAGGAAATATAGTAGTCAATTTGCACACAGCAAGGTAGTGAAATAGTGTTCACACAGTTTCTTTTTATGCATTAGTTGAGAACTAAATATGCCAGATAAAACTCTATCTCTCGAAAATGGTGCCATGGGATCTTTTATGTTCACATAAGAAGACAAAAGGTGGAAAGGTTTACCTGTCACCCAAAAGCTGATAGCGCTGACAGTGTAGCACTCTCTCAGTAATGCACAGGACTGTCAGATTAGATGTTGTGCTCCCGTGCCTACAGTTGTTGAGAATACACAACCTTCTTGTCCATGAGCAACTGCTGGTGAGTCATGTAATACCATTTAATTACTGCATAGTTTTCTTGAGACATGATGAGGAATGGAATGTTATACACTCTTAGGATTTTCCATTGCTTATAATGATCTGTATAGTTTCTTTAGAAAAACACTTTTTTATTTAACTTAAAAGACACTTGAGAGTTAACTGCAGGTACACAAAGCAACAAAACCAGCTGAACAGATGGCCTTAATGTTAGGTACAGAGAAATCCGTGAACTTCTTAAACGTTTTGCTGCAGGTGAGGAAAGGAAGGAATGGCTAGTGGTGGATAATAGAGGCTGAGAGTTAACATTACAACGGGTAGTGTTTTGTTTGACATTATCCAGACAAATCTGATCTTATGAATCAGGTACATGAGGAAGCAAAACTGAGGGCTGTAAGGAGTAGGACAAGACAGAGAGTTGGACAAATTGAGATGATTAAAGCGTTATTATCATGGCTGTTAGGAATTTGAAAGTGCATTTGTAGATGACTTTAAGGCAGACTTTTGTCTAAGGATGAATGACAAGTGAATATGGCACTTGATTAGTGAGAGATCCTGTTATCATGTACTGATTTGAGACCATCGGGATATAGAGATCATTAGAGCAGAGAGGCCAGGGAAGATGGCAAGGACCGGGACATGGCCATGTACATGAGGAGGAGTTTGTATTGAAGAAATGGTATAGGGAGAACAGGAGGATTAGGAATTCAGGATAGACAAACAAGGGAGCTTAATGGGGATTGAAATCACAAAGAGAACGGAATAATTCAATGCCAAAGCTGAGGAAGGAAAGAGGGAAAATAACTCAGTGAGAGTGTCAGTTGATCAGACATAGAGTGTTCAGTCAATGCAAATGCACTGTCCAAGATCGCAAGAAATTACAGAGAATTGTGAATACAGCCCAGTCCATCATGAAAACCAAGATTTTTTCCATTAACCCAGTCTACACTTCCCACTGCCTCCGGGAAAGCAGTTAACATAAACTGACACTTCTCCCACCTTGGTTAGATTCTCTTACACCCTCTTCCAAGATACAGCCGTTTGAAAACACACACCCACAGATTCAAGAGCAGATTCTTCCCTGCTGTTATCGGACTTATGAATGGCAGGCTCATGTATTAGAGTTGATCTTTCTCTGCACCCTCTCTATAGCTGTAACACTATATTATGATTCGGTTCTACTAACTTGACATCCTTATGTAAGATATGATTTGTCTGTATAGCACGCAAATCAATACTTTCCACTCTCAGGAAGCTCGGGAGTGGGATCAGAGACAATGGCAGGCAGCTGGTCATCCCATACCCAGTGCCTCTATTGGGCACGGGATGTGGTTGATGCTCTTCCACAGGCTCAACGAAGACGTGTGACCTCCACTTAATCTTTGAACCGCAGCTAAATTGCAGTGGGCTCAGGGGTAATGGGTGTAAATTGGCTCATTAAAAAGCCAAATGGAAATCCCACAGATAGCAGCCAGCAATCCAGCACCAGCCCCTTTGATTTCAGGTTAAATTGGAACAGGGTCCGTTTGGTGCCAGGAGACTGAAGCAAATTCTCCCTCATGATTAAGTAGATTCAGATATCATGGTCCCTGCTGTCACAGGTTGCATTGCATTCAGCCCCTCAAGTCATAGAATCATAGAGTCATATAGATGTACAGCATGGAAACAGACCCTTCAAGTCTAAATTTCTCATATTATTAAAATCCTTCAATTCTCCTTATGTTTGTAACCTGCTCTGGTCTACCTAGTCATCCAAAGTGTTTCCAGCATCTCCAGTCCTCACTTTAGCAAAGTGTTTCAAGCCTGGCCTCTTGTAAATCCCCTTTCTGGGATCTACCTTTGACAGGATGTACATGTTGTTGTCTAAACTCTGGATTTCATTTTTCAAATTGCTCTCTGTCAACTTTTTCTTAATGTTGAATATCCATGTTAAAATCCATCTCTTTGGTCAAAAGTTTTGTAGCACTCTCCTAACAGTTACTTCTTTGGCTTGACATCCATTATGTTGTTTCTGTTATGTGCCTTGGCATGTTTTTCTCCATTTAAGTCACCTGACAAAGACCTGTGTTTATTAAAGGTTGTATACGAAGCTTTGCGAGTAAATTCAACATACGCTCCATTCTTCCCCTGTTGCCTTCTTTGGATTAGATCCTTCAGTGATGCAGCTCACCTTTATAAGCATTTCAATTGTTACTGGGACGTATAATGGTCCATTTCAGCGATTTTATTGGGTTTTGCCTCTTAAATACCTAACCTGTTAAGTAAAGGGCCAGTAGTTTTGAAGCTCTTTATAAATTAACAGCTGCATTGGCATTTTGCAGACTGTGTAATGTCATATTAAAATCACGTCAGAAAATACTTTAAAACCTAATGCTAAAGTGGGCATGACAAAACAAGCTTCTTACAATGTAAGCAAATAGCACCAACTGGCATCAGATATAAAGTGAGCATTAATATGCCTTTGAGACCTGGGTAAAGGAAAAGGATTATATTTCTCTCCTTTTTCATCTATACCAGCAAATTCTTGCTGTATCTGCACAATTGACTGAGTGCACAATAAAGTGGATTATATTATTTCATTTCCCCCTCAAAAGATAGATGTTTACTTGCCAAAATAGCCCTAATTATTATTGGTGGAGAGGTCCTTCAAACACTTAGCTGCTTTTGAATCTAAAATCGAACATTTTAATAACATGGATAACATATTTCACCAAGCAGGAGAAATATATAAGTTGGAGAGGGGACAGTATTTGTGATCTATTATATATTCTTTCTCTTCTTCTGTTATTTCCATCTAATCTGCGCCTTCTAGCTCCATTGATATCCATCACATTTACAGAATAAGTTGGACTATTTCAGGATTAGATTTGTTATGTCAGGCACATTGAGAATTGCAAAGATTACATCACTGGCATTAGCACATGGATACATAGCTGGTTTTGCTGGCAATTACAGAATGCATTCTGCAAAACTTGGCAGGGGTTGCCAGAATTTGAAAAGAGATGGCTGGGACAACAAATAGGTAAAGTCAACCTTTTCTTTCTCTCAATTATTTTAGTCACTGTGCAATTGGAGCTATAAAAGATTCATAACTCCATTTCCATCAGCCTATTGCTTTGCTGGAATATCTCAATTAAAATTGTAAATAAAATGTCTGTGAACATTTTTTCAATGTCTCTATTAACATTTATTTAAATATCATTGTATGACCCCAGCAGTAATGAAAAGCTTCCATGTTCTCCCTGACTCACTTAGTTTATATCCAGTATTCATGGCTAAACCACATGAGCTAGTGAAAATCCTAGGCTCAAGTGTCTGCTTGGTATTGGGATAGGATTAGATTTGCTGAGTTCCAGCGAAGACAACCCACTAAGAATCCTACTCTTGATTATCATGCAATATTTCAAGACGTGCTTAATAGCCCAACAATTTTTATCTGCGTTCGACATTGGAGAGTGATTTACAGGTGGGGAAGCAAAAGCTCTTCCTCAAAGAGGAAAGAGGAGGCAAGGGGAAAGGAAAATGCTGCAGATTACATTAAAGCTGGATTTTGTCACTATCTTACAATTTTGTTCCCTCCTATTTTTGTTATAGAGTCATAGAGAAGTACAGCACGGAAACAGACCCTTCAGTCTAACTCATGAGCACCAACCAGCTGTCCTAACCTAATCTAGTCCCATTTGCCAGCATTGGCCCATATCCCTCTAAACCCTTGCTATTCATGTACCGATCCAGATGCCATTTCCTGGGATGATCATGAGCAATTCTTACAAAATAAATCTCGAACAATTTTAAGAAACAAAAACAGAAGTTGCTGGAAAAGTTCAGCACGTCTGGTAACATCTGTGAAGAGGAATCACAGTTAACGTCTCGGGTCTAGTGACCCTTCCTTTCAGCTCAATTTTAAGCTCCATTTCAGTATGCATCAGGCAAGATATTAAAACCCACCCGCTCACAAAGAGTTAAAGTCATACCCATTGATTCATGCTGTGAATTTGACCAGTGAGCCAACTTAATGTAGGAACACACGACAATGGATTTAGATCATTAGCATCAGTCAGTGTCCAGAAAGGTGCACTTTTCAGAAAAAAAACCGAGAATCCTGGCTACCTGTCCTCCTCCACTGCTGAGTGCAACTGAGGCCAACTGAAGCTCCACTATACCTCCATTTGAACTCAGAATGTAATTGTGATCTTTTGATGTGTTGTTATAGAGTGAAGCATTAACTATACCTTTAGTCAGGTATGTGCATAACCTGTGTCCAGTTCTGGTGTGTAGCCCTGTTATAGGAAGAGTATTATTAAGCTGGACAGGGTTCAAAAGGGATTTACCAGGATATTGCCAGAAATAGAGGATTTGGGTTATGAGGAGAGGCTGCATAGGCTGGGACCTTTTTCACTGAGGCAAACGAGGTTGAGGGGTGACCTTATAGAATTTTGTAAAATCATGAGGGGTAGAGAGAAGGTGAATCGCAGGTGTCTTTTCCTTCCGCTGGGGGATTTCAAGACTGGAGACCATATTTTTAAGGTGAAAGGAGAAAGATTTTAAAAAGACCTGAACAGAAAAGTGGTTCATGTATGGAATGAACTTCCAGTGGAAGTGATGGATACAGGTACAGTTACAATGTTTAATAGACATTTAGATAAATACGTGAACAGGAAATATTTGGATGGATATGCATCAAGTGCTGGCACATGGTATTGTTCAATTCGGGATTATGATTGGCATGGTCTGGTTGAACCAAAGGATTTGTTTCCATGCTGTATAACTCTATGATATCAAATCATTAAGAACTGAGACCTGAGTACATACATTACCAAAGATGGTCTTTCTTTCCAACTCTTAGGTATATATGGTAATGGGTCAATAAATCATGGTGCTGGAAAAAGCGTAGCAGGTCAGGCAGCATCTGAGGAGCAAGACAGTTGGCATTTCAGGCTTAACCCTTCATCAGGACTGGGGAGGGGAAAGGGGGCTGAGAAATAAATAGAGGAAGGGAGGTGTGGCCACGGAAAGGTAGTTGGATGGTGATAGTGGGTGAAGGTTGGAAGTGATGGTGATAGGCTGGTGGGAAGTCTGGAGCAGATAGAAGGGAAGGAAGATGGACAGGTTGGTCAAGTCAAGTGGGTGGAGCCGAGTCGGAGGGTTGGATCTTGGATTGGGGTGGGGGGCATGATTTGGAAACCGGTGAATTCAATGTTGAGGACATGTGGTTGTAAGCGGAAGATGAGGTGTTCCTCCTCCAATTTGTGGGTGGCGTTTTTTGCATATTTCCGCGTGCTGAAGTTACCCTCGAAACTATTGATGGAGCTGTAGTTTGGATAAGTTGTGTGACGTGTTTAACATCTCATAGCTCAGCCCATAAATTAGTTACTTGTCCCGGTCAGGAGAACCGACATTATGTAATTTATTACTTCTCCTCCCATTGACTCCGGCAGGCCTGCACTTTGTTTGGTGGCCTGCTCTTGAGAATGTCACCTACGTCTGACAAAAAAAAACTGACTGTTGTCAGTGATGTTTGTAGTTTACTCTGTAATTATTGACACTTAGACATTGATCTCGGTTTTGATCCACTCTGTATTAAATTGTGAGAAAGGAATACAGCTATAATTTTCACAGATTTATGACTATGAAGAACATGCAGTGATTGCACCACATTTAAATGAACTCAGTTTAACTGCTGAACAGTTAAATCAAGATGTTTTGTCATTCACTAATATGCATGCCTATAATATAATATAACTACAGGCTGTATGGGAATTATAGAGTCAGGCAGCACGGAAACAGACCTATTGGTCCAACCAGTCCATGCTGACCTTAATCCCAAGTAAATTAGTCCCACCTGCCTGCAGTTGGCCCATATCCCTCCAAACATTTCTTATTCATGCACTTACCTAAATGTCCTTCAAACATTGCAACTGTAGCACATCCACCACTTCCTCTGGAAGTTTATTCCATATACAAGCCACTCATAGAGTCATAGAGTCATAGAGATATACAGCATGGAAACAGATCCTTCGGTCCAACCTGTCCATGCTGACCAGATATTCCAACCCAATCTAGTCCCATCTGCCAGCACCAAGCCCATATCCCTCTAAACCCTTCCTATTCATACACCCATCCAAATGCTTCTTAAATATTGCAATGGTATCAGCCTCCACCACTTCCTCTGGCAGCTCATTCCATACAAATATCACCCTCTGTGGGAAAAAGTTATCCCTTAGGCCTCTTTTATAACTTTCCCCTCTCACCCTAAATCTATGCCCTTTAGTTCTGGACTTCCCGATCCCAGGGAAAAGACTTTGTCTATTTACCCTGTCCGTGCCCCTCATAATTTTGTAAACATCTATAAGGTCACCCCTCAGCCTCCGACGCTCCAGGGAAAACAGCCCCAGCTTGTTCAGCCTCTCCCTATAGCTCAAATCCTCCAACCCTGGCAACATTCTTATAAATCTTTTCTGAACCCTTTCAAGTTTCACAACATCTTTCCGATAGGAAGGAGACCAGAATTGCACACAATATTTCAACAGTGGCCTAATCAGCGTCTTGTACAGCCACAACATGACCTCCCAACTCCTGTACTCAATACTCTGACCAATGAAAGAAAGCATACCAAACACCTTCTTCACTATCCTATCTACCTGTGACTCCACTTTCAAGGAGCTATGAACCTGCACTCCAAGGTCTCTTTGTTCAGCAACACTCCCTCAGACCTTACCGTTAAGTGTATAAGTCCTGCTAAGATTTGCTTTTCCAAAATGCAGCACCTCACATTTATCTAAATTAAACTCCATCTGCCACTTCTCAGCCCATTGGCCCATCTGGTCAAGATCCTGTTGTAATCTGAGGCAACCTTCTTCACTGTTCACCACACCTCCAATTTTGGTGTCATCTGCAAACTTACTAACTGTACCTCTTATGCTCGCATTGCATCCAAATCATTTACATAAATGACGAAAAGTAGAGGACCCAGCACTGATCCCTGTGGCACTCCACTGGTCACAGGCCTCCAGTCTGAAAAACAACCCTCCACCACCACCCTCTGTCTTCTACCTTTGAGCCAGTTCTATATCCAAATGGCTAGTTCTCCCTGTTTTCCGTGAGATCTAACCTTGCTAACCAGTCTCCCATGTAAAAACAAGGACTGCAGATGTTGGAAACCAGATTCTGGATTAGTGGTGCTGGAAAAGCACAGCAGTTCTGAACTGCTATGCTTTTCTAGCACCACTAATCTGGTAACCAGTCTCCCATTGGGGGAACCTTGTCGAACGCCTTCCTGAAGTCCATATAGATCACATCTACTGCTCTGCCCTCATCAATCCTCTTTGTTACTTCCTCAAAAAACTCAATCAAGTTTGTGAGACATGATTTCCCACAAACAAAGCCATGTTGACTATCCCGAATCAGTCCTTGCCTTTCCAAATACATGTACATCCTGTCCTTCAGGATTCCCTCCAACAACTTGCCCAGCACCTACATCAGCTGACTGGTCTATAGTTCCCTGACCTGTCCTTACCACCCTTCTTAAACAGTGGCACCACGTTAGCCAACCTCCAGTCTTCCGGCACCTCACCTGTGACTATCGATGATACAAATATCTCAGCAAGAGGCCCAGCAATCACTTCTCTAGCTTCCCACAGAGTTCTAGGGTACACCTGATCAGGTCCTGCCTCTATGTTAAAAAAAAATGCCCCTTGTGTCTCTTTTAAATCTTTCTCCTCTCACTTTAAAAATATGCCCCTAGTCTTAAAATTCCCCACCCTAGGGAAGAGACACCTCGCATTCACCTTATCAATAGCCTCCAGGAGAGGGGAGAAAACACCCCTCCAGAAATGGCTGTATCATTCAACATTAACATTAACATTTGAACATATGCAATGGAGATGTTCAAATTTCATTGCTTGCTATCAACGTGCCAGTCATTCAACAATCCCACATTTAAATCAGTCATAGTTATTGAATGCATCCCTTGCTCCAGCGGGAGGCTTAAGCCACAAATAGAAGTTTTCTTGTAGCACAGACAAACCCAGATCACTGGGAAGGTTCTTAACCAGAACTGGCCTGGGGTGGTTTTGCAAAGGACCTAGAACACTTAAACAACCAACATTAATGAGTTTAATGCAGATTAAGTATTTTAGCTGGAATTATCACTGTAAAATTCTAGACTGTCCCCAGAGGTATTACAAATGTTTGAATATTAGAAGATATAATCAAATGTTTAATGCGTGGCACAAATTGGCACTTGTTGCAAAATATTCAACAGTGTAAGTTAACGTTTAGGATAAGCTATTTTTTACTTACTGTGGAGGCCCCAACAGAGGATGTTTCTTCACAGAAATCAGAAGAATGTCTGTATTTTAGAACACAAAATCATACTTTCCAAAATATCAGTTTATTGTGATTCCCTGCTAATGTCTAATCAGTGTGTCATTAATTATAGCAAAAATAGTTTCTTCTCCTGTTCTTCATTGAAAAAGGAAATTACCATCCCACAGGATTTAAAACCCCAAGGATTGATGTTGTTCATTAATCCATACATGAACATTTAAGGATAGGAGGCTTTTCTATTTGTCAAAAGTTTGCATTGGTATTAAGGTGATTGTGAATTATTCTATTTTCAAATCAGTTGTTTTTTTAAATTGAAAATATCATTATGCCTTGCAAACATAAAGACTTGAAACTAGTGTTCACCCGCTGATGTCTCTTGTCACAGTGCTGCAAACTATTGTGCACTGACTCAATTGATGCCATACATCACTATTAATTACAGAACCCGTGAGTGATTACATCATACATAACAAATTTACATTGCTGCATCATGAAGTGAAATCAGTCTTGTGGAGGTGGCATTGGCAATACTATACAAGAGAGTCTGAATCAACACAAAAGTGTAATTGGGACCTATATGAATGATATGTGAAGTGCAATGATATCTTGCGACCACTTGCAAATATCAGCCTCAACACTCCAGGGAAAACAGCCCCAGCCTATTCAGCCTCTCCCTATAGCACAAATCCTCCAACCCTGGCAATGTCCTTTCTATTAACTAAAAAGGTTCATAGAATCGTAGAGATGTACAGCTCAGAAATGGACCCTTCAGTCCAACTCGTAGATGCTGACCAGACGTTTTCAATAAATCTAGTCCTATTTTCCAGCATTTGGCCCATATCCCTCTAAACCCTTCTTATTCACATACCCATCCAGATGCCTTTTAAATGTTGTAATTGTACTAGCCTCCACCACTTCCACTGGCAGCTCATAACATACAGGCACCATACTCTGTGTGAAAATGTTGCCCCTTTGGGTCCATTTTGAATCTTTTCTCTCTCTCCTTAATGCTATGCTCTCTAGCTTTGGACTGCCCCACCCCAGGGAAAAGACCTTGGCCATTCTCCCTGTCCATGTCCCTCATGATTTTATACACCTCTAGAAGGTCACCTCTCAGCCTCCGACACTCCAGGGAAAATAGGTCCCAGCCTATTCAGCCTCTCCCTATAGCTCAAACCTTCCTGCCCTGGCGACATCCTTGTAAATCTTTTCTGAACCCTTTGAAGTTTTACAACATCCTTCCTACAGAAGTGACATGCTAAATTAAATGTTTTCTGATAGATTTAGTCTTGGAGTAATTCATAATGCAAAGGTCCTCTCCAAACTTGAAACCAATTGGTATTTGTTTAGCTGTCAGATTCTGGGATTACAAGTTAAGGGATAGAAGAAACTACCGTGGAAAGTTTTGAGGGGGAGGATGGAAAACAAAATTTTCAAGTCAGACATGTGCTGTTGGGATAGTGCAATCTGGTTAGGGCGAGAGCTGTATGTTCAATGCTTATTGACATAGTAAAATGGCACGGGTCCCCAAAACCACTGCCCCTCAATGTCAAATGATGCCTGTCGATTATTGTGAACATAGTAATGCATCTAAAATGAGATTGATTAAAAAAAGCTTAGGTAACCCACGGGAATACTAATCTGTCACACATCAAAGATCAAAGAGTGTTTATATAGTTCATTCATTGAAGCCTAAAGGGAAAACGTAAAAAATAAGATAATAAGAAATAGGAGCATAAGCAGGCCTATTCAACTCATTAGGCCTATTCAACCATCCCTCCCCACCCCTTTCTGCCTTCCGCAAAGACAGTTCCCTCCGTGACTACCTGGTCAGGTCCACGCCCCCCTACAACCCACCCTCCCATCCTGGCACCTTCCCTTGCCACCGCAGGAACTGTAAAAACTGTGCCCACACCTCCTCCCTCACCTCCATCTAAGGTCCTAAAGGAGCCTTCCACATCCATCAAAGTTTTACCTGCACGTCCACTAATATCATTTATTGTATCCGTTGCTCCCGATGCGGTCTCCTCTACATTAGGGAGACTGGATGCCTCCTAGCAGAGCACCAATCAACCACACCGCCCTGTGGCCCAACATTTCAATTCCCCCTCCCACTCTGCCGAGGACATGGAGGTCCTGGGCCTCCTTCACCGCTGCTCCCTCACCACCAGTCGCCTGGAGGAAGAATGCCTCATCTTCCGCCTCGGAACACTTCAACAGTTTCCTCATTTCCCCTTCCCCCACCTCACCCTAGTTCCAAACTTCCAGCTCAGCACTGTCCCCATGACTTGTTCTACCTGCCTATCTTCTTTTCCACCTATCCACTCCACCCTCCTCCCTGACCTATCACCTTCATCCCCTCCCCCACTCACTCATTGTACTCTATGCTACTTTCTCCCCACCCCCACGCTCCTCTAGCTTATCTCTCCATGCTTCAGGCTCTCTGCCTTTCTTCCTGATGAAGGGCTTTTGCCCGAAACGTCAATTTTACTGCTCCTTGGATGCTGCCTGAACTGCTGTGCTCTTCCAGCACCACTAATCCAGAATCTGGTTTCCAGCATCAGCAGTCATTGTTTTTACCTAGTTGATTTTAACCCTACTGCGAATCCTCTTGCAAGGATGACTGCCTTGAAGAAGTTTTCCTCCTCTCTCTACAAGAATCTCAGGGAGTCCCTCTCTCACTGCAACTCCCAGGTCATTTCCTCTGCCATGAAGCTCTTCAACCATGTCCTCAAACAAACTCGCTACCACAGCCACATTTGCTTCCTCAGTGCCTGCCTCCGTAACCAACTCATCCCACACGGACTCCAGACCACCTTTAAACCAGCAGAGTTCGGACCCGAACAGGACAAACAGTACAGACTACAGATTCAAAAACACCAGCAACAGTTCTCCTTCAAGATCCTCCACTCCACGCTTGCAGCAATGCGCCTGCACCTAACCTCTCTACAGTTAGCCCTGCCTCAGCTGAGGGCCACACTCTCTCAGAATTGCAAAGGGCCCACTCTGTACTACATCCTCAGGAGAATTCATACTTTCAATAAAGAGTATTTCAACTCCATCTCAAACATCAAAAACTGTAAGTACAACAAACTTTTATCTACCCACCTCCATAACCAGCGCTCCTCAAACATTCCAGAAGATTCCTCTGGCCTCTGGAACTGCTTGGACGCCAATAGCCATGTGGCTGGTGCAGCTGCCACCCCCACGCTGTTTGATGATGTCACTTCTGCCCCCGTCATGGCCACTCCCACAACCTCTTTCACCCCTCACAATTCCTCATGCATCACACATGAAATCACTTCCGCCCATCACATCATCGCTGTTGTCACACGCTCAGTGACTTCCGCCACCCCTTTCTGCAGTGTCTGCCACCACTTCCGCCCCCACCAATGCCACTCACCTGCATTCTGCTGACACGCCCCCCCCACATATCCCACTGTTACCATTCCCAGTCCCCAGAACCCTGAGGAGAACACCACCCCTGCTCATGACTCCACCCCCATTCCCCACCATCACCACACCCACTCCAGTTACTGGCTCCGCCCCCACTCCCAGCTCCACACCCACACCAGATCCCAGCTCCCAGACCTGCCGAGTTTTCACCATCCCTCCAGACCTTCCCCTCACTGAGGATGAACGATCAGTCCTCAGCAAAGGACTCACCTTCATCCCCCTCCGCCCACGCATCAATGAATTTAATACACGCCGTGACATCGAACACTTCTTCCGCCGCCTCCGCCTCCGAGCTTACTTTCACAATCAGGACTCCCGCCCACCTTCCGAGGACCCCTTCGCCCACCTCCAACACACTGCGTTCAACTGGACACCCCGCACTGGCCAATTACCTGCCCTCGACCTCTTCATTTTCAACTGCCGCCGGGACATCAACCACCTCAACCTGTCTACCCCCCTCCCCCACTCCAACCTCTCACCCTCACAACGCGCAGCCCTCCAATCCCTCTGCTCCAATCCCAACCTCACCATCAAGCCATCAGATAAAGGGGGTGCAGTGGTAGTCTGGCGCACTGACCTCTACACTGCTGAAGCCAAATGCCAACTCAAGGACACCTCTTCCTATCACCCCCTTGACCATGACCCCATTCCCCATCACCAAACCATCATCTCCCAGACCAAACAGAACCTCATCACCTCAGGACATCTCCCACCCACAGCTTCCAACCTCATAGTCCGGGAACCCTGCACTGCCCGGTTCTACCTCCTTCCCAAGATCCACAAGCCTGACCACCCTGGCCGACCCATTGTCTCAGCATGCTCCTGCCCCACTGAACTCATCTCTACCTACCTCGACACTGTCCTATCCCCCCTAGTCCAGGAACTCCCCACATACATTCAAGACAACACCCACGCCCTCCACCTCCTCCAAGACTTCCGTTTCCCCGGCCCCCAACACCTCATCTTCACCATGGATATCCAATCCCTCTACACCTCCATCCGCCATGACCAGGGTCTCCAAGCCCTCTGTTTTTTCCTCTCCCGACGTCCCCAACAGTACTCTTCCACCGACACTCTCATTCGTTTGGCCGAACTGGTCCTCACCCTTAACAATTTCTCCTTCGAATCCTCCCACTTCCTCCAGACCAAAGGGGTAGCCCTGGGCACACGTATGGGCCCCAGCTATGCCTGTCTCTTTGTTGGCTACATAGAACAGTTGATCTTCCGTAATTACACCGGCACCACTCCCCACCTCTTCCTCCGCTACATTGATGACTGCATTGGCGCCACCTCATGCTCCCGCAAGGAGGTTGAGCAGTTCATCACCTTCACCAACACATTCCACCCTGACCTTAAATTTACCTGGACCATCTCTGACACCTCCCTCCCCTTCCTGGACCGCTCCATCTCCATTAATGACGACTGACTTGACACTGACATTTTTTACAAACCCACCGACTCCCACAGCTACCTGGATTACACCTCTTCCCACCCTACCTCTTGCAAAAATGCCATCCCATATTCCCAATTCCTCCGCCTCCGCTGTATCTGCTCCGAGGAGGACCAGTTCCACCCCAGAACACACCAGATAGCCTCCTTCTTTACAGACCGCAATTTCCCTTCCCACATGGTTAAAGATGCCCTCCAAGGCAACTCGTCCACATCCCACACCTCCGCCCTCAGACCCCACCCCTCCAACCGTAACAAGGACAGAACGCCCTGGTGCTCACCTTCCACCCTACCAACCTTCGCATAAACCAAATCATCCACCGACATTTCCGCCACCTCCAAAAAGACCCCACCACCAGGGATATATTTCCCTCCCCACCCCTTTCCACCTTCCGTAAAGACCGTTCCCTCCGTAACTACCTGGTCAGGTCCACGCCCCCCTACAACCCATCCTGGCACCTTCCCTTGCCACCGCAGGAACTGTAAAACCTGTGCCCACACCTCCTCCCTCACCTCCATCTAAGGTCCTAAAGGAACCTTCCACATCCACCAAAGTTTTACCTGCACGTCCACTAATATCATTTATTGTATCCGTTGCTCCCGATGCAGTCTCCTCTACATTGGGGAGACTGGACGCTTCCTAGCAGAGCACTTTAGGGAACATCTCCGGGACACCCGCACCAATCAACCACACTGCCCTGTGGCCCAACATTTCAACTCCTCCTCCCACTCTGCCAAGGACATGGAGGTCCTGGGCCTCCTTCACCGCTGCTCCCTCACCACCAGATGCCTGGAGGAAGAACACCTCATCTTCCACATCAGAACACTTCAACCCCAGGGCATCAATGTGGACTTCAACAGTTTCCTCATTTCCCCTTCCCCCACCTCACCCTAGTTCCAAACCTTCAGCTCAGCACTGTCCCCATGACTTGTCCTACCTGCCTATCTTCTTTTCCACCTATCCACTCCACCCTCCTCCCTGACCTATCACCTTCATCCCCTCCCCCACTCACCTATTGTACTTGATGCTACTGTCTCCCCACCCCCACCCTCCTCTAGCTTATCTCTCCATGCTTCAGGCTCTCTGCCTTTCTTCCTGATGAAGGGCTTTTGCCCAAAACGTTGATTTTACTGCTCCTTGGATGCTGCCTGAACTGCTGTGCTCTTTCAGCACCACTAATCCAGAAGCTGGTTTCTAGCATCTGCAGTCATTGTTTTTAACCTATTAAACCATCAGGCCTGTTCAAACCATCAGGCCTGTCTTGTTATTCAACTATATCATGGATGCTCTGAATATGGCCTCTACCTTCTTGTCCATTACCCCATCATCTTTGCCAATCTATCTAAATCAGCCTTTAATTTATTCAATCAACCAGTCACTACTGCTTTATGTGAAAGAGAATTCCAAAGACGAACAATTTTCTGAGAGGAAATTCCTCCTCACCTCTTTCTTGAATTGTAGATATTTTATTTTTAAACTGTGTCCCCTCACTTTTGATTTTCTCTTGAGAGGAAATATTCTCAGCCTCTACTTCATGTTTTAATAAGACCATCTCTCATCCTTCGAAACACCCAAGAGTGTAGGTCCCAACCTGCTCAATTTTTCCTTATAGGACATTCCCTTTACCCCTCAAATCATCCTCTTGAATTGTCTTAAAACAGCTCATTTCTCAACATTTCCCTGATCTTCTGGTTTACTACTAATCTTTGCAGCTTGGTCTTTTCTACTTACTTTCAATTAGAGACTATCCACAACTTCCTTAATTAGCCACATGGGGCACAATCTATCTTTCTCAGTGGGAAGTATCTCTCTTGAGAGTTATGAAACATCTCCTTAAAATATCTGCCGCTGCCTCTTTGTACTTTGTTTCAGACCCACATCTCTGATCCACAACGCGATCTCTCTTACCTAGAGAATCGTTTACTATGAGGTCCTTCATTAAAACCTGTCTTATTATATTTTATTTGATCAAAGTTAGCCTATTCCTTGCAGAACATAATGTTCTAAGGATTTGTTGAAAATATACTCTATGAACTTGTCCACCAGGATATCTTTGCCAATTTCATTTTACCAAAAATAAAATTGACCTTGATGTTTACAATGCCTATGTTACAAATCCACACTATTTCCTGATTTGTCCTCAAACATACAGTGCAGCTATTGCCAGGGGGTTCTATAAATGTCTGCCATCAGTAACTGTTTTCCTTCAATTTTCCTTGTATCTACCCAAACTGATTCTGCATTTTAATCCTCTAAATTGAGATTGTGCCTCACAATTATACCAATCTAATCCTTTATTGGCATATTTTGACTGTTGTGATTTCCCTCTGTATGCATAGACTGTGCCAAACACCTCCCTTGCGCAGTATTGGATGGTGAACTGGAAGGTGTTACTCAAAACTGAAAACAGGTTGACATAAAAAAGTTCCAGGTCATGTTCACTGCCTCTGGCACTATGATTCTTGACCTATTTTGAGGAAACACGTTTGCTGTATTCAGTGAGCAATAAACTTCTTAGTGACATGGAGGGATATGGACCAAGGTCCAGGCAGAAGGGATTAGTTTCACTTGGCATCACCTTTGGCACAATATCATGGGCCGAAGGGCCTGTTCATGTGCTATACAGTTCTATGTTCTGTCTGACACACTGCTTTTCAGAGAGATTATTGTAAGAAAAATGCTCCCTGAAGATCTGAGGGGATATGTTTCCCTCCCCAACCACCAATGCCTCCTCCCCCATCTTCCAGCAGCCTTCCCTCCTCTCTACTATCTCTGCTGATTTTTTCCTGTCAGGGTGAGAAACAACAGCGCTGATGACTGAGTTCAGCTGCTAAAATATGAGCCCTTGAAGTCAAAACCAAGACCTTCAGGATAAAGTTCACCAACTGTAAGTGAAAGTGCAAACCACCAAACATTTCTACCAGCTGAACAACAGCCGTAAAAAACAATCAGTAACTCACCGAAAAGTGGTTGATGATCTTTTTAGCCCTTTGATGTGCTGGTGGGGTGTGCTCTTGCTGCTGCAGAATGCATTTTCAACATTGCACGATTAGATGTGGGCGCTGGCTGGAGTGCTGAAGTCAAAAAATAGCACCACTAGAGTCAAATCAGTGACAAACATCACTATCTGTTTGGTCTGCACATTTCCAGAGCACATTCCTAGTCCCAGCATAAACTAGTCGCAACAAAATAGTGAGAGTGAATGCCACACCAAATTGTGGAGTGAACACTAAGTCGGGCACAAACCAACAGCCTGGCTGCCAACACTACTGGCATCACAATGCAAGGTTGTGCAGTATAAATGTACTAAAGGACCTGGAGGAATATGGAGAGTCTCAGTTCACCAAACTAACTGAAGGTGTCTGCATTTTGTCAGTATCCATTTTGGGCAGTAAGATTTTGATTATGAATATTGTTAATTTTTGCTGAAAGTTCTATTTTGACAATTTACACCAGAGGTTTTGAATACAGACAACTGAACATAAATACTGGGCTATCCCAACAAATGATAAAATGGAGTCCGGCAGCCGTTTTGACAATAAAAATGGCTACTGCGGCTTATCATCATTTCATACGCTGCTAGACCCCTGCTTGCTGAAGACCAGACTGCAGAACCTAACAAGGAAATAATAATTTTCTAAAAGAAAAACTCATGGTGCTGAGGGAAACCAAAGGAGGTGGGTAAATAGTACATAAGTGGAAACTATCCTGATTTATATGCAATCACTCACATGATCAGCAGATGGATCTTGGCACAAAGTAGAAAATGACATTTCATGGGAGCTTGGTGTGGCAACTTAAAGATATTGCAGTAAACAAAAACACAGACAAAATTGCTCTACTCTTTTAAAGGTGTCATGTTATGAGTCATATTCATCTAAATGGTGGAGCAAGATGTTTTTTAATAATAGCTTTGGAAAATTCACTCATTTTTGTGAATTGTACTATGCAACTACAGTTAGGTAAGTAAAATAAATAAGCAGTTACGATAAGTGTGTTTGAATTTTTTTTATTAGCTTGCAATGAATTGTCCATTAATTTGTATCGAAAATGTTTACAGCTATTAAAACGAAAAGGGATGACCATGATGCCAGATTGTTAATTATGCTATCAAAGTGTAATGGTACTTTGACCAGCAGCTGTTTTTATATCATTTTAAATTTATGGAACCCTTGTGCCTACTCCAGTGTTTGACCTATTACATAACTGTTTATATGACATCTAACAGCTGAGATTTGTGAAGATAACGAGGAGTCTCCAAATTGACAGAAACCCCTCACACTAATTCAAGTACCTGGATACTAAAAATGGTACCTCCCAGCTCACTCCTGTATCTCAACTTGAACAATCCTCAGTGCAGGTAAGGACACTGAAACTGCAGTGTTTTTTTATATGAGCTCATTCACTCCACTAAAGAACGTTCAAAGTAGAACTACGTCGGGTAACACTCACTTTCCTAATGGTCTTATAAAATGCGCAATAATGATTACTGTTCCCTGTGGTATTGCTGTTTGGCAGTGCACATTGTTTAAAAAAAAGCAAGGATTAGGATTGCATTGTTTGTGGCAAATCTCCAGAAAGCACTGATGTAATTTGCTTCTACAATGTGCAGTATAACAGCAGACACCACAGTCACTAGGGCAATGCCTTTACATTCCACTTAGGCACTGGCTGTAGTGCACAACTATATCAAATCAAAGCTACGGGACGTGGCATTTAAATCATCAGTCTTCACTGAGCCGTTACTTCTTTCAAAAATGTGTTTCTACAAGGACTTTACTTTGTAGGCAAGAAGAGTTTTTAATCCATCAAACTGATCCGGATTTCAATACAGCTCCCAGAGGAAGAAGACAAGTGTTTAGTACACTAAACTTCCTTTTTAAAAAATCTTTTGAATACCACACTTTAAGAGTCAAAAGGACTTTCTAACTTTTAATTTTTACCCTCCCTCAGTTTCGTCGAACACGCAGAAACTACCTGCTTTTTCACCTATTCACTTTGTTCAAAGAATATGCATTGGAGAACAAAATAATTGCATTTACCTGAGGCCACCCATAATGCTGTGACATGGTATGCATACAGATTAATAAGATACAAGGTCTACTTTACTCACAAGGTGAGTTTCTAATCTCAACTTTCACATTGCCTAACAAGGATGAGTAGAGTCGTGATGAATTTGGTAACCCGTATCCAGGAATGAAGGATCAATGGAGAAACAGAAAACAAAATAAACCAAGTCCTGGAAATCTGAAGTGACAATAAAAGATGCTGTAAACATTCAGCACTTGGAGCTACATACAAGGAGAAAGAAAATAAAGTTTACAGACTGGATTTTCTTGAAGGCGATGGTTCTAGGAGGTCAGGAACATTTCAGATTCCAGAAATGCATCTCCATTAATGGGTCCACTGCTTCCATATTTCCGGTTCAGGGGGTGGGATGGAGAGAGACTGGCACAAGATGGATGGATGGTGAGGGCAGCAGGCTTTACTGGTAGGTAAGTCCATCTGTAATGTTGAATATTAAGCTCTCAAACCCTCTACCTGTCCCATATGATTCTTCGTATCTCCCATGCCACCTCCACATTCCCCATATCTCCTATCCTCTGTCCATGCACCTCCATAATGCCCTGTCATAGCCCCTGTGTCGCTTCCATGTCTGTGTATTCAATGTACCAACTCTTGTATTATCTAATATTAACAGAGCTGTGAGCCATTAGCAAGACAGACAGGCCTTTGAAATGATCGTGAAACTGATATGATGAGCGGAAACTTCGACACGTTCTTGTGAATAAAAATGCTCTGCTTACAACCACATAAAGGAGTCAATCAACAGAAGTAGACTAATGAGCCTATCCAGTCTGTTCTGCCATTCCATGAGAAAATGGCTGATCTGAGAATTTTCAGCTCCAGTTTCCAGTCTTCACCTCACTAATTTTTTCCCTTACTAATTAAAAATGTGTGTATCTCAGACATGAGTATACGTCAAGATCCAGCCCCAACAGCTCTCTGCAGTAAAGAATTCTGCAGATTCACTGTCATCTGAACCACAACCATTCTACATGGATTAAAAGTTTTTGGAGGTCAGCCACATATTCATAATTAAACCATCTGTTCAACTCGCTTATGTTGCCAGGTGCCGGATGGTCAATTTGTGAATGCCTGGCTGAGCTCCAAGAAAGGTTAATCTATTTAGATCCCAGCAAACAATGTTTGTACAGCTGCAGAGGGGAGGGATCACATTATTTCAATTACATCTTTATTACTTTGTAAAACAAACCCGCTGTTTCTTTGATGCTTTCTCTTCCTGCATGTTTATTTTTAAAAGATTAAGAGATTTGAGGGTGAGAGCTTGTGACCAACCATTTATTTGACATGGTGAGGGTAAGATAGACATTAAAAGTAAATGACATTTTTATAAGAATGTACAGTCATGTATGATAAAAAAAGTCACGTGATCATGGAAGCTTGTTCCTCAGCTCTTTCTCTTTCTCATGACAGTATTAACATATATTTCAAACAACTACATCTTTCACCTCCACAACCTGTTTGGAAAGTTATTCTGAACTGTTTATGACTTTTTCAATATATAAGTTATTTCAATGTCTCTCTGAAATATAGCATACTGTATTGTGAATGTAAAATTCTTTCTTTCCTTTGATTTCACCACCTTTTAAACAATAATTGCCTGAGTTGTCCTAGTTTGTATTTTGTTGAATCAGAGGCTTCACACTTATTGCCCTTCTTTCTCGCAAAACACATACTTTACTTCACAGAGCTTTCCCTCTGTTTTTTGGGACCACTCTTGAACTCCTACGTCCACTACCTAATGCAGGTATATATTTTGTGGCATGGGTCTACAGCTGACCATAGGACTGCATGATCTAACCAATAGTCATGAAATCTCAGGACAGTCCATTCTGCATATCCCAGAAATCCATAAGCTTTATTAAATTGCTGCATAACATTGTCTAGTCAGTGTAAGTAATTTACCTATTATTCCTAGATTTCAGTGGTTCTCAAACACCATGCTCAGATTTTACTCCACTCAAAAGTCATAATTTTAATACTACACCTGCAATCCTTTAATCTTCAATTGCCATTTTTCTAACCAATTGAAGAACCGAACTCAATAATTTTTCAAATCTTTCTATTACACTCTGTGTTTCATTCAACAACTAATTTGCCACTAATTTGACAATGGTACAAATAATTTTGTTTCTTTCGGTCATATGAGTAGCCTAAAAGCAATAAGGGCCTACACAGTGATGTGCTTCCACCCCTCCCTTAGTTGCCTCCATTCACAATTGCATCCAGTTTGACAATTCACAGTCTCCTTTAATAACTGGTTTCTTATCCACTCCTGTGTCGACATTAAATTCCTGTGAAATATTTTGAAGAGAACTTTGCAGACCACATCGAAAGTCTAACTGATCTACTTCATAGAGAATGCCACTATCTGCTCTTTCTTATCATTCTCCAGAAAATTTTTACTCTTGCATTTTCATTTCCCAATGGACTTCTATTTGTCTGCGTCATTTAAAATGCCTGATTGTAAAACCAAACACTTTCCCAAATGGTCTGGTGGATTATTGAGTCTTCATGATAAGTTAGTGATGGACCTCAATGACCAAGGTTAACTGTCCACTATAAAGGTGCCTGAAGCTCTTGAAAAGAATTTCAGGAGCTAATTTATGAAGCTACACTTCAAAACCTTTTCTCTAACCAAAAATACAGTTCTTGTTACTAAATTTCTCTTAGGTTTGACAAAGTTCCAAGTTAGTTGTATTAATAAAAAAATTATATTTCATTACATTTAATTTTACATCTCATTCCTCCTGCCTTAGAAGATTACAGATGATCCTGCAGAGATAACTGTTTTACAAGCGAGCCATTATTTGACTTTTAAATATTATTAATGTTTAAGGCTTATAAATGTTATTCACATTAACAAAGCTGCTAGATTTCAGATCAGATGAGTCTCCATTTTCTAATAAGCTGGAATATGCACTTATAAAACCGGTACTTTTTGTTTTTGCATAAAGAACATGTCGTTGATAAATAATCCTACAGCGCAAAATGTAAGATCCATCTTTTATCTGACATCTGGGGCTGACTTATTAGTTTGGTAGAAATCCATGTCATCCATGAGTTATGATGTAATTCCCAGATATTAGATTCAAAGGCTGGAAAATTCCACTTGCCAACTAGCCCAGGGTGAGTAATTCCTCACCTTTACCTCACTAGCTTGAAAATAATATCAAAATGTGTTTCTCTGCATTTCCATCATTGTTTCTCGGTGCCACATCTGGTCCTTTGTGGCCTGCTGTTGTCATTCCTATCTCCTCGGATATCTTGTACCATTGATAGATTTTATTCAGTGTTTGAATTCATTTCATCCTGTTTATGTTCAACTATCAGTTTTCAGCATTCAAAAAGTCAACATAAGCATGTGAAGTGGAAAGAAGTGCTACTTGTTAAACAGTGAACCATTGTAAAATATGTTTCCTATGCTCGGTCTTAAGTTTCACTCTGCCACTCTTTATTTATAGTTCTTCTATACTATTCAAACATTGCATGTACATTGATGACACTGAGACTTACAGGGATAGCAGTCAGATTCTGTTGGAAATCTAAATTACGTACAAGTGCAAAAAGAGCAAAATGTAGGGGAATCATGAGTGGCATAGAAATCATTCACGCAATGCAATTTATTTACAGCAGAAAAAGCAACAATTTTTATTCACCATTTATTCACATCTATGCTTGAAGTTCAGTTTTTTATGGTTGGAAGACCTGAAGTTTTTTGACCTCTGTAAAATTGACAGGCTACTGCTGCCCAGACTGTATTATTTTGATTCAGTTCATTGAATTGTTTTGCCACCATCTTGGCATGAGAATTGGCAAAACACTCCCGAAAATTGATGTTTCATTCGGTCTGAATGGAATTTGGAGGATAAACTATGAATGGAATCGTCAATGTGTGCTGAAAGTGAAATGTGAATGAAGTAATGCAAGTGAAGTGACGTGGGAAATCCATCAGATTTAATTGTTAAAATTTCACATACTCTATGGAAGGAAGGAAGCAGAAAGTAATTTTTGTAATTGTGTAAACCCCACCCCCTTTTCACAATGCTGTGTTTGAAAACTGTAAAAGGTATGCTGTGACAGGAGATGTTTAACATTCTGCCCTAACTAAAGAATCACAGCAACTGTTTTATAATTGGTTATGGATTATTAGGAAGGCTTATGAAGGCATTATCATTCATGGTACAAATTTAACACTCTTTTGTGATGGACCAGTCATCAGATTTGCTAACAGAATTTGACTTTATTCCTGGAAGGGAAAAATACACTAGTGGAATGTTTTCCTTTCAAAATATTTTTTTAAGCAGCAATGCATTTATTTTTCCTGAATACAAACTCTATATCCTTAGCACCACAAAGCATAGCTCCTACACATATATTAGACCAGCATTGTGAAGTACGAAATGCTGACAAGCAATTTGTGCAGTTTTGACGGCAGCAGTTTTTGCCCTCATTTTAATAAAAATGATTTGATCGGCTCGTAAGTAAACGTATTTCACAAGTGTATATTTACTTAATGAACATCTGCCATCATTTAATGACAAAGAATATGAAGCACTCAAGCAAATTGCTTTTTGTATTACCTCACCAAGAAATGTACAAAAGATTTAAAATACACATGCAACCACTTTGCAAATATGTGTATAAAATCACATGGCCAGCTACAATGTTTATTGTGCAATTAGTTGCATTTTGCTTGCTGATCATTGAATCATTGGATATATATGCAATAAGTCAAATACGCGTCTGGGCATGTGTAATGCTTATTTCTGAAGTTGTACTTGAAGGATTTAACTTGAGACAATTATAAATACTAGTTATTACATAACTGATACTTAAACATATCCAGTAAATATGTTGCATGTTTCTGTCTCAAAATTCAAAATTAAGCTAATTGGGTAAACATACAGAATATTGCCAATGACTTGTGAGATATATTGTTGATATTTCTACATTGAGACATGTTAATGTCAAATGCCATTTTTTTGCAATTGTGATGGAAGTGTCATTGTAACTGAAACCTTGTTAAATAACACAAACAATATGAGCTGTCTTATTAAAATATGGTGTAATTTCAAACTGCAGTCAAAGATTCTGAATAGATGTCATGCTGAGCTGAACGTCATGTTCCATTAACAGGAATTGATAAATCATCTTCACAAAGAATTTGCTACATTCTATTGTGAAATATCGAACAACTGAATAATGGAGTTGGTCTGCATATTGTACATTCTCAGAGCCATGCCTTCTCCATTCAATCCTGAGTGGAAATAAGTCCCTATTATGTGACATAATTTGAACCTGTTATCATTGGCACTCTCTGTACTGCAGTTAATCAATTAGTACATTGAAATCAATAGCAGCTCTTTATGCAACATCCTCCAGACTCAAATATACATTCTAATGTGGCAGTAATTAGAATAATCTGGGAAAAGCCAAATAAGAATTAATAAAGTGTCCAGACTAAATAGATAGCTACGAAATGTCCAATAGCACCCAGAGATTTATGATTAAACCGAGTTATTTTCCCATGATAGTCTGAGATCTGGCACATATGTTCAGTCGCCCATCTGATCTTTCACTTTAAAGCCACTGGTAAAGTATTCCCTTGAGAGACATGATCTAAATAGCAATATCATGAAGGCAATAGAACATCATTGCTTCTTCTGTTGGGAGTTGCATTTCTAAACTGCTACACCTCAGTGGAGAGAGGAAGGGTTATCTGACAATTCGGAAAACAGTTGGAAGGATTCTTCTATTCTGATTTGTTCATATGTCATGCAAAGTGTGATATTTTTAGTGGTGACAAATGTACCAGCTGTACATATGGAAACCTTTTGGGCAGTATTTCCTGCAGGTGCCTGTGTTCCTACCTACTGGCTGGAGAGTTAGTGAGGTGCCATGTTACCTGCTTCAGGGAAGGCCTGGGTTGCAGAGAGTGTTCGCTGGGATCAAGGAGCTTAGGTGCAGAAGTCCCACCTACCACAAGGTGCTAACCAGTTAGTGGAAACTTAGTAAATGATAACACAAGCTTATCAAATTCAGTCTAAAATATTCGCAGGGGTAATGATACACCTGAGCCCCTGCAGTGTCTGAATTCCATTCTATTCATTTAAATAAAATCTTAAACAAGTTTTGTTAAACATGAGAAGCTGCAGAAAAGACTTACTTAGATTACTTACAGTGTGGAAACAGGCCCTTCGGCCCAACAAGTCCACACCAACCGCCACCCACCCAGACCCATTCCCATACATTTACCCCTTCACCTAACACAACAGGCAATTTAGCATGACCAATTCACCTAACCTGCACATTTTTGGATTGTGGGAGGAAACTGGAGCACCCAGAGGAAACCCACGCAGACACGGGAGAATGTGCAAACTCCACACGGAGAGTCACCTGAGGCAGGAATTGAACCCTGATCTCTGGTGCTGAGGCAGCAGTGGTAACCACTGTGCCACTGTGTCACCCATAACTACATCACTGGGGTTGGAAAGATTGAATCAGAGGGAGATGCTAAATAGGCTGGGGCTATTTTCCCTGGAGCATTGGAAGCTGAGAGGTAGTCTAATAGCGAACGGTTTATCAAATCGTTAGGGGCATGGATAAAGTGAATAGCCAAGGTCTGTTTCCGAGGGATGGTGAGTCCAAAACTAGAGGGGATAGGTTTAAAGGGAGAGGACAAAGATTTAAAAGGGACCTAAGGGGTCCCATGCAGAGGGTGGTGTGTGTATGGAATGAGCTGCCAGAAGCAGTGGTGGAGGCTGGTACAATTACAACATTTAAAAGGCATCTGGATGGGTATATGAATAGGGAAAAATTAGAGGAATATGGGCTAAATGCTGGCAACTGGCACGAGATTAATTTGGGATGTCTGGTCACCATGCACGAGTTGGACCTAAGGGTCAGTTTCCATGCTGCACATCTCTATGATTCTAAGTTGGTCAGCCTCTGGTGGGGCACTGTAACCAAACATCAAAATCAAATAGTCAACAAAACTTAACAGAAATTAAACGTAAACTTAAACAAAAATATAATTTCCAGGAGCGATGATATACACCAGCCCATGCAATGCCAACTCTTCTTTCTGTACTAAGTCTAACAGAGGTAGACGCTGAGCCATTTGGAATCTTAACAGGACTGGAGCTTAACTCAACAATAAAATGTAGTCATGGCATGATGTCGAAATATTGACAAGTTAGGCATAATTATGAGGATTGTCAGGAGCCATAGGTGACATATCTGACTCCATCAAGATCGAGAGCTGGACTCTCCAATTCTCCAACTTTAGCCTTTAGAACAGCAGTGGGGTCCCCACCTGACAACTTCCTGCTCATTTAAGTGCACTCACCTCAATACCAAATACCACAGGGGAGAAGGTATTACATTTTGAGTCTTGTGTCTATATGCTATTTCCTATCTACAAAACATCCTGTTGTCATATTTTTGTCACAGTTCTGTTTCATCTACTTCCGTCACTTTTTTTTTGTATAAATTCTTGCATCCACATTTGTAGAGAAATCTGTGTAAGTAAAGCTATCACTTTGTCATTACAACAACATGGCCACTCCAGTGTCTTAGTTTCCTTTTCACCATTTCCTCACCCTGTGCTAAAAAGAAACTCCAAGTGTCATTGTAAGAACACAAAAGATGATTGTAGGTCATGAGAAAGGGTAAAATATGACTTTGTGATTTTATTCATTTGTTCTTTGCCCATGACCACAATTCTTTCCAAATCCATAAAACTGTAAAACACAGGACCATTTGGCCCTTCAAGTCTGCACTGCCATTCAATAAGATAATTATTGATCTGATAATCCTCAACTCCAGTTTCCTGCTTTTTCCCCCAAACTATTGATCTCACTATTGAATAAAAATCTGTCTATCTCAGCCTTGAATATGCTTCATGTCCTAGCCTTGGCAGCTTTCTACAGTAAAGAATTCCATAGATTTACTTTCCTCTGAGAAAAGAAATCCTCCTCATCTTTGCCTGAAGTGGCCAACCTCTTGCTCTGAGATTATGATCTCAAATTCAAGACCCTCCCTGCTTGTCACCTCCTCAAAAGCTCTAAGGAATTTGTCAGGCATGAATTTTCCTTCATTAAGCCAGGCTGACTCAGCTTAGTTATATTATGTATTTCTAAATGTTTTATTATTACATTCCTTAAACTGCTCCAATAACAGATGTGGAGCTAACTGGATTATATTTACCTATGTTTTTGATTCTGCTGGGCCTCTCAGAGCAGGTTACATGTTTTATTGACCATCCTGACCACAAGGATCTCCAGGTTCATCTCAAAGAAACGTGTTACCAGCCTCCTTTCTCCACCACCTCTCCTGACCCCTTCCTCAAACGAGTAGGATACCTTCCAGATGCCAGGGCTCATGAGGGTATACAGTCAGTTTTGGAAAATGACATGGTGCAAAGAATGTTGGTCTTAGGAAGGATCTCTGCTGAGTGGCGAGTTGCTCTGGGAATGGCGCACGGGAATTTACAGATGGGATTCTCACTCTAAGGGCTGGAATGGCGATTGATGCGGTGAGTTTGGTTAGATCCAGCACGATAACTCGGCCTTGAGGCATGAATCACTCCACAAAACCTGGTGCGACTCGCACTTTGCCAAAAAAAAATGTAAGGTTCAACCCATTTTTTCACTTTACTTGGACAGAATTTGGATGTTTGGACCCACGTAATAGGTTGAAAGACAACATTCGTTTCGAAAGTTTCATGGATTGAAGTGGAGTAAACAAGCTCAGTGAAATTTTAACAAGTTTGAAAATGTGAGCATTTAAAATTATCACCTCACAAACCTGAGAGATTTGTTTGATGCAGTTACAAATACAGATGTATATATTTTTAAAATCACTAACGCTGCAGCAGTCCAAATTTTTTTTTGTTTCTTCCTACATATTGAAGAAGAATAATCTGGCCTCTATTCAACACTTACACTGTTCCTCAATGTCTACCCATCAACCATATATCTCCTGTAATCTGCCCCTGAGCAAGGTAAATAAATGTTCATTCGAGTCAGTCAGTGTAGTAGTATATTTTGAACATGTTAACTTGCATTGATAAAGTAAATATAATGTACTTAGGAGCCAATGCTGTCCAGATTGTATTTGTTTGAATTACGTTTGTGCCAAACATGTGTCATTTGAGCCGAAGGTTCTTGCTCCAGACTTTCAGTGCAACACAGCATTCCTACAGAGCTCCACACATTTTCGTCATTTGCACTTTAAAATGATGGGTTTTTGAAAGTAGGTTTTCATTTTTGGTGTTGATAGAAACCAGGTGGTAGCTAATCTTCCACCCGTTACATACTCTGCTCAATTTCCCTCCCTTTAAAGTCAAAGAAGAGAAAATTCAGGCAGGATGTAAACCAGGCTGTGGAATGTTAATTTTCTAACAGTGCTGAAAGTGAAAATCAGCTTGAAAATGTTACCATGGCACATGTAATGTTGTTAATTAATAAATGTAGGTTCACAGTTTTTGAATGTATCTTTATTTAATGTCCAAGTTTTTACTTCTCGCTATCAGACCCTTTTATTGACAGTACTTTCCTTCATTAGCAGACAGAAATGACCCAATTGGCAAACATTGTAAATTCCACTCCATGGACAATGCAAACAAAATTCAATTTGAGTGGAGCAGGAAGAGATGTATCCAATCAGTTAGCTGCTAAGATCACAGATCAGCTTCTGCGGCACGGTGGCACAGTGGTTAGCACTGCTGCCTCACAGCGCCAGAGACCTGGGTTCATATTCCCGACTCAGGCAACTGACTGTGTGGAGTTTGCACGTTCTCCCCGTGTCTGCGTGGGTTTCCTCCGGGTGCTCCGGTTTCCTCCCACAGTCCAAAGATGTGCAGGTCAGGTGAATTGGCCATGCTAAATTGCCCGTAGTGTTATGTTAGGGGTATGGGTGGGTTGCGCTTCAGCGGGTCGGTGTGGACTTGTTGGGCCGAAGGGCCTGTTTCCACACTGTAATGTAATCTAATCTAAAAAAAATGCCATTGTTTTGAACATGAGCAAATGATGAAAAAACTTTACTAGGCAAATAGTGTGAGGAGAGTGTAGGGATTGTAATGAGGACATAAAATAGGAGTTCCCTGATTGGGGCAGTTAATCTAGTCCAATCAGGCAGCCCTGGCTGACAGAAATAAACAGGAGTGTCAGAGGTTCTGTTCACACTGAGAGCTAGCTCTGACGGAGCCAAACCAGTGTCAAATACTATGAACGTATAAATAAAGGCACCTTCCCGTGTAACCGCAGAAAGTGCAAAACCTGGTCCTTCACCTCCTCCCTGCTCCCCCTCCAAGGGACGAAACAGTCTTTCCAGATAGAGTCATAGAGTCATAGTGATGTACAGCATGGAAACAGACCCTTTGGTCCAACCTGTCCATGCCGTCCAGATATTCCAACCCAATCTAGTCCCACCTGCCAGCACCCAGCCCCTATCCCTCCAAACCCATCCTATTCATATATCCATCCAAATGCCTCTTAAATGTTGCAATTGTACCAGCTTCCACCACATCCTCTGGCAGCACATTCCATACACATACCACCCTCTATGTGAAAGAGGTGCCCCTAAGGTCTCTTTTATATCTTTCCCCTCTCACCCTAAACCTATGCCCTCTAGTTCTGGACTCCCCCACCCCAGGGAAAAGACTTTGTCTATTTATACTATCCATGCTTCTATAAGGTCACCCCTCAGCCTCCGACGCTCCAGGGAAAACAGCCCCAGCCTGTTCAGCCTCTCCCTGTAGCTCAGATCCTCCAACCCTGGCAACATCCTTGTAAATCTTTTCTGAACCCTTTCAAGTTTCACAACATCTTTCCAATAGGAAGGAGACCAGAATTGCACGCAATATTCCAACAGAGGCCTAACCAATGTCCTGTACAGCCGCAACATGACCTCCCAACTCCTGTACTCAATACTCTGACCAATAAAGCATACCAAATGCCTTCTTCACTATCCTATCTACCTGCGACTCCACTTTCAAGAAGCTATGAACCTGCACTCCAAGGTCTCTTTGTTCAGCAACACTCCCTTGGACTTTACCATTAAGTGTATAAGTCCTACTCAGATTTGCTTTCCCAAAATGCAGCACCTTGCATTTATCTGAATTAAACTCCATCTGTCACTTCTCAGCCCATTGGCCCATCTGGTCCAGATCCTGTTGTAATCTGAGGTAACCCTCTTTGCTGTCCACTACACCTCCAATTTTGATGTCATCTGCAAACTTACTAACTGTACCTCTTATGCTTGCATCCAAATCATTTATGTAAATGACAAAAAGTAGAGGGCCCAGCACCGATCCTTGTGGCACTCCACTGGTCACAGGCCTCCAGTCTGAAAAACAACCCTACACCACCACCCTCTGTCTTCTACCTTTGAGCCAGTTCTGTATCCAAATGGCTAGTTCTCCCTGTATTCCGTGAGATCTAACCTTGCTAATCAGTCTCCCATGGAGAACCTTGTCGAACGCCTTACTGAGGTCCATATAGATCATATCTACTGCTCTGCCCTCATCAATCTTCTTTGTTACTTCATCAAAAAACTCAATCAAGTTTGTGAGACATGATTTCCCATGCACAAAGCCATGTTGACTATCCCAAATCAGTCCTTGCCTTTCCAAATACTTGTACATCGTGTCCCTCAGGATTCTCTCCAACAACTTGCCCACCACCGAGGTCAGGCTCACTGGTCTATAGTTCCCTGGCTTGTCTTTACCACCCTTCTTAAACAGTGGCACCACGTTTGCCAACCTCCAGTCTTCTAGCACTTCACCTGTGACTATAGATGATACAAATATCTCAGCAAGAGGCCCAGCAATCACTTCTCTAGCTTCCCACAGAATTCTCAGGTACATCTGATCAGGTCCTGGGGATTTATCCACCTTTAACCGTTTCAAGACATCCAGCACTTCCTCCTCTGTAATCTGGACATTTTGCAAGATGTCACCGTCTATTTCCCTACAGTCTATATCTTCCATATCCTTTTCCACAGTAAATACTGATGCAAAATATTCGTTTAGTATCTCCCCACACAAAGGCTGCCTTGCTGATCTCTGAGGGGCCCTATTCTCTCCCTAATTACCCTTTTGTCCTTAATATATTTGTAAAACCTCTTTGGATTCTCCTTAATTCTATTTGCCAAAGCTATCTCATGTCCCCATTTTGCCCTCCTGATTTCCCTCTTAAGTATACTCCTACTTTCTTTATACTCTTCTCAGGATTCACTCGATCTGTCCTGTCTGTACCTGACATATGCTTCCTTCTTTTTCTTAACCAAAACCCTCAATTTCTTGAGTCATCCAGCATTCCCTATAGTTACCAGCCTTCCATTTCACCCTGACAGTAATATACTTTCTCTGGATTCTTGTTATCTCATTTCTGAAGGCTTCCCATTTTCCAACCGTCCCTTTACCTGTGAACATCTGCCTCCAATCAACTTTTGAAAGTTCTTGCCTCATACCGTCAAAATTGGCCTTTCTCCAATTTAGAACTTCAACTGAAGCATCATTTCACCTGTCTCTCCTCCAACCTTGTGTATTGTATTTGCTGCACCCAATGTGGCCTATTCTCCAATAGAGGAACTGTGGCACGGTGGCTCAGTGGTTAGCACTGCTGCCTCAAGCGTCAGAGATCCGGGTTTAATTCGAGCCTTTTCCTGTGTCTGCGTGGGTATTCTCTGGGTGCTCCAGTTTCCTCCCACAATCCAAAGATGTGCAGGTTCGGTAAATTGGCCATACTAAATTGCCCATAGTGTTCAGGGATGTAAAGGTTAGATTCTCTACAGTGTGGAAACAGACCCTTCAGCCCAACATGTCCACACCGACCCTCCGAAGAGTAAACCGCCCAGACCCATTTCCCTTTGACTAATGCACCTAACACTATGGGCAATTTAGCATGGCCAATTCACCTGATCTGCACATCTTTGGACTGTGGAGGAAACTGGAGCACCCGGAGGAAACACACGCAGACACGGGGAGAATGTGCAATCTCCACATAGACGGTCGCCCAATGCTGGAATCGAACCTGGGACACAGGTGCATTAGTCAGGGGTAAATATAGGGTAGGGGATGGGTTTGGGTGGGATACTCTGTGGAGGGTCAGTGTGGACTTGTTGGGCTTGTTACATTCTCTGTCACCCTCTCTCCCCTCTCCTACCTCAGTGGGACTGTCTGTCCTTTCCAGTCTGGTAGTTTGACATACCACTGTTCTATCATTCCTGCATTCTGATCACTTCATCTGAACTATCAATGTGCATTCTCCTCCAGCACTCCAACCTCCAGCCCCCTTCCCCTCCATTATTGCATTAATGCTGTCTCCTCTGCACTTCACTTCAGCTCTGATGAAGAGTCATCTCAACCCGAAACATCAGCTTGCTGCCTCTCCATGGATGCTGCCTGAGCTGCTATGGTTTCCAGCATTTTTGTTTTCAATCCTGTAAATAAAGAGTGACTTGGTGACAGGATACCAGCCTCTGTGGAGTTATTTCAGAGAGTGGTTTGGATAACGTTGAAAGATTCCAGTTAACAAAGCTAATGATGAATTAAGCTGGTTCTTGATGATGTTCTAAACTTGGAAAGATTAAGGATCTCCAAGTGAATTTAAACTGTGACCACGTTATAATTACGGGCCCCCTCGCAGATATTTCTCCTATTTTGGCTTTTCCTGATTTCTTAGCCAAATGTGGTCCCACAGGAGCCAGAGACCCACTAAGTACCTCATCTGAATCATCAATATTTAGACATGTGCCTTGAAAATGACTAGCTTTTGGTCACCATGGGGATCAATAAAACTGGCCTTGATGCTGTCCTCACCTTGCGTCTGCATGCTCTTCCAGCAGGGCTCATTGAGTGGTGAAATGGAGTAAATGATGTCATATTGTCTTCTTGACCTCTCACCCCTTCCCACCCAACCAAGTGAAAAGAACTGAACAACATGAACAACTGCTTGAATATACCGCTTTTAAAATTATCTGACACTGGTGACAGAAGTTTGGTCAAACAGCTACGTTTGAAGAATGATTTAAAGGAGCAGAGGGGTAAGAATACAGAGACGCCTGGGGAGACAGTGTTTCCAGTTTATAAGTAGCTACAGGCAATACCATCAATTGTTCTTTGACAGGAATCAGGAATGCAGAAGAACCTCGTGTGCATTTCCCGATGGATAATTCATTCAACTTACTTTGAACACTAAAACAAGCTCAAATTGTTTTTGAACGTTTTGTGGGTGAGGAAAGCTTCAAGTTTTTTATCATCAAGTTTGAAAAATAGCCTTTGAAAGCACAAGACGTATTACTGTCAAAAGCTTATTTGATCGAAAAGGTGAAGACAAACTAACCTTTAAAACCAAAGGGTATATCTACATTTCACAGACTTGTAGCTGAGTGAAGTAAAAATGTTTCAGTTCATTTCTCAACCTCTTTCAAACGCATATTAAATAGGTAAAATAAGTTTTCACGTCATATTAGTACATTAATGCAAATATAAAAAACAGTATGAATTATCTACTTTCTTTTCTGCCATTATCCTCTGCTTTAATCTATGCCTGGCCTGACTGCTTGTTTCTAGACACTCCAGCAGCCAGGACTTCCCATGCATTGGCTCCAATCCTGGTCAGCTTTAGGGTTGGCTTGCAAGTATCCCGGGATCACAGATCCCAGGGTGATCTGCTGCTCTTGTACCGATAGTAGGTCTATCATAGAGAGTGTCTTTGAACTGCAAGCACCATCCATTTGATTCACATGACTCATGAAATCATTGCAGACTATGGGAGATTACTTTATTATTGATTTGGTCAAATAATGTGAATTAAGTCCATTGCACACATTGCTAAATACAAAGTAAATTTATTCTAACAAGGAAATAGTAATGGGCTTGAGTTATAGCGTCATACAGATGTACAGCAGAGAAACAGACCCTTCAGTCCAACTTGCCTATGCCAACCAGATATCCTAACCTAATCTAATCCCATTTGCCAGCACTTGGGTCATATCCCTCTATTCATATACCCATCCAGATGCCTTTAAATGCTGTAATTGTACCAGGCTCCACAACTTCGTTTGGCAAATCATTCCATACACGCGCCACCCTCTGCATGAAAAATTGGCCACTTAAGTCCCTTTTATATCTTTCCCCTCTCACCTGAAACCTATGCCCTCTAGTTCTGGACTCCCCCACTCCATGGAAAAGATCTTGTAGATTTATCTTATCCATGCCCCTCATGATTTTATAAAACTCCATAAAGTCACCCCTTAGCCTCGATGCTCCAGTGAAAACAGCCCCAGCCTATTCAGACTCACCCTGTAACTCAAATCCTCCAACCCTGGCAACAATCTTGTAAATCTTTTCTGAACCTTTCAAGATTCACAACATCCTTCCGATAGGAAGGAGACCAGAATTGCACACAATATTCCAAAAGTGGCCTAACCAATGTCCTGTACAGCTGTAACATGGCCTCCCAACTCCTGTACTCAAAGTTCTGAACAATAACGAAAAGCATATGAAATGCCTTCTTCACGATTCTATCTACCTGCGACTCCACTTTCAAGGAACTATGAACCTGCACTCCAAGGTCTCTTTGTTCAGCAACCCTCCCTAGGACCTTATTATTAAGTGTATAAGTCCTGATAAGATTTGCTTTTCCAAAATGCAGCACCTTGCATTTATCTAAATTAAATTCCATTGGCCACTCCTCAGCCCATTAAACCATCTGATCAAGATCCCATTGTAATCCGAGGGAGCCTTCTTCGCTGTTCACTAGACCTCAAATTTTAGTGTCATCTGCAAACTTTCTAACAATATCTCCTATGTTCACATCCAAATCATTTACATAAATGACAAAAAGCAGTGGATCCAGCAATGATTCTTGTGCCACTCCATTGGTCACAGGCCTCCAGTCTGAAAAACAACCTTCCTCCACTGCCCTCTGTCTTCTGCCTTCGAGCCAGTTCTGTATCCAAATGGCTGGTTCTCCTTGTATTCCATGAGATCTAACCTTGCTAACTAGTCTCCCAAGAGGAACCTTGTTGAATGCCTTACTAATGTCCACATAGATCACATCAACCGCTCTATCCTCATCAATGCTCTTTGTTACTTCTTCAAAAAACTCAGTCAAGTTCATGAGACATGATTTCCCACGCTTAAAGCCATGTTGACTATCCCTAATCAGTCCTTGCCATTCCAAATACATGTCCATCCTCTCCCTCAGGATTCCCTCCAACAACTTGCTCACGACCAATGTCAGGCTCACTAGTCCATAGTTCCCTGGCTTGTCCTTACCACCCTTCTTAAACAGTGGCACCATGTTTGCCAACCTCCAGTCTTCTAGCACCTCATCTGTGACTATCGATGATGTCAAGGGCCCCAGCAATCACTTCCCTAGTTTCCCATAGAGTTCTGGGTATAACTGAGCAGATCCTGGGGATTTATCAATTTTTATGTGTTTCAAGAGATCCAGCACCTCCTCCTCTGTAATGTGGACATTTTTCAAGATGTCACCATCTATTTCCCCACATTCTATATCTTCCATGCTCTTCACCACAGTAAACACTGATGCAAAATACACGTTTAGTATCTTCCCCAAGTCCTGCAGCTCCATACAAAGGCTGCCTTTAAGGGGCACTATTTGCCAAAGTTATCTCATGTCCCCTTTTTGCCCTCCTGATTTCTCTCTTAAGTATACTCCTCCTGTTTCTACACTCTTCTAAGGATTCATTCAATCTATCCTCTCTATGCTTGACATGTGCTTCCTTCTTTGTCTTTACCAAAACTTCAATTGCTCTCGTCATCCAGCTTTCCCTGCACCTACCAGCCTTTCCTTTCACCCTAACAAGAATATTCCAACTCTGGACTCTTGTTATCTCATTTTTGAAGACTTCCCAATTACAAGCCATCCCTTTACCTGCAAACACCTGTCCCCAAACAGTTTTTGAAAGTTCTTGCCTAATGCCATCAAAATTAGCCTTCCTCTAAGATCCAGTTTATCCTTTTCCATCACTATTTTAAAGCTAATCAAATTATGGTCGCTGGATATTTCCCAACGATAATACTATGCCTGTGTTCATTTGTTCAAAGACTCATCAGTCTTATTCACATTACATTTTGTACAACTGACCATCAATAGCCTCTTGCTGGATTTGAGTTAACTCCCAAAAGTACAACCACAGGTTTTACAATGCGTTTCACCAGATTAGAAGTAGGATAGGCTGAGTGTACTCAGTTTACTGTCATATCCTGGAATGATTTGAAACTCTATCCTCATTGACAAGTATAAAACAATGTTGTTATTTATGGAAAGATTAATTTCAATAGTTGAAATAGAACTACAGTATTTCATGAAAATATATTATTTTGTTTCTGTCATCAGAATATTTGAGCATCAGGATTTTGACCTATGAGAAAATGGGAAATCTGTAGGAGCTACATTGTTATAGTGGTTATAATGTGTGACTACCCTGTGCAAACTTCATGCTGCCTGCAAATTATAATGATTGTGACATACAGACCAGTGTTGAACAAACTGCTGAGTTGCTGTATGCCTCAGCAGGTAGCCCAAGATCATGTGAGGTGTACACTGATTAAACTTACCCTGTGCTGCTGAAAACCTCACTACCTATCCTAAAGGTGAAGTGCATTTTTGCTACTGCAGGGTTGAAACTTTTGGCCTGGAGGAAGCATTACAGACCAGAAAGCATTCTCCAAGATTCTTGGATGCTGCACTAGAGGCTTTGGTGGTAGGAAGGGACAGGAGCAAGATTCTAAAATAAAAACGGAAAATGCTGGGGAAACTCAGCAGGTCTGTTAGCATCTGTGGAGAGAGGAGGTGTAAAGTTCACTTTTATTTCTTCTATTAGTTCATAAATACAAAATTCATGAGTAAGGCCAGTATTTATTGACCATCCCCAACTGCCTTTGATAGGCAGTGAAGAGTTGCCTTCTTAAAGTATTTCCATCCATCGTGTGTATGCCCACCCACAGTGCTATTGTAGAGCAGGGTCCTGGGTATGGTGACAGAGACAATGAAGGAACAACTATCCACATCAAGCCAAGTTGGCGTGTGACTTGGGAGATGGGCAGTGGTGTTTCCAAATATTAGCTGCCCTTGTTCCTCTAAATAGTATATGTTCTGGATTCGGAAACTGCTCTCAAAGGAGCTTTAGTGAGTTGCTGCACTGCATTTTCTAGATACTATGTGTTTCTACCAGGTGTGCTGGTCGTGGAAGGTGTGCTGAGTGTTTAAGGTAGTGGATGGGGCACTGGTCAAGCAGGATGTTTGGGCCTGGATGTTGTTGAACTTCTTGAGGGACTCTTTGAGCAGAATTCATCCAGGCCGGTCATATTCCTGAATATGCAATAGTATGAATCAGAAGCTGGAGGAGATCACTTGGCCCAATGAGCATGTTCTGCCATTCAATATGGTCAAGACTGATCTGATTGTGGCTTCATCCTGACATTCCAATTTATCTCTCACAGCCCTTTGATCCTCTTGCTCTTCAAAAGCTTGTCATTGTGCCTTAAAAATGTATAAAACTACCTCTTCTATTGAGTGGGACGGGCTCGGAAACTGACATCATTCATGAGTTTATATTAATTTTGTCATGCATTTGTTGGTGACTTTGTCAAAAAAAGACTTCTCCTTTCCTGTCACTATCTATTACAGAATCAGTGCAGGGGTCACGCATCTTCTGTGCCTCCTAATCTTTCACAATGGCTTTCTGAGACGGATTATTTGGCTCGAATGACTTGAGGGGCCAGACTGTCCACATGAGATGGGCAACATTGACTCACTAAGTGCTGTCATGTCTCTGAAGGAAACAGTGCACTGTAAATCAAGCCCCATTATTCCATATGTCAATACATATAGAGTCATAGAGATTAGATTAGACTAGATTAGATTAGATTCCCGACAGTGTGGAAGCAGGCCCTTCTGCTCAACATGTCCACACCAACCCTCCAAAGAGTAACCCACCTCCCTCTGACAAATGCTCCTGACACTATGGACAATTTTGAATGGCCAATTCACCTAATCTGCACATTTTTGGACTGTGGGAGGAAACTGGAGTACATGAAGGAAACCCACGCAGACACGGGGACAATGTGCATACTCCACACAGACAGTCGCCCGTGGCTGGAATCAAACCTGGGACCCTGGCGCTGTGAGGCAGCAGTGGTAACCACTGAGCCACCGTGTACAGCATGGAAACAGACCCTTCGGTCCAACTTGTCCGTGCTGACCAGATATCCCAACCCAATCTCGTCTCACCTGCCAGTACCTGGCCCATATCCCTCCAAACCCTTCCTATTCATATACTCATCTAGATGCCTTTTAAATGTTGCAATTGTACCAGCCTCAACCACTTCCTCTGGCAGCTCATTCCATACATGTACTAGCTCTGCATGAAAAGGTTGTCCCTTAGGTCTCTTTTATATCTTTACCCTTCTCCCTAAACCTGTGCTCTCTAGTTCTGGACTTTAACGATTAGGCTGATTCATTTGCCAGACTGTGATAACTATCTAAGAGAGTGGGTGGCGCAGCACTGATTAGTATGGTTGCCTCACAGCGCCATGGCCCTGGATTCGATTCCAGCCTTGGGTGACTGTCTGTGTGGAGTGTGCATGTTGTCCCTGTGTCTGCATGGGTTTCCTCCAGGTTCTCTGGTTTCCTCCCACAATTCATAGCTCATAGAGTCACAGGTAGATAGGATAGTGAAGAAGGCATTTGGTGTGCTTTCCTTTAATGGTCAGAGTATTGAGCATAGGAATTGCGAGGTTGTGTTGTGGCTGTACAGGACATTGGTTAGGCCACTGTTGAAATATTGCGTGCAATTCTGGTCTCCTTCCTATTGGAAAGATGTTGTGAAACTTGAAAGGGTTCAGAAAAGGTTTACAAGGATGTTGCCAGGTTGGAGGATTTGAGCTATAGAGAGAGGTTGAATAGGCTAGGGCTGTTTTCCCTGGAGTCTCGGAGGCTGAGGGGTGACCTATAGAACATAGAACATAGAAGAATACTGCGCAGTACAGGCCCTTTGGCCCTCAATGTTGCACCGATCCAAGCCCACCTAACCTACACTAGCCCACTATCCTCCATATGCCTATCCAATGCCCGTTTAAATGCCCATAAAGAGGGAGAGTCCACCACTGCTACTGGCAGGGCATTCCATGAACTCACGACTCGCTGAGTAAAGAATCTACCCCTAACATCTGTCCTATACCTACCACCCCTTAACTTAAAGCTATGCCCCCTCGTAATAGTTGACTCCATATGTGGAAAAAGGTTCTCATGGTCAACCCTATCTAAACCCCTAATCATCTTGTACACCTCTAACAAGTCACCCCTAAACCTTCTTTTCTCCAATGAAAACAGCCCCAAGTGCCTCAGCCTTTCCTCATACTAATAGACCTTATAGAGGTTTATAAAATCATGAGGGGCATGGACAGGATAAATAGACAAAGTCTTTTCCCTGAGGTGGGGGAGTCCAGAACTAGAGGGCTGAATGCCTGCTTCTACAATTGTAATTCTATATTCTAAAAGAAACTCACAACAGATTTCACAAGAAAACCAAAACTTATTTATTACGACCAACGTTCTCTCTAATATCAGCAAAGTGCATTACTCATTTCTCAGTTTAAATCAATCCCTCTTGAAATCCAAATGTTCATATGTTCAATAGACTCAACAGTATTTCAGAAGTATAAGAGATGAAAAAGGAACAAAATCTCTTGATCAAGATTCCAAACCATGAGGGGAAATGAGAGGGCTTCCCAACAGTGCTTTTTTTAAACGTTTAGCCATGATATCACACTTAGCGAGTTTCGAGAAGATTTGTAGCTCAGGTTGAGGTGTTGGATGTAGGTTTGCTTGCTGAGCAGGAACGTTCATTTCCAGACGTTTCGTTACCCTACCAGGTAACATCTTCAGTGGGTCTCACTGAAGCAATACTGAAAAATCCTGCTTTCTATTTATATGTTTGGGTTTCTTTGAGTGGTGATGTCATTTCCTGTGGTGATGTTATTTCCTGTGGTGCAGTCATTTCCTGTTCCTTTTCTCAGGGGGTAGTAGATGGGGTCTAACTCGAAGTGTTTGTTGATAAAGTTCCAGTTGGAATGCCATGCTTCTAGGGATTCTCATGCATGTCTTTGGCTTGTCCTTGGATGGATGTGTTGTCCCTGTCGAAGTGGTGTCCTTCCTTATGTGAGGATACTAGTGAGAGAGGGTCATATCTTTTGTGGCTAGTTGGTGTTCATGTATCCTGGTGGCTAGTTTTCTGCCTGTTTGCCCAATGTAGTGTTTGTTACAGTCCTTGCATGGTGTTTTGTAAATGACATTAGTTTTGCTCGTTGTCTGTATAGGGTCTTTCAAGTTCATTAGCTGCTGTTTTAGTGTGTTGGTGACTTTATGGGCTAACAAAAAACCACTAACTAAAACACACACATCCATCCGAGGACAAGCCAAACAAAGATACGCATGAGAATTCCTAGAAGCATGGCATTCCAACTGGAACTCCATCAACAAACACATCGAGTTAGACCCCATCTACCAACCCCTGAGAAAAGGAACAGGAAATGACTTCACCACAGGAAATAACATCGTCATGGGAAATGACATCACCAACCCAAAGAAACCCAAACATATAAATAGAAAGCAGGAATTTTTAGCATTGCTTCACCTGAGGCCCACTGAAGATTTTACCTAGTAGGGTAATGAAACATCTGGAAATGAACGTTCCTGCTCAGTGAGCAAACCTACATCCAACACAATATCACACACTGCTGTTGACCATGGTGATCCTCAGGTTTGTAGCTGACTAGCTGGATCAAGGGCTGGCTTGAATTAGACTTTTTCTCTTTGTCAACATATTGAGTTGTTATTTCTTTTTCCCTCTGCTGTTGTATGTCCTCTCGGTTCACTGATACACTGCTCCCATATGAATGTAAAATCTGTTGCGAAACAGTTTATGTTCTTTTTAAACCCAAGGACACCTGGTGCCAACTAGTCTCACAAAAGATCAAAATCCAGTTTCCGCAGACATTACATTCTTCTACCTAACATGAATGAATTCCAACACAGCTCCACTGTACCTTTGAGTTATGAAAAGGACCTAACAGTTCAAACATCCATTTTCCATTGTGTGTTTCCAAATAGTCTTTATAATGTCTTTATACTGGCCTTTGGGTGTGCCAACTGGTCATAACTTCTAAGTCTTTTTTCAACTAACTGGTTGGGATCTTCTGGCTCTTCCATCGTTCCCAGACAAGCTGAAAACTAATAAACTGACCTGTACCTCTAAATAGTTATAGAATCATAGAGTCATACAGCATGGAAATAGACCCGTCGTTCCAACTCGTCCATGCTGACCAGATATCCCAAGCCAATCTAGTCACACCTACCAGCACCCAGCCCATATCTCTCCAAACCCTTCCTATTCATATCCTCATCCAGATGCCTTTTAAATGCTGCAATCGTACTAATCTCTGCCACTTCTTCTGGCAGCTCATTCCATACACGTACCACCCTCTGTGTGAAAAAGTTGCCTCTTAGGTCTCTTTTATGTCTTTCCCCTCTCATCCTAAACCTATGCCCTCTAGTTCTGGTCTCCCCCACCTCAGGGAAGAGACTTTGTCTATTTATCCTATCCATGCCTCTCATGATTTTATAAACCTCTATAAGGTCACTCCCTCAGTCTCCAATGCTCCAGGAAAAACACTCATAGAGTCATAGAGTTATGCAGCACAGAAACAGACCCTTCAGTCCAACTTGTCCATGCTGACCAAGTTCTCCAAACCAAACTTCTTCCACTTGCCTGCATGTGGCCCATATCCCTTTAAACTTTCCTATTCATGTCAAGATTAGAGTGGTACTGGAAAAACACAGCAGGTCAGGCAGCATCCAAAGAGCAGGAAAATCGATGTTTCAGGCAAAAGTTGGCCTGAAATGTCAATTTTCCTGCTCCTCAGATGCTGCCTGACCTGCTGTGCTTTTCCAGCACCATTCTAATCTAGACTTTGATTTCCAGCATCTGCAGTCTTCACTTTTTCCTATTCATGTACCTGTCCAAATGTCTTATTGTTATAACTGCACCTGCATTTACCACTTCCTGTGGCAGTTCATTCCACATGTGAACCATGGTCTGTGTGAAAAAGTTATCCTTCAGGTCCTTTCTAAATCTTTCTCCACTTCAAAAATATGTGCCCTGGTTTTAAACTCCGCCATCCTATGGAAAAGACCTTTGCTGTTCACCTTATTTATGCCCTCATAATTTCATAACCCTCAATAATGTTATCCCTCCTACGCTTCAATGAAGAAAGTCCCAACCTATCTTTATAATACTTTCCCCTCAACCTCCAGATGCCAGGGAAAAATGTCCCAGCCTATTTAGCCTCTCATTCTAAATCACATTCTCCAGTCCTGCCAACATCCTGGTAAGTCCTTTCTGAACCCTCCCCAATTTAGTAATCGCAGGACGACCAGAGTGGCCTCACCAATGTCCTGTACAACCTTAATATGATGTCTCAACTCCTATGCTGAAAGATCTGAAAAATGAAGGGAAGCATGCTTAGTGCCTTCTTAACCACCATGTCTTCCTCTGATGCTACATTCAAAGGACTATGTACCTAAGCCTCTGGGTCTCTGTTCAACAACACTACCCAGGGCCCTACCATTAACTGTGTAAGCTCTGCTTCATTTGTACCTCACACTGATCCAAGTTAAACTCCATCTGCCACTCCTCAGCCCAATAGTTCAATTGACCCCTTTATAATCTTAGTTAACCTGCTTTACTGTTGACTAAGTTATTCACTGCAGAATACACAGTCTCTGGTTTTCTCTGGCAATCAGAATACTTAAATTGCTGGTCCAGTTCAATCTCAGGTCAACAGAAACCTTCACTAAGTTGATGGTCAAGGATTCAGAAATGGTGACGCTATTGAAAGCTTGGAGCCCAGTCTTTCCAGTATGGAAGTGTTGTACAACTCTTTGAGGAGAACTATGATCATACCATGTGCAGTGTCAGAGGGCATATGTGCCAGCTTCCATCACAGCACAAGTAGAAGCCACCCAATATCTCTGTGCACTGCAGTGGAAGCTCAGAGTTCGTGAGATTGATTCTTGTTTCTATGTAAGCCCTGTTTTATGCCAAGCAGGTCATGTGCACTGCTTTCATCATAGCCGTGGAAACCAATTCTTAAGTGAGCTTGCAGGATTTCACTCCAATCCAATAATCTGTGCTACAGCAGAATTCTAGGAATGCTTAAGTTCCTGAGAGAGTGACTACACCTCCAATTTTTATTTTCATTTATTTGTTCGCAGGATGTGGACGTTGCTGACTCGACAAGCGTTTATTGCCTTCCCCTGATTGACATTGAAAAGACAGTGGTGAGTTGCTTTCTTGATTCACTGGGGTCCATGGAGGTAGATACACCCACAGTGCAATTAAAGAGGGAGATCCAGGGTTTTGGCCTAATGACAGTGAATGAACAGTAAAAACATTCTAAATCAGGATGTTGCCTGACTTGTAAGGGAACTTGCAATTGCTACTTTTCCTATACATCTGCTGACCTTGCCTTCAAAACCCACAAGCTTTTGAAAGTGCTATAGAAGGTGTCTTGGTGCATTGTTCTTGTGCATCGTGTAATAAATAAATTCTTATAATGTGCATTGCTGATGAAGGCAGTGCATTTTGAAGGCAATAATTGGGATGCCAATCAGATGGGTTGCTTTGACCTGCATGTATTGAGCTTATTAAGTATGTTGGAGTTACATTCATCAAGGTAAGTGGAATGTATCTCAACACACTCTTGACTTGTTCCTTGGAGATGGTAATCAGGCAATACAGAGACAGGAAGGTTGTTGTTCATTGTAGAATTTCTGGTCTCTGATCTGTTATATTTAATCAGTCAGTCCATTTGAGTTTCCAGTCAATGATAACCTCAAGGATATTGGCAGTGCGGTATTCAACGATAGAGCATAGAGTATGAATCTTCTATGCTCCCTCTCCCAGATCGCATGATGGCATGACAGGTGGAACTTCCCAATATTGGCCTCAAGGGTAAAGTCAGTTTCTGTGTGCAACTTAATTCAGATGAGCTGAATCTAAAACCAACGTAAATAATTGTGGAAAGCATAAAGGTAAGCAATTTTCGAGCTTAACTCATTTATTTTTAAAATTCCCAGTTTTCTTGTACTGGTTTGTTTAATTCCCAAGGGATTGCACTGATAGTAGTATCAGCATAACCACACAGAAACTTTGTTTCTTGCAGTTAATAATATTATATATGTACACACTTCACCGCAAGTGAACTTCTCCATCTTTTTGCAGATGCTGACTGATACTCTCTGGGTTTTTTTATAAACCAGTTCTTTCTGTTTTTTTTATTTTAAAGGAAAGTTTGAAAATGTTGCTTTAAACGAAATGACATGACGAACATGTGGAGGGACTAACATGTGGAGGTAATCTGTGGGCTCAAGCAAAGACACAGCAGAAAAGTTTTTATCTTTTAGGCTCAGGTTGTTCCTAAGTATTGTTGTCTAATAGACATAACAGATTGACAACATGAGGAGCAAGCAAACTTGATAAATCATTTGACTGTATCCAAAGGTTTCTTCCTCTATGAAAGTTCATTGTCAGCTTAGTGTTGTCACTTGTTTCTTGTGAGAAATGGTAACTCATTCTGGTGACCTAGTTTTGGAAAGAGTTATTATTAACTTTAAAGTTTTAAAAAAAGAATTCCCTCCACATGTCAGTGAAGACAATTCTGATGAAAAGTGGATGTAAATAATGATGGTAATAGAGTGAGGGTGAAGCTGATGAAAAAGCGACCACAGAGCATTTAAGAAGCCGTGGTGTATGAAGTGATGGAGCATGGACATGAACCTTTTATGCTCTCTTTTCCTGACCTGCACAATGAGGAAAACCCCCTAAAAAAAATTTCATCGAGGAACTGGAGCCAGGTTTCTCACAAAAGCACGTAACAAGTTAGATAGCCATGGAATTACAGGAATGACCATCTTGGAGTCACGGGTTTCCAAGTATCTTTTTGACCGGATAGATAATAATGGTAAAAATATGACTAATGTACAGAAAAATCATTTTGACGCAGAAGGGCAGACAATGTCTCGTAGTTCCCATCACTCTAGCTGGGTGGAATAGTTAATATAGTTCTCCCCATTGAACTAAGAAGCCAGAGCGAGCAAATGGAGCTTTCCCCATTTCTATGATATAATCACATAGATTCGTGGATCATAGATTTCTCTGTCAATGACAGAAGTTCTTATACATGCAGTTTGTTAGGCTAAGGGCCACCTTGTTCAATAGTATGAAGATATGAATGCTCTCTTTAAAAATTGCAAATCAAAGCACGAAATTCCTTTCCGTCAGTCTTTTTTTGCAGTGTGACCACTACCCCCCCACCCCAAATTTGCATTTGCCATCCAAGTGATGCAAGATCCATTGCTAGAAATCAACAATTGATTAATGAATGGCACATATTTCTGGCATTGTACCATCCTCACCATTGTGTATGCATCAGTTGAAATGTCAGACAAATGACCCAGATCTTCATCAATTGTGGTGAAGAAGAAAAATATACCATTGTAGATTGCAAAGGAGATGAAGAAACATGTCAGAACACACCCACCTGGGAGAGTTTGATTAAAATGACAAACAGAGCAGGGATAACATATACCTTGCTTGAATTTTATATCCACAGAACGAAAACCTGTTCTAATCATCAAGATACGTTAAGAACAAATGAAAAAAAGTAAGCACTTTAATCCTGCAAATGTAATGCAGTGTTCGATGAGGCTGTGATTAATCTGGGACTTACCTCCAATAACCCATCTTTGCCCCATATCCTCTAATACTGTTCGCCAAAAACAATCAATCTCAGATTTAAAATTAATAATTGATTTAGCTTCAATTTCCATTTCAAAAGACAGTTCCAAACTTCTGGGAAACTATACAGTTTAACATATTTGAATATTGTACCACAGATTATAGAATCTCTGCAGTGTAGAAACAGGCCCTTTGGCCCAACAAGTCCATAACTACCCTCTGAAGAGTATCTCACCATAACCCATTCCCCTACATTTACCCCTAAGCAACACATCCATGAACACAATGGGCAATTTAGCATGGCCAATTCAACTGACCTACACATGGTTGGATTGTGGGAGGAAACCAGAACACCCAGAGTAAACCCACACAGACACAGGGAGATTGTGTAACTTCCACATAGACAGTCACCCGGGGCTGGAATTGAACCCAGGTCCCTGGCACTGTGAGGCAGCAGTGTTAACTACAGAGCCACCAAGCCACCCATTTTGGTTTTATGATATTTTGCTTTTTTGATCAGAGCAAAGTCCAGCAGCAGGTCTCACACCTCACCTATAATGCCAGTGCTATCAATCCACTGTGGCACACCTTGCTGGTGTAATATAGAAAGATAAAAGAATTGAATTGCTCCATTCCAATGTTAACACTAACCGACAACACAGTTTCACATCATTCAGAATTAGCCAGAAGTGCATGGTTAGTCGAGATTTATAAATAGGTTCATCTCTGACCAATTGCATCCAGCAAATAAAATATGAGCTCATTGCAAAGTCATTTACATCTAAAAGGTAACATAAAAAATAAATAGATATTAAATATATGCAAGTGATTTTCTTTTACGGATATTATTTGTATGTGCATTTAAAATTAGAATTGATTTTTACAGGTGTCTTTAGGTTCCAGTAAAGTCCTTTCACATTTGGCAACTGCCTATGTAAATAGTCATGGTCTGGATTATGTGCAAACTTGTTCACTGGCTATAAGGATCTTAAATGAAACTGACTTACAAAAACCTCAATACAGTTCTTGGTGATCATGAAACCGCAGGACAAGACTATCCACAACTCAAGGCAAACTGACCCCAGATCAGCAATTTCACTCTGGAGACCTAAAAATAATGGCTGCACGAGGACATGCAAATTACACACTGTGCAGTTATCTGAGATTGGGGTTGAGGACATTGTGTTAGAGTAATGCCAATGATATTGATCAGGGAGTGCTTGATGCTGAGCCTTGGTGCAACGAAGACAAAATATTTTTCATTGCTTCTGTCTCATTAGCACAACAGTGCTTAAACTTACTGGAGAATAAATGGGGCTTTATTCTGCAGCAGATCATTCAGGATGACTGTTCTTCTCTTGGGTCATTGATGTCCTGATCGTGCTTAAATGGTGCAAGTGTTTTGTTTTTAGAACTCACATTGAGGAGAACTAATTAAAGAGTCATAGAGTCATAGAGATGTATAGCATGGAAACAGACCCTTCGGTCCAATCCGACCCCATGCTGACCAGATATCCCAACCCAAACTAGTCCCACCTGCCAGCACCCGGACCATATCCCTCCAAACCCTTCCTATTCATATACCCATCCAAATGCCTTTTAAATGTTGCATTGTACCAGCCTCCACCACTTCCTCTGGCAGCTCATTCCACACTCACACCACCCTCTGTGTGAAAAAGTTGCCCCTTAGGTCTCTTTTATATCTTTCCCCTCTCACCCTAAACCTATGCCCTCTAGTTCTGGACTCCCTGACACCAGGGAAAAGCCTTTGTCTATTTACCCTATCCATGACTTTATTAACCTCTATAAGGTCACCCATCAGCCTCCAATGCTCCAGGGAAAACAGCCTCAACCTATTCAGCCTCTCCCAATAGTTCAAGCACTCCAACCCTGGCAGCATTCTTGTAAATCTTTTTCTGAACCCTTTCAAGTTTCACAACATCCTTCCAATACGGAGGAGACCTGAATTGCACACAATATTCCAACAGTGGCCTAACCAATGTCCTGTACAGCTGCAACATGACCTCCCAACTCCTTACTCAATACTCTAGCCAATAAAAGAAAGCATACCAAACACCTCCTTCACTGACCTATCTGCCTGCGACTCCACTTTCAAGGAGCTATGAACCTGCACTCCAAAGTCTCTTTGTTCACCAACACTCCCCAGGGACCTTACCATTAAGTGTATAAGTCCTGCTAAGATTAGCTTTTCCAAAATGCAGCACCTCACATTTATCTAAATTAAACTCCATCTGCCACTTCTCAGCCCATTGGCCCATCTGGTCAAGATCCTGTTGTAATCTGAGGTAACCCTCTTCACTGTCCACTACACCTCCAATTTTGGTGTCATCTGCAAACTTACTAACTGTACCTCTTATGCTCACATCCAAATCATTTATGTAAATGACAAAAAGTAATAGTCGCAGCAACGATTCTTGTGACACTCCACTGGTCACAAGCCTCCAGTCTGAAAAACAACCCTCCACCCTCTGTCTTCTACCTTTAAGCCAGTTCTGTATCCAAATGGTGAGTTCTCCCTGTATTCCATGAGATCTAACCTTGCTAACCAGTCTCCCTTGTCGAATGCCTTACTGAAGTCCATATGGATCACGTCCACCATTCTGCCCTCATCAATCCTCTTTGTTACTTCTTCAAAAAACTCAATCAAATTTGTGAGACATGATTTCCCATGCACAAAGCCATGTTGACAATCCCAAATCAGTCCTTGCCTTTCCAAATACATGTACATCCTGTCCCTCAGGATTCCCTCCAACAACTTGCTCACGACCAATGTCAGGCTCACTGGTCTATAGTTCCCTGGCTTGTCCTTACCATCCTTCTTAAACAATGGCACCACGTTTGCCAACCTCCAGTCTTCCGGCACCTCATCTGTGACTATCGATGATACAAATATTTCAGCAAGAGGCCCAGCAATCACTTCTCTAGCTTCCCACAGAGTTCTCAGGTACACCTGATCAGGTCCTGGGGATTTATCCACCTTTATGTGTTTCAAGACTTCCTCTTCTGTAATATGGACATTTTTCAAGATGTCACCATCTAGTTCCCCACATTCTATATTTTCCATGTCCTTTTCCACAGCAAACACCAATGCAAAATACTCATTTAGTATCTCCCCCATCTCCTGCAGCTCCACACAAAGGCCACCTTGCTGATCTTTGACGGACTCTATTCTCTCCCTAGTTAGTCTTTTGTCCTTAATGTATTTATAAAAAGCCTTTTGAATTCTCCTTAACTCTATTTGCCAAAGCCATCTCATGTCCCCTTTCTTCCCTCCTGATTTCCCTCTTAAATATACTCCTACTGCCTTTATACTCTTCTGAGGATTCACTCCATCTCTCCTGCCTATACCTGGCATATGCTTTCCTTCGTTTTCTTAACCAAACACTCAATTTCTTTAGTCATCCAGTTTTCTCTATACATACCAGCCTTTCCTGTCACCCTAACAGCTTCCCATTTTCCAGCTGTCGCTTTACCTGTGAACATCTGCCCCCATTCAGCTTTTGAAAGTTCTTGCCTCATGCCATCAAAATTGGCCTTTCTTGAATTTAGAACTTCAAATTTTAGATCTGGTCTATCCTTTTCCATCACTATTTTAAAACTAATAGAATTATGGTCACTGTTCCCAATGTGCTCCCCCATTGACACCTCAGTCACCTGCCCTGCCTTATTTCCCAAGAGTAGGTCAGGTTTTGCACCTTCTCTAGTAGGTACATCCACATAATGATTCAGAAAATTTTGCCGCACACCCTCAGCAAATTCCTCTCCATCTAAACACTTACCACTATGGTAGTCCCAGTCTATGTTTGGAAAGTTAAAATCCCCTACCACAACCACCCTATTATTCTTACAGATAGCTGAAATATCCTTACTAATTTGTTTCTCAATTTTCCGTTGACTATTAGGGGGTCTATAATAAAATCCCAATAGTGTGATCATCCCTTTCTTATTTCTCAGTTCCACTAAAATAACTTGCCTGGATGTACTTCCGGGAATATCCTCCCTCAGCACAGCTGTAATGCTATCCCTGATCAAAAGCGCCACTGCCCCTCCTCTCTTGCCTCCCTTTCTGTCCTTCCTGTAGCATATGTATCCTGGAACATTAAGCTGCCAGTCCCGTCTATCCCTGAAGAAGGGGTTATGCCCGAAACGTTGATTCTCCTGTTCCTTGGATGCTGCCTGACCTGCTGCGCTTTTCCAGCAACACATTTTCAGCTCTGATCTCCAGCATCTGCAGTCCTCACTTTCTCCTGTCTATCCCTGAGCCATGTTTCTGTAATTGCTATGATATCACAGTCCCATGTTCCTAACCATTCCCTGAGTTCATCTGCCTTCCCTGTTAGGCCTCTTGCGTTGAAATAAATGGAGGTTAATTTATCAGTCCTACCTTGTTCTGTGTTTTGTCCCTGCCTGCCCTGACTGTTTGACTCACTTCTTTTCTCAACTGTACCAGTCTCAGATTGATCTATTTCCTCACTAGCTCCCTGGGTCCCACCTCCACACCGCTCACCATCCCCCCCCCCCCCCCGCCCCCCGCCCCCCGCCCCCAATGCACCACCCCACCCCCCCCTCAACTTTCTACTTTAAATCATCCCAAGCAGCTCTAGCAAATTTCCCTGCCAGTATATTAGTCCCCTTCCAATTCAGGTGCAATCCGTCCTTCTTGTCCAGGTCATGTCTACCCCAGAAGAGATTGCAATGATCCAAAAATGTGAATCCTTCTCCCATACACCAGCTCCTCAGCCATGCATTCATCTGCTCTATCCTCCTATTCCTACACTCACTAGCTTGCAGCACTGGGAGTAATCCAGATATTACTACCCTTGAGGACCTCCTTTTTAAATTCCTCCTAACTCTCTGTAATCTCCCTTCAGAATCTCATCCTTTTCCCTTCCTATGTCATTGGTTCCAATGTGTACAATGACCTCCTGCTGGTCCCTCTCCCCTTTGAGAACATTCTGCACTCTCTCTGAGGCATCCTTGACCCTGGCACCAGGGAAGAAACACACCATTCTGAATTTTCACTGCTGGCCACAGAAACGTCTGTCTGTACCTCGGACTAGAGAATCCCCTAACACAATTGATCTCTTGGAACCCGACGTACCCCTCATTGCATTAGAGACAGTCTCAATACCAGAAACTTGGCTGTTCATGCTACATTCCTCTGAGAATCCATCACCCCCTACCTTTTTCAAAACAGTATACTTGTTTGACATGGGAATAACCACAGAAGACTCCTGCACTACCTTCCTACCTGTCTTACCTTTCCTGGAGTTAACCCATCTATGTGACTGTATCTGCAACTTTTCTCCCTCCCCTCCTATAACTGCCATCCATCACACCCCCTTTCTCTCATAAATTCCTCATTGCCTCTAACTGTCACTCCAACCGATCCATTTGATGTGATAGGATTTGCAACCAATAGCATTTATTGCAGATGTAATTCACTGGCTCTATCTTCCAATGACTCTGAGTTGTACCTATCCTTCATTCCATTCTATGTCTCCTTTCCATGCTTACCTTTTTCTGTCCTTCATACTATTTCACGCTGAGTTCTCATGTCCATCTCTTCTTCATTAAGTTCTTTACCAAGCGGCTCTCCCCATTGCACCTGTCTACACTGAGTTTCAGTGACCACTTTTATTCATTCATTCACGGGATGAGTGAGCCACTGTCCAGGTCAGCACTTATTGCCCATCCCGAATTGCCCAGAGGGCAGTTAACAGTCAACCGTATTGCTGTGGATCTGGAGTCACATGTAGCCCAGACCAGGTAAGGATGGCAGTCTCCTTCCCTAAAGGGCATTAGTGAACCAGCTGGGTTTTTACAACAATTGACAATGGATTCGTGGTCATCATTAAACACTTAATTCCAGATTTTTGTTGAGTTCGAATTGCACCAGCTGCCATAGTAGGATTCGAACCCAGATCCCCAGAACATTACCAGTATCTCTGGATTAACAGTCTCATGATAATACCACTCAGCTGTCACCTCCACATCTTTCTCTCCTTTATGTTACTCTGCATTCAATTTTCTCTCATCTGTTTTCTCCAATGGTCTTGAAATTATATCACTCGATTGCTCTCCACAATAGCTTGTAAGTATCTTTCATAATAACCAAATTTCACCTCCTACCCTACCCCCTGAAGTTATGCCCTAGTTCACCCTCTCCTCCTCTGCTCTGAGTCCCTCTCTCAAATAAACAGATATTCCCTGACCCCCATTCTCTAGTCATTGCGCAGTCTTTTTGTTGTGTTCTATCATATCCATAACTCTGCTCTCAAGTCTCGGCTTCACAGGCACACCTCCGTTCCAACCAACAGGCACAGATGCAAACAGTAATCTGTGAAAACAAAGCGTCTGATGCCCAGAACTCCCAGGGGTTTGGACAGATTGGCTTGCACAAACCTGGTGTTGTATGGTTTTGACAATTATGAGCAAAACCATGTGCTCTGCACAAAAGAACATTTAATTCAAAATGTCTTCATTCTGCACAAAAATACAGTGAAAAATAAATGTGTGTGGTACAAAAAAGGTACAGAACAGAGGCAGTGGTTTGCTTCAAATAAATCACAGTGGCATCAGATTATATGACCCATTTGCCCTTGAGACTCATGATGAATTATGTGGTTCAATGCCACTTGATTATATACATTTCAGTGAACTCCCACTCCCCATCATGCATCCTGGATACTCCATTTTAGAGCAAGTCACATAAGATCTGGTTCTGTTTAAAACCAAGTTTGATCCGTGTATTGATTCGTCCACACCTTGCCACAGTGCTGCATTTTTGACCAGTGCAATTTGTTTCACTTAGGGAGCATTTCTTTCTGGGCAGCAGTGCGGCATTCTAATCTAAGGTGACCTTGTACTTTTGTGTCCCTTTTAATCATGCATTAATAAAGGCTCTCAAAATGGGTTTACAGTCCAAAAACTGAGCCGATGCTAACATAGGTGCCAACTCATTGTGGTGCGATTATGTTTCTGCTGTGGTGTGGTGTAAAAGCTTTAGCTTAGTGGTTGCAGTGTTAACTCTGTGTCAGAGGGAGACAGGTACAACCTGCTTTCCAAACCTGTGTGCATGACTGAATGCAGCATTGAGGCAGTGCTGCACTGTTGGAGATGTTGCTTTTGAGATGAGTTTTTAAACTTTAGCTCCTATCTGCTTTTTTTTGTTATTGGCGCTGTTTGACAGAATGCGGGAAAATTCTCCCAGAGGACTAGGCATTTACGTTTCCAAACGATATTATTCAAACGGATTATCAGCTAATTTATCCCATTGCTTATCTAGTATCTCACTGTGCCTTGTCTGACTGCAGTCTTACTTTCAACATTGCTTCATTTAAAAACAGGGCAAAAGTGAGGACTGCAGATGCTGGAAACTAGAGTCTAGATTAGAGTGGTGCTGGAAAAGCACAGCAGGTCAGGAAGCATCCAAGGAGCAGGCAAAAGCCCTTCATCAGGATCATGAGGCTGGAGGACCTCATGTTCATGAAAGTGATATATAAATGCAAAATATTGAAGACTTCACTATTCTCTTGGCATTGACAATCTTTCAGTCAGCACATACCCACTGAAGGCTCTTGTGAATTAATGTTAACAGTGCTTAAGCGTTTGTTTCATAACCCAGCACGTTTTATGCCAATGGGTAAATTGTAAATCAGGTGTGTAACTCAACAGTTTATCATTTTGCAAGATCAAACAGAAGTTGACAGCGTATTCTTTATCTCAACTGAATCATCAATGTGAAAAATTGGAATGATAGCTGAGCACTAACACAGATGTTGGCAAGCACACACACTTATTAGTCTGTCCAAGTTGTCCCAGTTTGCAGTGTCAGGTCAAATACTTCCAATACTTCACCTTTCTCTACCTCAGCAATCTCCTTAACCTTACAACCACCTGACCTTCTAACTTCTGTTTGCTTTGTGTGCTTGACTTGTTGCACACTGTGGTCCTGTTCAGATTGTAACTTGATTATGTTAAAGACTGTTTTCCCTGAGCACTGTTGTTTTGTTTTCCTGGCAGGGCATTTTCCAGATTGCTGTATGGACACACACCAGCACAGCTTAGACAGGGTATTAGAATCAACACTCTGAAATGTCAGAATTCCTCCAATTCTGGCCTCCTCAACATACCAGATATCCATCACAATACATTGGTAACTATGCCTTCAGCTGCCAAGGCTCTAAGTTCTGGAATTCCCTCCATAAGACTCCAATTTTTCACCAAGGCTCCTTGGATGTGAGCCTGAGAGGGGTGACTATTCCAGGCAGTGGAGGCCTGCAGGTCAAAGCCATTTTTTGCTCGGATCTGTTGTCAGTGTGCAGACTCCTGAGCATCTGCAACTAGTCCCAGCTGGCCTCAGGGGCTAAGGTAAATCGAAGCAAGAGTCAGGCCATGTTCTTTGGGAACTGTGCCGACCTATCAGGACAGATTACCTGAAGGTGCGTGGAATATTATTCACAAGGGGCCAGGGCATGAGCCGAAGCTTGAGAGGAGCGTATTGTCAAGGGGAGGCAGAAACACAGCACCCTTTCCAATGCAGATAAAAACCTAGTCGTCAGCTATGAGCACCCTTGAGACCCTGTGGGAAAGGGCCCCAGATAATCGTATCAGGTTGTTCCTTAAGCAGACTGTCAAAGCCATTTGGCAAAGTAACTCAGCACCAGAACTTTCCAACAAGCTCTAAGGTTGGTGGTGAGATGGCCACCATCTGTGAGATCCTTTGCATACACCTGGACTCTCTGCGACACTGCACGCTGCCCTCCAAGTGGCTGTTGGTGTGGGGGCTTGAGGGTCGTTGGTAGGAGGCTGTCACACATCTCCTTCTGGAATACGCCTTTGCAAAGGATGTCTGGAGAGAGATGCAGTGGCTTTTGTTAAGGTTTATCCCGGGCAGCTCAGTGACTCAGGTCTGTGCTCTACAAGCTGTTCCCCGGGACGCACACCGAGACAAGCATCTACTGCGCCTGGAGGACTATCAATTTGCTGTCAGGCGCTTGTTGGTTTGCCTGAAGCTTGTTGCTCTTCCAGTATAAGGAGTTGACCACAACCGAGTATTGCAGACTGGCACATTCCAAGGTCCAGGGCTACATACTGAGGGACACAATAAAGCCTGGGGCAGCTGCCACCAAGGCACAGCAGTGAAAGACCACCGTCTAAGGTCTTTCTGCCAAAGCACAATGAGGGTCCATTCAGTTATCAGACCGTCTTGGTGCCTCAAATGTATGTAAATATAATCTTGTATCAGGAAGGAATGCCTTGGGTTTTTTATAACTGCAGGGAATCCCAAATTCTAATGTTTGTTTGTTCTTCATGTGCAAAGACTGGACAGAAGTGTTTCAGAAACTGTATATGTACATAACAACTTTTTCCTGTGAATGAAGTATATTTTTACAGTACAAAAAAAATTCCTTTGGACCAACAGGGTATCCCTTTGGTGAGCTGGGGTACCCACGAGGATATAGTCCCTGGAAACTTTTCGGACAGGCTCAGGGATTTCTTGTGGGGGAGGGAGCTTTTGCAAGCATCTTGTATCCTTTGCCGAAGTGGTTGCCAGGTAATCTTTGGAATGTTAACTGTGGAAATATTTGCATGTAAATGGTGCATAACCCCTTTGGAACTGTCCAACTTGACAAGATCTGTCAAGAAGTGTCAAGCTACCAAAGAAGTGGCTTCAAGAGTCAAGTGTTTAGAAATGTGTGGGTTACCAATGACCAGAAATTGAACCAGATCAGCTGTTTAAATGGTTACAAGAGAAGATCAGAGGCAAAGAATTTTGTAACTTCCATCCTGACTCCTGAAAACCTGTCCACCATCAACAATGTACAAGTCCAGAATGTAGAAGAGTACTCTCTACTTGCCTAGATGTACACAGCTCCAACAACACTTAAGAAGCTCAACACCATCCAGGACAAAGCAGCCCGTTTGCTTGGTACCTCGTCCACAATCATTAATTCATTTTCTCCATCATCCCCCTACAATGTACATGATACACTGTAACAACCTACCCAGGGCTCCTTAGACAGCTTCCAAACTCAGAACTTCTGCCACCTCAAATGACAAAGGCAGCACATATCTTGGATTATCACTACTTGCATGTTCCCCTCCAAATCATACTGACTCTTGACTTGGAAGAATATCACCTTAACTTCACTGTTACTGAGTCCTGGAGTCTCTCCCTAACAGCACTATGTCATACCTATACCATGTGGACTGTCATAGTTAAAGAAACAGCTCACCAAAACCTTCTCAAGAACAATTAGGGATGGGCAATAACTTAAGCAGTGTAAACTCAAGTGGAATGTTTGGTTTCATAAGAGATTTATATTTGACGCACACATCAAACAACCCCACTGCCCTGAGGCCGAATAATTCAACTCCCCCTCCCATTCTACTAAGGACATGCAAGTCCTGGGTGTCCTCCACTGCCAAATCCAAGCCACCCAATGCCTGAAGGAAGAACACCTCATCTTCCACCTTGGGACCCTCCAACTATACAGCATCTACATCGATTTCACCAGTTTCCTCATCGCTGCCCCCCCGACCTCATCCCATATAGAACATAGAACATTATAGCGCAGTACAGGCCTCTCAGTTCTCAATGTTGCACCGTCCTGTGAAACCAATCTGAAGCCCATCAAACCTACACTATTCCATTTTCATCCATATTTCTATCCAATGACCATTTAAATGCCTGTAAAGTTGGCGAGCCCACTACTGTTGCAGGCAGTAAGTTCCACACCCTACTAATCTCTGAGTAAAGAAACTACCTCTGACATCTGTTCTATATCTATCACCCCTCAATTTGAAGCTATGCTCCCTCATGCTAGCCCTCACCACCCGAGGAAAATGGCTCGCACTGTCCACCCTAACTAACTGTCTGATTATCTTATATGCCTCAATTAAGTCACCTCTCAACATCCTTCTTTCTAATGAAAATGGCCTGATGTCCCTCAACTTTTCCTCGTAAGACCTTCCCTCCATACCAGGCAACCTCCTAGTAAATCTCCTCTGAATCCTTTCCAAAGCTTCCACATCCTTCCTATAATGCAGTGACCAGAACTGCACTCAATACTCCAAGTGTGGCCACACCACAGTTTTGTATAGTTGCAGCATGACTCCATGGTTCCGAACCTCAATCCCTCTATCAATAAGAGCTAACACACCGTATGCCTTTTTAACAGCCCTATCAACCTGGGTAGCAACTTCAAGGGATTTATGAACACGGACACCGAGATCTCTCAGCTCATCTACACTAACAAGTATCTTACCATTCACCCAGTACTCTGCTTTCCTGTTACTCCTTCCAAAGTGAATCACCTCACACTTTTCTGCATTAAACTCCATTTGTTATCTCTCAGCCCAGCTCTGTAGCTTCTCTATGTTCCTCTGTCCACAGCTGTACCGACCTTAGTGTCATTTGCAAATTTCCGAACCCATCCTTCTATGCCCTCATCCATGTCATTTATAAAAATGACAATCAGCAGTGGACCCAAAATAAATCCTTGCGGTACACCACTAGAACTGAACTCCAGGATCACCACCCTTTGTCTTCTTTCAGCTAGCCAATTTCTGATCCAAATTTGTTAAATCACCCTCAATCCCATGCTTCCATATTTGTGCAGTGGCCTACCATGGGGAACCTTATCAAACACCTTACTGAAATCCATATATACCACATCAATAGCTTTACCCTCATCCACCTGTTTCGTCACTTTCTCAAAGAACTCAATAAGGTTTGTGAGGTATGACTACCCTTCACAAAACCTTGTTGACTATCCCTAATCAACTTATTTCTTTCTAGATGATTATAAATCCTATTTTTCATAACCTTTTCCAACACTTTATCCACAACCTAAGTAAGGCTCACTGATCTATAATTACCAGGGTTGTCTCTACTCCCCTTCTTGAGCAAGGGAACAACATTTGTTATCCTCCAGTTTTTTGGTACTATTCCTGTAGACAAAGGCTCCACAATCTCCTCCCTGGCCTCCCAGAGAATCCTAGGTTAAATCCCATCCAGCCCAGGGGATTTATCTATTTTCACGCTTACCAGAATTTCTAACACCTCCTCCTTGTGAACCTCAATCCCATCTAGTCTAGTAGCCTGTTTCTCAGTATTATCCTCGACAACATTGTCTTTTTCCAGTGTGAATGCAGATTAAAAAATATTCATTTAGCACTTCCTCTATCTCCTCTGACTCCACGCACAACTTCCGACTACTGTCCTTGATTGGCCCTAATCTTACTCTAGTCATTCTTTTATCCCTTATATACCCCTTGAAAACTTTAGGGTTTTCCCTGATCCTATCTGCCAACAACTTCTCCTGTCCCCTCCTTGCTCAGCTTAGCTTTCTTTTTTGGTCTTTCCTAGCGACCTTATAACTCTCAATGGCACTAACTGAGCCTGCACATCTCATCCTAACATAAGCCGCCTTCTTCCTCTTGACAAGAGATTCAACTTCCTTAGTAAACCACAGTTGCTGCACTCAACAACTTCTTCCCTGTCTGACCAGTACATACTTATCAAGGACACACAGCAGTGTTCCTTGAATAAGCTCTACATTTCTATTGTGCACATCCCCTGCACTTTCCTTCCCCATCCTATGCATCCTAAATCTTGTCTAATTGCATTGCAATTGCCTTTCCCCCAGCTGTAGCTCTTGCCCTCGAACATATATCTATCCCTTTCCATCACTAAAGTAAACATAACTGAATTGTTGTCACTATCACCAAAGTATTGACCTTCCTGACACCTGGCCGGGTTCATTACCCAGTACCAAATCTAATGCGGCCTTGACCTTTGTTGGCCTGTCTACGTACTGTGTCAGAAAACCCTCCTGAACATATTAGACATTGAACTATAGTATTCCCAGCCAATATTTGGAAAGTTAAAGCCCCCATAACAACTGCCCTGTCAATCTCGCTCCAATTGAGAATCATCTTTGCTATCCTTTTCTCTAAACTTTTGGAACTATTCAGAGGCCTATAGAAAACTCCCAACACGGTGACCTCTCCTTTCCTGTTTCTAACCTCAGCCCATACTACCTTAGTTGATGAGTCCTCAAACGTCCTTTCTGCTACCGTAATACTGTTCTTGACAAGCAATGCCACACCCCCACCTCTTTTACCATCTTCTCTGTTCTTACTGACACATCTAAGTCCCAGAACATGCAACAACGATTCCTGTCCCTGCAATACCCATGTCTCTGAAATGGCCACCATCCAACTCAGCACCACCTTCTTGAACCTGCCTGTCCATTTTCATTCTCACCTCTCCGCTCCACCCTCCCCTCCAACCTATCACCATCACCTCCACTTGCATCTACCTATTGTTATGGACCAGGTTAGACCTCCTCAAAACATTTCAAGAAGGTAACCCAGATCTTAACTTTGCTAGTTGTTTTAAGCAGGTGTAGAGTGGATATTCCAGGAGAGAATCAGCTGGTCAAATGACTTAGTTTAAAAAAAAACAAGTTTATTTACAAGATTACTGAATGAAACCCAAACAGCAGAAAACAGAATACAAAATAACTTAACGTCTCCGAAAACTCAACAAATCATCCCAATGATGCTGTTCCAAATACTTGCCACAATCCCCTTAAACACCCATTGGCACAAAAGGTAAAATCAAAACAAGTTCTTACAGCAGAGATGGCAGAGAGAGAATACCAGCCTGGACCTGCTTTTGTGGGTTCAGCAGCTTTTCTTCAACTACTGCTAAAAACCAAACCAAACTAGAGAAAGCTGAGCTGGGAGAACTGGCCATTGCCTTTTCATTGTACAAGAGTTTTTTTTAAACTTGAAAGCCTTCTGCCAGAGGCAGTCTCTTTTAGCTATTATCAAAATGGCCCTAAAACCCTTTGCCACCAGATATTTTGAAGTCTGTGTCATTTATGACCTGCATAAAATAAAAGCCAACGATGGTGTAACCTTGTTAAAGAAGCAGCTTCATCAGATTATCACCTTGCCAGCTACCTCCCCGCAGTCCCACCCTCACCCTCCTATTTATCTCTCAGCACTATTCATCCCCCCAACCCATTCCTGAATGAAGAGCTTATGCCCGAAACGTTGATTTTCCTGCTCCTCTAATGCTGCCTGACCTGCTGTGTTTTTCCAGCACCACACTTTTCAGCTGTAACTCTCCAGCATCTGCAGTCCTCACTTTCTAAATTTGGACGACAGTTCTAGAATCTCCAGGCAGACCTTCTGCCTAGCCCACCCTGAAACTAGGCAAAAGTGAGGACTGCAGATGCTGGAAACCAGAGTCTAGATTAGAGTGGTGCTGGAAAAGCACAGCAGGTCAGGCAGCATCGAGGAGCAGGAAAATCGACGGTTCAGGCAAAAGCCCTTTATCAGGAATGGTGGCAGGGAGCCTCCAGGGTGGAGAGATAAATGGGGGGTGGAGGGGGTGGGGCTGGGGAGAAGGTAGCAAAGAGTACAATAGGTGAATGGGGGTGGGGATGGAGGTGATAGGTCAGAGGGGAGGGTGGAGTGGATAGGTGGGAAGGGAAATTGTTAGGTGGGACAGGTCATGAGGACAATGCCGAGCTGGAATTTTGGAACTGGGGTAAGGTGGGGAAAGGGGAAATGAGGAAACTGTTGAAGTCCACATTGATGCCCTGGGGTTAAAGTGTTCCGAGGCGGAAGATGAGGCGTTCTTCCTCCAGGCGTCTGGTGGTGAGGGAGCAGCGGTGGAGGAGGCCCAGGACCTGCATGTCCTCGGCAGAGTGGGAGGGGGAGTTGAAATGTTGGGCCACGGGGCAGTGGGGTTGATTGGTGCGGATGTCCTGGAAATGTTCCCAAAAGTGCCTTGTGAGAAGGCGTCCAGTCTCCCCAATGTAGAGGAGACCGCATCGGGAGCAACGGATACAGTAAATGACATTGGTGGATGTGCAGGTGAAACTTTGATGGATGTGGAAGGCTCCTTTGGGGCCTTGGATGGAGGTGAGGGAGGAGGTGTAGGCGCAGGTTTTGCAATTCCTGCAGTGGCAGGGGAAGGTGCCAGGGTGGGAGGGTGTGTTGTTGGGGGTCGTGGACCTAACCAGGTAGTCATGGAGGGAATGGGCTTTGGGGAAAGTAGAAAGGGGTGGGGAGGTGGTGGGGTCTGTTTGGAGGTGGCGGAAATGTCGGCAGATGATGCGGTTTATGTGAAGGTTGGTAGGGTGGAAAGTAAGGACTGGGGATTTCTGTCCTTGTTATGGTTGGAGTGTTGGCATTTGAGGGCAGAGGTGCAGGATGTGGATGATATGCATTGAAGGGCATCTTCAACCATGTGGGAAGGGTAATTGCGATCTCGAAAGAAGGAGGCCATCTCGTGTGCTCTGTGGTGGAACTGGTCCTCCTGAGAGCAGAGGCGGAGGAATTGGGAATACGGGATGGCATTTTGACACCACCCACACCCTCCACCAACTCCAAGACATCCATTTCCCCTGCCCCCAATCCCTCATCTTCACCATGGACATCCAATCCCTCTACACCTCCATCCAACATGACCAGGCCTCCAAGCCTTCTGTTTCTTCCTCTCCTGACATCGCCAACAGTACCCTTCCACTGACACTCTCATTTGTTTGGCTGAACTGGTCCTCATCCTTAACAATTCCTCCTTCGAATCCTCCCACTTCCTCCAGATGATAGGGGTAGTCATGGGCAGCCATATCGGCCCCAGCTATGCCTGTCTCTTTGTCGGCTATGTAGAACAGTCCATCTTCCATAATTACACTGGCACCACTCCCCACCTCTCCCTCCGTTACATTGATGACTGCATCAGCGTCACGTCGTGCTCCCGCGAGGAGGTTGAGCAGTTCATCAATTTCACCGATACATTCCACCCCGACTTTAAATTCACCCGGACCATCTCTGACACCTCCCTCCCCTTCCTGGACCTCTCCATCTCCATTAATGACGACCGACTTGACACTGGCACTTTTTACAAACCACCAACTCCCACACCTACCTGAATTACACCGCTGTCTCCTGCACTCCAACCACACAGCATCAATGTGGACTTTGCCAGTTTCCTCATTTCCCTTTCCCCTACCTTATCTCAGATCCAACCTTCCAACTCGGCCCTGCCCTAATGACCTGTCCTACCTGTCCATCTTCCTTCCCACCTATCTGCTCCACCTTCCTCTCTGACCTATCACCATTACCCCCACCTCCATCCACCTATTCCACTCTCAGCTACCTTCCACCCAGCCCCACCTCCCCTCCCATCTATCTCACCACCCCCTCGGCTCACAGCCTCATTCCTGATGAAGGGCTCTTGCTCGAAATGTTGATTCTCCTGCTCCTCGGATGCTGCCTGACCTGCTGTGATTTTCCAGCTCTCCACTCTCAAACTCTAATCTCCAGAATTTGCAGTACCCACTTTCTCACTTTGAAAGGTCGGGCTAATGGAACCAGGATTTCTTGTGACTCAGAGCCTTTATGCAAATAAAATTGGGGCCTAAATCTCTCCACCTCTCTTCTGCGCTTCCTTTTCAAAAATCTTCCTTGAAACCTACCTCTTCAAGAAAGCCTTTGCTCACCTTGTTTAATGCAGCTCAATGCCAAATTTTGTTTGAAGTTTCTTTGCACATTTTGCCATGTTAATGGTTTCATATGAGTACAAAAAAATTGTTGCAATCATATTGTCGTCTTTTCCCGTCACACCTAATTTGCAGTGCCATTGGATGCTGTTCAACTAAAAGATACAACTTTGAGACAGGTGCATGAACTGAGAGGCGGAAGATATAAATGTGCATCAGAGCTGCTGATGGCGGCCGTGCACATTGTTTGTCCCCCCACTTTACAAAAGCTACTGCAAAACAACTTCAACAAACGCCAACAGCAGCACTATGTTCCCAGCAGTCCAACAGAACAGAGACTGGGATTTCCTCAAAGTGGAAGTCTGGCCTTTGTGAGGTGCCAGGAAGTTAAATTGGCTGGGAGCTCAGGTACTAGCAGTTCTAGAACGGGGTGTTAGATACATTTGGGATGACAAGATGTCCCCAGAATGAAGATAACATGGCTATTAGAGTAGAGACAAACCTGAGATTTTGAATGGCCAGGGTTTGAGAAGCTAAGGATGAAGGGTGGGATGCATTTTATCAGCCAAACATTGAAAAACAAACTCGCATGATAATGCCAGCCCCCTTCCTACTTATGCAATGAAGTTGTTTCAATATTTTCTAATCAACCTGTTCAGTGACATTATCATCCAGCTCTGGGGCAGGTGGGACCTGAGCCGAGGCCTCTCAGCTCAGAGGCAGATACACTGTCACTGTTCCATGAGCGCTCCAACTGAATTATTTAAAACACAAAATAGAGTTACCAGTTCAAGTCCAGTCTGACTGTTTTTCAGAAGAAGTGTCACTGTCTCCCTATTCCTCCTCTCTCTCTCTATCCCTCTGTCTCTCTCCCACACTCTCTATCCCACGCTCTCTATCCCACTCTCTATTCCTCGCTCTCTATTCCTGTCTCTCTCTCTCTCTCTCCACAGCTACCAGACCAGCTGAGTATCTCCAGCAATCTCTGATTTTGTTTCGTACGCAGTTCTTTATTATATTGTTTAAAATACAGCCTTCCCATTCTTGTCATTTGCCTGTTGAATTGCATTATGGTGTAGGCAGTGTAATATTGGGGTCAATTGACTTGTTAACGAGCCCAATTGTATGTCAATGATTTCGTCAAAATGACATCAAGGGCTGTCTGTTTCAGCAATTGCCTGGTTACAGTGTTAGGTGACCTGGCTCCGTGGTGGGGAGGAAGGCTGTGTGCTATCTGCCCATCATAATTAAACTGCCCTGTCACAGTGGCTCAGTGGTTAGCGCTGTTGCCTTACAGTGCCAAGGCCCCAGGTTAGATTCCTGATTTGGGTGACTGTCTGTGTGGAATTTGCACAATTTCCCCATGTCAATGTGGGTTTCCTCCGGGTGCTACAGTTTCCTCCCACAATCCAGTGATGTGCAGATTGGGTGCATTGCCCATGTTAAATTGTCCATGGTGTTCAGGGATGTGTAGGTTAGGTGCATTAGTCAGGGTAAATATAAGATAATAGGGTGGGGATGAGTCTGGGTGGGTTACTCTTCAGAGGGTCAGTGTGGACTATTTGGGTCGAAGAGCCTTTTTCCACACTGTAGCGATTCTATTATTATTTTAAATAATAATGGCTAGCAGGTAGAGAAGGGGGTGCAATAGCTGAAAATGTGTTGCTGGAAAAGCGCAGCAGGTCAGGCAGCATCCAAGGAGCAGGAGAATCGACGTTTCGGGCATAAGCCCTTCTTCAGGAATGAGGAATAGTGTGTCCAGCAGGCTAAGGTAAAAGGTAGGGAGGAGGGACTTGGGGGAGCGGCATTGGAAATGTGATAGGTGGAAGGAGGTCAAGGTGAGGGTGATAGGTTGGAGGAAGAGCACTTCATCTTCCACCTAGGAACCCTCCAACCACAGGGATGAACTCAGATTTCTCCAGTTTCCTCATTTCCCCTCCCCCCACCTTGTCTCAGTCAAATCCCTCGAACTCAGTACCGCCTTCCTAACCTGCAATCTTCTTCCTGACCTCTCCGCCCCCACCCCACTCCTGCCTATCACCCTCACCTTGACCTCCTTCCACCTATTGCATTTCCAACGCCCCTCCCCCAAGTCCCTCCTCCCTACCTTTTATCTTAGCCTGCTGTACACACTTTCCTCATTCCTGAAGAAGGGCTTATGCCTGAAACATCGATTCTCCTGCTCCTTAGATGCTGCCTGACCTGCTGCGCTTTTCCAGCAACACATTTTCAGCTCTGATCTCCAGCATCTGCAGTCCTCACTTTCTCCTCGAAGGGGGTGCAATTATCCAACCCTAAACCTCAGAAGGTGGAGTAAGTTGAGAAGGCTGTTCAGCGTTCTTGGATTCATGAATACAAAAATAAGGAAGTTATAGTAAAGCGTCACAGCCAGAATACTGGGGTCAATTCCATTGGCACCATATGTTAGTAAGATGCCAAAGTCTTTAGAAAGGGTGAATTGGAATAACACCGAGGCACAAGAATTCATTATGAGTATTGTCAGGAGCAACTGATCTCTCTTTAGAACAGAGAAGTTTTAAGGGCAATTGAATAGAGCTATTTGAAGTCATGAAGGTTTCATATCGAGCAAATAAAGAAAAACTGTTTCCAGTGGGGAGGTAGATCAATATGTAACAATGCTTCTGTAATCTAGAATACTGTCTGTTTCAGAAGGAATGGTTGATTTTAAAAGATGCAGATTTTAATCGCAAAGGAAGCAGCAGTGATGTAAGGAGGAAACCTTTATAAAGCAAGCAGTCATGATCTGGAGGGCAAAAGGACAGTGAAAACTTTCAGTCATAACTTTCAGTCAAAAGGGAATTGGGACAAATATGCTAAGACTAAAATTAACGGTCTATGGGACAAGAGCAGGAGATGAAGATTAACTGGATTGCTTTTTCAAAGAGTCAGCAAAAGCTTGAAAGATCTCCACCTGTGATGTTCTGTTAACTTTGGGACAGAGTCTGTGGTGCGGTGCTGACGGGCATTCCTTGGCTCAGTGTTAGTGCTCTCATCCCTGAGTCAGGAAAATAGTGAGTTCAAACCTCATTCCACATTCCGGCAACTCACCAAGGCTGCAAACTTAGGGAAACATCGAATGATTACAGCACATAAGATGGCCATTCAGCCCTGCCGAGCCCATGCCGGCAATATAGTTAATCCCACAGGGAGAAATTGAGGACTGAGGATCCTGGAGGTCAGAGTCAAGAGTGTAGTGCTGGAAAAAGCACAGCAAGTCAGGCAGCATCTGAGGAGCAGGAGAAACAACGTTTCGGGCATAAGCTCTTCATCAGGAATGCCCAACATTTTTTTACGTTTAGATAATTATCCAATTCCCTTTTGAAAGCCAAGATTAAATCTGTCCCCATTGCACTCTTGAACAGTGCATTACCTATCATAATTACTTGATGCATTGAAAAATCTTCTTCACATTAACTTTGGTTCTTTTGCCATTCACATTTAACAGGTTTCCCCTGCTTTTCAAGCCGTCTGCCAATGGGAACAATATTGCCCTATCATCTCTACCCAGAATCCTACTGATTTTCATAGAATCATGATTTTCATTCTTATGTCAACAATATTCTAAACTGGCATCCTTATGTCTAGTTTTCCCAGTTCTGTCTTGTGGCTTTGGGAGGATTTAAATTTTTAAAGTCTAGATTAGAGTGGTGTTGGAAAAGCACAGCGGGTCAAGCAGCACCTGAGAAGCAGGAAAATCGACATTTCGGGCAAAAGTCCTTCATCAGGAATAGAAGCAGGGTGCCTGCAGAGTGGAGAGATAAATGAGAGGGGAGTGGGGGTGGGGAGAAAGTAGCATAGAGTACAATGGGTGAATGGGGGTGGGGATGGAGGTGATAGGTCAGAGAGGAGGGTGGAGTGGATAGGTGGAAAGGACGATAGGCAGGTAGGACAAGTCATGGGGACGGTGCTGAGCTGAAAGGTTGGAGCTGGGGTGAGGTGGGGGAAGGGGAAATGAGGAAACTGGTGAAATCCACATTGATGCCATGGGGTTGAAGTGTTCCGAGGTGGAAGATGAGGCGTTCTTCCTCCAGGCGTCGGGTGCAAAATCTGCGCCCACACCTCCTCCCTCACCTCCATCCAATGCCCCAAAGGAGCCTTCCACATCCATCAACGTTTCACCAGCACATCCACCAATATCATTTACTGTATCCTCTACAGTCTCCTCTACATTGGGGAGACTGGAAGCCTTCTCGCAGAGCACTTTAGGGAACATCTCTGGGACACCCGCACAAAACAACCCCACCACCCCGTGGCCCCACATTTCAACTCCCCTTCCCACTCTGCCGAGGACATGCAGGTCCTGGGCCTCCTTCACCGCCGCTCCCTCACCGCCCAACGCCTGGAGGAAGAACACCTCATCTTCCGCCTCGGAACACTTCAACCCCAGGGCATCAATGTGGATTTCACCAGTTTCCTCATTTCCCCTTCCCCCACCTAACCCCAGTTCCAACCTTCCAGTTCAGCACCACCCCATGACCTGTCCTACCTGCCTATCTTCCTTTCCACTTATCCACTCTGCCCTCCTCTCTGACCTATCACCTCCATCCCCACCCCCCATTCAAGTATTGTACTCTATGCTGCTTTCTCCCTAACCCCACCCCTCTCTCATTTATCTCTCCACTCTGCAGGCACTCTGCCTCTATTCCTGATGAAGGGCTTTTGCCCAAAACGTCGATTTTCCTGCTCCTTGGATGCTGCCTGACCTGCTGTGCTTTTCCAGTACCACTCTAATCTAGACTCTGGTTTCCAGCATCTGCAGTCCTCACTTTTACCTAGTTAAATTTTTAAAGGGCAAGCATTCAGCCTGGATATTCTGTGTCATCTTCCAAGCTTCTTTTGCCATTATTAGTTTTCTTTTTATAAAGCCTGTTGGGTTTTCTTACTCAATCCTTGAGCTCTGGCTCATTTAAATCTCAAATTGCCTACCTATGGCTGTAAAACATCACCTCTTGTTTCTTCTCCACTCCCACTCCTCCTGCAATACATACCAGGCAGAGTCTCCTGTATAATCCCAGCATGCTGTGCTCTGCATAACTGCAGCAGGCAGAGAGAGGAAGAGCTGGACAGAACTGAGAGAGTGGCAGTAGTCTTCTGAACAGGAACATCAGAACACTGAGCAGGAGGAGCATGGCTTCTCTTTCATTATTGCTTGAAAGGCAAGCAGCCCCAGCCAAGTCCCAGAAGTCAATGCAGCCTTTTTTGTTTGTTCTTTCTTCACTTGGTGAGTGGAGGTTCCCTGTCTCCGCTTCCATTTATTGCTGCTCTTCCTGCTGCTCGGTGCTACTGTGCAGTAATGAGGGAGTGCAGCACTGTTCAGGATAACTGATCCCATGAACTATCTCAAATTATATGCAGCAATGGGGACAGTATTTAGAAAGAGTGTATGCAATTATAAATTTGCTGTTTATGCCCGAGATATTAATGGCCCTTTCATTTTACTTTATTTCCAACCCAGTAAGAGAAAGAACATGGCATACAACCAAATATCTACCTGTTAATCTGTAATCTCTTTTCATCTCGTGAACAGTTTTCCATCTGTAAGTGATGCTTCGTTGTTCTGGGCAAATTGTAAGCTAAATTAATAAAAGAATTAATTAATGCATCAATTAATATATTACTGTCCATTATCATGCCATGATTAATAGAAACTTTAAGTTTTTATATCATTTAGAACATAGAACATAGAACTTTACAGAGCAATGCAGGCCCTGCGGCCCTCGATGTTGCACCGACCTGTGAAACCGATCCAAAACCCAACTAACCTACACCATTCCATTCTTGTCCATATACCTATCCAATGACCATTTAAATGTCCTTAAAGTTGGTGAGACCACTACTATTGCAGGCAGTGTGTTCCATGTCCCTGCAACAGAGTAAAGAAACTACCTCTGGCATCTGTCCCAAAACTATCACCACTCAATTTAAAGTTATATCCCCTCATGCTAGCCATCACCATCTGAGGAAAAAGGCTCTCACTGTCTACCCGATCTAACTCTCTGATTATCTTATATATCTCAATTAAGTCACCTCTCAACCTTCTTCTCTCAGCCTTTCCTCGTAAGGCCTTTCCTCCATACCAGGCAACATCCTTGTAAATCTCCTCCAAAGCTTACACATCCTTCCTGTAATGCAATGACTAGAACTGTACTCATTTTCCCATTTCCACTTTAATTTCAGAGAAGTGGAACAGATGTGATGGAAAGCTAAGAGGGGGTGGAGAAAATAGATTTGCTCCGACAAGTGGAGCAAATATTCTTTGAGAAGGTGACCAAACAGGTGGATGAGGGTAAAGTGGTTGATGTGGTGTAGTTGGATGTCAGTAAGGAGTTTGATAAGGTTCCCCATGGTAGGCTATTGCACAAAATACGGAGGCATGGGATTGAGGTGATTTAGCTGTTTGGATCAGAAATTGGCCAGCTGAAAGAAGACGGAGGGTGGTGGTTTATGGGAAATGTTCATCCTGGAGTTCAGTTCTAGTGGTATACCACAAGAATCTGTTTTGGGTCGACTGCTGTTTGTCATTTTTGTAAATGACCTGGATGAGGGTGTAGAAGGATGGGTTAGTAAATTTGCGGATGCAACTAAATCCTGTAGAGTTGTGGATAGTGACGAAGGATGTTGTAGGTTACGGAGAGACATAGATAAGCTGCAGAGCTGGCTGAGAGGTGGCAGATCACTCTCAGGAAGATATCTGATGACTGAGGAATGGTCTCATATCTAGGATCCCAGGGCTACATGGAGTGAAGTTGAGCATTTGAGCCCATTTGATCTATAATGGTTTCACACACAAATCTCCAGTGTGGAAGTTTACTATTTAATCAAGTCCATGATTATCCAGAGCCAAACACCTTCCTATTCAGCTACCCACTTTTCTCAAATTCCAAAGTCCATGTGGCAATGAAGTTCTGAATGTATTCAGTTATGCCTCTGCAACACATTGGAGGGAATTATTGAAAAGTTTGACTGGGAACAGGTGTAGGATCTCTCAATCTTCAACCCAAATAAGTGACAAGGCTTTAACCAATACAATTTGTGCCAGATCATACTGATTCATTTCATTTCTCAGTGACTGCACCAGGGCTGCAGTTCAGACCGTGGGCTTTGCCAATATAGCTGGCTTCACCCAGGTGCAAGTTGCTATAGAGAGTAGGCGTGGTGCGTTGAGACAACCACACCATAATATGACAACTTCATCAGTAGAAAGGGATTCATTCCATCAATATACAAGTCACGTGTTATCATTGGTTCCATATCTTAGCAGTTTGCACCATGTACCCTGGGAGCTACCATAATGCTTGTATTGTCAAGAACTTTTATGTTCCAGGGGCCAATGCCACTCACAGAGGTACTGGGAGACAAGGACAACTTTCTGAAACTGTAGCTGGTGACTCCATAACACAAATCCCTCACTGGGTCCATGTTCAAACACAGCCCATTCTTCCATCAGGGCCATCGTGGAGCAGATCATAACCTGGACCTGAAGAACAGGTTCCAATCCTTGAGCATGAGGCGGGGATTCATCTTGCAATACATACCAGGCAGAGTCTCCTGTATAATCCCAGCATGCTGTGCTCTGCACAACTGCTGCAGGCAGAAAGAGGAAGAGCTGGACAGAACTGAGAGAGTGGCAGTAGTCTTCTGAACAGGAACATCAGAACACTGAGCAGGAGGAGCATGGCTTCTCTTTCATTATTGCTTGAAAGGCAAGCAGCCCCAGCCAAGTCCCAGAAGTCAATGCAGCCTTTTTTGTTTGTTCTTTCTTCACTTGGTGAGTTGTTTAATAAAAGATAATGTTAACAACTGATTGAAGGTTTTACATCACGTGCTGTTCCCACATTCAACAATGACAGGATGTCATGTTACAATAGGCTTTAGGGAAAGAGTATGGCACTAAGGATCAGGAGCTTCTGTCACTTCATTCTTGCAGCCGCAGCTACAATGACAGTCAATCAGACAGCTGATGATTTAAAGTGGCAATATATTAATGAATAAGTGTAGTTACAATGCAGTGTTACCTATACCACCCAGAAGCTCTTACTTTGCGTTTCCCTCCCACTATGTCAACTGTAAAGGGCTATTCGTGGCTGGCAGCATTTGTCCTGGTGCTCAGCTGGAATTTAAAATGGACACCAGGGGTGAAAAGCCCAAAGGGTCCCAGCAGCAGCGAGCTACCAAACACAAGGTAGCATGTGTGTGGCACTGTAGGGGCCTGGCCCATCATCAAGTAAGCAGCAGAGAGTTGTCTGAGAAAATCTGCTCAGGCTCATGGAGGGAAATGTCCTGAAATCGACACTTAGCCCAATGTTTGATAGCATTCAGCCCCAATCCAAATTACTCAGGCCATGTGGAATTGATTCACAAGACTCAGTACCCTATTACTGAAAGAGATCAGAAGTCTACACCCAATTTTCCCTCAGAGAAGAATTGTACATTGAATTAAATGAATGCAATTCATATCATGCTGTCCTGATGAGAGAGTCCACTAACACAATCAATCCCTTGGAACCCATATACCCCTCATTACATTAGAGCCGGTCTTGATACCAGAAATTTGGCTGTGCAAACTACATTCCCCTGAAAGTCCATCACTCCCTACATACTTGTTTGAAATGGGGTTAGCAACAGAAGTCTCCTATGCGATCTGCCTACCTCTCCTACCTTTCTTGGAGTTAACCCATCTACCTGACTGTATCTGAAGCTTTTCTCCCTTACGGTAACTGTCATCCATCACACCCCCTAGATCTTGTAAATTCCTTATTGCCTCCAATTGTCAGTCCAACTGATCCATTCGATCTGACAAGATTCACAGCTAACAACATTTATTGCAGATATAATCCTCAGTAACCATTAAACTTTCCCAGAACTCCCACATCCAACAAGATGTGTCTCTCTACTAAAGGTCATTTTGCTCCTTCCAATCCACAGATCAAGAAAATTGCACCATCTTACTGCTCTACAAAACATTGTTCCAGGCTAACGTAATACTTATGGCTTATATTTTTGAAATTTAATCAAGGAACAGACCATAATAAAAACATTCAATCAAGACAAAAAAACACTCTACTCACTATTGTAGATTTACAGCAAGGCTATACTTAAAACTATTTACTTCTGTGTTTCTGTGCTGTCACCTCTCCCAAACAGGTTCCTCCAAGATCAGTTGTGAATTTCGCTGTTTGTTAAGTTTTCCCGGACACACTCTGATGTGCAGCGATACATGAATTCAAACAGCCAAGGCAATAACTGCACAGTCACTGCTGTGCTAGTTAGCATTGTGGGTTTATTTATCTCTCTCGCTTACATACCATGTGCCTGCTGCCTTTGCCCGTTTTTCCCCCTATTAAAAGTGCTGTTATTTTGACTTTTTTTTTCTCGATGTTCCAAAGCAATTGCAACAGCATAAAATAAAATAATTGCTGCTCCTGGAATTTGAGGAAATCACCTCCAACACCTAAAATACCTCAAAAAGGGAGCAGCATGTTACTGCCAGAAAGTTTTCCCATCCTCAGAAGTTTCTGTACCAGCAGCGAAAAATCAGAATGGTGTGTTGCCTCCCTGGTGTCAGGATCAAGGATGTCTCAGAGAGGGTGCAGGATGTTCTCAAGGGGGAGAGGGACCAGCAGGAGGTCATTGTACACATTGGAACCAACAACATAGGAAGGGAAAATGATGAGATTCCGAAGGGAGAATATAGAAAGTTAGGCAGGAATTTAAAAAGGAGGTCCTCAAGGGTAGTAATATCTGGATTACTCCTGGTGCTATGAGCTAGTGAGGGCAGGAATAGGAGGAGTGAATGCATGGCTGAGGAGTGGTATATGAGAGAAGGATTCACATTTTTGGATCATTGGAATCTCTTTTTGAGTAGAAGTGACCTGTACAAGAAGGATGGATTGCACCTGAATTGGAAGGGGACTAATATACTGGCAGGGAGATTTGCTTGAGCTGCTCGGGAGGATTTAAACTATTAAGGTGGGGTGGGGGGGGGGGGGGGAGGTGGTGGGTGGAGGGAAGAGGGTGGGACCCAGGGAGATAGTGAGGAATAGGGTCAATCTGAGACTGGTACAGCTGAGAAAAGAAGCGAGTCAAACAGTCAAGGCAGGCAGAGACAAAGCAGAGAACAAGGTAGGACTGATAAGTTAAACTGCATTTATTTCAATACAAGAGGCCTAACAGGGAAGGCAGATGAACTCAGGGCATGGTTAGGAACATGGGACTGGGATATCATAGCAATTACAGAAACATGGCTCAGGGATGGGCAGGATTGGCAGCTTAATGTTCCAGGATACAATTGCTACAGGAAGGACAGAAAGGGAGGCAAGAGAGGAGGGGGAGTGGCATTTTTGATCAGGGATAGCATTACAGCTGTACTGAGGGAGGATATTCCCAGAAATACATCCAGGGAAGCTATTTGGGTAAAACTAAGAAATAAGAAAGGGGTGATCACCTTATTGGGATTGTATTATAGACCCCCCCAATAGTCAGAGGGAAATTGAGAAACAAATTTCTCAGGAGATTTCAGCTATCTGTAAGAATAATAGGGTGGTTAGGGTAGGGGTGACAAGAAAAGTTTCTGATTCAATATGTGGATGTACCTACTAGGGAAGGCGCAAAACGTGAACTACACTTGAGAAATAAGGCAGAGCAGGTAACTGAGTTGTCAGTGGGGGAGCACTTTGGGATGGAAAAGGATAGACCAAATCTAACAGTTGTAGTTCTAAAGTGGAGGAAGGCTAATTTTGACTGTACTAGGCAAGAACTTTCAAAAGCTGATTGGGTGCAGATATTTGCAGGTAAAGGAATGCTGAAAAATGGGAAGCCTTCAGAAATGAGATAACGAGAGTCCAGAGACAGTATATTCCTGTCAGGGTGAAAGGGAAGGCTGGTAGGTATAGGGAAGCTGGATGACTAAAGAAATTGAGTGTTTGGTTATGAAAAAGAAGGAAGCATATGTCAGGGATAGACAAGATAGAGAGATTGAATCCTTAGAAGAGTATAAAGGCAGTAGGAGTATACTTAAGAGGGAAATCAGGAGGGCAAAAAGGACACATGAAATAACTTTGGCAAACAGAGTTAAGGAGAACCCAAAGGGTTTTTACAAATACATTAAGGACAAAGGGGAAACTAGGGAGCAATTAGGGCCCTTCAAAGATCAGCAAGGCAGCCTTTGTGTGGGGCCACAGGAGATGGGGGAATTACTAAATGCGTATTTTGCATCAATGTTTACTGTGGAAATGAACATAGAAGATATAGAATGTAGGGAAATAGATGGTGACATCTTGAAAAATGTCTATATTACAGAGGAGGGAGTGCTGGATGTCTTAAAATGCATAAAAGTGGATAAATCCCCAGGAAACTTGAAAGGGCTCAGAAAAGATTTACAAGGATGTTGCCAGGGTTGGAGGATCTGAGCTACAGGGAGAGGCTGAACAGGCTGGGGCTGTTTTCCCTGGAGCGTCGGAGGCTGAGGGGTGACCTTACAGAGGTTTACAAAATTATGAGGAGCATGGATAGGATAAATAGATAAAGTCTTTTCCCTGGGGGAGTCCAGAACTAGATGGCATAGGTTTAGGGTGAGAGGGGAAAGATATAAAAGAGACCTAAGGGGCAACATTTTCACGCAGAGGGTGGTATGTGTATGGAATGAGCTGCCAGGGGATGTGGTGGAGGCTGGTACAATTGCAACATTTAAGAGGTATTTGGATCGGTATATGAATAGGAAGGGTTTGGAGGGATATGGGCAGGTAGGACTAGATTGGGTTGGGATATCTGGTCGGCATGGACGGGTTGGACCGAAGGGTCTGTTTCCATGCTGTACATCTCTATGACACTATGACTCTATGACCTAATCAGGTGAACCCTAGAAATCTGTGGGAAGCTAGAGAAGTGATTGTTGGGCTCCTTGCTGAGATATTTGTATCATTGATAGTCACAGGTGAGGTGCCAGAAGACTGGAGGTTGGCTAATGTGTTGCCACTCTTTATGAAGGGTGGTAAGGACAAGCCAGGGAACTATGGACCAGTGAGCCTGATGTCAGTGATGGGCAAGTTGTTGGAGGGAATCCTGAGGGAGAGGATGTACATGCATTTGGAAAGGTAAGGACTGATTAGGGATAGTCAACATGGCTTTGTCTGTGGGAAATCATGTCTCATAAACTTGATTGAGTTTTTTGAAGAAGCAACAAAGAGGATTGATGAGGGCAAAGCAGTAGATGTATTCCATATGGACTTCAGTAAGGTGTTCGACAAGTTTCCCCATGGGAGACTGGTTAGCAAGGTTAAATCTCATGGAATACAGGGGTAACTAGCCATTTGGATACAGAACTGGCTCAAAGGTAGAAGACAGAGGGTGGTAGTGCAGGGTTGTTTTTCAGACTGGAGGCCCGTGACCAGTGGAGTGCCACAAGGATTGGTGCTGTTTCCACTACATTTCATCGTTTATATAAAAGATTTGGATATGAACATAAGAGGAATAGTTAGTAAGTTTGCAGATGACACCAAAATTGATAATGTAGTGGACAATGAAGAAGGTTCCCTCAGATTACAACGGGATCTTGATCAGATGAGCCAATGGGCTGAGGAATGGCAGATGAAGTTTAACTTAGATAAATACAAAGTGCTGCATTTTGGGAAAGAAAATAGTAGCAGGACTTATGCACTTAATTAGAAGGTCCCAGAGAGTGTTGCTCAACAAAGAGACCTTGGAGTGCAGTTTCATATCTCCTTGAAAGTAGAGTCGCAGGTAGATAGGATAGTGATGAAGGTGTTTGGTCAGAGCATTGAGTACAGGAATTGAGTGGGAAAAGGTGAGGACTGCAGATGCTGGAGATCAGAGTCGAGATTAGAGTGGTGCTGGAAAAGCACAGCAGGTCAGGCAGCATCCAAGTAGCAGGAAAATTGACATTTCGGGCAAAAGCCCTTCATCAGGAGCCTCCAGGGTGGAGAGATAAATGGGAGGGGGTGGGGCTGGGGAGAAGGTAGTGAAGAGTACAATAGGTAGATGGAGGTGGGACGAAGGTGATAGGTCAGAGGGGAGGGTGGAGTGGATAGGTGGGAAGGGAGATAGGCAGATAGGACAGGTCATGAGGATAGTGCTGAGCTGGAAGGTTGGAACTGGGATAAGGTGGGGGGAGGAGAAATGAGGAAATTGGTGAAGTTCACATTTATGCCCTGTGGTGAAGTGTTCTGAGGCGGAAGATGAGCCGTTCTTCCTCTAGGTGTCGGGTAGTGTAGGAGTAGTGGCGGAGGAGGCCCAGGACCTGCATGTCCTCAGCAGAGTGGGAAGGAGAGTTGAAATGTTTGGCCACAGGGCGGTGGGGTTGATAGGAGTTGGGAGGTCATGTTGCATCTGTACAGGATTTGGTTAGGCTACTTTTGGAATATTGCATACAATCCTGGCCTCCTTCCTATCGGAAGGATGTTGTGAACCTTGAAACAGTTCAGATAAGATTTACAAGGATGTTGCCAGGGTTGGAGTATTTGAGCTATAGGGATAGGCTGGGGCTGTTTTCCCTGGAGCGTCGGAGGCTGAGGGGTGACCTTGCAGAGGTTTATAAAATCATGAGGGGCATGGATAGGATAAATAGACCAAGTCTTTTCCCTGGGTTGGGGGAGTCCAGAACAAGAGGGCATAGGTTTAGGGTGATAGGGGAAAAATATAAAAGGGACCTAAGGGGCAACCTTTTCACACAGAGGGTGGTACGTGTATGGAACGAGCTGCCAGAGGAAGTGGTGGAGGCTGGTATAATTACAACAGTTAAAAGGTATCTAGATGGGCATATGAATATGAAGGGTTTGGAGCAATATGGGCTAAGTGCTGGCAAATGTGATTAGATTCGGTTGGGATATCTGATCGGCATGGAACGGGTTGGACCGAAATCCTGTACATTTCTCTGACTTTATGACTCTATGACTCAATATGAAAGCATTATTGATTTTTTAAATCATATTTGTGTGGCTGTAGAAAAAATTGGAAGTAAAATCAAGAACATAATCTGAAATCTCAAGGAGATAATCTGCATTTCTCTTAATCCAATCCAAAAGAAAGTCAAAAAGTGGCTGTTAACAACTGACTTGCATAAATTCTGATTTTCTTTTCATTGCAACAATTTTTTCAGATTGAGGTTAATGTAGTCTTAATGGTCATAAAGAATCTACTGTTGGTTTTTCTCAGCTGCATTTCAAACACTTAGAAAATGTTCAAAAATCAGCCTTTACTTTGTCAAATTTCATTACAGTATGCCTTTTAACTTAAAGATTTAGCTGTGAAAAAGAGACAGCTCTATTCAGCCTATCAAGCAGGATCTAATTTTTAGTGACTGATCATACCTTCAAATTTCATGTGTGAAATGTGTAAGGTACAAGTTGCAGTAAAAGCGCTACACTTTAGCTTTCTTCACGCTAGGACCCAGGGATTGGTTTGGAAAATTAAGCAAAACAAAAAGTCAACACACCAGCCATTGCCGTATCAAAAGGAGAATCTACAAAGAGAAACTTTGATCAAAGTGAGTCCACATAAGAGGTAACTACAAAGTAAAACTGTGACAGTGAGAAGATTATAAACGAGAATGTTCAGTTATACCAGACACCCCCACATCTGGGCACGTCACCACAGATAAATTGGTAGCTGCACCTCTCAGTCAAGAGTTTCATTCGCACTTGTAAAGAATGCAGCTACATAGTTAGGAGCGTATAAGAAGTAAGGCTGTCATTTTAAATTCTCCCAGAGACAATCAAGATAGCACCATAACATCCTGAATTAATCACAACACAAGAATGTTAAAAACATTTTAAAGCACATGAGTTCACAATGACTCAGGCATCAACAATAGTATTTGCATTAATTATGCATTGTTTTTACAGTCTTGATATGTTATTCACAATGGCAAAAATTTACAATTACAGTACAGATATATGAATAAAGCCCTCATAATTCCAAGTATAGACTGTAATCAATCGAAAAAAGGACCATGCATTTACTCACGACAGACCAGGCACCCAAGTATTATTATTATTCAAAGCACTTCTGTTAATAAAGCATTGTACACAAAATAATTCAATATAGATGGGGATGTGGTTTATATAAAATAAACATATGCCCAAAATTATTCATTTCAGTATTCTTAATTTTCCTGCATTAACAACACAGCAGGGCCAATTAACTCATCTCAATGGTATAATGTGACAAAGAATGGTTAAAATTATATTCATGCTGGATATTCCTTGACTCATGCCATGAAAGAAAATTTTGGTGCCAGAATGCAGCCAGTTAATTTGCTCCTGAGCCCCATAGGAATGATGTTCTGAACTAGTCACTGCAAAGCAAAATAGAGCAGTTGGCAGGGACTCTCACCCCAAATTTCTGTCTCTGTGGTGACATGCCAATAGATAGGGTTTGAACCTATAATCTTCTGCCTCAGAAATGATAGTGATTCTCCCGACTGCTGAGCAATAAAAAAATGACATCCTTGTTATTTTACAAAGCATAAACATTATATCCATCACTCTGAATGCTGAAAACTAACAAGATTCAGGTCTCTGCTTTGGCTCTTCGAACTCTGAACAAACAAAATAAATAAAATGTGCAGATCTTCATATACTCATATGAAAAAAAGGCCCAATCACAACACAGAGAATCGTCAGGCTTCCACATATTTAATACTGCAGTAAAGTACAGCAAAGATATCACAGCTTGATCATTAGTGAACTCCAAGGCACAACTCTGGAGTATTGCCTTACAGATAGTTAAAAATCACACAACACCAGGTTATAGTCCAACAGATTTTATTGGAAGCACACTAGCTTTCGGAGCGACACTCCTTCATCAGGTGATGAAGGCTCCGAAAGCTCCAAAAGCTAGTGTGCTTCCAATTAAACCTGTTGGACTATAACCTGGTGTTGTGTGATTTTTAACTTTGTACACCCCAGTCCAACAACGGCATCTCCAAATCAGCCTTACTAGTAAGATGACAAAGAAACATTACTGAAGAAAATAAAATCCCTGATGGAAACATTAAAGATATTTTTTAAAACTGCAAACTAAATGGTCTTCTAATGATAAATAATTTAATGATAATTAAATTTAGTTTTATTAGAATTAGAACTATGTCTCATTAGTTGCAATTCTCCTTTCTACCAATGGATGTCACTATTATTAATAAGATGCACTAGAGACATCTAGCAGGGACAAAACAATACTGCACATGATCCCAACTCATACATGACTGGACAAGTCAAATTCCAGAGTGCAATCTGGTTTGATCAAGCAACAGTTTTAATTTTGGAATTTGGTTGCCACCATGGGTCAGTCACTGAAAAATATTCACAAGAGTCTGCCAATGTACTTTTAACAAATAACACAACTTTATTACACACAGAAAAGACTATTAGTTTGAAAGATCTTATCAAAAATGGTAAAAACAAAGATTCAACTCTTTTTCCCAGTAATATCCTTTACAGATACTCAACACCAGTGAAATGCCACTCTTATATGCATACTAATTTACCAACTCAACTGATAAAGTCACAAATCTTTCCTTTCAGCAACATTCGTTCGATCTGATACTCTCATCAAGACTCAGGTAAATTCACTTACTTCTCATGACTGAACTCTTAGAGTAATTCATGACTTTTCCCAACCCTGTCTGCTAGGGCTGCAAAAGCAGCTTAAGATTCCTTTCCAGACCTGAAAGCTTGGTGACTGCCAACATTCAATGAGCCTTCTGATGGTATGAATTGTTCCTTCTTATGAACCATGAACCTGCTTTTTATCCCTGACAGTATTTTTTGTAAATTATAAAAGTTTGACTTTGTAAACACTTCAGCAATTATCCCACCAAATAGACTATCTCGTCATTTATGTTGTTAGTAGAGAAGTGATGGCCTGGTGGATATCTGGACTACTAATCCAGAGACTCAGCTAATGCACTGGGGACCTGGGTTGAAATCCTACCATGGCAAATAGTGGATTTTTTTATATAACAAGTCTACTGACCACAGCCAATTCAACAAACCCGCACATCTTTCAACTGTGGAAGGAAAACTTGTAAGCATATAATAATTTTGACATAGCAAAAGCCCCAAGGCACTTAATGGGAGAGTTAAGTAAAAGTTTGATGCTAATTCACATAGTGTGTTATCAGGTGGAATCTTGTGCTGCTTTTGGAAGCAGGAAGCTTGGCACTTTGGGAAACTGAATTGTGCAAGAGGACACAATATAGCATCCTGATATGGGATGAAACTGAGGCATTAAGTTCTCAGACATTTGCGTCAGGGTCTAGCTTCCTGAGTGCAAACATCAAGAGGCCCTGTTACAGATATCCGCATACCATTGTCACAAAGCTAGTCTCTTTTTCCCGAAAAGCTGTTCCTTGGCTCAAGGAGACTCTGTCCTTGATTTCTTTCAGAGACGCAGTAAACCGGGCCAGGCTCTGAACAGTCTGGTTTGGTACAGAGATGAAAAGGAATTTGAAAGGCCTTTGGTTTGGACTTCAGGCCAAAATGGTCATGTTTTAGACGTGACCTGTATAAAGAAAGGGGAGTGGTCAGCTCCCCAGCTGAGCTGAGCAGTTTTAATTCAGTCTTGAATTGGTTGAAAGTTCAACAGGGAGCTGTGTGGAAACTCTCTCTCTTTCTTTTCTGCCTCTCAACTTCAACCTTTAAGGCTGTGATCCATTTATACTGGTTTTTAAAGGGAGTTTGCTTATTGGGACTGTTGTGTATATTCGGAACAACATAATTAAGTCTCATTGGATAGGTTGAGTTCGGTAGGGATTCTTTACTCTGTTCTTTGCGTTTTATTGTGTAATTTTGGAATAAATTTTTGTCTGTTTTAAAATCTAGTAGTCAACCTCGCTAACTTAATCCGGTTAATTTTCACTGTACACTTACCGAAACAAATTGCAAAATTATGGTCTGAGCTGCCTGCTTAAGGGTGTTTTGAGTGGTCTGGCTTAGCCCGTAACACCATGTACCCTCATTAAAAGGCAGTCTCACCAGGATTAAGTGCAGCTTTCAAATTAAATTCACAGCAAGAGGTAAAATGCACGCCTTCACATTTTGACTGCCTCTAAGTGGATGTACCAGGTGAGGTAGTCAGCTTGCTGGAGTTGGACTGAGTAGCTGTTGCTGTTTTCTCTTGGGGAATATTGATCTGCGGCAGGCTGTAAATGAAATCAGATATGTTCACCCACACCACACAGAGTTCAGTGATTCGAGCAGGCACCAGCAGTATAAGGGCAATTAGAGATGGCCAATAAAGGTTGTTCTTGCCAGTGACAACCACATGAATTTTGAAAAGCCATGGATGGCAGTCAACACAGGTCCCAGCAAGGTTGGAAGGAGGATGAGATGACGCACTGAAGAATGGGAGGGAGGGATGGAGCCGGAGACCTGTGAGCTCTCATGATGGACAGTGGATGAACACTGAACTATGTAAAGAATATGGGTCAAAAAGGGTGGTGCTGGAAAAGCACAACAGGTCAGGAAGCATCCGAGGAGCAGGAGAGTCGATGTCTCAGGCTTATCCTGATGAAGAGCTTATACGGAAACGACAATTCTCCTGCTCCTTGAATGCTGCCTGATCTGCTGTGCTTTTCCAGTGCCACCCTTTTTTGATTGCATTTGCCGTCCTCACCTTCTTCTACATGAGGAATAGGTCTGTCAGAGGACCATGGGTCAGGATTGATTGTAGCAAGAGGAAGGCTCATACTAGAAGGATCTTCCAGATAGCCCTGCGAGTCAAGGATAACTGTGGGAAGCTCAAGGATATTAAAGCCGCTAGGATAATGGTTGATGGCTGCTTGAGAATTAATGTTTTAAAGATGATTGTGCTGGGGGTTAGAGGAGCTTGAGGTTCCTTGATAGGTAATCCTGGGATGTAAGAGGGATGTGAGTGGTACTTGCCTGTGGACAAGGCTAAGGAATTGGACGAAGGCTGGAGAGTGATGATGTGAAGCTCAATAATGATCGAAAGTGTGTACAATAATAGCTTCCATTTCCAGGGTCACTGCTCCAGTGTCAATGAACATGGCTACTTCCCATCATCCCCTCTGATATTGTTGGTGAGGCTGGGGTAACAGGAGGCTAGGGTATGTCCGGTGTTTCAGAGAGGGATTCCCATTGCGAAGAAATGCTCAGGACAGGAGGCAGAGACTCAAGAAATATGCTGACCAGATCATTCTCTGCAAATTGTTTACAGATAACCTTCAGTAGACATGACAATGGGTCAAGTTTAACCTTTCTGATAGCTGCAGTGTGACTATGGAGGAACCAGCAGTGGATAGTTCATGGCCATGCAGGGCAATGCCAGAACAGGCAGTGTTTGAGGAGGGTCAAGCAGTGGAGGACACTGGCAATGATGAGCCAGGGTGACGATGAGCATTAGCATGTAATTGAATACACCACATGTTGTGCAGTTAACTGCAGATGTATGAAAGGCAATGCATAGGCAGCTTAGAATGCCACTGGCTGCTGTCACTCCCATACACCAGCTGCTCCAGGAAGAGTCACATTTGCAAGGATGATCAGGCAATTGAAGGGATTTTTGCCAGTGGCTCTGTCCAGTGCTCCACTCTAGGCAACATGTGGAATACCCCAATCGGTCACAGATAAACCACCATCCTGCTTTGTAAAATTCACTACTGACCCTGAAGGTCAGGTACCCAGAGGTGTGGGACTAACTGAATCACAGGGTTTTCTCAGGCACACAAGGCAATTTACTGCACTGGTGCCGAGAGCTCACCAAGATCAAACAGCAACATTCATGAACTGAAAGGGATTTCACTCTCTGACCAATCACTGGAAAGAATCCTTCAGATGCATGCACTTTACACTGGGAGGTTGCACTGTACCTCAGTCCTCACTAACTTACAGACACGATGAGTATCTGCTTCCCACTCAACAATGGAAGGGTTGCTTTCTTGCTCACAAGGGGTGTTCACAGGAGTAATGACTAATAACACCGATCAGGAAGCTGCAAGTGCAGCTGAGGGCAGGTACAAAGCCTCAGCAATAGAACAGAACTTCGGCAGCTCAATACAAGGTTCCACTGCTTGAACCGTTCAGGGGGAGTGGGTCAGCCCTCTCCAGAATGAGTGTCCAAGCTGGTCAGGGTCTGCTGTGTCCTGCACAGTGTCACATCATCCCTGGAGAGATGGGGAGGTAGGTGATGTCACCTCTGACAAGAAAGAGGAGGAGGAGGAGGAAGACAATGCTACTGCTGAGAGAGTGAATGGTACAGATCAGCAGCAATGGTGAGGCATGGCATAACACCATCTTCACAAACAGACTCCAGGTCAATTGAGGCATCGCAGCATCTCCATGTCACTGGGGTTATTATCTGCTGTTGCCTGGGAAGTGGGACTATCCCTCATGGCCCGACATTTTTTTTCACTGATTGCATTGTTTTTGTATTCTGATGGTTGCATTAAGTAGGCAAATGTGAGGACAGCAGATGCTGGAAACCAGAGTTTAGATCAGAGTGGTGCTGGAAAAGCACAGCAGGTCAGGCAGTATCTGAGGAGCAGGAAAATCGATGTTTCGGGTAAAAGCCCTTCATCAGGAATAAAGGCAGGGATCCTCCAGGGTGGAGAGATAAATGGGGGTGGAGGGGGTGGGGCTGGGGAGAAGGTAGCAAAGAGTACAATAAGTGAATGGGGGTGGGGATGGAGGTGATAGGTCAGAGGGGAGGGTGAGGGAAGGTGGCAAAGAGTACAATAGGTGAATGGGGGTGGGGATGGAGGTGATAAGTCAGAGGGGAGGGTGGAGTGGATAGGTGGGAAGGGAGATTGTCAGGTAGGACAGGTCATGGGGACAGTGCTGAGCTGGAAGTTTGGAACTAGGGTGAGGTGGGGGAAGGGGAACTGAGGAAACTGGTGACGTCCACATTGATGCCATGGGGTTGAAGTGTTCCAAGGCGGAAGATGAGGCGTTCTTCTTCCAGGTGTTGGGTGGTGAGGGAGCAACAGTGAAGGAGGCCCAGGACCTGCATGTCCTCAGCAGAATGGGCGGGGGAGTTGAAATGTTGGGCCACGGGGCAGTGAGGTTGATTGGTGCGGGTGTTCCCTAAAGCGCTCTGTGAGGAGGCGTCCAGTCTCCCCAATGTAGAGGAGACTGCATCGGGAGCAACGGATACAATAAATGACATTGGTGGATGTGCAGGTGAAACTTTGATGGATACGGAAGGCTCCTTTGGGGCCTTTGATAGAGGTGAGGGAGGAGGTGTGAGCGCAGACTGCTGCCTTCAACTTCATTTTCTGACTGGGTCTTCTACAGGGACATCTGGTCAAGTGTGGTTAGGAATATCACACGATAGTCTAAACAGGCTCCAGTCTGAAACAATTTGAAGTTAATCACATCGTAGCAATCTGGTCCAACATGGTGAACATTGCTACTAAGACCGTTGGGAGACCTAGACTAAAGGTGCTCTCCTCTTCAAGATTCTAAGCTGTTCTGTCTTTTCCCTTGTCTATCACTAGTTCTTGTGATATTACCAGATTGAATGGAGTTTATTGCAGTCTTCAGCAGTAATTATTTCAGAACCATCCCTTACACAACATCCTCATTCTGTCACTCGAGTCTGCACATGGATTCTGGCGTATCTGCCAGATGCTCCTGTGCCTGTCGCTGCATCTCTATCAGGTCTTCCATGGCCAATTCCTGAGGCTTGTCAGCTGCTTGGAACTCAGCAGGACTTGAGTCCTCGGAGTGTCAGAGATCTCAGCTACCATAGCTGGGGGTGGGTGTCAGTGTTGCCTTCACCAGACTGACTGGAGCCTAATCTAGTCTGTGCACCCACTGAAGTGGTGGGACCTGCGCTGGTGGAGGGTACAGCTGTCATAGTACATTCTCTGAGGCGTCGGAGTCACTATCCACAGAGGTGATGCTAGAGGCGGAGCTAGGGATAGGCCCTTGTTAAACTTGTAATATGGACCTCTAGAGGACAACAGAAAGGAATTACCTGGTGGCTATGCACAATCTCCTTTCTGAATAATGTTTCAAACATTCATCTTCAATGTCCATTTGTCACCAGTAGGCTGAAGGCATCCTAACTAGATTACTGTGAGCCCCCAGTCTGTCCAGTGGGCATGCTCAGTCCCTGCTTCCCTTGTGAGTCTAGCAGCCTCCCCTTGTAGGGGATGTGGGGTGGGGGTGGGGGGAGTGGGGACAGCCGTTGGAGGGTGGTGTGATACAAAGATTCTTAAACTCCTCTGGGCAAATTACACTGTCTCTATTTATGAAGCGTTTTCTCCTGCAGACAGACAGAATGATTAAGTGTCATCCTAATGACTGCATAACACTTTAGGAACTCGTGTGCCAACGCCAGACCGAGGCCTCCCTAGTAAGTGCTTGACACCCACACTTGTCCTGCAATGAGTATGACATTCACAGCATGAAGTGGCTCCCACACATTCAGCCGACAAGTCCCATCTGCTGCTGAGGTCTGCAACGCAAATTCCTGTCTGACATGCCTTTGCTCTCACACATTTGCATTGCTTGATGTCATTATGAGTGTTGTTTTGCAGTGACTAAACAGTGCCACTTACCCTTGCAAAGTGTGGCAGATTGTTCATCCTTTCTCAGCACAGCACTCAGGTTGCAGGGCAGGCCCCACTTGTGCTGAATGGCACAGATACCTCGATAAAGGGGCTACCTGTGGCAAGGCACTGTTGAAGATTGGGGCTACACATCACCTACTCTGAGAGAGATCCAGAGTGGGGCAGATCGAAGACACTGGCTTCACTCTCAGGATCCAGTCAGAGTGATGTCCCAGGCTTGTAAGGAATGAAGGCCTGCCTGCAGGTACCCTATAAATACGGCAACTAACAGCAAGATGGCGACTTCCTGCCCACCTTTGTGTGCATACCTAGCATACGTAGCTGGCTTGCTACTGTGATAGAGCACAGACAGCCAACCTGCCCAAATGGAAGTGTCACTCACTTCCCATCCCATCTCTGACATGCTTTCTGCTAATGGAAGCTTCCACCCAAAAGCTTGGTCAATGAAGTAAGTTTTAAGGGGAGTCTTAAAACAATTACGAGAGAGTGATGCAAAACAATTCCAGAGCTTGGAATTAAAATCAGTGATGCTCATTGTGATTGGAACCAGGTGGATCTTGTTGACTACAAGATTCTTGATTGGGTTTGTTAACCTGGGCCAATCAGGAAGCCCTGGCTGACCAAGATTAACAGGGGATACCCTGGAGTTGTTCAGGGAGAGGTGGGCGCCGCAGGGAGTGGAGTGTATTATTTCCCTGTCCAACTCTATTTTGATTTAGTCCCTACCCTCCCCTTCACTGTTTGATCACACAGCATTGCCCTGTGGTTTGAAGGGCAGTGCTCGTCACTGGCCACCCGGGTGTTTTTCCTATCTTCCTGGTGGTGGAAATTGAATAAAGATTTGTGCACTTTGTGTCTTTTCACTGTGTCTCACACCTGCACACACACACACCATGGGTGCAGGGGATAAAAATAAGCACTACCGGACTTAGGTGGTAGTGTGGGGGTTAAATTTTAAAAAAAAAAGAAAAAATAAAGAGAAAAAAAGAAAAAAAAAGAAGAAAAAAAGAAAAAAAAATTAACAGGGGATACCCTGGAGTTGTTCAGGGAGAGGTGGGCGCCGCAGGGAGTGGAGTGTATTATTTCCCTGTCCAACTCTATTTTGATTTAGTCCCTACCCTCCCCTTCACTGTTTGATCACACAGCATTGCCCTGTGGTTTGAAGGGCAGTGCTTGTCACTGGCCACTCGGGTGTTTTTCATATCTTCCTGGTGGTGGAAATTGAATAAAGATTCGTGCACTTTGTGTCTTTCACTGTGTCTCACATCTGCACACACACACACACCATGGGTGCTGGGGAAAAAAATAAGCACTACCGCACTTAGGCGGTAGTGTGGGGGTTAAATTAAAAAAAAAGAAAAAAAAAATTAACAGGGGATACCCTGGAGTTGTTCAGGGAGAGGTGGGCGCCGCAGGGAGTGGAGTGTATTATTTCCCTGTCCAACTCTATTTTGATTTAGTCCCTACCCTCCCCTTCACTGTTTGATCACACAGCATTGCCCTTTGATGTGAAGGGCACTGCTTGTCACTGGCCACTCGGGTGTTTCCTTTCTGCCTGGTGGTGGAAATTTGAATAAAGATTTGTACACCTTGTGTCTCTCACTGTATCTCACACCTGCACATACACATCATGGGTGCTAGGAAAAATATAAGCACTACCGCAGTTAGGCAAAAAAATAATTAACAGGGGATCAGATCCAGGCAGCAATTTGAACAATTGCCTGCCCCGCCTCTGTGGTTATGTCCGAGCCCAGAGTCTCTGGAGAAGGAGCACGCGGTGTCCACCAACACCCTCAGGCTGTTCAAGGAGAGGTGGGCGCCGCAGGGAGTGGAGTGTTTTATTACCCCCTCTAACTCCATTTTGATTTAATCCCTGTCCTTCCCTTCGCTTTTTGATCACACATCACTGCCTGTCACTGGCCATTCTGGTGTTTCCTCTCTTCCTGGTGGTGAAATAAAGGTTTACACACTTGTTATTCTTCACTGTGCCTCACACCTGCACACACACATCATGGGTGCTGGGAAATACGAGCACTACTGCTGTTAGGCGGTATTGTGGGGGAAAACATAAAAAGAAAAAAAATTAACAAGCGATTTAAAATCTCCTCAGTTCTGGGGACTGACTCTGAGCTGGCTGGCCACAGCCAGTGTACTGTGCACATGTAAATAGAGGGTGACAGGAGATTGGCCTCTGTGCAGTTATTTCAGTCATAAATTGGGATTGGGTAAGTGCAGATATTTCAGATTGTTGTTGGATTGAAGAAAATTATCATGATGGGAAGAGGTCAGGTCATCGAGGGTTTGAAAACATGAATGTGAATTTAGTAAACATGTTCGAATAGGAATACGGACATAAGGGTTTTGGAGTTCACAGAGTGTGTGAGACTAGCCAGGACTTGATAAGGCTGGGATGATTATATTAGCAATGAATGAACTGAGAAAGCGGTGAAGTCAAGCAATTTTAGAGAGGTAGAAATAAAGAATCTTAATAATGGCATGGAGAGAAGCTCATTTTGGGGTCAAATATGACACCCAGGGGTTTGTGAGGAGTTTGGTGTAAGCTCACATCGTTGCAGGAAGAGGAATGGAGCTGGTGGACGAGAAATGTAGTTTGCTAAGGGGGCTGGGGTATGGCTAAAGGCAATAGATTCGATCTTTGCAATATTTAGCACAAAAAGGAATTGTAAAAGTGACTGGCAAAATCAGTTAGTTTTAAATGAAAACCAGGCGCTGTGTAATTTTGAACATAGATGAATTTCAATTTTATAAGCAAATATTTCATGTTTTTGTTTCCTGTCAGCCTAATTATAGATGTACAAAGCAATGCACCATCATTTTGAAATCTTGCTGTGAATTCAGTTTGTTACTGTGTAAAGAGATGTTTCAAAATGCGCAATTCTCACAATATCAAGGGATGAAAGAAGGCTGATGTGATAGATTAAGAAACCCAATAGCCTCCTGCACACTTCAGAAAAGTAGCGAACAGCATTGCTTATGAGTAATTCATATGAGAAGCCAAGACCGAGAGAAAGATGTATTTATACTTGTCCTCTAAACAGACTCTTTATTGCGGAACTGTGAAGTACAGAAGGTGTTTCACCTCCACACATTTGAACTTTTATGTTTTTGTATCTTATAACTGGTAACAGTACATAACTTAAAAAGCACTACACAAATCACACTCTAAAATTGATGTTGGTCAACCACAATTACAAATGATTGGATAACATTTAGATCAAGAAACATTTTTTAATATAGATGTGTTTGTATAATAAAGTGGTGTGTATTACTGTCCTTATTCAGGAGATAGTCTCTGTGAATAAGAGTGTTTTGTTGCATTTACAAAGCAGAAGAAAGTTTTTTTTAATTCTTGCCTCGCACAGTGCCGAGGTATGTCTCGTTATCCTTGGCATTCTTCCTTTGGAATAAAGTACAAGTGATTGGCTTTGTGTCGTACAGCATGTTGCCAAGGATAACTTAATAGGACAACAACTCAGTCCTCCTCCTACCAGGTTGTAGATTTTGCGGTTCGGTGGTTTTTGCAAACTTATTAGTCAACACCAATTCATGATCTCGCAATCCCCCTCTGACTCAGCATTTGAATATATCAGTAACAAAATAAAGTACAGCTTTTTCAAATTCTGGACAGTTCCTCTGCAACATTCTGTCATATCTTTTGAAACATGAAATTGCACTGACAAGTGACACTCAATTAGTTTGCAGTTAAACCATTATTCGTGTTTAAAAAAGCACTGATTGCAAGAACAAGTTCATGACCCATACGGAAAATACAATACCATCCATTGGTTTGCAGTTGTTGGCTGTTCAGAGGATTGGCTAATAAATAAACTGCTGCTAGAGTAAACAGACTTCTGCACTCAGATTATGCACACTGGCTTCGTGCCATGATATCGTCCCTCAGCTGTGTGTTGTTTTTTTTTGAACAGGCCAAAGTACACAGAAGGGGGATGGAGTGCTTTGATAACTTTTTGCAGAGCCACATGTCAGCCCAGAGCTTGTTGCACAGGAGAAATGATACGCTTCAGAAACCAGGAAGGAGAGGCAGGCTGCTTGTCTTCATCTTGTATCAGAATGCTTCACTGGGTTGAATTGGCAGACTCCTGGAGAGCTTGTCATGCATTCTGTGTATGACTAGTACATGACATCAGTCAGCTAGTGAAGTTGAATTCCTTATGCTTGTTCGCTCATACAAATTGTCACTGGTGTATTCCTTGTTTTCTGTTACATTTACTTGGTTAAAACATGTAAAGAAGTCCTCAATGAAATTCTGCTGAAGAAATCACATTTCTTTTCTCATCAACTTAGTTGGATGAGATAGTATGTGTATTGTATATTTTTGCACAACATAGCCCTTATAAACAAATTGATTTATCAATTACTATAATACCTTTGGTGGTCATGGACAGCTTTATTTCTAAATTTCTCAGAATTTAAAAAAATTATCAGGTTCAAATTTCTATGTGGGACAACCGTGCAATGTAATAAATTTTCATTCCAGTTTTGGAACCGCTGATTTTGCACAATCGTTGACACAATGCCAAATTGTCTACTTATCAAAATCAGTGTGAATGCATTCACTGGTTCCCAACATTACTGAAATGCAGTGATATATTAACTTGGGTGGGTGTTCTTCCATTGGACCTGCATGAGATGTGTCTCCACAGATGTGTAGGTGCAATAACATGGTGGTTTTATAATTGGTTTGTTAACCAGAGACCTGGAAACTAGAGAACCAAAGGCAACCAACTGGAACTGCTGGAGAATTTAACTTCAGTTACTTGATTAAATCTAGAATTTTTAAAAAATGTATTAGGTGTGATAACCAAGAAGCCACCAGTCATACAGAAAAATCTATCTTTAGGAATGTCATTTAGGATATAACATTCTTCTCCCAGTCTGACTTATAGTGAATCCAGACCTAAAACAACATAGATGATCATTACCCATCCTCTGATATAGTCAAGTAACCAGCCAGTTATCTCAAATCACCAGGTATCAGGCTCAGTTATAACAAAGTCACACCCAGTCCAATTCATCCTCCTCAATCACATCTGTGGACTTGTGCCTGAACTGTCCACAAATTACTGAAACAGAAGTAACATGATCCCAACTGATGTTATTACTGGTCAAGTCAGATCTCTTTATTGCGAGATTTTTTTTTTGTTTTGTTTTTGTTTTAAATGGAAACATAAGCATGAAATGTTGAAGAATTTGTTTAAACAATAAACAGAAGTTTATTCATCAAAAGAAATGAATATAAAACAAAATAAACCAGACTATTTACTTATAAAATATACTTGTAAACACAGTACCACATACTTCCATTAATTCAGACAAAAACTCATTCATTGATCCCAAAAGACACCCAAAATACCCCAAAATACTCCTTGTATAATACTCACAGGAGGAAATTGAAATATTTTTCTAACACATCAATTGGTTTAAGTTAACTGTGACTTCAACTCTCAATCTGAAAAATCAGATAGTCTTTTCCTGAAGCTGTCATACACCTGAATTTAAATGTTCACAGCTTCAAATAGCCTCTTCAGGGTTTTACCTAATCACTTCTGATCTGGGGCTATCACTAAGTTTCTTACTATTAGGTAATCTAGTTTAACTCTCTTTTCCCCTTCTTAGGAGCACTGCTTATACATCAATCTTCTTCAAAAGAAATTCCAAAATAAAAAAAACTTTGTCCCTGAGCAATGCATGTTTCTCTTAAATTTCAAAAAATTCCAGAAGTTTCCAACACAAAACCTTGATGCGGAAGTCACTTTCTTGCTTGGTCGTAAAACTCTGCCATTAGTTCTGAAAGTATACCGTCAAACTGTGCTAAAATAAATCACCATAGCTATAGAAATATCTACAAGTTCATCATTAACTCCTCACACAGAAATACGTACATGTCACTAATGCCAAGTTCAAAAGTCCAAATTTAAAATAAATGGCTGTGGAAATATATATAAATCACACAGTCGACATCACAATAGCCATAGTCATACATAAAGAATCATGCCTTCCTACCAACTGCCCTTGACTCCTGTATCACCATCCCTGGGTATGACATGGGTTACCACAAAGGCAATGGCCATGTCCACAAAGAGAGAATTTAAGCATCTCACCTTGACATTCAGTGGTATTACAATCAATGGCATCCCACATTATCATTATCCTGAGGTTTATTATTGATCACAAACTTAAAAAGGTCAGTCATGTAAATATTGATCTGTGCTGGGTATTCTGCATGAAATAAATCATCTCCCAGCATTCCAAGTCTTTTCTATTGCATAAAGCAATGGTTCTGAAAGGGTTAACACATTGGTGAGGATATCACATTGGAATAAGACAAAATATCTTATGACCTTGTGGAGTAAGGATATATAATCCACGAAATTCACCTTAGTAATAATGTTTATCTAGCAAAAGTAATTTGTATCTGCTTGCTATCCTGCAACTAACTACACATGGTTTAAGAGTCTGTTCTTGTTAAGATTCATTAGTGGCTAGTCCAATAGTGGTGGCTAAATAGACCCTTATAACCCCATCAACAGTCATAACTCAGGGGTCTCCTGCAATACTCTTCAATTCTCGGAATGAGCAAAGCACTAAAACACTCATGAAACTCAAGACCTGTGCTTCATGCTACTCAATTTATACTTTCACTTTGTGCACCACCAGTGTGCAGTAGCTGCAGTGTTACCCAAATAGAAGATAGACCATTGCAACACATCAAGACCACTTTGACAGCAAGTACCAAACCCATGCTCTTCATACTGAGAAGGACAAGTGCAGTAGACACTTAAAAATGCCACTACATTGACATTCCCTTCCAAATCATGTACTGCCCTGAATTTAAACTATTGCCACTTCTAATTTTTACTGGACCCATGTCCCACAACTACCTCTCTAACAGCAACTCGGTGCATGTCATCACCAGGACTGCAACTGTTTAAAACAAATTATCATCATCAAGAGTAATTAGAAATGCACGATAATATCTGGTCTTGCCAATGATGTTCAAATCTCATGAATGAATAAACCAAAAAAAAATCTGACTTTAATAAAAACCTAGTTTCACATAGCTCAAGTAACAGCTGTGACCAGTAATAGAAGATAAGATTTTTTGGAAAGCTGTAGCTGCTATTGGAATCCTGTTGTACAATTTTATCCTGATGGTTACACTGTCCAACTTGCTGTGTCCTCCAGGAATACAACTCTAATACAAAACAAATCCTAAAATGCAAGGTAATGTCTGTCCAGGGAGCCATCTTGGATAACCTTTATTGTCCCATCTGTTGGGCACAGAAATCGTAAAACCCAAACAGAGGCCCAAGGGTGCCCAACACTGAAGAAAAGATAAGCAAAATCAAGGGAGGATAGTATGAAGCCAATTACAGTATAGCTCTTCCATGTATCAAACTTAACAGTTAATTTGCATTTTAATTTTCTGAACTATTCCCATCCTATATGGATCAGTACATTAAAACTAAACGTGCTCCCTGGATAACTGCAGCTTGTTTATATATATATATTAGATTAACAGATTTCTCTTTCTGAATGAGGATGTGATTTGATTATTATTAGCACAGTGATGGAGGAGCTACATAACCAGACTTAGCTGTGAACGTCAAGGTCTTGATTTTCTGGGGTTCGAAGCCCAATGCTCACATAATTTCTGTGTCTTTACCCCTAGTCACACCTGCATTACTGAGGCAATGCAACTATCGAATAGAAAAGCACTCAACTGGGCGGAAGGCAAGTCTAACATCAAATCAGTGGTGTTGGTATTAGCAGGGAATGGGAGCAGACATCAGCAATGATTTGACTGATGACAGAAGCTAAATTGGGTGAGACAGCCAACTGAAAGGTATTATGCACAATCCAGATGATGATTGACAAATATTTCCATCATTAAATATAACTGTTCATTTCTGCCTGCATTGAAACTGATTACCATGTATTAATGTGCCCCCAACCCAAAACTCTGTTGGGAACATTTGATGCAATCCCATATGCTCTCTGGTTTCCTCCCATTTCTCACGCAATATTGAGAACTTAACAATAACTCAACTCCCCCAAAAAAGCACAACTTAAAGTATTTGACAAATTCCTGGGAGTAACTATTTCCAAGTTAGTTTGTTGTCTTTCCTTCCTTTGAAAAGCTCAATGAAATTGACTCCTATATTCATCCTTGAAATTCTTGTTATAAACTGCTTTTGCCAAGCACTCACCAACTCCTGTAATCAATATCTCCTCCCGTAGCTTCTGCAGAAAGTATTGCCAATTCCTAGCCAACGACAATCAATATCTAAACCGCATTATTATCTGTTTTATTCTTTTCTTCACTTGGTCTGACTTCACAAATCCCTTAGCCATCCATCGACCTTGGTAACTCAGTAGCCCCTTTAACCCTGAGATCTTGAACATGTAGACTATCTCTGATTAACTCTGTTCTTCCTTACCACCCGCACACCTCAATCTTCCACAATCCCATTGTTGTCAGCATCCACCTGGAAAACATAAATATAGTTCATAACTCAAAACTTTCAATCTAAAAATTTTAATCGAAAATAAAGAGGGGCATCAAGTTCATAAATTGATTAATAACTCTATTGCAAAGGCAAATCTATGAAGCTGAGGTTTAATTAATCCATGTGAAAGAATTAACAATGATAGATCCATACCTAAGATTGTAATGAAGCTTGAAGGCCTGGAGAAAAAGCCATAAAACTCCATTAGCAATATAAATTACTTTTATAAAACTATATTCTTATATATAAAAACCAAACAGTACAGTGAAAGTAGAATAATTCATTTACACTTCTGCATGGTAACATGCCAAGGTATGCCTCATTTTAATGGGGATGTGAAATGGGGTAGAACATTCTTCTACTTATTTGTGTATGCTTTCTGACAGAATTAAGCAGCTCAGATATACAGCAGTAGTTGCAGCTTTGTTTTGGTGTCAACTGATTCTCACGAGATTGAGAAAGTTAACAGAAGATGATAGTTAGGCCTGCACTTCAAGCAGAGAAAATACGAATGTAGCTGTTCACTGCACTGCTTTATCTCACTTTGGATTTCATGAGGTAAAAATTGCTAGAAGAGTTTATCTAGTTTGCAGCTGGTGGAAGCATCTATAGCACTTCTCACAAAGCTTTAAATCAAAGTTATCTTGGATGCAGTGGGAATGCAATTAGGTATTGGATGGCAACCTGAGCAAGGAGATGAGGCATCCACAGTCATGAAGTCTGTCCAGAAAATGGAGGCTCATTTCATTACAAAAAATAATGGAAGGACTGCCTTAGAATTTTATTTCAGAGGATAGCTGAGAGGGAGTAAAATGAATTTTGGATTATTATTGCATTCTGTTTTCAGGAAAGGTGAATGAACTTTCATGATCTTTATTAGATATGAAAACTCGTGGAAGGATAAATATAGAACTAAATTTATGTTGCAAGTTTGTACAAGCTGTAGTGTTAAATTAGAATTGCTTGCTCTGTTAAATTTCTCCTTATATTTACAATAAACTGTGTTGAAAAATGTGAAGTATTGTGGCGTTTTTTTTGGTTAATTGCTCAGTGTTTGGATTTATTTTTTAAAAGTTCATGCTCCCTAACAGGTTTGTAGTGGTTTATTTCGCAAATCACTGTCATGGAACAGATCTTGAGTTACAGTCCTGGAGAAAGAGAAGTCTGAAGAGAACTGAATGTCACATCAAACTCACTCTCTTTGCATGTAAATATCTTATCCCAATTCTGTTATGTACTCTGTAGAACAGACTCCAGGTAACTGTCAATTTGGTATATTATATTTTCTAGCCCTGTTTATTAATGAGAAAGTTGTGGAGAATTTGATAAGCTACCATATGACTATTGAGTGTCTATCTGTCCATATTATCTGCTGCACTGATGAGTAGGAATCCTGCAAGTGAAGTTGAGGACTCCTTTCAAAAATAAATGAGCAAATGCAGTATTCTTCATAGTTTGAAAATGTAGCATCTTTCCTTAGTTAAAAAGGAGCCACCTTCACTGAGCAGCTGCCTCAAAATACATTGTGTAAAAATGTCACGATGAAATGTCTCGCTTTCACATTTTGACAATGGCAAGACCAATTATAAACAGCGGAAATGTTTGATTGACTACCTGCAGACAAAAGCAATCAGAACCACTGCAAATGGATAAAGGCACTAGTGTGAGGTAGATCACAAACAAATTTAATGTATGAACTAAAAATGATCAACCTGCCTGATATAAGATAGGCACTGTCTCTCATAAATGGATAAGACTGATGAATTTAAAGTTAAAAAATCAAACTAATTACAGCAACATCATATAACCCTCAAAAGAAGTGGAGGATAACTTTGCGGGTATAGTGAAATGCCAACGAGCTGTTGGAAGCTAGTACAGAAGATAAATGTAAGCTCATGACACTGGATGTCGCTTAATATAAGAATGTATTATTTGCAAAAACTGCTTCAAACAAAGATATTTTAAAATAATTCCAGTAATAACTTTGGTTTAATTGGTTTTAGGAACCTTTTCATTTGGATGCATTTTGCTTCAAATTTCACTAGAGAACTTAAAAATGTTGAATTTTGCCATCTGTCTTTGCCCAGAGGGTCTTTGAAAATATTTCCCATTTCTAAATCAGAAATATATTATATGAATTGACTCACACAAGGCAAGATACAAGCAAAGCGCTTTAGTTGCATTTGTCTTCTTTTTACCAACTACAATATCTTTGTCAAGCATTTTATCTTTTGCTTGAGTGTATTCACATTGTTGCAAGGTCTGTAAACCTCAGCTGTGTATGTGCTCGGTTTCCAAGCTTGGAAGTGGTAATGTGCACCAGATTAAATACAACTGTAGTGATACTGTTTGGCTGACAGCTTTGCAAACAAGCAACTATAGAATAGAATATAGAACAGCACAGAAACAGGACCTTCTGCCCACTAAATCTGTGCTGACCATGATTTTATTCTAAACTAATCCCATCTGCCTGCACATGGTCTATATCTCTCTATTCCCTGCCTGTTCATGTGTCTGTCTAAATGTCTCTTCAACTTTGCTATCCTATCTACATCTATCATCTTCTCTGGAAGCATCTTCCAGGCACTTGCCACCCTCTGCGTAAAAAAAAGTTGCCTCGCACATCTTCTTTAAACGTTTCTGTCTTACTTTAAATCAATGCCCACTAGCATTTGGCAATTGCACCCTGGA